>NC_088796.1:9345232-9971343 GCF_011386835.1 Chrysemys picta bellii | reverse complement strand
CAACCATGCAACTTTTCTCCCCTTCTCTGATCCATTCCCCGCCCCCCAGTCCAGTGTTTCTCTCTCCCTCATCAATTCTATTCCGCTCTCAGTTCATTAATCTTCCTCCCCTTCTCCTAGTACCCAGTATCCTTCCAGCCCCTCGGTTCTCTTCTCCCAGGTTCCCATGTTCCCCCAGTTCTCTCGTTCCATCTTCCTTAGCCAAAAATACCACACACAGGCTGGTCTGGGTTTCAGGCTACTTATTATAGGCTCAGAAGAAGAAAGAATGCACTTGAAGAAGGAAAAGGATGTTACCATTGTCACTAATACTCTCAACATTGCCAACAAAATTATGAACAAATACACAAGTTAAAACACTAGCAGGTGGTTAGGGAAGGAGTCAGGAGAACAAAATAGGATGAATGTACAAGGAATCCCCACTTACATATTTGCAGATTCCCGCTGAAAGCATGACATTTCATCTGCCATGCAACAGGAGGATGCACTAAAGAAGCCTCTGATTTTCCTCCATCCTTAAAGTTCTCTACATCTGTGGAAATGCATACAAAAAATTACCCCAAAGCTTTCAACTTCAGAGCCACCAGTCCAAGGTCAGACCCATAAAACTCAGCAGATGTGAAAATGCAGGGGCAATCCATTCCACTCAGGATACATGACCAGCAGACATGCAAACAAGAGAACAGTCCAACAAGGTTAAGTATTGGTATAAATTAAACAGAAAGCACATGAGCGCTAGCATTGGCCTTTCAAGTCAAGAGCACAGGCATGATTAAATAATTGAACTCCCTCACCTTGCACAGTCAGATGGAATTCCGACAGGAATAACTCTTCCGTAAACGACTGCTAAGAGAAAGGGAGAACATACTCAGCAACTGGGTAGGGCAAGTTTAGAACTTGCTTCCTTATTGGGTTTTGGACCCTTGTGATTAGGATCAATAGGTTGCTTTTGTTTAACTTAGTAAGCGTGTCAATTCCTTCATCAGGTCTGATCTGGCATCAGCTCCTTCCCTTGATAAACTGAGATTCAGCTATTACTCATGTCAAGTGGTGTTGCAAAATTGTGGGTCATTAAGTTGCCCTTTGAACGCTGATACATGCCCCAGTGCAGCCAGAGTGTCATTTAAAACCTGAGCTGCAGGACTAATGCTGAGTCTTAAGGACTTTAGTGTATATTTCTAGGGCCTTCTGCAAATACCCACACAAACAAGTGCTGCTTAAAAATAATATAAAATTCAGTAGACCCAGGCTGTTCTGCTGTCATTATCAATGAGGGAAGATAGCTTTTTGCAGTTCCTTTCGGTGGATGAAACTACCTCAGCTCACAGCTGTGATTTAAGTTACAAAAGAGTTTCCAATCATTCTCCCTGCCATGCTGCCTGCAGTGGTTCAAGACCGTGAGCATCAGCCTGAGAGCAGACTATCAAAAAGATAGGAAGACACCTCAAACTGGGGGTGTGTTCTATCACATTTCATCAACCCAGGAACACATGTGAACACCTGACACACAACAGCAGTCTTATCCGTGGAGTCCCAGACAGGCCCCTAGGGCACTCCAGTCTATCTGCCACTCAGGCAAAGTGGACTTAGTGATAGTTGGTTGCCATACACAAGATTCAGGTTGCTCCCAGTCCTAAGGGTACGTCTATACTTACCTCCGGGTTCGGCGGTAAGCAATTGATCTTCTGGGATCGATTTATCGCGTCTTGTCTAGACACAATAAATCGATCCTGGAAGTCTCGCCATCGACACCAGTACTCCTGCTCCGCAAGAGGAGTACGCGGAGTCAACGGGGGAGCCTGCCTGCCGCGTGTGGACCCGCGGTAAGTACCTTGTAGTTTGAACTAAGATACTTTGACTTCAGCTACGTTATTCACGTAGCTGAAGTTGCGTATCTTAGTTCGAACTGGGGGGTTAGTGTGGACCAGCCCTAAGAGACCAGTCACTTACCTCAGATCTATGTGTACCTCAGATCTTTCACCAAAGATAACGCATGTAGCTAATCCTATAGTAAACTAACTAAGGGTTTGTTAACTAGGAAAACGAAATGAGAGAGTTATTTACATGTTAAAGCAGGCAGTATATATACACAAATGAGTTACAGTCTATAGTTTTAAAAGTTGTAGCAATCTTCCAGCTCTGAATGTCTTTTAGGGCTAACCCAGGTTGACCCTGGGGATCCTTTCTTCTGTTTCCTAGCTTTAGCCCTGTGAAAGTCCAAACAGCAAAAGAGACAGAGAGAGAATTTTTTTTTCTCGTGTTCCTGTTTTATCCTCTTCTTCCAGCATTCAAGTTGATGGGATGGGCTTTCTTGCACACAGCACCTTCATAGGTGTGAGATGGCCGTTAACCAAATCTTTGTATTGTGATGTTCCACGATGGCCCTTTTAGTTTTGTCTTTTTTGATGGGTGGTGGATTATTCCTCCACTGGGTTCACAGGCTTAGAGCAAGCATTTTTAAAGTTATGAAGCAACACTTAGGGCATGACTATGCTTGCAGTTGTAGAACGCTGGGAATTAAACCAGCCTGCGGAGACTGCAGCAGGGAAAAGGCTGCCGAGTGTTTACACTCTCAGCTGGAAGTGCACTGGCGTGGCCAAATTAGCAGCTTTTGGAACATCACGAAGAGCAGTGCATTGTGATAGCTATCCCAGCATGCAAGTGGCTGCAACATGCTTTTCAAATGTGGGGGGTGGGGTGGAGTGTGACAGGGAGTGTGTTGTGTGTATGTGGAAGGAGAGAGAGTGGGTTTTGGGGGGGCTGAGAGTGTGTCAGCATGCTGTCTTGTAAGTTCAGACAGCAGCAGACCTCCCTCCCTGCTCCCCCCCCACCTCTCTCTCACTCACTCAAAGTAAGCAGCATTCCTCAGTAATGGTTCCTTTGTCCCGGAGCAGATAAGCAGCCAGCTGTCAGAAACGGCGCTTTGAAAGGGCATATCCGCATTCCTATACCAAGTTCAAAACAATGCCAAGAGTGGCCACTTGACTTAAGGGGATTATGGGATGTTTCCGGAGGTCAATCAGAGCGCAGTAATGCAACACCTCATTCACACTGGTGCCGCATCTCTACAGCAGGGGTGCAGCAAACGTTATTCCACTCGCCGAGGTGAAGTACCAGCAGTTCTGTAGCCACGGAGTCAGAGCGCTCTACGTGCCTTGCCAGTGTGGACGGGGAGTGAGCTAGTGCGCCTGGGTCTGTTTTATTGAGCTGTAACTCGCAAGTGTAGCCAAGCCCTTACATATCACCTGATAGCATGGGATAATGCATGCAGCAACTTACAAGCCTTCCATAGAGTCTAAACACAAAACACATTTTTAAAGGTCTAACACCTATCTTGAACAATACTAACATGCTGGTGAGCTGGTCTGGTTTCCAGCTATGAATTTGTCAGTGCTCAGCTGATCTTACAGCCTTGGCAAGAGCTGGAACCTGATTTGCCAGCGTCAGACTCCCATTTCCAACATCAATGTTTCTCACCTTCCACTGGCCCCAAATCTATTTCATATAGGTTTTTATACCACACACCATCCAGTGATCCCATCTCCTATCTCCTGAACTTGATCGCTAATGGAGTCTCAAGTCTTCTCCTGAGTTTTGTACCCCGAAACAGCTAGTAAAAGTATATTCTGATATCCACTACCCAAGATCCTTTCTCCTTCTGCAGCTACCACCCCACTTCTCTTTTGAAACTCATTGAACACAGTATTTACCATCACTGCCTCAAGCTCCTGTATTCTATCTCCATCCAGTATCCCCTCCAACCTTATTTCTGTCCTGTCCACTCCATTGAAACTGCTTTCAGCAATGTCTCTAGTGAGCGGTTTCTGGATAAATAAGAAGGCCAGTATTCCATGCTCATTCTTTCACCTCTCTACCACCTTCACACTGCTGTTCATAATTCCCTTTCTCAAAATCTTTCCCTCCCTCTGTGCTTTCATCACTGTTCTCTTTCTGTGTCTTCAGCCATTACTTTAGCCTCTCATTTTGTGTCTCCTCCCCCCCTCTCCCACTCTCTTTTGGGTGCTCTCACAGGGTCCTGGCCTCATTCCTTTCCTGTTCTCATTCTACACCTTTCTTACAGTCATGTCATCTACTCTTACATCTTTATGTCAATGACTCACTAATCTACACATACAAGAAGGTATAATTTGTGCATGTAGTGGATGTAAGCAGTTGTAAATGGCCTTGATCCTGCTGAAAAACTCCCAAAGAAACCAAAACTAATGTAACTTACCTGACGAAAGCATAAGTAGGTGATGTCCTATTTTAACTAACACATACGTGTGCCGAAGTCTGAGGCAAAAATTCCTTTTGGGAGCTCAAAGTAAGAGGTAATGTGTAAGGAAGGTGGCAGGAGGGGAGGAGCTGGCGTGTCACAATGCAGGGGTAACAGAGCCTAAATTACTGCAATGCACTCACCGAGGGGCTGGAAAACAGTGTAAATTACACCATCTTAACACACCTCTGAATTTGGCCTAAATAGTTCAGTGTGTTATGAAGGTATAACCAGGAGTAATACGATGGAGTAAGAACCTTTTGTTAGTTACATTTCTTCCACCATCCATAACAATGGAGCAAGAAAGCTACATTCAAGCTGAATCAGGAAAGCAGGTTCTTAACAATCATGTCTCATGGACTGAGCATTAGTTTTCTCTAAGGAAGAGGTGGAAACCCCAGGATCATGTCTTTTATAAAAGGATTAGAAAAGGGGCTGCAAAATATACTGGAGGCAACAAACCAGCACTGGCAAAGGTATGGACTAGATAATCTAATGGGCCTTTTCCATCTCTATCACCTAGGATTTTGGGTGCATTCTTTCATTGTGATAACTATGTTGCTCCCTGGGTGAGAAAGGTGTTTAAATTCTAACTGTGTAACATTGCAAAGCCAAAATGTCTCCTGCATTGGGAATGCCATGGCAACATGTCCATGAGAACAAAGATTTAGCTTATTGGAGCAATGGGCATACATTGCCAATATGCAGTCTGTCAAAAAAAAAAGATATTTAATCTCCACAGAGATGGCCATTCTTGACCCTGGAATCACTCAGGCAACCACTGCTGCATAGCCTTCTTCTTATAAATGTCAATTATTTTCTATCTTTGACACATGACAGTGAATACGCTTTTAACATTTTGATCAGAATTGTTGTTAAACACAGAATCATATCTGCTTGGTGGCATTTATTATAGACATAACTGATCCAAACACTCATTTGCGGCTGACACAGAGATGATGAATAGTCAGCAGCAATAAATGTAGTGTACAGTAACAGTTATTTTACTTGCCTTATAATTCTACTAGGAATCCATTGTGTGGTGGAGTCAGCCGGTAATTCTCTATCTGAGATGGGACTTGGGAGACCCATAATCAAGAGAGGGAGGGATAGCTCGGTGGTTTGAGCATTAGCCTGCTAAACCAAGGGTTGTAAGCTCAATCCTTGAGGGGGCCATTTAGGGATTTGGGACAAAAATCTGTCTGGGGATTGGTCCTGCTTTGAGCAGGGGGTTGGACTAGATGACCTCCTGAGGTTCCTTCCAACCCTGGTATTCTATGAAATCCCTGTTCAGTCACAGATTTCCTGTGCAACCTCTGACAAGCCATTAAATCTCTGTGCCTCAATTCCCAATCTTCTAAAATGGGAATCACAGCAGTTTCCTACCTCACAAGGGTGTTGTGAGGGGCTCAGATACTACAATAATGGGGGGCCATATAAGTAGCCAATAATATTTCTAAACATACTTTCCAAAACAATATTTTACGTCAGTCCAGAAAATAGGGAAGGAGAGAAGACAACGTGTACAGTTAGCTGGCTGACTGTTCTGGTGCTGATGCTTGGTTATTGGATTTTGTTTATTACATAGTCATGTCCTAAGTTGTTTTGCTCATTATGTAGTCATATCCTAAACTATTTCACTAGGGTAGAAGTGAAAAGTCAGTCAGTTAAGAAGGACTCAGCGGGTTTATTGTGCCTCCCACCTGTATTTGAGATCACAGAAGTTGCTGTCTTTTAGCTTGTACTAGCACAGCAGTGAGTTTGCAGTTCATTTCAGACTGATGTTGGAATTAGTTGCTGGTGGTCATTATATGTTGGGCTTATCTATATTTATCTCACATTATTAATATGCATTATTCAGATTACATATATTAATACACATTAAGCACTCTATATCAACATAACTTTGTATTGTGTGTGTGTGTGTTTGTGTATATATATTTCTAGCAATTATGTGGCCTATGTTTTCTTCTATAATCCTGTTCACTTATTCTAAGTATCCCATAACAGTTTGCAAACCTGCACTGGCATTAGAAAATAAGAAACTGGTCAAAGGCCAAATACTTTAATATTCTGCCATAGTACAAGCAGGAGAGGTACTGTTTCAGTTCCTGGAATACTAGTATCCAAAACAAAGATAAGAAAGATACAGTACAACAATGAGCGATAGCTCAGTGGTTTGAGCGCTGGCCTGCTAAACCCAGGGTTGTGAGCTCAATCCTTGAGGGGGCCATTTAAGGATCTGGGGCAAAAATCTGTTTTGCTTTGAGCAAGGGGTTGGACTAGATGACCTCCTAAGTCCCTTCCAACCCTAATATTCTATGAAAGAACTGGTGGGTTGGAGTGTAGTGAGTTGTAAATTATAAAATCATGCTATAATACCTCTAACTAAAATGTATAACTTGGAAGCAAGCCTTCTTTATTATGGGAATTCAGCAATGCCACACAAAACAGCTTCCTGGAAATTGATAGCGTATTGAACTTTTCCCCCTGTACTATACTATTACTGACTTTTAGCAATAAACCTGACTGGTATTGGTTATTTGATCTCTTGAGTATATTTGATAACAAATCAAAGTGTGGTCAAGCAATTGACTATACACTTTACCAACATTATTAGCCATTAAAAAGGTAAATGGAAACTGACCATGTGTCCTGCTAAAACAAGGAATAATCAGGGTTGTCAGTTGTGCAATTCCTACTGTACATACACAGAGAAAATTAAATAGGTGCCCTCATTTTGGTCACATATCTTATTACAAGCAACAGTGATATCTTGTATTGACAAAATAACCCCAACCACAGCTACCATTTGTTTCAGTTGAACCATATGTGTGAATAAACCACAATTAGTGTTGCCAACCCCAAGCATTCAAAAATCACGAGCTACACTGATTTGCACCAGCTGAGGATCTGGCCCTAGGCCCTTTGAAAATTCCACTGTGCACTTAGCTGTGTCTTCACATGCCTAAATAGCTTAACAAATCTGGTCCGAGTTTCTTAAATACAGTTTGCATTCTCAGAGAAACTGATTACACAGTCATATCCGCATCTCCAGCCTTTTTCCGTGCATACTCAGTGAGCAAAAATTGGCAGAAAGTCTGATTTTGACATTTTGCAAGGAGATTTTCTGCATGAGATTTTTCAAAAGGGCTCAGTGTTGACTTAATTGAAGTCACTGAGAGCTTTACCATTGGTTTTAATTGGAGTAGAGTTAGGTCAGTGCTGGAGCACTTGTGACAACTCCTATGTTTCCAAGACAAGCAGTCCAATTTGCATTTCCCTGATGGCTGGGACAATAAGTTTTTCAAACACGTGTGGCATTGTGTAGCACACATCCCATTAAACCGTGTAGGAGTTAAGTCACTGACACTTGAGAGAACATTGCCTCTTATTTCATACCGAAATCCAAAAGATGCTGCAGCTTTTTAAATCAGTTGTCTCTTTAACATGCTGAGAATATTTAAATAGAAGTTAGTGGAAAGCCTGATGGCAAGTGGTGAGAAGATTAACATCAGGTGCGTCTGTGTATATTACTTTGTCAGTGCCAGAATCTTATTCTACTGATACTCTTAAAATTGGAAATCATTCTTTTCCTTAATATCACCTTGCATCTTAACACTATACAGGAGGATGGGGACTCACTAAGTCAAATTCCTCCCATCTAGGCTGAATATGATAACATGCTAAGTAGCGCTGATCAGGGAAAGATTTGAGTTAGCAAGGTTCTGATAAATTGTAGTTACTGGGATTCTTGCCAGTGGGCTTGGGATGAATGCGTCTTCTCTGAGGAAAACAATGATGATCAAAGATCATCTAATTTTTGTAATTAAGAGTCTGGTGTCAGTACCCTTCTCATCTAGCCTGCATCCTGCTAACAGAACTGACCCCCTACTGCAGAAAGTCATTGACTTCTTTGGAAGAGTGCGGCTTTGGTTCTTAGTATTACCATATTGCAGCAGACCTGTGGTCCATCTAATCCAGGATCCTGTCTCTGACTGTACCTACTGACACGGGTTCAGTCACAGAGACCGCCTTGGGACTGTCACCTGATGTGCTGAAATAACCTTTGAGCCCGTTTTCCCTGCCAGCTTGGCACTTCCAGAACCCTGCCTTGTTGAGCCAGACATACTAGCCAGATGCAATACAGACCCAGGTCTGGTCCACACCCCCAAAGCTGCAGACTCTAACTAAAAACTGCTCATAGGGTTTCTTGCCTCTAGCACCCAGACACCCAGCTCCCAATGGGATCTAAACCCCAAATAAATTCATTTTACTCTGTATAAAGCATATACAGAGTAAACTCACAAATTGTCCACCCTTTATAACACTGATAGAGAGAGATATGCACAGCTGTTTGCTCCCCCAGGTATTAATCATTTACTCTGGGTTTACTAATAAACAAAAGTGATTTTATTAAGTATAAAAAGTAGGATTTAAGAGGTTTCAAGTAATAACAGACAGAACAAAGTAAGTCATCAAGCAAAATAAAAGAAAAACACACAAGTCTAAGCCTAATTCATTAAGAATCTGTTTACAGGTAAAATCTCACCCTCCGAGATGTTCCAATAACCTTCTTTCACAGACTAGACTCCTTCCTAGTCTGGGCCCAATCCTTTGCCCTGGCACAGTCCTTGTTAATTCCTGCAGACATCTTAGTCAGAAAGCAGGGGTGTTCTCATGACTGGCAGCTCCCTTTGTTCTGTTCCACCCCCTTTTATAGCTTTGGCACATGGCGGGAATCTTTTGTCTCTCTGGGTTGCCACCCTCTCTTCTAAATGGAAAAGTACCAGATTTAAGATGGATTCCAGTATCATGTGACATGGTCACATGTCCTGTGAGACCTCATTCTTCATTACCCATGGGCTGGCCAACACATACACAGGAAGGCATGCAGGTAAATGAACCCCTTCACAACCAATTGTCCTAGTCAATGGGAGCCATCAAGATTCTAAGCCACCATTAACCACACTTTGCATAATTATAATAGGACCTCAGAGTTATACTTCATATTTCTAGTTTCAGATACAAGAATGATACACACATACAAATAGGAGGAATATATTCAGTAGGTTATAACCTTTGTTATGATACCCTACAAGAGACCTTTTGCATAAAGCATATTCCAGTTACATTATATTCACATTCATAAGCATATTTTCATAAAACATATGGAGTGCAACATTACACCTAGCAAAGCTGGTCTGAAAATTTTCATAAAAACAGTTTTGCACTGAAAAAATTACCTTTTGACTAAATCAAAATGTATTGTGAAATCATATTGATTCCGATTAAATTTAATTAAAAAAAATTGGAAGACACATTTGAACACTTTTGAAATGAAAACTGTTGGTTTCTGTTTTGTTTTGAAAATTTACTTCATTTTATATTAAAAATTAAAAAGTCAAAATATTCAAATTTATTGAAATGAAATATTTTGATTGACCTGAAATTATTCTTTTTCCAGAATTTCATTTCAGAAAAAAATTCAAATAATTGGCTTTACAGTCTGATTTTAGATGTTATATGTTTTGAAACCTTGAATTTTTTTGCAGGATAAAACAATCGTATTCTGATCAGCTCTAATGTCCAGTACCAGATGTTTCAGAGAAAGGTGAAAAAACCTGTAATAGGCAGATATGGGATAATCTCCCTCCCCCCCCCCAAAAAAAAAAAAAAGAGATCAGAATGAGTCCTAATGGTTAGAGACTGGCTTAAACCCTGCAGTCCAAAATTTTTACTGTTATTCGTTGTGGTAACTCAGCATATTCTTGTTATCCATATAAATGTCCACTCCCTTTTTGAATCTCATTAAGTTCTTGGCCTCAGTGACCTTCTGTGACAGTGAATTCCACAGTTCAATCACATGTGTGAAAAAGTTCTGAATTTATTTTATTGGTTCTGAATTTCCCACCTTTGAATTTAATCTATTGCCCTCTCGTTTTTGTCTTATGAGGAAAAAAAGGAACAGATCTGATCTACTGCCCCTAGACCAGTTATTATTTTATTTTCTTTATCATGTCTCCTCTTATTCATTTCCTTTTTAAGGTAATCTTTTCAATCTCTCACTGTATGAGCACTTTTCCAGGCCCTTCATCATTGTTGCTCTTCTCTAAACTTGTCCTAGTTCTCACATACATAGTCTGACTGGCTTCCAAGGACTGCATGCATGAGTAAGGATTGAAGGGTATAGTGTGAAAAAAGAAATATGCTAGAATTATATATCCTGATTCTGCCCTGATTTACCCGTAAATCAGGGGAAGTCCATTTACATCACTGCAATTACAATTAGGGCTAGACAACAAATTGGAATTATTTTCCATGAACATTTTTTAATTAAATGATTTTGCTTTCGCTTTATATTTGTCACTGATTTTTCAGTGACATTATTTATAATTAAAATTAATTTTGAATTAATTCAAATACAAACACATTCATTTGAACTGTGTAGTGAAGTGGAGAGGCCTCCCTCCGAACTGGAGAGTGAGGAACTGCTACAGTCCCACTGGTGGCTGGAGCTAAATCCACCCCACCCCCCCTCACCAGAAGTCCTGGGGTGAGACAGGGAGTATAAAAGGAGAGTCCTGGAGCTCAGTTGGGGCTAGGCTACAGGAGGGAGCAAACATCTCTTCAAGAGAACTAAGACCTCTGCAGGAACCTGGACTAGTCCCCAAGAGGAGCTATGCCCTGCTGTAGAAGGAGACAGAAGACCCCAAGGAAGGACTAAAGTGGCTGCCACCCAACTGCGAGCAGTGAGACAAGCGATGAGACAAGCCCCAATTAGTTGGGGTAGAAAGTAGCCCAAGAGAACCAGACCTTGATCCAGTTGGGCTTCTGGGAAGCAAGACAGTGTGGTTCAGTGGTTTCCCTGCGGATCCAGTGGTGGGACCACCTACCAATGATAAGGCCATGGACTGGGACCTGGTAGAGTAGGGTGGGCCCGGGTCCTCCTCCCCCCTGCTGCCATCCCACACCTGGGGTGGCTGCAAACTCATTCTAGACCAAGAGGTCTGTCCAGAGGGCCAGAACCCCCTATAGACTATAACTTGCTGTCTGCCCCAGCCAAGAGGCTGTGGGTCAAATACTATTTGTGCTCTGCCCCGCCCAGAGGGCCAGAGCTCCCCTAAAGACTGGTTGCCTGTAGTGAGGTGGAGTGGCCTACCTCACCACATGAGAGTGAGGGACCACTATACACTCAAATAGAATCAAATTTTTTTCTTTTTCTTTTGGGGGATTTTTTTAAGCCTTCTCTCTCCTTTTTTTTCTGTTTAAAAGACAGGTGAGGAGGAGAGGAAAAGTAGAAAATTGAAGGGGAGGGAGGCTAAAAATGAAATTTTCCCCTGAAAAATCTTAGATGCAAAATTTTCAACCAGTTCTAATTACAATAATATTAAACTAATTGAAGAGAAATCAAAATCTTGCCCCTGTTAAATCTGCTACTTTTGAGTTCAGAGGAGACATTCCACTTCTTGAAATCCGAACTTGCCAAAATTCTACAGCTGTAGATTCCCCCCCCCCAAAATTCTATTTTTTGTCAAATAAGAGGAAAACACATGAAAATATCGCCATTTCCACCTCCATTTTAAACCAGATATTTTTGCAATGTTCTCTTGCATGAAATATATAAAATTGCTCCAACCAAGCATTGGCTAGTTTAAATTATATAAGCATTTTGGAAGAGTCCTTTTTTTAATGTTTGGTGTAACCTTTTGTTAAAAGGACATTTTCAGGATTAAAAAAAACTTAAAAATATTATCCTGACCCAAGATCAAAAGGTGACTTGATTATGGAGTATAACTCTCTTCACAGGGAGAAAATGCCACGTAACTAAAGAGGTGTTTAATCTAGTGGGAAAAAGACATAACAAGCACCAATGTCTGAAAGTTAAAGCCAAAAAAATTCACATTAGAAATAAGGCACACATTTTAACAGTGAGGGTGATTAACCCAGTGAAAAAGCAACAGAGGGTCCTGTGGCACCTTTAAGACTAACAGAAGTATTGGAGCATAAGCTTTCATGGGTGAATGCCCACTTCATCAGACGCAAGTAATGGAAATTTCCAGAGGCAGGTATAAATCAGTATGGAGATAACGAGGTTAGTTTAACATTAAACAAAGACTGTGAATGGCTATCCAACTACAGAAGCGGTTTCTCCTCCCTTGGTGTTCACACCTCAACTGCTAGCAGAGCACCTCACCCTCCCTGATTGAACTAACCTCGTTATCTCCATACTGATTTATACCTGCCTCTGGAAATTTCCATGACTTGCGTCTGATGAAGTGGGCATTCACCCACGAAAGCTTATGCTCCAATACTTCTTTTAGTCTTAAAGGTGCCACGGGACCCTCTGTTGCTTTTTACAGATTCAGACTAACACGGCTACCCCTCTGATACTTAACCCAGGGAATTCTCCACCCCTTGAATTCTCCACCCCTTGATGTTTTCAGATCAAAAATGGCTGCCTTTCTGGAAGATATGCTCTAGTCAAGCTCAGTAGTGCTGCTAGTGCAGACGTTCTAAGCTCATAAGAGAGAGGTCTCCTGTCGACTTAATTACTCCAGCCCCTGCAAGCGGCATAGCTATGTTGGTGGGAGAAGTGGCTTAAGCCACGAGGAAGAGAGTTCAGAAGGCCTAGAAAAGGAGCTGAATATTGAACTGTCAAACACCCCTGGAAGGGGATTGGACAGTTTAGTGGCCCAGCTGGAGAGGGACCAGAAAGGACCAGAGCAGGCGAAGACAGTGTCTCCAGGGAGGAAGCCCTGGGGGTATGCCTCCATATCAGAGCCAGGACTATTTAAAGACTGAGCCCTGTTGAACTGTATACCCCAGAAGAGATCTGTTTTGTTTCCCATACAGATGGTGAGTGACTCAGCAGGAGGACTGTCATTGAAAACCCACCCAAGAAACCACTGACAGAGGTAATCGCAGACTAAGAGAGTGCAGGCACATGCATTGAGCCAGGAATCGCTTGAGAGGTGGCTGACACCCCATTACTAATTTGCTTTTCGTTTGCTTTTTCTTTTTTCACTAGTCTGGATAGTGAATGGCATTGGGTGGGGAAGTTTTCCATCCCACAAAACATTTTCCAAATATTTTAAAAAATGTTCTCACCTGGAATTGGGTTATCTAATTTTGTTCATTTCAAAGCGTTTGGTTTCAGTTTTGATCTGTTTTCTTTTTTTGACTAAATACACTAACATTTCAGAACAAAAAGTTGTTTTCACTTGAAAAACTGGAACTTTCCATCTAAAACATATCAAAATGTCCTCCTCTGACAATTTCAAAACTCCCCATCCCTCCAGTAATTTTGCTAGTAGGGGGATTTGCCAAAACCGACCCTGTTTCACACCCAGTTTTGACAAATCAATTTTTTTTTCACAGGAAAATAATGACTTAAAAAGTCCCTGACCAGCTCTACTAGTGAAACTAGACTGGTATGGCTCATTTTGTTTATAGTTAATATCACTTTCTGGTTATCATGGTGCACAATAAGACTGAGGAATATTTCAATGTAAATAAGAATTACATGAAGGGATTTAGGGATTTTTATTAACAATTTTCTAAATAAACAAAGTTCTTAACAACAGCCCTTCAACCTTGACTGATGCTGACCTGGGATTTCTTATTTATAGTGACAGGTTTCAAAGTAGCAGCCGTGTTAGTCTGTATCCGCAAAAAGAAGAACAGGAGTACTTGTGGCACCTTAGAGACTAACAAATTTATTAGAGCATAAGCTTTCGTGGACTACAGCCCACGAAATGCATCCGAAGAAGTGGGCTGTAGGCCATGAAACCTTATGCTCTAATAAATTTGTTAGTCTCTAAGGTGCCACAAGTACTCCTGTTCTTCTTATTTATAGTATGTGTTTAAATGTATCTTCCCAGACATTTTGAGTTTTTGCTAATTAGTATTTTATTTTATGACATGCCTTATCACCTAAAAGCCTTTTACAGGAGATGAGTTTATTAATAGAATAAATGTTTTTAAATGGATAAATTAAGCACATTTGTCAAAGCAGCTGTTACAATGAGTCAGTTTCCAGAATAATAGGGCCAGTTAGTTCTTTTACAGCTGCTTTGTGTCACTAAAATGGTGCAAAGCTGCCATCACTTGGATGGCTGCGGGGTGCGAGAGTTTACAATCCACAGATCACGACCACCTTGCCCTTCCTATATTGTTAAATGGGAGTGGTGTTTCTGTGACAGACTGTACCCTTATGTTCACCATTTTTTTTATAAGAATATGATAAATTTTGTACTAAGTATGGGGGTATCATTTGAAAATTCATAATACAATGAAACAGAGGCCTCAAATCACCTCTCTTCCCTTTTCTCTCTGTTCATGGTGTCAATAACACCTGAAGGAGCACTGAACTGGGAGAGGGGTCCTGACTGAAGAAGTTCAGCCAGTAAAAGTATGTGGTGAGAAAAACCTTTACTGTGAATTCATTTAGCTTGTTAAGTTTGGTATTAGTTTGTGTTTTACCTTTTATTACTTTGTAACCAATGCTGATTTTTGTGCCTCATTACTTGTGTCATAGCTATAAAGGGAAGGGTAACAGCCCTCCTGTGTACAATACTATAAAATCCCTCCTGGCCAGAGACTCCAAAATCCTTTTACCTGTAAAGGGTTAAGAAGCTCAGGTAACCTGGCTGACACCTGACCCAAAGGACCAATAAGGGGACAAGATACTTTCAAACCTTGGTGGGGGGAAGGTTTTTGTTTGTGCTCTTTGTTTTGGGGGTTGTTCGCTCTTGGGACTAAGAGGGACCAGACATCAATCCATGCTCTCCAAATCTTTCTGAACAAGTCTCTCATATTTCAAACTTGTAAGTAACAGCCAGGCAAGGCGTGTTAGGTTTATCTTTGTTTTCTCAACTTGTAAATGTTCCTTTTGCTAGACGGTTTACCTCTGTTTGCTGTAACTTTGAACTTAAGGCTAGAGGAGGTTCCTCTGGGCTCTTTGAACCCTGTAAAGTTATTTCCATCCTGATTTTATAGAGATGATTTTTTACCTTTCTTTAATTAAAAGCCTTCTTTTTAAGAATCTGATTGATTTTTTTCCTTGTTTTAAGATCCAAGGGGATTGGATCTGGACTCACCAGGAATTGGTGGGTGAAAGGAGGGGGAATGGTTAAATTCTCCTTGTGTTAAGATCCAAGGGTTTGGATCGGTGTTCACCAATTTTCTGGTGAAGTCTCTCAAGGCTACCCAGGAAAGGGAGTTAGTACTTGGGAGTGGTGGCAGCAAAACCAGATCTAAGCTGGTAATTCAGTTTAGGGGTTCACATGCAGGTCCCCATATCTGTACTCTAAAGTTCAGAGTGGGGAAGGAACCTTGACAACTTGTAATCACTTAAAATCTATCTTTCTGTAGTAAATAAACGTCTTGTGTTGTTGTTGTTGTTGTTTTATCTAAACTAGCGTGTGTTTGGATTGAAATGCTGGGGAACCTGCCTGTGAGGTAATGTGGTTTGTGCATATAATTTTCTATTAATGAAATGATGAACTTTCTATGAGCTTGTATTGTCAAGGAGGGCATGGGGCAGTACAAGATGCACATTTCAAGGGGGCTGGGACTAAGAATTTGCTGGTGTCACTCTACAATATAATCCAGGAGTGACTGGCTAGAGCACTGGTATCATTCAGCTGGAGTGATTTTGCATGCAAGAGGCTGGGTGTGAACAGGCCAGGAGTGGCTGCCATCATAGCAAAGCAGTGTAAAAGGCACCCCATGTTGGAGAATTGAGGGGATACAGCTGTTCAGCAGTCCAGATTGGGGAATGTCACAGCTTCCCAGCAGGGGTAGCAGGTAGAAATTCCCAGCAGGGGTAGCAGGTAGAAATTTTAGTGATTCCCAGAACCCGCCCCCACCCCCCAAAACTCCACCCACCCAAACTCCGCACCCCACCTGCCTAAGGCTCTGGAGGGAGTTTGGGGACAGGAGAGGGTGTGTGGGAAGGGGGTTGGGGTGTAGGCTCTGGGATGGAGTTTGGATGCTGTGTGCAGGCTCCGGGCTGGGACAGGGTCTGGGGGTGCAGGAGGGGATGAGGGGTGCAGGCGCTGGGACTGAGTTCAGTTGCAGGCTGGGGGTGGGGGTGCAGGCTCTGGGAGGGAGCTTGGGGATGGGAGGAGGTTCAGAGGGAGGGGGTGCAGGCTCTGGAAGGGAGCTTGGGGATGGGAGGGGGCAGAGGGAGTAGGTGCAGGCTCTGGGAGGGAGTATGGGGGGGCGCAGCACTTACCTGGAGCTCCTAGGCAGGGCAGGCCGGGAGTTTCCATGTGCCGAGGCACATCCCCATCCCCAGGCACTGCCCCCTCAGCTTCCTATTGGCTGCCGGGGCACTTGGGGTGGGACAGAGACCCACCCCGCCCAGGGGCTGCAGGGAGGGGCCAGCAGCCACCTGGAGCGAGCAGGAAGGAAGCCGCTCAGTTCTGCTGCACTGCCGGTGGTGAGTGGGGGCCCTGGGCCATTTTAAATGTCCCGGGGGACGCGCGGGGTGAGCGCTGGGGGTGGAAGGCGGGGCTGAGGGAGAGAACCAGCCCCAAACATTGCTTGAGCCAGACCAGGAATATTCCTGGTGCCCAGGCACCACGGGCCCATAGGACTCACCGCACACGTTTCCCAGTACAGACAATGTGAAGAACCACTGACTTGGAGGTGGACCCGAGCCTACTCTGTGGAAAAGTGACCACAAAGATGGAGTTGGCCAGAAATGCTGAGGAGAAAACTTTAGTATCCTTATGAGACCACAGTAGGACCTTTAGAATTATGTTTTGGTCACACTAATAGTCGACAGAGATGTTGCCTTGATTACATTTACTAGTGCTAGTATGTGGATCAATATTAGAGCAGCAACAATTTGCACCAAGCCTCAAATAGTTCATTGTTCTGGTTCATATAAGGTCAGCTTGGCTACTTCTTCAGTCCATCCTGATCTGCACATCGAGAGCATGCAAAACCAGGCTGGCCAACTGGCAGTGACAGATCCCCTCAAGAGATTTCCTGTGCTTCACAATTCTAGTCAGGTCAGGAATACTCTCTCGGGGCAGGGAGCAGCCAAGTTTCCAGAGCCAGGTAAAAGTGGGCAATTTAGAAAGGAGTGATCATATAATTCAAGACCATTTCTGTGAACTTCATCCTGATCCTGAGAAGTCCGGGCCAGAGAGAGTGGGACCCAAATGACATTGCAATTTCCACAGACTTCAGCTAAGTCCCAAACACCACCTGGGATGTTAGATTTTGGTTCCCACTGTCATCCATTCCCTACCTTATTTCCTCTTTTTCCCATCCCTCTCCTTTTGCCTTCTGCTTAATAAGAGTCCAGGTTAACCAGCCAAGACTGTTTATTTTGCAACACTGTTGTAAGCCTCTGACCAGAAAGGTAGCTAAAATCAATGCCCTACATTGCCCAATGCTGGAATAAGTTTGCCAGGTCTCAGAGTGGCTGATCAGACTGTGAGCTGTTCCTTTGTTTCTCCAGCAGTGACGCTGCAAGTCAGAGTCAGCACCAGAGACAGTAGTTTTATTTTCTCTCATTGCTGTTCTCTTCTCTTCCTTTTTGTGTTTGTCTTGTCTTATAGGAAATGGAATTGGACTTAACAGCTGGTCTAGCCCATCTCCATTATGCTAGCCCTTCTCCAGTCTTCCAGGACCTCTCCTGTCATTCATGAGTTTTCAAATATTATTGCCAGTGGCTCAGATTTTTTTCCCAGCTACTTTCTTCAGCACCCTGGCGTGAATAGCATCAGGCCCTGCTGACTTGAATTCATTCAAATTAATCAAAGATCTCAGATGTGTTCCTTACTTATCCCCATCTGCATTCCTTCCCCTTTATTGTCTATGGTAACTTCACTAGTCATCTGGGCACATGTTATTTTTTGTAAGAAAACTGAAGGAAAGTAGGCATTGAGCAGCTCTGCCTTCCTACATCTTCCATTACCAGCTCACCTTCTCCATTGAGCAGTGGGCCTACACCATCCCTGATCTTTCTTACTTGTCTGACATATTTGTAGAACTCCTTCATGTTGTCGCTAACACTTCTTGCCAGCTGTAACTCATTCTTTGCCTGTGCTTTCCTGATTTTGTCCCTACACGTTGTGCTATTCTCATGTATGCTTCCTTGGTGACATACCCCTCCTTCCATGTCCTGTATGTATCCCTACTGGTTTTTAGATAGCTAAAAATCTCCTTGTGAAGCCACATTGGCCTCCAGTGGCTCTTCTTGTCTTTTCTCTGCATAGGAATAGTTTGATTTGGAGCCTCTAATATTACATCTTTTAGGAACTGCCAGATTCCTTTGACTCCTTTTCTTCTTAATTGGTCTTTCCATGGGATCTTGCCTACTATTTCTCTGACTTGCTTGAAATCTGCCTTTCTGAAGCTCAGTGTCCTTGTCTTCCTGTTCTCATGATGTCCTTTCCTTAGGATCTTGAAATCTATTAGATCACGATCACGTCCTCCCAAGTTCTTAACCAACTTTATATTCATAACTAATTCATCCCAAGGAGCTAGGGAACTATAGACCAGTCAGCCTGACCTCCATACTTGGGAAGCTACTAAAGCAATGTATAAATCTTCAATTTGTGAATACCTGGAGGATGAAGTGGTAAGCACTAGCATCCAGCATGGATTTAGTAAGAACAAGTCATGCCAAACCACCTTGATTTCCCTCTTTGACAGGGTAACTGATTTGGTGGATAGGGAGAGTGCAGTGGACATAATATATTGGACTTTAGCCAGGCTTTTGACACAGTCCCACATGACATTCTGATAAGTAAGCTGGAGAAATGCGGACTTGGTGGAACTCCCACCACAATTATGTAAGTGGATACATAATTGGTGAAACAACTGGAAACAACAGGTAACAGTTAATGGAATGATGTCAGATTGGAAGGAGGTTCTCGAGTGGGGTTCCACATGGATCTCTTCTGGGTTCTGTGTGATTTAATGTCTTTATTAATGACCTGGAAGTAGGAATAGAGAGCATACTGATCAAATTTGCAGATGACACAAAGCTACAGGGGCTGCAAACACTTCGGAGGATACAGCTAAAATGCAAAACGATCTTGATAAATTGGAGAATTGAGCAATAGACAACAAAATGAAGTTCAGCAAAGACAAATGGAAGGTGCTAAACTTAGTGAAGAAAAACCAAATGCACAAATACACAATGAGAGATAATTGGGGTGGCAGCAGCACTGCTGAGAAGGGTCTGGGAGTTATAGTGGATCACAACCTCAATATGATCAACGGTGTGATGCTATTGCAAAAAAAGCAAATATAATTATAGGTTGCATTAACAGAGTCATAGCATGCAAATCACAGGAGGTAATAGTACACTCTATTCAGCACTGGTTAGGCCTTAGCTGGATAACTGTGTCCAGTTTTGGTTACCAACGTATAGAAAAGATGTAGAGAAATGAAAAAGGATCCAGGGGCGAGGGACAAAGATGATGAAAGGGATGGAATGCCAGCCATATGAGCAAAGGCGGAAGGAAATGCGTATGCTTAGTTTGGAAAATATTTGATTAAAGGGGGACATGATGGCAGTCTTCAAATACTTGAAAGGTTGCCATAAAAAACATGGAGAAAAGTTGTTCTTTCTTGCCACAATGGGCAAGACAAGGGACAATAGGTTCAAACTACAGCATAGCAAATTTAGATTAAATGTCAGGAAAAACTTCCTAACTGTAAGAACAGGAGGCGAATGGAACAAACTGCCTAGGGAGGTTGTGGAAGCTCCTTCGCCAGAGGTTTTCAGAAGGAGGCTGGAAAGTCATGTCTTGCATGGTTTAGCATCATAGAATCATAGGACTGGAAGGGACCTTGAGAGGTCATCTAGTCCAGTCCCTGGCACTCATGGCAAGACTAAGTATTATCTAAACCATTATTTAGACACAACAAATCCTGCATCTTGGCCGGGAGCTAGACTAGATGACCTGTTTGCGGTTCTTTCTAAACCATGGTTCTATGATTCTATGATCTCCACTAACTTTTTCTCTTTCTCCTCCATCGCTGGTACTATCTAAAAGACTATCAGAACAGGGGGTATGGGTGGGGTCTCTTTATAAACTTCTCTACAGCTAAAGGGAAAGGGAATAACAGATATTGTTAAAATTATCGCTTTTCCTAATACTTCATTTTCAAATGCTTTAGCTGTTTTTCCTTTATTTCTGTATCTTGAATAAAAGGTCAAAAAATGGTGTATTTGCCATAGCACTCAGCAGGCTGAAGTCTCTCTATTCCCAAACTCGGTACAACGTTTTAGTAGGCTGTAGTGATAGGGTCATGTTAACACCTTTGACTCTTGGGGCTCGTTTATTCCACCAAAATTAATACAGTCGCTATAATGATGAAGAATTTCAGCCCTTCTAACCATGGAAGTCATTTCCGAAAAGCAACAGCTGAAATCAATATGTGATTTCTCAAGTGGAAACTTAGGGTCTATTCAAGGAAATATCATTATTTGGGAAGCCACTTAAGCACATGCTTATCTCCCACTGAAGACAACGGGACTTAAGCGTGTGCATAAATCAGTTTCCTGAATAGGGGCCCTGCTGAGCTTGGTAGGTAAGAGGGGATAGAACCTTTCACATATGGGTTGCTGGTTCAAATCCAACAAAGTGACTGAAAATTGTTACCCTCTTGTTACCAATTGTTGCCCTCTTTGAAATTAGTTTGGTGTCTCAATCTAGCGCTTCATGCATGGACATGTGCCCATATCCCTACAGCCACTGACGCGGCGGGATCTAAGCAGCAACCTGTTGGTAGTCTCAGCAGAAGGAGCCTTGGAAACAGCACTTACCTTTCGAGGTGTTCCCCACAAGGTATTTGGGTGGGGCAGCACAGACAAGCCTTCACTGCTGCCACCCATGAAGCATCCATTCTGTGGAGAAGAGATTTTAGTCTCCAGGGCTGTCAGCCTTGCTCTTTTCACATGCATATAGCCCTGTCTTATTAATAAATACTAACAAGTCATAGTCCTCAACGAAGGAAAACAGATCTGAATAGCTTAGCCCTTTATTATCGGTGTCGTGGCACATAACATTAAAGCAGAATGAAAGCATTCTAGCCGTCAGGACAGTTGGATGTTTCTGCTTTTTCTCCTTTCACAACAAAAATAAGCTTCAGAAAAATCCATGCACAAGGGGCAGATTTTTTTTTTTTTAAATCAAAGGCTAAACAAACCTGCGGTTAGTCAACCTTGCGCTATTGTTTGGCACTCTATACTTCACACTGGGGTCTGGCTTTATCATGACTTCTACTTTACCGTTAAGCAAAACTCGCTCACTGCTGCTGCTCCAGACCAAGCAATTCCAACACAATAACCGCTCTGTCTGCTGTTGGAAGTAGTCTACAACTCACTGAGCAGACATTTCTGGGATGACTGTAGTTCTATGTTTCCTGCTGCTCCTTGTGCACAGTGCTTTACATCGGTCACCCTTAAATTTTGCTTGTTAAGAGTAATGGGTTTGCACACAAACAGTAGGTTACCTAGGGTTACCATACGTCCTCTTTTTCCCGGACATGTCCGGCTTTTCGGCAGTCAAACCCCCGTCCGGGGGGAATTGCCAAAAAGCGGAACATGTCCGGGAAAATGGCGGCTCTGTTTAAGAGCCCGGCTGCCTGAACGCTACCGGCTTCGGGCAGCCCCGTGCCTCCAGACCCTGCGCCGCCGGAGCCCGGGAGGGGAAGTGCCCGGCTGGGGGCGCAGGGTCTCCAGGCACGGGGCTGCCCGAAGCCGGTAGCGCTCGGGCAGCCCGGTTCTTAAACAGAGCCGCCAGCGGCTGCGGCTCTGTGTAACTGACACTGTGTCAGTTACACACAGCCCCGGCAGCTGGAGGCTCCAGCCCCCCGCGGCTCTATTTAAGAGCCGAGCTGCCCGAGCGCCGGCTTCGGGCAGCCCCGTGCCTCCAGACCCTGCGCCCCCAGCCGGGCACTTCCCCTCCCGGGCTCCGGCGGCGCAGGGTCTCCAGGCACGGGGCTGCCCGAAGCCCGTAGCGTTCAGGCAGCCGGGCTCTTAAATAGAGCCACAGGAGCTGGAGCCTCCAGCTGCCAGGGCTGTGTGTAACTGACACAGTGTCAGTTACACAGAGCCCCAGCCGCTGGAGGCTCTGTTTAAGAGCCGGGCTGCCCGAGAGCTACCGGCTTCGGGCAGCCCCGTGCCTGGAGACCCTGCGCCGCCGGAGCCCGGGAGGGGAAGTGCCCAGCTGGGGGCGCAGGGTCCGGAGGCACGGGGGCTGCCCGAAGCCGGTAGCGCTTGGGCAGCCCGGCTCTTAAACAGCCGCCGGGGCTCTGTGTAACTGACCCAGTGTCAGTTACACAGAGACAAAGAGGAGAAAAGCCTCCAGCCGCAGGGGCTCTGTGTAAGTGACCCAGTGTCAGTTACACAGAGCCCCAGCCGCTGGAGGCTCTGTTTAAGAACCGGGCTGCCCGAGAGCTACCGGCTTCAGGCAGCCCCCTTGCCTCCGGACCCTGCACCCCCAGCCGGGCACTTCCCCTCCCGGGCTCCGGCGGCGCAGGGTCCGGAGGCACGGGGGCTGCCCAAAGCCGGTAGCGCTGGGGCAGCCCAGCTCTTAAACAGAGCCTAAGAGGAGCAGAGCCTCCAGCTGTGGAGGCTCTGCTCCTCTTTGGCTCTGTGTAACTTATAAGTTACGCAGAGCCGCCGGAGCCCCGGAGGGGAAGTGCCCGGCTGGGGGCACAGGGTCCGGAGGCATAGGGGCTGCCCAAAGCCCGAGCGCTACCGGCTTCACGGTTTGCTGGGCAGCCTCCAGACCCTGCGCCCCCGGCTGGGCGCTTCCCCTCCCAGGCACCAGCTGCGCTGGGGAAGCGCCGGCTGGGGGCGCAGGGTCTGGGGGCTGCCCGGGAAACCGTGATGCTGGTAGCACTGGGGCAGCCCTTTCCCCCTGGCTGGGAGTGGGAGGGAGGAGGGGGCGGAGTTAGGGTGGGGGAAAGGGGCGGAGTTGGGGCGGGGCTAGGGGTGGGGAAATGGGCGGGGCCATGGCCCGTGGAGGGTCCTCTTTTTTTATTTATGAGATATGGTAACCCTAAGTAGGTTGTCTAAAGCAGAGGTGAGCAAACTATGGCCCGTGGGTCACATCCGGCCTGCAGGACCGTCCTGCCCGGCCCTTGAGCTCCCGGCCAGGGAGGCTAGCCCCCAGCCCCTCCCCTGTTGTCCCTCCTCCCCCTCAGCCTCAGCTCACCAGTTCTCTGGGCAGCAGGGCTGTGAGCTCCTGCCGGGCAGTGCGGCAATATGGCTGGCTCCGGCGGTGCGGTGTGGCTGCCAGTCCGCTGCTCTGAGCGGCATGGTAAGGGGGTGGGGAGTGGGGGGGGGTTGGATAAAGGGCAGGAGGTCCCAGGGGGCAGTCAGAGGATGGGGAACAAAGGGCGGTTGGATAGGCGTGGGAGTCCTGGGGGGCCTGTCAGGGGCGGGGGTGTGGATAGGGGTCAGGACAGACAGGGAGCAGCGGGGGTTGGAGAGGGGGTGGGATTCTGGAGGGGATAGTTAGGGGCAGGGGGTACCGGGAGGAGGTGGTCAGGAGACAAGGGGGATTGGATGGGTGGGAGGTTCTGAAGGGGGCAGTCGGGGGCGGGAAGTGGGAGGGGGCAGATAGGGAGCTGGGGCCAGGCTGTTTGGGAAGGCACAGCCTTCCTTACTCAGCCCTCCATACAGTTTCGGAACCCCGATGTGGCCCTCAGGTCAAAAAGTTTGCCCACCCCTGGTCTAAAGCAAATTTGCAAAAAACACTGATACTGGAAGGCTGTCACAGGATGACTGGCCCTTTATGAAGGAGTGGGGTCCAGTGCACCTGGACTAGTTACCTGCTGTCCAACTGGGCTTAAGGGAAGGCACCTGGGCCTTATCAAGGAAGAATCAGCATCAGGAAACCAGAGTGGAAGCTACAGTACAGTGACGCCACAGAGAATTAAAAGGCTCCTGCAGCTTCACTCTATCACAGCTTCTGCTCCCGGTTCCCCCTTTTGAAGGCTCAGGTGCTGTCCCTTAAGCTCAGCTGGGCAGCAGGGAGTCAGTCACAGGTGCACTGGAGCCCATTCCCTTTTAAAGGGCCAGTCAATTTGTGCCATAGACATTTTAATTTGCAACAAATTTCAAAGAGAAGATATCAATTCACAGAGGTTAAGTAAGTCCCAGCATACACATCCTTCTCCGGGGACTGGCTTTTTATCAAAAAATAGAAGCCTGCCTTTTTCAATTACATCAGTGCATGTGGAGACAAATTCCTTTAAAGAGCGACAGCCAGTGGAAAGAGCTAGATGTCAACCAGAGATCATAGGGAAAGTCAGTGAGGCGTTTTCACGTTGGCAAAAAGGGAAGGCCAATTGGCACCCATACAACAAGAAATTCCTCTGAATGATGAGCTAGATAACATAGGTGAGATTGAATCACCTTTTCTATATACACATGATAGATCTGAAATATTAATCAGATGTGTTTCGCTATACACAGATGCTTTACCATTAAAGCAGTTGGCAATGTATAGACAGTCTGTATCTCTTCCTTCCCAGTTTCCTTTTCCCATTAAAAATGTTTTTTTAAAAGTTAGATAGGATGGAAAGATTGAGCAAATGCGCTCCTGTAAAAGTTAAGATCTTTGCACTGGGATTTGTATACCTTGCTGGTAGATATTCAGTGGGTGTAAATTGTCATAACTCCAGTGAAGTCAATGGAGCTATAACAACTCACATCAGTATGATTATCTGCCCCATTATGTCAGCGTGTGAAGAGAAGGGTAATTTGCTGTAGTAATTTTACTTTGCACTTACAGCATCTTTCAAATGAGGAGATCAAGAATATTTTATACATGCATGTAAGCATTGTTATCCCCATTTCAGAGATAGCTGAAGAGAGGCAACAGGAGGTTAATGGACTTGGCCAACATTGGCTCTATTCCCAGCCCTGCACAAAGGCCCCATTCTTCAATGGGTTCCACACAAGCAGACCCCTTGATCAGAGACCCACTGATTTCATTGAGGATCTGCATGAGCTCAGGGGTCAACCCACACCAAGTTCATTGCAGGAGCAGGGCCAAAGTATCCAGTCCCCTCCTCCAATAAACAAAACACACTGCCTCTCCCATTGCATCCTCTCGCATACTCCCGATACAATATAGGCCCATTGATGCTCAGTACTTTAATTTAAAAATTACCTTACTTTAAAAATAAATAAATAAATAACCCATAAACAAGTGCTTCCATAGTTCTTGGAGAGAGACTGCCCCTTTAACGATCTTGCTGCTGGAACAAACGATTGCTCACTGATAACACACACATTGCAGTTGTCATAGAAACACACTTAGCAACAAAGAATGCCAGACCTTTTCCCATCTGTTTTGAATTTTCACAATGGCACATATATACATGTAATCAAATGCCACATTTTATGTGGCTCCCAGAGGCCAGTGGGGGCTTAAAAGCAGAGGTCCGGGTCATTCTCGGCTGGTGTAAGTGGTTGACTTCAATGGAGCTATTTCAATTTATACCAGCCAAAGATCTGGCCTGCTACGCTGCTTAATAAAATCAAATTAATTTAAGCTCTATCTCTGAAAACTCATATTGTGGTTATTACAGAGCCTGAAAACTTGGTTCAAACCTGAAAAGCTAAGAAAATAACCCTGCTTTATTTATGAGATGTTTTAGTGGGGAAAGAGCTATGCAGACAGGGCAGAGTCATGATCTGTATCAAAATCAGAACATTCTCTGTGAACAGATGGAGCCCATGGAAGCCAGGTTGTCTTATTACATGCGTATATAACAGTACCCCCTATGTAATGAAGTCTGTCCTGCTCAGAGGACATAACTAACATCCCCAAAGAGAGAAACTGATTCAATTAATACAAACTATGAATAAGGATGTAAAAAAAATACAGTTAATTCTTAGATAAATCACACTCACGCAGGAAGGTAGGATTAGATCCCTGGCTTTTCAATCATTACATCACAAGCATTTGCCATTTGAGATAAATGGGATGAAATTAATCACAGGACAATTTAGAGCTTGTCAAAAAAGGGAAAAGCAGTTTTGCAAAATATTTCAAAGTCAGTTTTGTTCTGCAATGCAATGAATTTTTGTTTTGTTTTTTAAATTCATTAAGCTTTTTTTTTTAAAAAAAATATCCTCTCTCTCCTGAATGCACTAGAATGAATGATATCCCAGATGGGTTTTTTTCTACACCTTTTTTCCCCTTTTTTTCTTCACTTTTCTATTTGCTACTCTCACTTTTTAAAACTTCCTCAACTTTTGAAGTGGCAGAAAGGAAAACAGTAAAGAAAGAAAAATGAAAAAGTAGGAAACACACCTTGGAAATCATAGAATTGTAGGACTGGAAGGGACCTCAAGAGGTCATTTAGCCCAGACCCTGCATTCATGGCAGGACTAAGTATTATGGACTAAATCATTCTGTTGTGTTCAGTGGTAAAATGAGGCCAGGGGGACAGAACAGAAGAAAGGGAAAGGAAAATGGGGATAAACAAAAACAATTTTCAAAAAATGTATTTTAAAAAGTTTTAAAATTCCAATTTTGTGGAAAATCTGGATTTTTTTTTAAAGGAAGATATTTGTGAAAATTTCCATTTTTGAAATAGGGTTATTTTTCCTCAGGAAAAGTTTCAAATAAAAAATTTCAACCAGTTCTAATTTAACACGAATATCAAAAAACAAAAACAATCAATCTAATGGTGAGATGGGTTAGATTGTAAGGCAGTCATAAAAAGGAAAACCTACCGTTTAAGTAATATAAAACTGAACTGGACAAAGCACTGGTCAATATAGTGTAGGAAACAATTTTGCATTTGCTGGAAGGATGGATCACTATAGGTTGTTTTTCATTTCTAGTTGCTACAACTGTACACCTGCCACTTTAATGTGAGATAAAGAGGATAATTGCTGAATATTACTAACACCTAGAGAAGACTCTGTTAATGGAGCAGAAGCCTGTGTTTTCAGAACAGAAAATCATGAGTTCTAACCTTGATGCCATTTGTTTGCTAGTTAGCTGCCAGCTCTGGTATTTGTGTATGTTCTGTCTACAGATCTGCTGTGTCCCATCACTGCTGTTTATTGTTACAGGTTGTCAATCGGCAAAAATATTGGCCCTGGGAGGACAATTATTGTCACCATATTTTAATGAAATATTATTACAGCTAGCTGATCCCTTGATATTTCTGAGGCAATGGACAGAAAAGTCACTCTGCCTGATACACAGAGGAATGAAAGGTACATTTGGAGGAGTACTCAGCCAGAAAAATGGACAAAGAAGCAGCCAGGAGAGAGAAAGACATGGAGAAGCAAAAGTGAGCAACGGAAAGTGAAAGAGAAACAATAATTCAAGAAGGATCATAAAATCATAGAAGATTGGGGTTGGAAGAGACCTCAGGAGGTCATCTAGTCCAACCCCCTGCTCAAAGCAGGACCAACCCCAACTAAATCATCCCAGCCAGGGCTTTGTCTAGCCAGGTCTTAAAAACCTCTAAGGATGGAGATTCCACCACCTCCCTAGGTAACCCATTCCAGTGCTTAACCACCCTCCTAGTGAAATAGATTTTCCTAATATCCAACCTAGATCTCCCCCACTGCAACTTGAGACCATTGCTCCTTGTTCTGTCATCTGCCACCACTGAGAACAGCCGAGCTCCATCCTCTTTGGAACCCCCCTTCAGGTAATTGAAGGCTGCTATCAAATCCCCCCTCGTTCTTCACTTCTGCAGACTACACAAGCCCAGTTCCCTCAGCCTCTCCTCCTAAGTCATGTGCCCCAGCCCCCAATCATTTTCATTGACCTCCCCTGGACTATCTCCAATTTGTCCACATCCTTTCTGTAGTGGGGGGTTCAAAACTGGATGCAATACTCCAGAAGTGGCCTCACCAGTGCCGAATAGATGGGAATAATCACTTTCCATAATCTGCTGGCAATGCTTCTACTAATGCAGCCCAATATGTCATTAGCCTTCTTGGAAGAAAGGGCACACTATTGACTCATATCCAGCTTCTCATCCACTGTAATCCCCAGGTCCTTTTCTGCAGAACTGCTGCTTAGCCACTCAGTCCCCAGCCTGTAGCAATGCATGGGATTCTTCCGTCCTAAGTGCAGGACTCTGCACTTGTCCTTGTTGAACATCATCAGATTTTTTGGCCCAATCCTCCAATTTGTCTAGTCACTCTGGACCCTATCCCTACCCTCTAGCATACCTACCTCTTCCCCCCAGCTTAGTGCCATCCAGATCATTAATGAAGATGTTGAACAAAACCGGCCCCATGACAGACCCCTGGGGCACTCCGCTTGAGACTGGCTGCCAACTAGACATCGAGCCGTTGATCACTACCCATTCAGCCCAAAGATCTAGCCAGCTTTCAATCCACCTTATAGTCCATTTATCCAATCCATACTTCTTTAACTGGCTGGCAAGAATACTGTGGGAGACTGTATCAAAAGCTTTGCTAAAATCAAGATATATACACATCCACCGCTTTCCCCATGTCCAGAGAGCCAGTTATCTCATCATAAAAGGCAATTAGGTTAGTCAGACATAACTTGCCCTCAGGGCCAGCTCCAGGCACCAGCCTGGCAAGCAGGTGCTTGGGGCGGCCACTCCGGAGAGGGGCGGCACGTCCAGCTATTCAGCGGCAATTCAGCGGACGGTCCCTCACTCCCGCTGGGAGCGATGGACTTCCCGCCGAATTGCCTCCACAGATTACGATTGTGGCTTCTTTTTTGGCTGCTTGGGGCAGCCAAAACCCTGGAGCCGGCCCTGCTTGCCCTTGGTGAATCCATGTTGACTGTTCCTGATCACCTTCCTCTCCTCCAAGTGCTTCAAAATGGATTCCTTGAGAACCTGCTCCATGATTTTGCTGGAGACGGAGGTGAGGCTGACTGGTCTGTAGTTCCCCAGGTTCTCTTTCTTCCCTTTTTTTAAAGATGGGAACTATATTTGCCTTTTCCCAATCATCCAGGACTTCCCCCGATCACCACGAGCTTTCAAAGATAATGGCCAATGGCTCTGCAATCACATCAGCCAACTCCCTCAGCACACTCAGATGCATTGCATCCGGCCCCATGGACTTGTGCATGTCCAACTTTTCTAAATAGTTCTTAACCTGCTCTGCCACCACTGAGGGCTGCTCACCTCCTCCCCATACTGTGCTGCCCAGTGCAGCAGCCTGGGAGCTGACCTTGTCTTTGAAGATTGAGGCAAAAAAAAAGCACTGGTACTTCAGCTTTTTCCACATCATCTGTCACTAGGTTGCCTCCCCCATTCATTAAGGGTCCCTGCCCTTCTTCTTGTGCTAATATACTTGTAGAAATCCTTCTTGTTACCCTTTACATCCCTTGCTAGCTGAAACTCCAATTGTGCTTTGGTCTTCCTGATTACATGCCTGCATGCTCAAGCAATATTTGTATACTCCTCCCTAGTTATCTGTCCAAGTTTCCACTTCTTGTAAGCTTCCTTTTTGTGTTTAAGCTCACCGAAGATTTCTCTGTTAAGCCAAGCTGGTTGCCTGCCATATTTGCTATTCTTTCTGCACATCAGGATGGTTTGTTCCTGTGCCCTCAATAAGGCTTCTGTAAAATACACCCAGTTCTTCTGGACTCCTTTCCCCCTCATATTAGCCTCCCAGAGGATCCTGCCCATCAATTCCCTGAGGGAGTCAAAGTCTGATTTTCTGAAGTCCAGGATCTGCTTTCTGCTGCTCTCCTTTCTTCCTTTTGTCAGGATCCTGAACTCAACAATCTCATGGTCACTGCTGCCCAGGTTGCCACCCATGTCTACATCCCTTACCAATTCTTCCCTGTTTGTGAACAGCAGGTCAAGAGGAGCACAGCCCCTAGTTGGTTCCTCCAGCACATGCACCAGGAAGTTGTTCTCAACAGTCTCCAAAAACTTCCTGGATTGTCTGTGCACTGCTGTATTGCTCTCCCAGCAGATGTCAGGGTGATTGAAATCCCCCATGAGAACCAGGCAACTTCTGTTAATTGTCCGAAGAAAGCCTTGTCTACCTCATCCTCCTGGTCTGGTGGTCTATAGGAGACACCCACCGTGACATCACCCTTGTTGCTCTCGCCTCTAAGCTTAACCCAGAGACTCTCAAGAGTCTTTTCTCCAGTTTCATACTGGAGCTCTGAGCAATCATACTGCTCCCTTACATACAGTGCAACTCCTCCACCTTTTCTCCCCTGCCTGTCCTTCCTGAACAGTTTATACCCATCCATGACAGTGCTCCAGTCATGTGAGAAAGGAGATGTTAATACAGCCTATACCCTCCCCCATTCATTGTGGCCAGGCCACTTCGCAATCCTGCAGCGGACCTGAAGCCAGGAAAGAGGCCCAATAGACTGCACGATCTTATTAGGGCATGGTGCTTATCACAGGAAATTTATGAGGGACGTGTCCCTAGTGTTACCACACACAAAAAAACATTTCTGCAGTTTCCGTATTGTACTGTTCTTCCTAATAAGGGGAAGACAGTGGGGCACTAAAAAAACCAATCAACGTGTGCCACACTCACTTCCAAAAAAAAAAAAAACCCTATATACTTAGTCGCCCCTGTATAACAATTAGAGGTGTCCCGAAAACGAACCTACGTCATGGCCAGTCCAGGTCTGATCAACTTGGGCTTGACCCTCCCACTCCCGAATCCAGCCTGAGCATGTGTAGTATAGCCGGCTTGAACTCATTATGTATGTGCCTTCCCATCTGGCTGTTATCTGCATGGTTGTAAGTAATTAGTTAACTATCATTGCTTTGTTTGTGGTTACTTCGCTTGTTACCCCATACTGTGGTTAGACTGAAAAAGGCCTCAATTGTTAATGAAAGGTTTCAGAGTAGCAGCCGTGTTAGTCTATATGCATCCGAAGAAGTGGGCTATAGTCCACGAAAGCTTATGCTCTAATAAATTTGTTAGTCTTTAAGGTGCCACAAGTCCTCCTGTTCTTCTTTTTTCAATTGTTAATGTGTTTCCTTTCCCTTATCTTGTAAGTGTTTTAAAGTTAGTTACATAATAATTGCAAGTGTTACAAATTTAGTTACATAGTAATTATAGTTGTCTAAAATCTGTTACATAGTATAGTAGCAAGTTAATAAGAATTCATAAAATTAACATTTTATTATAATTATCATCATATAATAAAATTTAGTTGTATCCATTTCCCCTCGTCCTGGGTCATTCAACTCAGTCCTTCACCGAGAACCCTAAAGAACCACAAGCCCCTCTTTGGGTCGAACAGGAGACAGACAAATGGAGAGACACAAGTAGACATGTATCCAGGGCTAAATGTAATAGCAACATCAAAACCCTTATGTGCATATAGATAGCTGGGTTCACAACATGCAGCACTAGGTGCGTTAACCGCATCTCTACTCGAATACCTGTGCATGCAATTACCTGTTCTTGGTGAGCAAACATACAGGGCAGGAAAAAGGATGATGTTATAATTTAGAGACAGAATTTGAAGCTTTTCTTAAGTGCTGAATTTCTCACACTTGAACCTGATTCTCTGCTGACTCACCTCTGATTCATTTAACAGAAGTTGCTGCATGCTCAAAAAATTTTTAAAGGCCACTTATTTAGGTGCCTATATGTGGACCTCAGAGTCTAACTTTAGGTCCCAATTTTTAAAAAATCTTCGCTTTAAATCTATAATTACTGATTTAGGCCTGAATTTTCAGAAGAGCCATGCACCCATAATCAGGGCCAGATTTTCAGAAGAGCTCAGTGCCCATTGAGGTGCCCAAATAAGCCATTCAAGACAGCTCAGCAGGTTAGGTGATGAGCTATTTTGAAAAATCTGGCTACAACTGTAGATGCTGAGTATTTAATCAGCCGCTGAGCTCTTTTGAAGAGCCCATTGTGACTGTGATGGAGCCTGCCCTCCATGGTGCCCCCTTATGGCCCAACCAGGTACTTCTCATGCTATTGTGGAGTCTCCAATGGTCAATTTCAACACCTATTACGCAGTCCAGTGCAATGGTGCTTTAGCCCTCTGGCTAAGGCATGCTTGAGTTCCACCCGTTTTGGAGTATTCACCTTGATCGATCGGTCCTTCAGGCCTCATATAGATTGAGCCGTTCACAACGTCTTCCATCCTTCTCGACGTGCGGCCATGCCTTTTCGCAATATGCTCTTCCCATCTCTGGAGGTTCGTTGAGTGATCATTTCAGTTCCCAAGGGTACCACTTGGCGACAGCTGTAGTCCATCAATTGTCAGTGAACCTAACTATATGCCTGGCCCATCACATTTTACTGTACCTGCTTTCAACAACAACGTCCTGCACTCCACTCTGCTGTCTGATCACTTCATTGGGGACTTGATCATGGATTGAAATCTTCATGCAGCCAGACATTTGGTCAGGCTCCCTGGGTTCATCCGCTGGGAGGGTTGTCCAAGCTGTCTCAGACTTTGGCTATAACCAGCCTTCTCACCAAGGGAGAGGTAAAGCTCTTCTCTCCTTCATGGTCAGTCCTGAACCGAGCTTCTCCTTTCAGTTCCCCTCCCCACCACTTGCCAGTTTGGAGCCCGTATGCCGCATCACACACACCCTTCATGCCTAAAATGGGGTTGGATCAAGACCAGGAGCAGGGGAGGCACAGGAGAGATCTCAGCTGTGGGCAAGTGCATGGGGCAGCCAGAGATCAGTTATTGCTGTTGGACTTAAGAGTAGGTTTGCTGACTTTCTCAGCCAATTATGTGGATTAGTCAACCAGGCAGCCCTACCGTGGCTCAGATATGCTCATACACTTCTAGGAGATTGAGCAGGGGCAGCTGCAAGTTCTCATTCCTGATGCTTTCTTTTCCAAGACATGGCATAATGGAAAAGCAGGAACAAGCCTCCATCTGCCTAGGAAAGAGTAATTAACTAAACAGATCTTCTCTTTCTCCATTTCTATAATCCTCCTATTCTGGTTGACTTGTGGCACCTTAGAGACTAACAAATTTATTAGAGCATAAGCTTTCGTGGACTACAGCCCACTTCTTCGGATGCATATGAAGTGGGCTGTAGTCCACGAAAGCTTATGCTCTAATAAATTTGTTAGTCTCTAAGGTGCCACAAGTCCTCCTGTTCTTCTTTTTGCGGATACAGACTAACACGGCTGCTACTCTGAACCTATTCTGGTTGAAGCTTAAGATGAAGATGAGGAAGAAGGCTATGAATATTGCAGGTAGTTCTCTTCAGAGAGATTCCCCAGAAACCCTGAACATAAAAATCACAGAGTAGTGTCCTGATGTTGGTATAGCTGTATTTCAAATATCATTAAACTTTACTGAAATCATAACATGAATCTTCATATAAACCTCTCAGTGGATGGATTTTAAAAGCTGAGGCAGATGCCTCTTAAGTATGGAAAGAAGATTGCAGCATGGTTTTCAGGGGCAGAATTTGCAGCCTACTCATCGTCAATAAAGCCATTCAGCCTGAAGAAGCTATATTTCAGGAAATTATTGTCCTTTGTCATTCTCTTTCCCTAACTTAAATCAGGGATGTGACAAGTGCTGGAAGAAAATAAATAAGCCAAAAAAAAACCCACAACCTTTCTTCTGCATGGATAGGGGAGGGAAAACATTTTACACAGGGCTAAACAGAGTAGGGCAAGTAATTTTACTTCAAGGAAACTATTGCAAACAATGGAGAATAATGTATTTTTAAAGGTACTGTATATAGTCTGTGATCATGCGGGACTCCGTGGTTGCCAGTAACAATGTACCGTGCCCACTTATGATTTCATGATGGCAGAGGACATTAACTTATGATATTCCTTCTTCAAAAGCACAGGCCAATACTACTTGAGCTAAAGGACAAACTTCACCATCTGTTAAGAGTGTATGGGGTTTATAACACATAGCTGAACAATTCTAAATCAATCCAGCAGAATGCAGTGGCACAGTCACATGGCAGTTCATTGCAATATTTAAAAAAGCATGTGTGGGTGTCCATTGCTTTTAAAGACAACAAGAAGCAGTCTGAATTATCATACAGTATAGTCTCACTAAAAGAAGAACAGGAGGACTTGTGGCACCTTAGAGACTAACAAATTTATTAGAGCATAAGCTTTCGTGGACTACAGCCCACTTCTTCGGATGCATATAGAATGGAACATATATTGAGGAGATATATATACACACATACAGAGAGCATAAACAGGTGGGAGTTGTCTTACCAACTCTGAGAGGCCAATTAATTAAGAGAAAAAAAACTTTTGAAGTGATAATCAAGCTAGGCCAGTACAGACAGTTTGATAATAGGTGTGAGAGTACCTACACGGGGAGATAGAGTCAATGTTTGTAATGGCTCAGCCATTCCTAGGTTGGGGGGTTGTCTGTAAGCGAGGACAGGTCTGTCTCCCAAGATCTGTGAGAGTAAAGGATCATCTTTCAGGATAGGTTGTAGATCTCTGATGATGCGCTGGAGAGGTTTTAGTTGGGGGCTGAAGGTGACAGCTAGTGGTGTTCTGTTATTTAGGTCTCACTAACTGACCTCTCAGCCGCTAGCATGTATATTCCTTACTTTTACATTGATTTAGGGCAAGATTTACTAATTTAAGTCGCACATTAAAAACAAAAACAATAACCCCCCCCCCCCCACACACACACACACACACACACAAACTCTGAACCCAAATGCAATAGCATAGGGGCAGCAGGGCATGAGAACCATTGTCAGAGAAATGTGAAATGAAGAGACAACTGACAGCAAGCTAAATCCTCTGGGGTCATTCACTGAAGGTGCAAATGCAGGAAGAACATAGCATTCCTGATAATGTGGCAAGTGGGAGAAGCAGCAGAAGCATCCCCTTGTACACCACAGAGGGAACCCCTGGCTATATTCCTCCACACTGCAGTATGTGTGGGCAGGGGGAAGTCGACATGTAGGCTTAAAGAGTCCCAGAAAGTCACTTTCTTCCAACACTGAAAATGAAACGTTAGAGTAAGGAAATGTATTCCCCCTACAGCCACACACTCGGTCTGCTCCACTGTAGTTTCTGCCTAGCGTTTTCTTCTGGCTGCCTGCTGCAGATTTAAGGAATAAGTATAAAAGGTAGAGAAAGAGGAGTAGGAATATTGCCAGCAGGGCCAGGGGGCTCCCCCACAGTGCAAATATGAACGAGCCAACTTGGAAGACAGTAGTGAACCACGTTTGCTATTCCCATATACACTGTAGTAGTCAGCTATTCAGTTTGATGGTCCTGTAGCCAAAACACTCCTATTGTAGGGCAGTGCAGCAACCTCAGGGCAAAGCCTTTTTCTCCACTTTCCAGGATGTAATCCAGCGTCAGTAGTGTTGTTGTTTAAATGTATCTCACTATGAAATCATCATAAGAACATAGGTCTGGGAAGGCCCTCCTGGGTCATCGAGTTCAGGCCCCTACTATGGCATGAATAATTGTAACCCTTCTACCAGGTAGAGCCGGCAGCAACCAGAGCCGGGTTCAATATCTAGGGGTTTCTTTTTAACAATACAACGCAGAGCCAGCTCGAGTTCCCAGCCAGTAACCTGGGGAAATTACACACCATCCCTGGGTGCCTCTGAGAGGCAGTAATTCCCCACTTGCAAGCACAGAGTCTGAATGTAGAAAATAATTTTTTAATGAAAGGAGGGAAGTCACCTGACATTAATTAGGGAAAATGCCACAAGCAGGATTCATAATCATAAAACTGTGAACAGGATACCCACCCCAGAGTGCGTGGGACAGTGCCTTCCGCCTCATGTTCTTGCGTTCTACAACCAAAAATTCCTTTTCTGTGCCCCCCTCTGCTCCCTCAGCACACCCCACTCACAGTGGTTATCCTTAGTCAGTGAGGAGCCAGAGTTCAGAGGTTCATCTGTGTGAGTTCACCTCCCACCCAGAGAAGAAGGCACCGAGCTTGCTCTGCCATCTGAGCACTTGGTCTTCCTGGCTGCCCCACAAGCTGCAGTTCCTTGCTGCCTGGCTGCCTTGCCAGCCATTTGTTCCCCTTGCCAGCCGCTCATTCGCCGACCAACTGTCAGTTACCTTCTGCTGCCACCTGCCTCTTTTCTGTGACCTCTACACATCAGTCTCTCAGTGATTTTCAGCTCTTTGCAGGCTAGGCAGGAAACATTGTCCCACCAGAAGTGATTTCAGCTCTCATTTGATAATAAAAAGGCTCCTAATGAAGCCTATTTAGCTCTATCTTTGAACAGTGGTGAGGAAAAAGTTTAACCAGACTGGGGACCCTTATGAAGAATCCACCCCTCCTGGCTAGGACATCTGTCTTCCCACCTCTTACTTTCACAGGGATCAGTCATTCGAGCCCCTGGCTTAGCAAGTTCCTTTCAGCTGAGGGTGACCCCTCAATCAGGACAAGCTCAGCACAGTTCTGCTCCCCTTTAGTCATACAATGAAGATAACATTTCACCACCCCTTACTAAAGTGATTTGTAATCCAACACTAGCCAAAGCTGATCACTTGGAGCTACACAACTCCTGTCTTCTAGATACCTATGCAGAGTAGGTGTGTTCATGTAAATATAGTTTGCTCCTGAACCCTCCTGAACTAGCTGTCAGGGGAGAGTTCATTCAGACCCTACTTACACCATCTTGTCATGGTCCATTTTAAAATGAATTAGGTTGTTTGCCCCCACTTCTCCTATTGAGAACTTCAATCTTCTGATGGTTAGAAACACAGGGGGAAAGAGAAGTACATTAACCCCCACCAAAGAGAAGAAAATTCAGGAAGCCCCTTAAAAATGTCCATAGAAATAAAGGTCATGGGGAAGGAATAAAGTTCCCCTTAGAAATTTAATTAGTGCTGCTAGTGAGTAAACCTCAGAAGGATCAAGGGGTCAGGTATCAGCTTCTTCTCCCACAGGTCTTGCTTCATGCTGCTCCCCCCAAAACAGACCTGACATAAGTCTCAAGAAAGTATTTGCCCCTTTCGTCATTCAAATCTATCCTAAAAGCTCAGCATGTTTTGAAGTTTATCAGAGAACAACAAGATAAAAAATTTAGCTATTATTTTTTAAAAGACATTTTCCCATGGGGTCACTTCACAATCCTTCAGATGCGACCCTGTTCAGAAGCCACCCTCTCCCCTCCTTTGTCCTTTCCCTCCTTTGCTTTGTCATGACAAGAGTCTAGACTGTGAGCAATATAAGGTAGATTGAGGGCTAATTAATTATCTGTTCTCTTAAAGTCCCCAGAACGGGCAGTACAAGTCTCCCGTTTTTGGAATTGCTCTTCACTGGGAGTCCACGAAAGTCTTGGATTCACGAGCTTAAGGCCACAGTGCAGGTTGTTTCTGCTTGTTCTGACCTTTGATCAATGAGCCTTCTATGCAGCAGAATATGAGGCTGCGTCAAATGTTTTCATTGCCAGAAATGTTTAAGGTCAGAAGGGACCACTATAACTACCGTAATCCTGGGTTTCTTACTACAACCCAGTCTTGGTTAGCTGCTGCCACTACCAAGTTTCTAAATTTGAAATTTTACCTCAGGGCACCTCTTCCTCTGGTCCCTTGTTAGAAGAACCCATCCCCCAGGAGCAGTGTACCTCAATAGGTATGGTAGGTGTTCTTTGAAGGCCACTGCAGAAATCCCCATCCACCCTGGCATAAATTAACACATTAGCATTTCATTTTTTACAACTAATAAATGAACTCCAGTACTGATCAACTGGCAGTGCCCACTGTCCTTTTCAAGCCCCTGAAAGCCTTATTTCAATACCCCAATTCAGGCTTCCTTTTCATAAGCCATGGAGGCCAATGTTCTCTCAACCACCACCCTCTCAGTAGCTCGGACCTCAGCCATCCCTAATGGACCTGTCTCTGGATAGACCTTTCTTGGAAACCTCAGCATGTCCAGATAAAAGCACCTCCAGCTGGAAAACCTCCACACTCACTCCTCTAAGAGGCTTCTTCTTACTATTCACTTTGGAACCAACATCCGGGACAGCTCCTACCAAACCAGTGGGCCTTCATAGAGTCCTTAATTTTCAAACCACTATCTCACTTCCTCCCACATATTTTACCTCATACCTAAAATAGTATAAATGCAACACATACCCTCTATGATGGGGCTTTCGCTCCACACTGGCATGCAAGAGGTTAACGGAGCAGCCACCAGGAAAGGGACTGTGAGGAACACCCAGTCAGGACCCAGCAGATCTATATAAAAGGGAGCTGCAGGGTAGAGTAGGTCAGTTGTTGCTAGGAGTCCAAGAAGTAAAGACTGCGTCTCTGTAAGGCTGAGAGAGCTATAAGCCCCGTGGACAGAGCAGTGGCTGGCCCCTGGTACTGAGCAGCTGAGCGCACTGAGGGGAGGACAAAGAAGGTGCTGGGGCCATGGGGAAGTGGCTCAGAGAAATAGAGCAGCACTGACAGAGGTTACAGAGGAGGAGCAGGAGGCTGGTATTTACAGTGTCCCTGAGCTGTGGCCCAGAGTAGTGGCCAGGGTCCTCACCACTGGGGAAGCAGCTGGACTGTTGGACAGAGATACCCCCCTAGAAAAGGGAAACACAGATGATGGAAACACAGGGCTGAGTCGAGAAAAGGAGCCATAGGTGTGAGCAGAGACAGCGTACTGGTGTGCAGACTGTGGATGCAGGCATTGACCTCGAGCTAATCCCCAGCTTGACCAGGAGGACATGCCAGCACCCTGTGACAACCTTACTTTCTCCACAACAAACATTGACCTCCTGCAGAACACAGACCATGGAATTCCACCCAGCAACTCCTGCAGAATTATCCTCTTCTGTGACACAGGTGATGGGAGCAGACATAAAACTGAATTATGGTGAATAAATAAAACTTTCCCTTTTTTGAGTAAGCTAAGAAGTGACAGTGAAAGCATTTGAGATATTTATGAAGCTGCTTTACTGGAGGTAAATGAGAGGGGGAAATCTTACATATGACAGACTTTCATCTGAAAGGTTTTTCTGCAAAGCTAAAAAACCCTAGCAATTATGTAACCATTTGTTTCTGCATAAGAGAATTGAGAGACTTTGGGCTGGAGTTGGAGCTCAGACCTGTTTGTCAATGATAGCACAACATTGACTTCAATAGAATTATTTCTGATTACACTTGTATGAGATCAAGACCTCCAAATGCATTTGAGTGCAACTAGATTTATTAAAAGTAATAAATAACCTCTATGACCACACAGAAACATCCTCTAGCATTCTATTTATTTTTGTCTGACTTCAGAGATTAGGAGTCCCTGCTATTTAATTGCTCAAAAGGGCAAAAACTGCAAAAAACTCTCTCCATAGCAGAAGCAATCAAATCAAGGCTGGGCTCCTTAATAAAGGCTCTAGTTGTTAAGTTCTCTGCATTGCGGGAGGTTATTGTATATATAAATTACACCCATACAGACTATGTTAAAAGCATGTGAGGTTGCAAAGTCAAACACTCCAAACTTAGGGCTAGTCTTCACTTACCGGCTGGTCCGGAGGCACGCAATCGATGTTCTGTGATCGATTTATCGCGTCTGGTTAAGACGCGATAAATCGATCCCGGATCGATCCCGGAAGTGCCCACAATCGGCGCCGGTACTCCAGCTCTCCGAGAGGAGTACGCAGCGTCGACGGGGGGAGACTTCCGGCCGCGTCTGGACCCCGGTAAGTCCGGACTAAGGTACTTCGAATTCAGCTACGTTATTAACGTAGCTGAATTTGCGTACCTTAGTCCGAAGTCCGGACTAAGTGGGGACCAGCCCTTAGAAATGCCAGAATTCAGCTTGCCTGTGCAACCTCGAGTCGTCCCTCTTGCATTGATGGTCTTTAATTATATGATCACATACTATTTTCCCCACAAGACCCTTGTCTCATTCTAGAGGAGCAACTGCAGGAAGAGTCATTTTCAGCCTCTGCAGCCCTGGGACGGAGCATGCACAATCTCTCTGAAGGAATGACATATGACCACAGTCTAGTCAGCATGTAGGAGTGGAGCATGTTCAGTGCAGACAATGTCTTTAAGAGAATTTAGATGCAAAACTCAAACAAGTCTCTATGAAGCATGTGTAAGATTTTTCAGACTTATGCATTGGGTTAATTTGGATGAATTTTCACAGGGGTAAGAAGCACATCACTGATACCAGGTGACAACCCCACCAAATTTCAAGTCCTTGCGCCAAAGCACGAGAGCTTCTCAATGAAATGGTTGTAAGGATTTTTTTAACATGGGCTAAATGATGTGTTTTTTCCTACTCTCATTCTCGGAAATAGCTGAAGTGTCTGAGATGACACCTGGCCCAGAAAATGTCAGGACAAATGGTTAAAGTTTGACAAAGTGAAAAGCAACTGAAAACAGGGTCTTATAAAGGAAAATGTTGGGTGAACGACATTGTGTGATGCTACCTGTGCCAATTATAATAATAGAAATGTAGGGCTGGAAGGGACCTGAGTTCATCTCGTCCAGCCCCCTGTGCTGAGACAAGATTACAAATACCTAGACCATCCCTGACAGATATTTGACTGACCTGTTCTGAAAAACCTCCAAAGAGAGGGATTCCACAACCTCCCTTAGAAACCTATTACTGTGCTTATAGTTATCCTTATAGTTAGAAAGCTTTTCCTAATATCTACCTAAATCTACTTTGCTGCAAATTAAGCCTATTACTACTTGTTCTACCTTCAGTGGACATGGAGAACAATCCATCACCATTCTCTTGATAGCAGCCCTTAACATATTTCAAGACTGCTATCAGGTCCCCCTTCAGTCTTCTTTTCTCAAATCCAGTTTTTTTATCCTCACACGTCAGATTTCCTAAACTTTTTATCATTTTTGTTGCTTCCTTCTGAACCATCTCTAATTTGTCCACATGTTTCTTAAAGTGTGGCACCCAGAACTGGACACAGTACTCCAGCTGAGGCTTCACCAGTGCCATGTGGAACGGAGCAATTGCCTGTCAAATCTTACATATGACACTGCTATTAATATACCCCAGAATATTAGCCTTTTCACAATTGCATGCATGACATTGCTGACTCATATTCAATTTGTGATCCACTATTACCCCCAAATCTTTTTCAGCAGTAGTATTGCCTAGCTAGTTATTCCCCATTTTGTCGTTGTGCATTTGATTTTCCTTCCTAAGTGTAGTACTTGTCTTTATTGCATTTCATCTTGTTGATTACAGATCAACTCTCCAATTGGTGAAGGTTGTTTTCAATTCTAATCTTATCCTTCAAAGTACTAGCAACCCCTCCCAGCTTGGTGTCGGCTGCAAATTTTATAGGCATGGTGACATGGTGGTCTAGGCCCTGAGGGCCTCCTGCCATATCCTGCCCCAGAAAAGGGCAGTGACGAGGGATCTCCAAGCTGCCATCAGAGGGTGTATGGGATGCAGAAGGGGCTGAAGGGAGCAGCCAATCAGGGCCCAGCAAGCTAGTATAAAAAGAATTGCAGGGCTAGAGTGAGTTCAGTTCCTTGCTGAAGCTGGAGGAGTGTGGATGGTGTGCCTGGCTGGCTTTGGGAGCAACAAGACTTCAGACAGAGCAGTGCTTGCAGAGACCAGCAAGAACAAGAAGGCGCTCCGGGCTGGCTGCTGGGACTCAACCAGGACTAGGTCCTGTGGGGGTTGCTTTTATTTCACATACAGACTGTGTCTGACTCAGCAGGAGGGCTGAGTTGCTGAAGACCCACCACAAAGCAGAGAGAAAATACAGGCACACACTCGCAGCCAAAGGGGCACCCCATTACAGGCATACTCTTAGGTTGGCCTGGCATGATTTGTTCTTGACAAATCCATGTTGGCCATTACTTATTACTTTATCCTCTAGGTGCTTACAAATTAATCGTTCAATACTTTGTTCCCGTACCTTTCCAGATATTGAAGTTAAGCTGACTGCTTTCTAATTCCCCAGGTCCTGCTTGTTACCCATTTTAAAGGTATGTACTATGTTTGCTCTTCTCCAGTCAAGTGGGTTCTCAAAGATGATTGCTAATGATTTCAAGTTTGCTTCAAGTCAGCTAGTTCCTTAAGCACCCTAGGACAAATTTCCTCAGGCCCTGCTGATGTGAATACTTCTAATTTATCTAAATATTGTATAACCTGCTATTTCCCTATTCTGGCTTGTGTTCCTTCCTCCTTGTTGTTAATATTAATGGTGTTAAGTATCAGGTCACAATTAACCTTTTGTAGTGAAGTCTGAGGTAAAACAGGAATTAAACAACTCAGCCTTCTTGATGTCATCTGTTGTTAGCTTTACTACACAACTAAGTAACGGATCTACACTTCTCTGCATCTTTCTGTTGCTCTTAATGTATTTCTAGAACCTCTTCTTATTGTCTTATGTATCTTCCTAGGTGTGACTCATTTTGTGCTTTAATCTTCCTGATTTTGTCCCTACATGTGTGTGCTATTCTTTCCCCCTCATCCTTAGCAATTTGTCCATGTTTCCACTTTGGTTATGACTCTTTTTTGATTTTTCAGGTAATTAAAGATCTCCTGATGGAGCCATTTTGGCCTCTAAATATTCCCATCCTATCTTTCCATCTCATTGGGATACCTTGCTGTTGCAACTTTAATACTGTTTTTTTTTTTTTTTTTTTTTTTTTTTTTTTTGAGAAACTGTCAGATCTTCTCAACTCTTTTTTCCCTTAGATTTTCTTCCCATGGGACCTTATCTACCAGTTCTCAGAGTTTGTTGTAACCTGCTTTTTGGAAGTCAATTGTCCGTATTCTGTTGTTCTCACTCCTTCCTTTCCTTAGAATCATGAAATCAATTGTTTCATGATCACTTTCACCCAAGTTGCCTTCAACCTTCAAATTTGCAACCACTTCCTCAGTTAGTCAGAATCAAATGTAAAATGATTGTCTTCCTGATTACTTCCTCCACCTTCTGAAATAAGAAGCTGTCAAGAACAGAATTTATTGTACATTTTGTGTTTTGTTATATTACTTTAACTACCCAGATATTTGTTAAGAAAGTCCCTCATTACTACTAGCTCTTGTGTTCTGGATATTTTTATTTATACTAGAAATGCCTTATCCCACTCCTCCTCATTTGCCGGTCTATATTAGACTCGCAGGATTGACAAAGTAGTTTTTCCCTTTTGATCTTCATGCAGAGACCAGAAATCAAGCAGGCAAACTTATTTATGGGGCAAGGACCTTCTTTTTCTTCAGTATTTGTACAGCGGCCAGCACAACAGGGTTCCGATACATGATTAGGGCTCCTAGGTGCTAGTGCATTACAAATAAGATGTTTGAAAGACGTTCTGCGTGTCTGAAATACGTATTCCAGACTCCTGTGTATTAACTGAAGTTCATATCCTCTTTGTTCTCTGCATCAAATATGGGCAGAATTGACCCGATGGTGGCTTAATTAAACAGAGTCTGCGTTCCACTGGATAATCCCTGCTGAAGTTCACTGTACAATACTACTACACTCCTATCTTTATTAATCCTCAGGAATACGCTCTACAGGAAGTTGGGCTTGGGGAGACCCCATTACAAATAATAATAAGATGATAAGAAAAAAGACTTAAGAATTCAACAACTAATTGCTGATCCTCTGTTTATTACCTTTCAGTTCTATAGGAACAATCCTCTTTTCTCAAGGAACCAGGCTTACTTTTAAATTAAAAAACACAGAAGTGTAATCAAGTGCTTAAAGGTTACCAATGAGGTCTTAACAAAATAATAACCTACACATGCATTTTTCCTTTCATGCCAAAGCAGCCTGCAGATTATTAGATCCAGTCCTGCCCTCAGGCACTATACTCTTCTCTGGTGCAAAAAGGAGAAAAAAGAATCAGAAGATAGAACAATTCTGCCTCTCCACAAGGAGTCTCTCCCACCTTCAGATACACAGCCAAGACATTGGCTTGAATTGTACACTATTAGCAACTGAACATTTGAACCAGAAACACTTCACTGTGGTCCTTATTATATAACAGTATACTTTGGTTTTGGGTTTATGGAGTCATCTGTGGTCTTAGTCCTGCCACTGGTGGACGCATAGCTCTGTCATAAAAAGCCACCATCACACTGGCCTGGAGTAGAGAGACCAAGAACTGAGCAGATATGGAGATCTCACTCCTCTCTCACCTACCCCTCTAGGTTAGGAACGCTATGCACTTGCTGGGTAGCAGGAGGGAAAGCTACCCTGTTGCTTTTGGTGATATACCTGTTACATGGATAATGAGGGGACCCCCCATGTGTCATTGGGGCATCCTTACCCAGCACTGGAGTCATTTTGGATTAGATTAAAAAAAGGACCTTGTGCTTAATTGCTCTTTAGGTACGAAATCCTAGAATCAGGCCCCATTCAGAGTCACAAAACACCCACTCAGCTGCCGCTGAAACCTGCAAGTGCCTGAATTTGCTTGGTGCCTGAATTTTTGCAGTAAAAGTTCCCTAGACACCTATGTTTCTGCCGTTGAGCAGGTGCACTGCAGCCTCATGCCAGGCAGCCAGATGCCTAAGCCCCAGAGTGATTCATGGAACGAGGGAAGATAGGCATTCCTTTGTGCTCAAGCTGCCCTACCTCCTAATCTTTAGCCCAGTGGTTAGGGTACTCACCTTGGATGTGGGAAACCGCTGGTTCAAGTCTCTCCTCTGTCTAAGACTAGGTCTACACTACCCGCCTGAATCGGTGAGTAGAAATCTATCTCTCGGGGATCGAATTATCGCGTCTCGTCGGGACGCGACAATCGATCCCCGAATCGATGCGCCATCGACGGGGAGCCACAGAGGTCGATTTTGCCGCTGTCCTCACAGCGGGGTAAGTCGGCTCCGATAGGTCGAATTCAGCTACGCAAATTCAGCTACGCGAATAGCGTATCTTAAATCGACCCCCGCCTGTAGTGAAGACCTGCCCTAAGAGGGAGAAGGGATTTTAAATGGGATCTGTGTCCTATCTAGTGAGTGTCCTGGGCTCTGGGATATTCAAATACCCAGCTCCCTCAATCTCCCCTATTGAAGTTGTTCCACTGTGGACAACTAATGAAAGTTATTGGGAGCAGAGAAACGGCACCCTGGGTCTTCCAGCTCTCAGGTGAGTGCACTGAACACTAGACTATAGTGACAAGGAGGGTGAGATAATTTAGTTTACTGGATCAACTTCTGTTGGTGAAAGAGGCAAGCTTTCGAGCTTACACAGGGCTCTTCTTCAGGTCTGGGAAATGTACTCAGAGTGTCACAGCTACACACAAGGTGAAACAGGTTATTTAGCATAAGTAGTTAACACATTTCAAGGGACCATTCAAGAACCTTGTCTCTCTATTATCCTGGGACCAACATGGCTACAACAACGCTGCATATATCCACTAGACTACAGTGTCATTCTCATGTTTGCTCCCGCTCTGGCCAAATTAGTCTTTCATATTTTTTTCCCCACAGGCATAAGTGTGGTGCTGATCAGCATCGTCACACCTAAGTTTCTTTTGAGTCTAGCCCTTTAAGGCTAGATGGGTGCCAGCTAAGATGTTTAAAGATTAATTTCTCAATGCTTAAAACAAAACCCAGAAAACACTTCCTCGGCCCTAACACAAGCAGCGCAATCCGGCTGTTCTAGATACACTGGCTAATACATTTCTTTCTGGCTTTTTTTTTTTTGTAATTAAACTCTTTTAATCTTAGCAGTATGTTGAAGAAAGATCATACTAAGATGAGGGGATAATTTCCTCTCTCAAGCTCCTACTTTCTCTTTCGCTCTTGCTTTCACTCTATAGGGAAGCGTTTATTGAAACAGCCACAGCTTTTTCTCTCTATACCAGTCTGCTGAGTAAAAGCTCCCCCAAACCATCACAGCATACCCCATTGGGGTTGCACAGAGGATCCTCGATTTATGAGTATCAATCAGAGGCAAGAAAAGAGCTTGAACATACTGTCCTTTTTAAAAGCAAAAGCTGAATCCAAAAAGGATGGCTAACTTCAGAATACCTCCATCTACTGAAACTCCCCTGGTGCAAGATGTGTTGCCGTGGTGATGCAATTCCTGCAGATACCTTAAAAAGATAGGCTTGAATCTGAACCCACCTGATCTCTGGAGAAATGTGATCTAGACACAGCATCCTGTCACTATTATCTCGGTAATGGAGCAGACCAAACCACAATCACATACCTGGAAAAAAACCACAGAAACCATACAGAGATTCAGCATCAGATCCAAATTCTGTGGCGCCTGGCTCTTTTCTGGTACTGAGTGAAGATGTTAAAAACTTTCTGTATAATTCTGACGGAATAAATGGGCTGAGCAAATCAAAGGTGTTAATGGGGACATGTGACTGTTCATCATTGAACATTTTGTAACATGGTTTAGGGTTTTGGAATACAGAGACGTCAGCCTACTTAGTACCACGGCAAAAACTACATTACATTCCTTTTAACCTTTAAAATATACAGGGGGAAAAAGGCAGGGAGACGCATTTAAAATGTAAAGTATTAAGTAAAGCTTTTTTTTTTTTTAACAATATCCCTTCTTTCCTCTCCCTTTAGCTGGAGAGAGTCTTTAGAAGAAAAAAACCCTATTTGACAGTCTTTTAGATGGTATTACAGATGGTAATAAACTGTCCTTTTGTGTGTGGGGGGGTGTGAAATGAGAAGATATTAGTTGAGATGGGCTGGAGTTGTTTGTTTTTGCTGTTATTGTTAAAGTCCCAGCCTGTTTTCCTGAAGAGAAAACAGGACAAACACAAAAGGGGAAAGAACAGAAGAGCACAGCTAGAAAATGCAGCTAGATGGTAAATAGAGGTTCTCATAGCCCTGGCCGGGGGGGCAGTGCAGCCCCCACGATGCTTCTGCTGGTGCTGGGGGGTAAATGCCTCACCCTAGCTCTGCCCCGCCATGCCTGCTGTACCCACGACTGGCCCACAAGGCCCCACTGTTTCTGGTAGTTAGACAATTCCCCCACCCTGAGTCTCCTGACCCCCAGCACCAGGTCCATCTGGGCCGCTCCAAGCCAGCCTCATCTTCTGCACAGCCAGCTCGGCCATTCTTCAGGAAGCTTCAGAGCAGACATGTGAATCCTGCCTGCTCCCGGTGCCTGCTGCACTCCCCCAGGTCTCCAGACACCTGGGTCTCCCTCTGCTCTGGGGCCAGCACCTCCACCGCCAGCTGCACAGCCCTGAGCTGCCCCATGCTAGGGGAGACTCCTGCCTGCGCCCTGGCTGGTGGTGTTGCCTGTTCCCTTTTGAGAAGATGAGGCTGGAGAGCAGGGCCATATTTGACCCCCATTGCTTGGCCCCCAGGGGCACTGCAGGGCATCAGATTCAAGGCGGTAAAGGATGTGCTGCTGTCAGTGAAAAGCATAAAGGAAGCCCACAGTCTGCACCTGTGGGCCCTGACCCTCAGCCAACACATGGTGTCTGTGCCCATGGCAATCGGTCAGCACCCTATGGGAGCCCCAGCATGGACTCTGCCCCAACTCTCTTTCTAACCCCTGCCTCCTAGGATGGGTTCTCCTACCCCTGGAGCCAGTCCAAGCTCTGTCCTTTCTCCACTGGAGTGGGTCTCTGTCTCCCAAACATAACCCCTGCCCCTCCCTGAGACATAATCCCTATATGCCCTCAGCTCCATGGGATGGGGGTCCCCGTATGTCCCACCCACCCATGGAACATGCTCACACAGAGTCATCCTGCCCCTGCCTTTACCTGCAGGTCCTGGAGGCCATGCTGAGGGAAGTCACCATCCAGTGCAAACGAAGTGTGGCTTTGTCTTGTGCAGAGTGCAGGTAAAGCAGCACCTGGAGGACATGGCTGCCTGTGGCCAGAGCCAGGACCCCCAGGACTGAGCAGATGCTCCCTTGCCCAGTCTGTGGGCCACTCTTCATCACGCAGAACCAGAGACAGAGCAGGCCCTGGAATCTGCCCTGATGGCTGTGATGTGGCCCTGTCAGGAAGCCAGCATCAGCTCCCCTTTTATTGCCCATGGGGCACTAGTGCTGAAAACCTGACACACACTGCCCCAGAGCCTTCCCCGCCATCTTGGTGTGCGAGTTCGATGGCTGCTCTGTGTCAATCAGCAGGGCCCTGAGCCCACTGGGTGGTGTGCAGCTGCGGCCCCACCTGGACAGGACTGGCCCTATCACTAGGCCTTGCACCTGCCTCCTCATTTTACCCCCTTCTCTGCCAGACAAAAACTGGCTCCCACCTGCCTTGCAAGACTGCTCGTCCCCATCTGGCAGGTCTGTGCTGTAGCTGTTCCTCTCCCAGACACCAGAGTAAGCCAGTAGTGTCAACTGGTGTGAGGTAAGAATCTGGCCCTGTACTTTGCTTTCTGCTTAATAATTTTGACATGAATTCTACTTTGATAATCACATTTGATTTTTTAAAATTAGTATCTGGCTGATAATTTGTAGAAGAAAGACTGTTTGAAGGGTTCTACAGTAATTAAGTTTCATCTTTTTAGCCTATTCTTTAAATGAAAAGGTAATTGCTTTCCACAGTTATAAATCTTAAGCAGAGTTCTTCAAGCAATAAACAGAGAACTGTATCTTAGTAATTGTCTATTGACTGCACTTTCCAGTATGAATTAATTTTCAATTACAAACTTCCTTTCTTACTGGATCAGGTCAAGAGTCTGCATCTTCAATTGATGAATATTCTTATCCTGTGTAGGTTTGTCTCGTATTGTACTAGGGCGGAAAAACAAAAGGGAGGGAGATTCATTTAGCACACATTAATCTGAATATCAATACAGCATGACAGTAATAGTATGTGTCAGAATGCAGACTTCCTCTGCAAATTCCCAGAGAACAACAAAGAGACATTTCCAGCCCTCGGTAGTTTCATTGCGGCTGCACGGTACTTTTCCATAGTGTTGCTGTCAGAGCTAATGATTTGATTAAGAGGGAGACCCAGGCTATGTCTAGACTGCACTCTAGTTCAGACTTGGGCATAAACTGGAGTGCGCACCAAGTTGTTGCACTCGAACTGCCCTATGTGGATGCTGCTGGTGTGAACTAAAAGGTATGGAGTTCATGTTAATATAGTCTTCTTTCAAACAGGACTATGTTAACATGAAGTAGGTACGGCCTGCTAAACCCAGGGTTGTGAGTTCAGTCCTTGAGGGGGCTACTTAGGGTTCTGGGGCAAAATCAGGACTTGGTCCTGCTAGTGAAGGCAGGGGGCTGGACTCGATGACCACACTCCTACCACGCCTACCACCTCTAGCTCGTGTTATTCCAGGTACCAACTCTAGGTAGTTCAGACCTATGATAAACATTTTCAAAGGCATCTAAGTGACTTCAGAGCGAAGGACTCGATTTTCAAAGGTATTTAGGTTCCTAAAGATGCAAATAAGCATCTAGGGATTTTTCAAAAATCAAAAATCCCTAAGAATGTTAGACATTTAACTACCATTGAAAGTCATTTCATTGGAATTGTTAAAAAAAAAAATGGAAAAGACTTTTGGCAATGTTGCAACATCCTGCTTTTACATTTCCAGAACTAAACATTTTGGTTTTTCATACTGAAACAATTTTTCATTTCAGTTTTTTAAACTGTATATTATAATTTTTTAAAATCAATTTTAAATGAAATATTTCAAATGATCCAAACCAATTTTTTTCTGAATTTTCCCTTATAAGACATTTTGAAATGTTCAGTTTTTGCTTCAATTAGTAATGAAGCCAAGTTTCAAAATCTTGAAGTCCTTCACAAAATGGAATGTCCATCCTCCACAGAGTTCTATTACAAGGAAAGCTAAACTGCAATAAGCCACTAAAACCTAAAGAAGAGTGCCTATGGCAGGGTTTGCACCAGTTTAAATTTAATGGTTTTTTAACCCAATTTAAGTTAAGAGTACAACTTTCTCATGTAGACAAAGCCTCATATCTTCAAGCCCATTCAGTCCTTGATCTATCTGCAGAGACTGATAAAGAGGTTGTTTGTTCTGACAGTATTTTTCTGATGTGGAAAATTGTCCATTATGACCCTACTGAGTCCCCTAATTTATTTCATAATGGCCACCAAACTGCTGTCTCTAAATGACTGGTTTCAGTCCTGCCCAGTCAATTGAAAGACTATGCACTGGGTTTAATATTTGTGTGCGGTCATTTAATATTTTTCCACAGGATGGAATGCCACATGGAGCCATTTATGGGAGCAAAAAAACATTGTCTTGTTGTATTTCAGTTCCTGGATGGAAGATATAGCATAAGGTGGGGTCTCATGTTATTTTGGCTCCATGATGGCTCCCCGAAGCAAAGAAAGCCCATAAATATCATAAAGATACCTGAATAAGTGCTTTGTGTAAGCTCGAAAGCTTGTCTCTCGCACCAACAGAAACTGTTCCAATAAAAGATATTACCTCACCCACTTCTCTCTAATATCTTGGGATCAACATGGCTACAACACCACTGCATATAAGATACCAAAATATTCAAGTACACATGGATAAACTACCGTGCACTTTAGGAGCATTTTCTGCCATAATTATTCAGATTGAGTAGTTACTTACTCCCTAAGTAGTTCCATTGATTTCAGTGGAATTAGCTATGAGGTAAGGCACTACACTTAACATTAGAAAAGAGGGTAGGATCTGGCTCTTCATATATGCATAGGAAGTGAGGAAACGGCAAAAATCTTTTATAACCATTTTCAACTGAAAGCAAAGTTTGTCTATAAAAACCTGAGGATTGTGTGTGTGTTGGGGAATGGGCCGACCCACAAGTTTTATATGGAAACACTGAGCTGCTTTGAAAAAAAAAGAGAGATAATTGAGTTTTTCTTAATTACTCTGCTTTCTATTGCCTTCTTTCCTGTTTATGAATCTAAATAAATATGTTGGGCTCGGAGTTATTGATTTTCCATAGCTACAGAAAAGGGTTACATCTGTTGATGATAGCATAATTGGGTATCTATTTACCATGTGCCATTTTTCTGTTCTTTGGTATTTGTTTCAATTGGAAAAAAATTAAAAAAAGACTGAATATCTGCCCAATGCTCCCATACATGGAAATTGTGAAGATAGGAGTTCAGGGGGTATATTTTTACTGGGGTCTAAACATGGCTTTGACTCTAGGGAGTTATACTATGAATATAACCATTTTAGACAATCTACATTCTGCTTGGGATCTAAAAGGATGGAACTTTTTTTCCCCTTCTTCTCTATAGGCTTGATTTCTCCTTCCACCTGGAGGGATGCAAAGACTTCCTCCAACAGTGCCACCTCCTGGGAACTACTAGGTACTGCATTGCTGCAACGGTAACTACACACTAACATCTATAAGAAGAACAGGAGTACTTGTGGCACCTTAGAGACTAACAAATTTATTTGAGCATAAGCTTTCGTGGGCTACAGCCTACTTCTTCGGATTCTATGTATCCGAAAAAGTGGGCTGTAGCCCACAAAAACTTATGCTCAAATAAATTTGTTAGTCTCTAAGGTTCCACAAGTACTCCTGTTCTTTTTGTGGATACAGACTAAAACGGCTGCTACTCTGAAAACTAACATCTATGATGTCACAAAACAAAGCAAAAACTTTCAATGATCCTATTTGTTTCTTCCTATCTTCTCATCTTCCATAACTTCAAACACCTGGTGGAAAAGGTACCCTCCCCAACTCTTCCCCAGCCCGGTGAAAATGAGCGAGTGAGTGAGGGAGAGAGGGAGAGAGCAAGCAACAGAGGGAGGGGGGGAAGGAGTAAGGGGGTGGGGCCATTGAGAAGGGGAGGGGCAAGGATGTTCGGTTTTGTTCGGTCAGAAAGCTGGCAACCCTAAAACTTGTAATTTCCATCAAAAATGATATCGAGTTACTTTGACTGGATTTATTTCCCATAAACCCATGTTGATTTCTATTAATAATTACCCTTCTTTAGTGCTTATTAATTGAGTCCCGTATCAGCTGCTCCATTATCTTGTGCAGGATCAATGTCAGGCTGACAGACCTATAATTCTCTGCTTCTTCACATCCTAGTGCATTGGACGAAGCAGAGGTGGACGGATGCTGCAGAATTCAGATCTGAAAATGGATTGCTAATGCTCACTATGACTGGTGGTATTCTGATCTGGTTGTTTTGGTTTGGGCCCATCTTAAGTGCGGACGTTGACCCCTTCCTCGTTTCTATGGGGGGAAAACGTTATCACTTATTTGTGTAACAATGACCAAGGTCCCAAAAGAGGATCAGGAAGCTGTTGTGTTAGGAGTTGTACAATCCTATAGAAAGACATATTCCCTGCCTTAGAGACATCACAGCCTAACGTCAACATACTAAACAGACAAATATGTCCAGGCTAGCATGTACCATTGCCCTCTTCGTTACAAAATTAGTACTGTGTGTTGTAGGATCTCTGCTGCTAGGTATTTGCAGAGGTTCTCATGTAGCTCCCATGGACGGGGGCAGTGCAAGAAGTTCTGAATTGTATATCAGCCACCACACACAGCTCACAATGGACCTGGTGTTTAGCATAGGGACAGCCGTGCATAGGCGCCGACTCCATGGGTGCTCTGGGGCTGGAGCACCCATGGGGAATAATTGGTGGTGCTCTGCACCCACCGGCATCTCCTTGACCCGCCCCAGCTCACTTCCACCTCTACCTCCATCCCTGAGCGCACCGCGTCCTGCTTCTCCCCTCTCCTTCTCAGTGCTTGCCGCCGCGAAACAACTGTTTTGCACGGCAAGTGCTAGGAGGGAGGGGGAGGAGTGGGAATGCGGCATGCTCAGGGGAGAAGCTGGGGAAGAGGCGGAGCAGGGATTTGGGGAAGGAGTCCAATAGGGGCAAGGAGGGGGCGGAGTTGGGGCGGGGAGTTTGGGGAAGGGGTTGGAATGGGGGTGGGAAGGGTGGAGTCAGGGTGGGGGTTGGGGCTCGAGCACCCACCGGCGCCAGGAAAAGTTGGCGCCTATGAAACCGTGCAGTCCTAAGCCTCACATTCCTGGGGGGGGGGGGGAACCTGATCCTCTTAAACATCAAAATAAATCGGATTGTAGGACAGTTTAGTCCCCATTTGATAGCTAAGTCATACTAGAGCTGGCAGTGAGTCTGATTATTTGAGTCAAATCATGGAATCAAAAAAAAGTTACAGAAAGAAAAGGGAAGGGACTTGTTTTCAGGGGGCGCTCAATAGTCGGGAATTTTACTTGCATTAGGTCTGCAGGACTATGCCCAGAGATGATAGAACAGGATTCAGTTTTCATTGCATTGAATAGGAATAATCTTGCTCGACAGTAAATTTCACTCTTGTGCACAGCAACAGGAAATACTGAAGAAAGTGAGTGACAGCACGTTTAAGGTGTATTTTATAATAGTGTCAATACTGCCGAGTCCAAACATTCAAAAAATATATAACTCCGGCCCCAAAATCATGAGATTAAAAGAAACCTATGATTTTTGAGCCAAAATATAATAGATTTGGGTTTGAGCTTTTAGCTTGCACTCAAGTCATGTTTCCAGGCTTTGCTCTGCAACCGTGAGACACAGCATTTTACATTAAATTAAAAAAAAGTAAAGCTGAGGTTCTCACAAAATAACATAACTCCAGGACCTCGAGCTTTTAAACACAAACCACAAAATACCACAAGACTCATAATGAAATCATGAGTTAGCAACACTATGTGCTGTCTTCTATATTTTAGCAGCATGATCGATTAGAGAGAGTTTATGAGTGGAGGAAGGGTGGTCAGAAAGTGAGTGTTCTAATTCTGCATCCATCACTGACTTGCTGGGAAGTCTTGGGACCCCAACCTGTGTCTGTCTCTCAGTTAAACGGAGATAATACTGTAGACAGCTGGCTTGTGTGTATGTCGCTCAACCGCATGGACCCAGGACTGTTTGGCCGATAGAGATTCCCGACTGATAACAGATAATCAAGACTCTTCATTATTGCCTGATCTATTGATTGTCCATTAATTATTTCGATTACTTAAGAACTCCTAATTAACATTGGTAGGTTCTTGCCCCAAGATCAGGTCCAGTATTATTAGAATTTCAGTTGGGAATCCTGATGTGTGAGGTTGCAACACTCACACTCAGGAAGCGCTTTTGGAATCTGCAATAGTTTTATTAACACAATTAGAAAAGTCACAAACACTCCAGGCCAGAAAGATAAAGATAATACAGATTGAGTGTCCATATACTTACACCATCCCTTGCAAAAGGACCCGAAGTGTTAGTCTTCATCCTCATCATCAGACTCACCATCACCAGTCGCCATCCTGGCATCTCCCACGTGTTGCATCTCTCCAGGCACGCAGTGTTGTTGTAGCTGTGCTGGTCCCAGGATATCAGAGTGACAAGGTCGGTGAGGTAATATCTTTTATTGAACCAACTTCTGTTGGTGAGAGGGACAAGCTTTCATGTTTATACAGGGTCTTCTTCAGATCTGGCAGAGCGTAAGCTCGAAAGCTTGTCTCTCTCACCAAAAGAATCTGGTCCATTAAAATATTACCTCATCCAGCTTGTCTCTCTATTATCCTGGGACCTACGCAGCTACAACAATATTGCACCCACCTTTTCTCTCTCAAGGCACACAGGCTGGGATACAACTTTTGTGTGTTATGCTGATGCCATCATGCCAAATCCATATTCACTAGGGGTTTCATCCCCTTTTCTTAAATTTACTTTGAATCCCTGCTGGAGTTGGGGTTCCCTTCTCTCATAAGTTACTAGACCCTTTATCTCTAGCTTATTATATCAGTTACCCAGCCACTCTTGTGGTTATCCCAAGCTGGTATAAGGTAGCATCTTGTGGTTACCTGTCAGCAGTGTAGTCGTCTCAGCATTCTATCCTGTGATATCTTATGACCTGGGGTTAACTGCTTATGCAAAGGCTTTTGGGCCTTATGCCTTATTTGGCTAAACAATTTTCTTGCAAGCCTTGTAGGCTCATTACATTACTGCCTTAACTAGTATCTGTGCCCACCTATAAGCTACAGCTTTAACCCAAGTGGCAGGGTGGCTGTGGTTTTGGTGCAGAATGATATGGAGTGAAATCCTGACCCCAAACTGAAGTCAGTGACAAAATCCCCATTGTCCAGGATGTAATTCATGGATTCCATCATTCCCAGGTTCCAAAACAGTAATCACCTTGAAGGTCCTAGATGGCCTCTGGATTTGTTACATCTACTGAAAGGTGCAGTGAGGATGTACTAGTCAATGTTTGCATTGCTGTGTGAAAGGTTAGCTGCAATTAAAAAAAAATCCAACATACCATCTACTAGTCTCCTGTACACACTTATTGAATCACATAACAAATTGCAGCTTAAAACACCTGCCAGCATAGGTTTAAGGCCAGAAGGGACCATAATGATCATCTAGTTTGACCCCCTGCCTAACACAAGCCACAGAAGTTGTGCGAAAGGGAATTACTCTTTCCTATGACATAAATGAACTTGATCAAGCCCCATAACTTGTGGTCAAACTAGAGCATCTCTTTTAGACATCCAATCTCTATTTAAAGACTCCATGTGAATGCACCACATTTCTTTGTAAGCCCTTCCAGTGTTTAATTATCCTCATTGTTCAGTAGTTGCTGCTTCTTTCCAATTTGACTTTAACTTCAACTTGCAATCATTGGATCTTCTTATGCTTTTGTGTGCTAGATTAAAGACCACTAATATCCAACATCTTCTCCCTGTGTAAGTGTAACCCACTGGCCAATGTGTGCTACACCCTGCATGTCTCTGCGCCCCGTGGGGGGAGGGCAGCTGCGCACACTGCCCCCGCCCCCAGCACCATCCCCGCATTTCCCATTGGTCAGTTCCCGGCCAATGGGAGCTGCGGGGGTGGCACTTGAGGGCACGGGCAGTGCATGGAGATGCACTGTCTCCCTCCCCCCAGGGATGGGCAGAGATGTGCCAGCAGTCAGCCGCTTCCAGGAGCAGCATGGGGCCACGGCATGCAGGCAGGCAGCCTGCCTGAGCCCTGTTGCGTCGCCGGCTGGGAGCCGCCTGTGGTAAGCACCTCCAGACTAGAGCCTACACCTCGCACCCCCTCCTGCACCCCAACCCCCTGCCCCAGGTCAGAATCCCCTCCTGCACCCAAACTCCCTTCCAGACCCCGCATCCCCTCCTGCACCCCAACCTCCTTCCCCAGGTTAGAATCCCCTCCTGTACCAAGCTTCCTTCCAGAGCCTGCCCCCCTCACCCTCTCCTGCACCCCAACACTCTGCCCCAGCCTGGAGCCCCCTCCTGCATCCAAACTCCCTCCCAGAAAGAAACTAATATAACAGCTGTTCTAAGGTAAGAAATAGGCTATTTTGAATTAACTTTACTATATACTACATGTTTTAAGACTGAAATGTAACCACAGAATGACTTTATGTTAATTAAAAGTCAAGTTTAGTATAGTGTTAATAGACTCGATGCCATAATTGTGATCATTTTATTTTAAATTAGGAAAAAGACTTGTATTCAGGGGCCCCACAAAATCTAATAGCCCCGGGCCCACAGGCGAGTTAATCCAGCCCTTTTTGGCCCAGAGGAGGACCAGTAACTCATGCTTAGCAGTGCAGGAAGCTTTTCTCCCTGGAGATCTCTAGTTCAATCCTTGGTGGTGACCTAGACGGTGACCATCATGTAATGATAATACTTGGGGAAAGTGTCACTCCACAGAAGAGGGTTTTGAGGTCAGAATGGAAGACCAGAACTAGCACAATATGCTCCCAAAGCAAGATTTAAAATGTGCAATGCAAACTGGTATGACACAGATTGCTAGGCAGGGGCTGAATAAAGCCAATACATTTTTCATATTCTTTGAAAATATTATTTTTTAAATGAAAAGCTGGAATGTTAAATCAGCTAAATGCATCAGTTTGATAAAAGCCATGCAAACCTTAATAAATATACAGGCACCATCTATAACACTGACAGGTCAGATAAAGGCTTTGGTTTCAGTCTAAAATATAAGTTCCAAGTATGGAATGTAAATGCAAACATTTTTTAAGTACACTGTATTTTTTTTTGCTATTTCTGACAGTTACAAATTGCATATATTATTCATTCCTCCCACCCCGCCTTCCCAAAATGACTTCTTAATATTGTAAGAGGCTGGCCAGAAACATACAAACACGTGCGGGAATAAGTAGGGAGAGAAATGATACAGATTAAAACAAAATAAATAGCAGAAGGCAATTCAAATTACTGAATTTAGGTTAGATTTAGTGGCATTTCATACCAGCATGGCATTAAAAATTAATCCATCAAATATGCCAGAAAAAGGTCTTTACCACATGGCAATCTGTGAGGTCACTACCCTGTATCTTGAGGTCACAACCTGTTCTTTTTCACTTGAGAAATGATTGGGCTTCCTGTGGCATTACCAACTTCTGCCCGTTTAGAAAGTGGACAGCACAGCTACTAACCCTGAGGAAGTAATCCACTCAAGTGATTTGCCAACCCAGGTCTGCCTGGTGAAAATAAGCCTTAGGAAGGATTCAGTTCTATGCATTTGAGTGCAGTAGGGGACATTATTTGGTGCCAAAGCTGTTTTGCTGAGATAATATATGTAAATTATCTCCTTAAGCTAAACCTCTGACATAATATGGATTTTTGGACTGGCAATTAAGACAAGAGGCAAGTGTAAGGGACAATGAAAACCCAAGAAGCTATCCAGGGATCTAAACATGAAGAGGATAAACACACTTGTGAATTATAACAGGCTGCATTTCTTATAATGTAGACACAGGTGAGTCAGTCTCATGTCTTCTGGAATCAGTATAGGTGAAAATGCATTAGAAATTTCGGACCTCCCTCTCTTGATTATATAGCTCACTAGAGTTTAAAGGCTCACCATGAAATTCATAACATGGGAAACTCACCTGAATTATTAGCAGGTTTGCAAACTGGCCAAGCAATGTAGCCTCATTTGGCATAAATGAAAGTGTGGTACTCATTTAATATTTATATTTCAGTAGTGACCGAGTCCCAGTCAGGATCAGGGCTTTACCAATCTAGGTGCTGTGCAAAAGCCCCAAAATGTTTAGAATCCAAGTGCAGTAAAGTTGTCATCATGGGCTTAACTGGGTTTCTCAGAGTATTATGGGTCAGAGCCATGATTGTCCCCTGCCCCAGCAGTCCTCCATCCATCCACCCACCGCAGTGGTGCCAAGTCTGCACTCAGTGTGCTAGAAAGGGAAAGAAGAACAGGGACGGGGACAAGCAGAAGTAGGGAATGTATTTGTTTGCATGGGTTTCCATGTTTTGCACTGTTCAGTGTTTGGGTCATGCATTTATTTTATTACAGGTTTTGGTGTCAGTTTACTACTGGGCCTGCCTGACAATTATTTAATATTGAACGTTTTTTGGTAACACAGCCATGATCACAAATAAAGGCTTTTATTTCATTAAGAAGTTTTATTTCCATCACTGCATGTGTATTTGAAGAATAAAAACATGACAAGGCATAACTGGGAAGTATCCAAGCATAATGTCTCAGTAAGTCTATTCAGATCAATCCATAATGAAAATCTGCATTCGGGCAACACAAAACTTTGTCCCCCTCATTGTATAAAGCATCTCAACTACAATTAACAATTCATAATAATACAAACACCCCATTCATAGTGTACAGTAGCAGTAATTCATTTACTATACAAATTGCTGTACAAATACCTATTCTCCCTCTTCCATTGGTCCATGCAAGTTGTAATACAGGTGCACAAAGCATCCTTGATTTCGTGCCCATGTGCATCCTGCTCCAACTGTGACAGATGCAATTTCTGGCTGAGTGTACTGGTTCAGCAACCCATGACTGTCATAGGTCCACTCAGAGGCAAATGGCTCACCTTTGACTTCACAAGACTGCAAAGAGCACAAAAAGCCACAATAATACAGACAGCTTTGATGACACTGGCATCCAAACAGTTCTGCAACCCCAGTGGGATTTCAGTCTACCAATTGCACAATCACCATTCTGCACCTACTGGGAATATCATTAAACCTTCTTTTGCCAAGGCCTCTGCGATCAGGATGTGGTTTCATTAGCCAAGGCAGAAGGGAATACGTGGGGTCCTCTAGAATAACAGTGGGGATAGTTACTCCATTTATGACAACGCCATTTGGTAGAACTAGTGTCCCAGCTTGTCCATGAATATAGACTCCTGATCAGCAGTAAACCCTGGCATCATGAACTTTTCCAGTGCAGCCCATGAACTCTGTGATCCACAAGGGCCTGCATAACAATGGAGTTGTACCCTTAGCAATTGATGTACTTGTGCTCCCTGAGGAAGGAAAACTATGGGGACATGAGTCCCATCAATGGCCCCAGTGCAGTTTGTTAATCCCATTCTCTGAAACCCAGCAGTTACTTCAGGGACAGAGCTTATGCCCACTACCTTGGGTAATTCACACACCTAATTGCCTCTGAAACCTCCAGCACCACTTTACCCACAGTTGCCTTTCCAATCCCCAACTGGCTACCGAAGGACCTGTAGCAATCTGGGGTAGGCAGCTTCCAGATGATTTTAGCAACCCTCTACTGGACCGTCCTGGCTGCCTCCAGGCACGTGACACTGGAGGGTTGCGGCAAGCTGCTCACAAAGCTCCAGGAATGTAGCTTTCTTCATGTTATCGTTCTGTAGCTGCTGCTGGTCATCCCATGTCTGCATGACAATGTGGTCCCATCAGCCTGTGCTTGTGGCCCTGCTCCATCAATCTACATCAGGAGCATCAGCAACTCTACCAAGAGTCATGAACAACACCAGCCAGTTGGAGTCTGCCATGTCTGTATCATCCTCCACTTCTTTGGTAGGTCAGAAAACATGCCAGCATGTTCACCAGCATCTCATGGATGCTCTAAATGGGAATGAAAACTCAAGGAGGACTAATTTTTCAAATGATGACTCCTCCATGCTGCTGGCTCTGGTTGCCGGGAGCGTACAGACACAAAAGACGATTCAGATGGATGTGTTGTTGGGCTGTGACAATTTCCTGTAAAGTACTATGGGATGGGCAGTCAATTTTTCCAACAGTGCACAATGAACAAAGAGCAGCTACAGCTGGGGAGTGCTAAGAAGCTTGGGGTACGGTGGTTTGACTATCATCTGTGTAGTGCAGTGTGGATGCGAGACCAGGGTCCAGAAATTCTAAACCTAGGATCAATATTCAGTGTGGACACTCAAGCTCAGGCTTACAAACACTGTGCCTATGGGTTTGAGTCCCACAGACCTGGGCTTGCATCGCAGTGCAGACACGCCGAAAAAAGTCTACGGCGGTTTGCATAAAATAATTAACACTTGCTGTAGGATCCTTGCATACTTATTGATTCTCCTACAGCTCCGAAGGCTGTTACCTGTAATGCACAGAAGGGGAGCAGCAATGGGTCACATTCAGCGGAGTGTTAAACCATTGTGTACTTTACCCATCAGCTGCAAACTGGTCAGAAAATGAATATCAGTTGGTGTAAGCTGCAAAATAGTTTAACATGCACAAAACTGGCATACGGTTGGTATGAAATCAGCACAGTTTACACAGGGTGGGTGAATGTAGATGGTGGGGCATAGCAGGAAAAGCAGGGCTCAGGGGAGTAACAGACTCTAAGCTCCATGTGCCAGGGACTGGCTTTTACTAAGTACATAGCAAAATGGGGACCTGATCAGACTGGAGTGCTACTGAAATACAAATAATCCAGCGTAGATCTGGCTCCCAGACAATAACTTTCTCTTTCACCATCCCAACACTCCCTTAGTGGATGGATTTAGCCCTGCCATGAGCAGGCACAATTCCCATTGACTTTATGCCAAGGGGGTGGGATCTGGTCGCTGCAGAACACTGAATCCTTTCAAGGCATTTACACAGTTGCCAAAAGGGTTAAATCATTGCAAGTTATACTTGGAGTGACTTTCTGCCCAACTCACCCACAAGGCAGGTACACTCAAGCTGCAGGGGACGGTATTAGAAGACTGCCTGAGCAGTGCCACTCCTGTGGAAGGGCAGGTTGCTCTCTCTCAGGGGTTCTTGCTGGATGGGGGGCAGCATTAGGGAGTAGTTGGACAACATAACCAGACAAACTAGTGGTGCATCAGCATGTCCTCTGGCCTCCCATCAGGCCAGCTGCTTCCTGGGGTGCACCAGCCCCACCTACGGGTCCTCCTGGCAGAGGAAGCTTGCAGACACGTTGCACCACTTCCCAGAGGACTTTACGTTGCCAAAGGCCCGCACCAAGGTCGACACTGGTAGAAGCTGGTGTAGACTTCCAGCTGAATCCAAGCCCCAATATGCACATCACACCACTGGCTGTTACCACTAACCAAGGCTGGAGCTTAATCATTCTTTTGGAGGCCCCTTTGGTGGCACTCTGCATTAATTCATTGAAGGTTCTATGCCGCACCCGTCACCCTGGCATCTGAACCTACCAGCTGTTGGATTTGGCTTTGTTTCCCTCCTCACAGTATTGAGAGCTCTCTAATTTAATTATTCTTTCCCCCCTCCCCCCCTTGTCAAAGTATCATCTTATAGTTGCTCCTCGGGCTAATTATCACACACACTACACCTGGGTGCTCCATGCAGACACTTTTTTGCAATGCACCAATCTTTTGCTCCATTGCCTCAAATAGCTTATATTGGACCCCTGGGTACAATGTTAAAGTGATATTCGCGTAGTTCAGGGACCTTCTGCTCCATCATTGAGCCTGTAACAGAGACACAGGCTGATTATTGTGCCCCTTCGCTTCCCTCCCCACCCCCACAGTTGGAAACCATTTAGCCACCTTGCAGATATTAAGAAGAGCCTCTGAAAATACTCGTCTTTCCTGAGATACATTAAATCACAAGTCCTGAAACCTCTGGAAATAGTAATTTATTGGAATGACTCAGACGAAACAGCAAAGCTGGGCAGAACTGTTATAACTATTGCCCCTTGATTGACCTCTGCTGTAATTCCAACAAAATGCAGCTATTTGGACTGTTTATAGACTTGAGCAGCTACCCAAGCTGCGTAGCAGAATTTTAAAACCTTTATCAGCCACAGCCCTCAATAAACTGTAATTAAGGGAACGTCTACACTATCTGCCGGATCGGCGGGTAGTGATCGATCTATCGGGGATCGATTTATTGCGTCTAGTGTAGATGCAATAAATCGATCCCCGGCAAGAGGCGGAAGCGGAGTCGAGGGGGGAGCGGAGGCCGTCGATCCCGCGCCGTGAGGCCATGAAGTAAGTGATTCTAAGTCGATCTAAGATACGTCGACTTCAGCTATGCTATTTTCGTAGCTGAAGTTGTGTATCTTAGATCGATCCCCCACCCCCCAGTGTAGACCAGGCCCAAGGCAGCCATGTTTTGCTCTTAGTTATGCAAGTGTAAATTCAGAGTAACTCCTGAGTTCCACAGAGTAAATCTACAAGCACGCCAGTGGAACCGATAGCAGAATTTGACCCAGGGTACGGATCGGCGGATAGCGATCTATCGGGGATCGATTTATCAAGTCTAGTGTAGACGTGATAAATCGATTCCGGATTGCTCTGCTGTCGACTCCGGAACTCCATCACGGCGAGACACGGAAGCAGAGTCGACGGGGGAGCGGCGGCCGTCGATCCCGTGCCGCGAGGACGCGAAGTAAGTGATTCTAAGTTGATCTAAGATACGTTGACTTCAGCTACACTATTCTTGTAGCTGAAGTTGCATATCTTAGATCGATTCCCCCCTCCCCCCCCAGTGTAGACCAGGCCCCAGTGTCCTCAAAGACAGCTATTCCACTGCTAGTTACAGCAAAGTACAGGAAACCAAAATAGCAGAGGGGCTAAAAACAAAACACAGAGCTGGGCAGCTTAGCATCAATATGTAGTTGGCATTTCTGAGTTTTGGATGAAAGTATCTTTTAAAGCAGAAATGGTAAAACTGCTTTCTTTAAAAGAGGCACCATCAGGTCACATTGGTCCAAAAAATTGAGATTTTTGTAAAATCCAAGCTTCCATTAAGCTGCATCCCCGTGGGATGGTTAATATAATCCTATTTTACAGCTAGGGAAGCAGGCACAAAAGGGTCTTTGTTAAAAAGTGGCCTCCTATTTTGGGTGCTCAATTTACAGTCCATCGCCATAGTAAGTCAACGAGGAATTAGTGGTGCTCAGCATTTCCAAAGGAGGCCATAATTGGCTCTCATTAGGCCAGTAAAATTTGAGCCTATGCAACTTTTATACAGAACACAGCACTTCAGCAATAGAATCATCGATCAGAACTCAGGAGCATCCGACTCTCAGTTCTGCATGCTAATCAAAAGACATATAGGCACCTATTTCGCAAGATACTTTATGCATGTCAGTAATTTCACTGGATTACTCCTGGGCTTAGACACACGCGTAAGCACTTTCCTGAACAGAGGCCGTACTCCTTTTCTTTTTCTGTGTCCCCTGTTCCAAACTGACTCCTGCATATGATGAGCTTTCAACGAGCAATTAAATCATACGGATTCCGTTGGTTGTAAGGTGCAGATTATGAAAGGCTAGTTAAGAACGGACAGGAGCAATTTGTGGAAGATGGGGCTCAGCAGTCTTTAGAGGAAGCAATTATTGCATTCGATTCCATTTGCGGTAATGAGGATAATTAGGACAATGGTGAGCTTAAGGGAATGAGTGGAACTGACATCTGTGACTCATGACTGTCCCTGATGTTTTCAGTCTGCTGTGCAGGCAAAGCAGCTGACTCCTGGGCCATGAAATGCATTGTCATTATTATTGCTAAAAAGCTTTTAAGTGCTATAAATTTACATGGCACTTTGAAAGCAGAGAAAGACAGGCTCCGTCCCAAAGAATGCACACTTTAAGAAATGGAAATGCACTGAAATCTCAGTAAAGACCAGCTTCAGGTCCTCTATATTAGATTGCCTGCTCTGAATTAAAGGTTACCTTAACACTCTCAAATCACCTCCCTAGAGTTTATGCATTCGAATACAGTCTGATTACAGGATCACATTCTATTTCCTTCTCCCCCCATGGTTCATCAGCACGAGCTGTACATTAATGGAGAACAAATAAAAATAACCTTATTTTGTGCCTGTCCCACTCCCAAGCCATTAAACTACACTTTTCTCCCAGATCTGGGATTAGAACCCCCAAATTCTGATTCCCATTCCATTGACTACAGCACAATCAGAGTCATTCAACTTAATGGGGTCATTCTGGATTTACACGGGTAAAACTGGAGAGCAGATTTTACCCAGAATATAGAATCATAGACGATTAGGGTTGGAAGAGACTTCAGGAGGTCATCTAGTTCAATCCCCCTGCTCATAGCAGGACCAACCCAAACTAAATCATCCTAGCCAGGGCTTTGTCAAGCTGGGCCTTAAAAACCTCGTATCAGAAAAGCAAAATGTTTTTGCATATAAATTAGAAGTGCTTCTTTATTCTTCACCCCAATATGACAACATAGTTACTGTATGTGCTTGGTATTTCACTGCTGCTGAATATGAATGCCTATGACGTTTTTGGGGTTGTTTGGTATAGTTCTTGGTTTGTAAGGTAATTAAAAACATAGGACAAAAGACTGGAAAGGACCTCCTCGGTCCTCATATTCAGCCCCCTGTTATCAATGGAAATCCCCTCAGATAATCCTGTTAATAAATTTATCAAACTCCATCATAAGAACAGAAGAACAGCTTTGCTGGGTCAGACCAATGGTCCATCTGGGCCAGACATCCTGTCTTCCAACAGTGGCCAGTGCCAGGTGCCCCAGAGGGAATGAACAGAACAGGTAATCATCAAGTAATCCATCCCCTTTAAGATCTATCTTAAAACTAGTTAGGTTGTTTTCCTCTGCTACTGCTCTACTAGAAGACCCTCATTCCTCTTATGGTTAGAAACCTTCTAGTTCTTAGATTCCAGCAGTTAATGCATTCTGTCATGGCTGAGGAAGGATATTCATCCTAAACAGCACCATTCTATCCATCCAACTCTATAACCACTTTAGTGAAGGTCCTGTTCTGTATGACACAGTTAATCTTCCACACCAGAATAGAATGTACACTTACGTTCATGGAGCTCGAGGATTGAAGATCTGGCCCTGAAAGCCTTGTCCAACCAAGCCTTTATCTGGTGATACACATAGCAGGCATGCAGCCCTGAGCTATTTGGAGGCAGGAATTCTAACCTACTGTGGCAGTGGAAAGCGGTTAATTGCTGTCAAACACTGAAGTTTTCATCCAGGCTGAAATTATTCCATATGTGATACCAATCTCATTGATCGGTGTTTACTCAATGTAGTTATTGTTCTTAAAAAAAGATTTAGCTGAAGCAAATATTAATGTAAAGCTATGCAACTATAACCCTTATTTACTCCCTTTATCAGAACAGGGTATATTATCATAAAGGCAACTTTAGTTTGCCAGTAGGGGGCAGATTTTGCTCCCAGTCAGCTGTGAATCCAAAGTATGATGAGTAACTCCATGGAAGTCAGTTGAGTTAGCTTGGGTTTATATCAATGGAACAGAGCACAATTTGTACCGACATGTTTTTTTTTTTGGGGGGGGGGGGGAAGAGATCCTTTTCAATTGTATCATGGTGCATTGACCTGTTGGATGCTGAGAGCTAGGCTATGCTACAGAGTCAGAAGGGTTGCTCCTGGAAGAGGTTTGTGATTATAAACCTTCCTGCTCAACTTTACCAAAAAAAGAGCACCAGACTTATTTTTGACATTTCTTGCAAAAGTGATGAATCAACTCAGCTTTCTGAAAAGTGTAATTCATAGTACTACCAGCCCATGTGGATTTGCCAATTCGCGGTCTATGTGCTGAGGGTAATGGATATGTAACTGCTCTTCATTTAGGTCTCTTCTCTCTCCTTTGGGACTGAATCTGATTGCTTGCAACATGGCTGAATTCCATCTTAAAGCCACTTAATGCTGGACCAGACAGCTGTGTTACAAAGACGAGATTGAGGTCATCTCCTTTCTCCAACACTAGCGACCTTGGGGTCTTTTCACCTTCCTCTGCAGCATGGGTCACCTGCTAGGATCATCTGGCCATGTCTCCCCTAATCCATTCCCTGCCATTGCAGGGGCCTCAAGGCACTGGTGGCACTTTGGTCTCTCCTGTTCTCTAGCTGTGTCTGTGGCTTGCAACAGTTTAGTCTCCTGAGGCCTGAAATGCTTTGGTCTAACTAAAGTCATTGGGCTAAAGATAGAAGTATCTGGGTGAAAGTTAATGGCCTGTGACATACCAAAAGGTCAGACAAGATGATCTAATGGCCCCTTGTGGCCTTAAACCCTATGAAATGAAATTATAAAGCTGGATTTTTATTAATTCACCCAGAAATACCAAGAAATTCCCTTGTTAGGGAAATCACAAGACACATAACATTAGTGGTGCACTAACTACATGGGTCATTTATCTGAAACCTAGTGTTTTGGCATTTGAACCAAAGCATTTCTCTGCAACCAGCATAGGTATTTTGCGTCCCTTTTCCATCTAACTTCTTAAGTATCAATTCAATTGTAATCATGCGTGCTGACCACACCACTGTGGGAGGAGTAACTTACATACGGAATCATCAAATCATATTACAAAATGACAGCTATGCAGCTTCCAACTGGTTGTGTGTATTGTGCTTTTGCATCTCTATGAAATCTGTTGTGTGCAGAGACTGTCAGCCGGTTCGGCTTCTGTTTAGTATGAACAGTGACCACTTGTGTGTGATCTATTTTATTAGTGATAGTAAAAAAAAATATGATCCTCAAATATTCAGTGTCCCTAGTTACAGTCTCTTTTAGAGATTTGTCTGTTTTTCCTCTTTCGTGCAAAGTAAACCCTTTGTTATTTTATTTTCCCTTTATGTCACCTCAGGACGGAATGCAGAGACAAAATTTCTTGATACTTTAAAGGACTGCTTCTTGGAGCAGCTGGTACAGGAACCCACAAGGGGAGAGGCAATTCTCGATTTAGTCCTGAGTGGAGCGCAGGATCTGGTCCAAGAGGTAATTATAACAGGACCACTTGGAAGTAGTGACCATAATATAAAACATTTAACATTTCTGTGGTGGGAAGAACACCTCAGCAGCCCAACACTGTGGCATTTAATTCCAGAAAGGGGAACTATGCAAAAATGAGGAGGTTAGTTAAATAGAAATTAAAAGGTACAGTGACTAGAGTGAAATCCCTGCAAGCTGCATGGACACTTTTCAAAGACACCATAATAGAGGCCCAACTTAAATGTATACCCCAAATTAAAAAACACAGTAAAAGAACTAAAAAAGAGCCACCGTGGCTTAACCACCATGTAAAAGAAGCAGTGAGAGATAAAAAGGCATCTTTTAAAAAGTGGAAGTCAAATCCTAGTGAGGTCAATAGAAAGGAGCATAAACACTTCCAGATTAAGTGTAAAAATGTAATAAGAAAAGCCAAAAAGGAGATTGAAGAACAGCGAGCCAAAAACTCAAAAGGTAATAACAAAATGCTTTTTAAGTACATCAGAAGCAGGAAGTCTGCTAAACAACCAGTGGGGCCCCTGGCCGATCGAGATACAAAAGGAGCACTTAAAGACGATAAAGTCATTGCGGAGAAACTAAATGACATTTTTGCTTCAGTCTTCACGGCTGAGGATGTTAGGGAGATTCCCAAACCTGAGCCATCCTTTGTAGGTGACAAATCTGAGGAATTGTCACAGATTGAAGTGTCACTAGAGGAGGTTTTGGAATTAATCGATAAACTTAACAGTAACAAGTCACCGGGACCAGATGGCATTCACCCAAGAGTTCTGAAAGAACTCAAATGTGAAATTGCGGAACTAACAACTATGGTTTGTAACCTGTCCTTTAAATCGGCTTCTGTATCCAATGACTGGAAGATAGCTAATGTAACACCAATATTTAAAAAGTGCGCTAGAGGTGATCCCAGCAATTACAGACCGGTAAGTCTAACGTCAGTACTGGGCAAATTAGTTGAAACAAACGTAAAGAATAAAATTGTCAGACACATAGAAGAACACCTCTTCTGTGTCTTAGGCCTGGTCCACACTAACCCCCCACTTCGAACTAAGATACGCAACTTCAGCTACGTGAAGCTGAAGTCGAAGTACCTTAGTTCGAACTTACCACGGGTCCAGACACGGCAGGCAGGCTCCCCCGTCCTCTCGCGGAGCAGGAGTACCGGCGTCGACGGCGAGCACTTCCGGGATCGATTTATCACATCTAGACAAGACACGATAAATCGAACCCAGAAGATTGCTTACCGCCGTAAGAGACGACAGGTAGTTACTGTGAAGTAGGAACTGCTTGAAGCACTGGAGTTTGAAGTCTAGGATTCTGGGAGGCTCTATACACTGTATTTATACACATGGAAGTGCAAATAGCTGGCATCATTTCCACAGAATACAGGCTCAAGTCCTTATTCTACTGTGCCAGAAGAAATTCATTGTACTAATTCCAAGTTCCTTTCAATTAATGCTCATTTCTTCATTTGTTTTTAATCATGCTTGATTATGAGGATTTTTAAAAAGAGGATTATACATAAGTGCTGCCTCAAGGGGCCATCACTAACTGTGCCGTCATTACCAATATATTTATTAGACACATATAATCCAACCAAATCTTTAGCTTGTGCAATGTAAATAATTCAGCCTTTAACAGATGACTTACTACTTAATTTTTCATCTGACAACTTTTCATCAAAGATCTCAGAGCATATAAGTTACCGTAAACCTCACAAAATGCCTGAAAGTAGATAAAGAAGAGGGAGCAGAATGAATGCAGTTGAAATATAACTACCACAGCAGTCCACACACAGCGGACGATGTTACACATTGATTTAGAATACCAAAGTGAAGCAGACTAACATAGCCACTTCGAACTTCTGGGGGAACAGTACTAGCCAGGATGTAATTATCTAAGTTGCAGTGGAACCTGGTCTACTCTTGTGGGAGAAGTCTTAGGATCTTTGACCATGAGTGATTATGAATTTGGATTTCCATTTCATTAGAAAGAGGGCACTTCCGGTAGCGTGGTGCCTACTTCCTCCAATGGGGCATTATTTCAATGCTAAATTCAGATCTGCTGAGACACCAATGCTTAGTAGAATTCCTAGAATTCTTGAGCGGCCTCTCATCCACCTGTCTAATCCTGCCTAGGCTGTAAAATGGGATAGGGATGAGTTAGATGTTGGAGCTGCTGTACTAATGCTTTGATACAAGTAGTATCCTAAAGTTCAGCAGCACTGAACCTCTAGCGTAGATAACAGGTTTGTGCAAACCAAGTTTCTTGCAATATTTTCAGCTGGAAAGATCAGCTGAAATGTTCAAACAGCACTTAGAAGCCGTAATAATGAAGCAGGAAACCATTGGTTTAGGTGCTGTACAAACACAGAACAACAGGAAAGATGGTGCCTCCCACACACAACTTACAATCTAAGAATATGATAGACAGGAGAACACAAGGAAACAATGAGACAATATTGGTCAGCATGACAGGCCATGTTCACAGCACACCAGCAGCCTAACCGTTGTCAAGTTTTTTGTAGGCCTCAGGGCAAAGGAGAATTTTGACAGGGGTTTTGAAGGAGGAGAATAAGTTAGTTTTGCAGGTGTTTACAGCTAGAAGTTGATGGGGATGTCCAGCCAGGCCTGTCGCCATTAATGTATTCTACCCTTGCAGAGGACACATCATGGCAGAAGGGCAGGGGCATGGTGCTGTGAACCCCTGCCTGCCTGCTCAGACAGGATGGGCAGATCACTTTTAAAAGGTCCCACCCACTTCAGCAGCAAATATTGGAGTGGTCCACCTTTAAATATCTGACTCTCTCACCTCACATGGAAAGCCAAGACATACAAGACTCAGACAACAAAGCTCCTGGCTTCACGTGCTCCCTGTATTTGTGTTACAGTAAGGTGTAACATTCTAATACTTAATTTATTGTAGATCTGATCCGAAGCCCAGCAAAGTCAATGGGAGTCTGTCCCTTGGCTGCAATGGGTTTTGGATCAGACCTTATGTGAATATGACTCAAAGTAAACATGCTGAAGTCACAGTGCATTGGGAAAATCAGCAACAACCACTAACCACCCAGGCTTTTTGCTGGTCCCAAAGATATTAGAGGGCTCAGAAATTCAATAAGGCACCTGGACACAGTACGGAAAACCCCCAAAAGTAAACAGCATGGGCCAACAAACAGGACAGAAAAGATCAAATTAACAGTCTGCTATAAAGGAGTATAAATAGGCAAATGGCTAGTGATTTAACTTATGCTTGTGCAATAACAAAAACTGGAAAAAAACATATGCTAAAGGGACCCATTCTATAGGACACAGATTAATGGAGATGTAAGAATGCATTCTGGGTGCAGATATTTCTATAGGGTTATACAGTCACGTCTTAAAGGTGTTGGTTTTCTTAAAAAGCAACAGAGAGTCCTGTGGCACCTGGTTTTCTTACTACTTTGTAGCTCACTGTCCTTAAGCGAATTCACTCCTTGCAATTCATACGTCTGAATTATTCATCTACAAATCCATTTATAATCCATACAGTATTAAGTTAGGGACAATACATATCACCAAGATACTCTAGCTGCACATCCCCACTGAAGAAAGGACTTACCTGCTACAGCATTTATTTTAATTTGTATCGAGCTGTGGGTCCCATTAGACTAGGCAATGTACAAACAGTGAAACATTGGGCCTGCTCAAAGACATTACAATGTGTCTGGCAGTTGTTGGATACTTGGATTATGTAACTGATAGTTTATCATTCTGTTGTATTTTTGTTAAGTTTTATGCTGTGCACTTTATTGTATCTTTCATCCTGGCATAGCTGGAGTATGAGCAGGGCCTAACGAAGATAGATGAAGCACTCTCATTCTACTTCCTTCTTCAGTAGTCTTCTTGAGAGAGGGCCCCCAGAGAGCAGGAGAGGAGGGCAAGGACAGAATAAACACAGTGGATTTGGGCTGGAGTAGGACTTCTAAAATGATTAGCTTTTCATTAGAATCTGTCAAACTTGATCTCTGGGGTTTTAATCCATAAATCAAAATTGACTTTGAAAAGAGGAATTTGTGTTATGTGTATTACAGAATGCCTGGAGGTTCTAGCCGAGATTAGCATCCCCTTGTGCAAGGCTGTGCTACAAAACACAGTGCGATGGTTTCTGCCCCGAACAGCTTACAATCTAAACAGACAAGGCACAAGACTGTGAAATGACTTGACCAAGGTCACACAGCTGATCAGTGGCAGAGCCAGGAGTATAACCCAGCTCTTCTGACTCCCAGTCCATTGCTCTCTGGTCTATCCACCAGATGCTGCTGCTTACCTAAGCCTTAATGTATTAACTGCTACAAGAGCAGTTAATGAAACTAGACTCTTGAAATAGGATTTGGGGCTTGTTTACACAAGGACATATTTGCTGAATTTTCCCATCAGCAATGAGAGTGGCTAAAACAGGTGAAGTGCTAGTAAGATAAGCACAATATTCTGTAAACCTGATCTGAGAAATAGCTGCTCAGAAATCTCGAATAAACACCTCCCTCATTTTGGATCCCAGTGAGAGCATCTCGTACGTTAGCCAATTCTAACAGTATTTTGAACTCTCCAGTATGGGTGTTCCCATTGTAAAGAGCTCACTCTCTTTCAAGGTCTTGTACTATTGATGTACTTTCCTTAGGAAAAATATTGAATTAACTTCCAAGTAATGCTGGCAGAATCTGGGCAGGGACCTCAGATGGATCACTCCTTACAAGAAATTTTTTCCACCCATTCACATTGGCAACCTCACCCCAAGGTTTTGAATGAATCAGATAATCATTACAGCCGCAAGGGGCTTCTCCCTTAACCTGTGGTGGATCAGAAAGTTTATTATTTACATCAGTCAGTTCATGGTCAGAAATTGACATGGCAAGAGTGAAGCAGTTATCAATACAACAATGATTCTCAGTAGGGATTAAAAAAAAGAAAGCCTAAACTGGAGCAGGAAAAGTGCCTAGCTACAAGAGGCCAGCAGAAGTATTGGAGATTCATCAAAAAATCAAACAAGCCGAAACCGGTTATATCATTCTGAGCGTCTTATGAGCGTTTCCATCACAAAGGATATCACAGAGGAAAGGTCTTCCAACGCAAGTGAACTAGGGCAGAAGTCATCAAACAAATAAGGAAAAGTTCAAATATTTACTGAAAAATAACTTAACGGGTTATACAAAGTAAGCTTCCCCCTTATTGGGGCATAAATACCATTGTCATGGGGCACCTTCGTTCTAACCTTGCAAGATAAGTAGACCTCTCTGTACATGTGCACCCATGCATGGAGCATGCAGTTCCATCTGAAGTTTAAAATTAATTGGTTTGTGAACAATGACAGCTTCACTTCATTTTTTCCAAGGGCACAAAGAGCTGAAAACCTGTCCAATTACCTCCCACTTTCCTGGCTAAAAAGCTGTGGGTTTTGTAAACATGCCAAAGAGGACAACTTTCATTTTAAAATTATGACAATTTTCTGTCTCTTAAGTGGGTTGTTAAGCCTGCAAACAATGAGGGATACTATGTGAAACAGAGATATGGCAGAGACAGGGGTTACCAGATCAAGGACAGTCGAAGCAGTTAATTCACCTCTCTGGTATGTCTCTGTTTCTAGGCTATTTCTTATACTCCCCCTTTCAATGACTGCAGCATCTAAGCATCTCGTAATCTACAATGTATTTATCCTAACCACTCGTGTGAGGCAGGGCAACTAATCCCCATTTTACAACTGGGGAATTGAGGCAGAGTCCATGCGACTCACCCAGAGTCATACAGGCAGAGCAGGGACTTGAACCCAGATTTCCCACATGCTGTAACCATTGGAGAATCCTTCCTCCCAACAGTCTTTGCTTGTCTTCACTGTTGTCATTTATGCATAGAACGCTCTCCCCCTCCTTCAAATCTCTCCCAAAGCCCCACTTTAAGCCAACTAATGATGGCTCAGGCAAGGGGCATGCTGTGGCAAACTATTTCACTCTGTGATGTTCTTGAAATGGACGTGGTTGAGCACTTTCCTTCTCAAGATGCCCCTATTTTCACTGGGCAGGGTCCTTTCTAAATCATGGCTCCCTGGAAGGACAGAAGAGCCCCAACACAGTAGCAAAAGCTTCTTCACTATTACCAAAAAAAGCCCACTTCAACATAACAGTTTCAAACACCTATTTTAACACAATCCACCTGCAATTTTATTCTTTCAATGGGTCCCTTAAGACTCCTTAACTGTACAAGCTCTGGATACCTTGTAATAACCACAATATTTTACCATCCACTGATGACACTGGGTCCTAGGAGTAAAGCCTGGGCTCACAACAGAAAGAGGGTCATTTAACACCAGCTTTCCTTTGTAGGATTCTCTCAATGTGTGTTTAGATTCTTTCCCCTTCCCCCTCCAAAGTCTCTCCAACTTGCTTTCTCTTCAGACTACACAAACAAAATGCGGTGCCAGATAACTGCCTATAGAACAAGGGAACAGGAGCTAAAAGGATTTATTCTTTTATATAAACCCTCATAATATTTCACATTGGGATTTAACCTTGCAATAGGAAGAGAAACAAAGCCTCATATTATTTCACAATGGGACTTTAACCTTGCAACAGGAAGAAAAACTTTTGCAATTATTGCCTCCTCTAAGGAAGAAAAACTGGAAGGCTTTGTGCCATCTTGCACTTCTGAAGCATGTGCAGCTGAAAAGAACCAATAATGCTATATAGCCAGGGGAGAAAAATCTAGTGGATGATTTCCTCTTCCCCTCACCCAGGATGAAACAATTGTAGGATCAGGGCAAATCAGAAAGGGATTGAAGTGAATGTGAAAGTGGGTGGTGGTGGTAAGTATTTATTGTATCGCTAACTGTAAAATGTCAGTGCTAGGGAAACAAACTATGCAAACCCACTGTCCGTATGACAATTTTTTTCTGTAGCTGTTTACAGGGACAATATATGAAAAACCTCATGAAAATAAACATTCTTACCCATATTACTCAATACTTTAGATTCCTGGAAAACGGCATGAATGTTAAAAACGAAGTTTATTTTACACTATTTATGCTTTGTTTTTCATTGCTCTCTTCATGGGCTGTTAAATCAGACTGCACCGTTTCAAGGCAATTTCGCCTTCTGTCTCTGATAGGCACAAAACTACCATATTTGGGTTGCAAACCAGAACAGCTTTTTTTGTTTTAATTAAGATTTTCATTGGATTTTTAAGAAAAACATGCTATTAATCTCTGGATTTGTAAAAGTTTGATTTTCAAAAGCCTACATTTGGGGCCAAAGCTGACCAACAGTGTCCTTTTAACTAACTCCAACACTGAGAAACAGTACATTGTAGAAACACAAAGGCCCCAATCCTGCAGGTGACTCCATACAGGCAGACCTTTGAGCCCCATTGTCTTTGATAGAGGCTTTGTGTGGGTGAACTCAGAAGAGCTGGATTCTATTCCTGGCTCTGCCACTGGCCTGCTCAGTGATCTTGGGCACGTTACTTCACCTCAGTGCCTCACTTTCCCCATATGTAAAACAGGGATAATGATACAGATCTCCTTTGTAAAGTGCTTTGAGATCTCCTGATGAAAAGTGCTATATAAGAGCTAGGTATTATATTTAGAAATACGGTTTCTATTTATAGTTTATAAAGGATGAATATATTAATAGATTTTTAATACATGGTTAATTGTTATAATTACACAGTCCAACAGGTTGCTTATAACCATCCATAAAACATATTACTCATGTGTACCATGCTTATTCGAGCTGGGTGAACAACTGATTTTTCAGTTTGCCGGCACTTCTGAAATACCACCCCCCCCAAAAAAAATTCTGTTTGGATTCAACAACATCCAAAAGCTGCAAAAAATGTAATGGACAGAAGTGGTGATGAGCACCTTAACTAGTAGGCTATAGAATCAGTTTTAGTCTCTTTCCCTGGCCCAATGACTACTGTCATTCATAGTGTCAATTCATAGACATTGAAGTCGCAAGTTTAAATCCCTGCTCCAGTGACTATTTATAAAAAGTGGAACAGCAACAGGAGAGATTGAGAGAGATCTACACCCGAATAGCCCCTATCCCTGCAGCTAAGGTGTTCTTCTGTTATGTGAGAGACCCAAATTCAAATCCCTTCTCCATATCAGGGAGAGGGGGTAACTGAACCTGGGTCCCTTCATACCAGATGTGTGCCCTAACCACTGGGCCAAAAGTTATGAGACCACCACCAATTCCTCCTCCCTTATACCTCTATCCTGTGAATGGCATATAAATTCCTGGAAAAAACCCCAGCCAAAACTATTTGGCAAATTCATATGAAATTCACAAATAGTTGTGGGTCGCCTGAACTGCATTTTTCAACAAATAAACTCTTCATCCAAAAAACAAACAAACCTCACTGAGCTTTAAAGCTTTATAACGTCTATTACTGATTTAACAATTTGTGCCATTTATAAAATGGAAGTTAATATAAAGTGTCTCCATATATAGTTTAATATTAATTAGGCTATTGGCGACTTTCCTAATTAACAAATTCTGCATGAGTAAGTAGGGTAAACACTCAGCATGAGCATTTTTTAATAGAAAATTTCTAATAAAATCAGAAATCTCAGTAGTCCCTATATTCTCAGAACTATACCAAACATCTCAGGATGATGGGCAAAGCACTGTAGACCTACAGAGAGAATGTACGGGGGGGGGGGGGGGGGGGGGAGGAGAGAAGAGAAAAATACACAATGGGTCAGATTCACCAAAGCAGGCAGGGAGATATTAATTTCTCTTCCCTCTGACAACATGGCTCCATGCTCTACTGGGGAATTTCTGAGAGAGAATGCAGTATTGTCCTTTCTCTCCGGAAACAGTAAGTTTTGCACGGTAAGGGTAGCTTTACTTAGGGTATGTCTACACTGCAAATAAAAACTCATGGCTGGCATGGGCCAGCTAAGTCGGGCAAGGGTGAAGGGGTTGTTTAATTGTGGTGTAGATGTTTGGGCTTGGGCTTCAGCCCAAGCGCTGCGATCCTCCCATGGTTTAGAGCAGGGGTAGGCAACCTATGGCACTCGTGCCACAGGCAGCACGTGAGCTGATTTTCAGTGGCACTCACACTGCCCGGGTCCTGGCCACCAGTCTGGAGGGGGGGGGGGGGGCTCTGCTTTTTAATTTAATTTTAAATGATGCTTCTTAAACATTTTAAAACCTTATTTTACTTTACATACAACAATAGTTTAGTTCTATATTATAGACTTATAGAAAGAGATCTTCTAAAAACACTAAAATGTATTACTGGCACACAAAACCTTAAATTAGAGTGAATAACTGAAGACTCGGCACACCACTTCCGAAAGGTAGTCGACCCCTGGTTTAGAGCATGCACTCCTACACTGCAATTAAACAGCCCCGTGACCTGAGGCCTGTGAGCCCAAGTCAGCTGGCATGGGCACGCTGAGGATTTTTAATTGCAGTGTAGACAGCTCCTTAGTGGCCAGGGCTACACAGGTGCTAGCACAGGAAAGGGTGCTGAGGAGTTGGGCTGTGTTGACTCTAAAGGCCATCTGACGGAGATAGGTTATAGATGCATTGTATCCCTAGTGGACTTTCTTCTATCAAGGCCCCTTGTCTGGGTGTAAGCCAGCATAAATCAGTCTAAAGCCAGATTAGCTGTCATTGATATTCATGAGATTCAAACCAGTTAATTTTTTTCATTTTTGTAAGTTGAAGTCCAGCTGGCTTTCCTCCCTACTCCTACCTTCCTTGTTTAAAACATGTTTATGGTGAAAAAAACTCCCCAAAACATAGGTGCCCTTTGAAAAGGTTCAGATGCATATAAAAAGCTAATTATACTTGATCATTAAAACAGATTCAGCATAAATCCTGATGTGTGACATGATCATTTTCTCATAGCCTTATTTTTACAGCATTTCTGTATTGGTATTAAGCCAGGAGCGCCACACACAATCCTTTAGGATGCCAGATCTGTGCAGGAAAGAACAAATTCAAAAGCTTAAATGAGACATCTCAAAACTGCATCAAGGAAGAATTTATTAGCGTCAAGGAAAATATTATATGTGGTCACTGTACATTGATGTTCATAGTTAAAGTGAGACTTTACTATGAACTTATACTGAATCTATCATGGTGCTTTCTGGCTGGCTAGTCTGTTAGGGTTGACAGATTCAGGCTAGCTCTCTAAAAATAGCCGTGTAGACAGCGTTTCAAAACTGTAGCCTTTGAAACCTACCCCTCTCCCCCCAGACTGTGGAGCCTGAGCTACAAGTGAAGTCGCAACTTCAAAGGGCTGTCTACACAACTATTTTTGTAGAGTGCTGGCACAAGCCCCACTACCATGAGTCTATCGACCTGGGCTGGCAGGCTCGCTGCCGTGGGCTGCATAGACAGACCCACAGTGATTATTTTTAATTGTGGGCCTGTATTTGGCTAACTTATCAGCCATTTAAAATAGCTTTTTGTAAGCAAGGAAGAATGATTGTCCTTTCCAAATGAGAACACTTTCCAAATTGGGAAACGGTCCAGATGAATCCATTAAAAACTTTAAGTCCAGGTGAAAACTGTTGTGTGTGTGGGGGGTGAGGGTGTGTGGGGGGTTCAACTATCCTGTTTCTTAGGCTAATGAGAAATCACAATTTATCTCTCTATAGGCTGCACACTGCATGTATCAATGTCCAAGTGCAGCAATGGACTTCACTTTCTAGGTCCCAAAATATAGTAACCAAGACACAAAAATAAATTCACCAGCAAGTGCTGGATCTCTCTTCCGTGACATTGGAGGAAGTTACCTATTTTACCGACATGGCTTAAGTATCTTACCGGAAATATATGCAGGAACAGCTCGGTCCAAAGTGGGAAATAAATACATGTTTTCTAAATAATGGTCATTTTTAATCTTATAATAGTGGGTAACTCAGAGACCTAGCCCCTGTCCTCCAGGCACTCTGTGATATCAAATGAGCAGTTCTCGCCTTCAGGTGCTGTCTCGAAAAGTCCATAGATGGCTTAAGAAAGTCTCCTTGTCGAGCACTAGCTGATATTTCCATTTTCAACAAAAGCAGCTGATGGGTTTATTTTCTCCAATACTAGAAAAGAAGACAAACACAGTAGGACATTTATTCAGCTTTGATATTCGCAGAAAATCAGTTAAGTGTAATTGTACTCTGGGCTGTAGATTTCACAACTCCATAAAATGCTTAAAGGCAGGTGAACTTCATGACCCTTAGCAGAACAAATATCTATGAAACATACTCTGTTTATGTTAGTTTTTCCACTTGACAAATAGTTCTCATCCAGCACACACGTTCTCCCTGGCATCTGAGGCATTTCATTTGGTTTACAGGGTTTGCTTTTCCAAAATGGAGAACAAAATCGGAACCTGGCAGCAAATGAGAAAGGGACACCATCTACCACAGCTTTGAGATGCAACATGGGATGCTGCCAACCAAGGCTGCTAATTAGGATGCAGTGCTTGAGAAACCGAAAAGCAAGTTACCCAAATATGATTTAAATGCAGCTTATTCCTACTCATCCCAAATTAAAACCCTGTGACTAAGTCTTTGAATTGTTTTGCTACGAAAAATTGTAAAACTGTATTGAAGAGTTCAAAATGTTCACATTTGCAACAACGCTTAACATAACAATCCTGAAATGCAACTGAGTTTATAATTTATAAGGAAAAAAAAGTTAAATAATTTAGTAACTTCCTCAACTGGAAATGGTCAAACCTCATTTCTACTATTTTCTCTCTCTATAGACAGCTGGACTGCTGCTAAAATGAAAATAACCATCTCCAGAGACTAGAATATTGAGTCTTTATAAATGTGAATTGAAATTAGTATGTACATCCTCTTCTCTTGAACAGTCACTACACAAATATATTACACTTTCTTGAGACAAACTGTATTTAAGGGACATTCAACAAGAGAAGATTGAGATACTGAAAATCGAGATATTAAAAAAATTACACAGGATCTCAGGCGTTCAAATAGATTAGAAAAAAAATGCAGGCATGTTTTCAAACAAAGAGTCTCCATAACATAACTTCTATGAATCATGTCTCTTTAAAACACTGTCATTTATTAAAAAAAAAAAAAATCACTGCTTCTCAGTAACACAACGGATGCCAAAATAATCAGTTCTCTCCATACAACATGAGCTTTACACACACACACACACAGAAAGTAGTGTGCAAGAGCACTGAAATACAATAGTTACTATAATAACCAACCTTATTAAAAGCTCTTATATTAACAGGTGCAACAAACAGCACAGACTGCACACTAGTATTTGCAAGTCCATTTTGGAGGTGGAAAGAAAAATAGACAGACAGATGGATAAACAAGCATAAACAAAGAACAAACTGAAGGGCATTTCAAACAAAAAATTGCATGGCTTTATGCCAATATCTGCTGTTTAAACAAGTGCCTAATTTTAGACAGTATTTTCAATTGCTATTTAGAACAATACTATTTGCAATTCATCAAAACAATATTATGACATATGCACAAACTGAAAACTTCCATTTGGCCATTAGTGACTGGTTTATTGTCAATTTAATTGAGTATTAATTGTTCCTTGGTCTACAATTTTACAGTGGTGAGTCCCATAATTTTTGTGCAGCAACTTCTCCAAAAAGAAAGCCAGACAAAGAGAACGTTAATTAGAACACTGATAAACAAGCATTGAACATTGCAAGAGGATGTTCTGAAGGACAAGACTATAACAGGGTTCAAAAAAGAACTAGATAAATTGATGAAGGATGGTTCCATCAATGGCTATTAGTCAGGATGGGCAGGGATGGTGTCCCTAGCCTCTGTTTGCCAGAAGCTGGGAATTGGCGACAGAGGATGGATCACTTGATGATTACCTTGTGATGTTGCACTCTATATGATTTAATGAAGTATGCTGATGAGTGTGAATATAATGTAACTAAAATATGCTTCATGCAAAAGGTCTCTTGTAAGGTATCATTGCAAAGCTTGTAATCTACTGAGTGTGGTCATCCTATTTGTATAAATGTACCACTCTTGTATCTGAAACTAGAAATATGAAATAGAACTCTGAGGGCTTATTGTAATTATGTAAAGTGTGGGCCATTAATGGTGGTTTGGAATCTCGATGGCTCTGTTTGCAGGCAGGCCTTCCTGTGAGTCAGGCTGGGAGGAATGAAGGCTTGGGGTCTTACAGTGACATGTGATCATGTCACCTGAACTGGAATCCATCTTTAACCTGGTGCTTTTCCATTGAGAAGGAGGGGTGGGAACCCAGAGGGACAAAGGATTTCCACCTTATGCAAAAGATATATAAGTAGGTGGAACAGAACAAAGGGGGCGGCCATCATGAGAAATCCCCTAGCTACCACCTGAGCTGGACAAAAGGCTGTACTGGGGGAAAGAATTGTGCCCAGACTAGGAAGGTGCCCAGTCTGTGAAAAGCTTATTGAAACATCTCTGAGGGTGCTTATCTGTATTCACTTTTATTACTGTACTAGGCTTAGACTTGCGTGTTTTATTTTATTTTGCTTGGTAATTCACTTTGTTTTGTCTGTTATTACTTTCTGTATTTAATAAAATCACTTTTTACTTATTAATTAACCCAGAGTATGTATTAATACCGGGGGGTGGGGGGGAAGGGGGGACAGCTGTGCATCTCTCTCTATCAGTGTTATAGAGGGTGAACAATTTATGAGTTTGCCCTGTATAAGCTTTATACAGGGTAAAACGGATTTATTTGGGGTTTGGCCCCATTGAGAGGTGAACATCTGAATGTTAAAGACAGGAACACTTTTTAACCTGCTTTCAGTTAAGTCTGCAGCTTTGGGGCATGTGGTTCTGACCAACTGTGGCAGGAATTTTGTCCTACATTTAGAACTCCCTATGTATTACAAAACACTAAAAAATAGTATACTCCAGTGCCTACTCAGCACTAAGTCTGTTTACATGCAAAGGCTAACATCACTCACCTTGGGAAAATCTAGATACTGAATCTAGGAGAAATATGGAGCTCGGAATTAGAGATGGGACTGGTAACACTGCCGATTAAGGGTGCCTGACATTTCCCATTGCAAGAATTAGTTTTCAGTTCAGTTTCACAGATTCCAAGGCTAGAAGGGACTATTGTATTTTGCTTATAATTTTGACAAAACTAACTGTCTGGGCTGAAAAATTTAGCCAAAACTGTTCAGCCATTTCCAAGAACTAAGTTAGGTAAAACTGCATTGTTGCACACACGTTAAAAATTCCGACCAGTTTTTCTTTGGAGCTCTAGTGTGCCCTACACAATGGAAAAGGGACTTGAAATTTGGCAGAGGTGGCTTTTGTGTCAGGAATGTGCCTTTTGCCATTCCTGTGAAAATCTGCTCAAATTTGGGACAGTTATAATCCTTACACCCACAGAATCAGTTCCACTATATGCTTCAGTATGTAGGCATAGTAACAGGGTGGAGGACAAAGCAGCAGTCTATATACGTCTCATCCTATTAGAAACCATTAGCTTCCTGAATCATGCGCTCTTATGGGTACAGCCCTACAATCAATATGAAAACTGGGTGTGTGCTGCTAAACGCTAGGGCCTACTCAATACAACTTAAGCCAGCTTTTAAATGCTTTAACATCAAACATGTCTGCAATTTAAAAACAGTGGGTAAACGAAGAAAATAGTTATGAATGAACAAGTCTAATTAAAAAAAAAAAAATGGATGACCAAGATCAAATCTGCAAACTCTGATTTATTAGTGCTGCTTGGAAAATGTATTAGCACCTAGCTGGGAAATTCTGACAGCCATCTAAGACAAATGAACTTCTATCACAGACATGTCTAGAAAAGGGCTAGCATAATTCTTTAACTTAAAAAAAAAAAAAAGATCTGTTTACACCTATGTGGGTCCATTCAGAATCAAAATCAGTGTTTTAGTCACCCTCCCCGCCCCCTCCAAAAAAGAGAAGAAAAGTGTGCAATGTTTTAATTTAAGGGGATAGCTTCTTGATACTTGTACTCTTAGGGCCTTGAACTCAGTTCTTACAAGAAATCAATCATTGCCGGACACCTAGTAATCACAATAACCTAGAGTGACCGAGTACAAATATGAAAGATTTCTTTTTTTCTCAGCATTTTCCTTCTGTTCACATATAAAAATAGTCTTCACTTAAAAACACATTTATTAAGTTAAACTTATATGGTTTAATATGTACGGCAGGAGTAGTCAATAGGCGCATCATGGGCCAAATTCTGACAGCCAGACGCTTTTGAACGGACCCCAAAATCTTTTTATTTACTTATTATCGTTTTTTTTTTATCATTATTTTCTTGAGTCTGGACCTTAACTATACCTTGACCAAGAAATTTGGACCTTGACAAAAAATAACTGACTACCCCTGCTCTAGGGTAACACATACTTGAAAATGAAAGATACGAGTCTGCATCAAAAAGAGAATTAAGTGGAAGATTTTCTGCCGAAAGGATAGCCATAGAAACAGTCCTCACTTGACAATTACAGTTTGTATTTGATTTTGATCATTCTTTTGGAAAATAATTTTTTCTAAAAATATTTGGAAGCCTGACTGGATTTTTTGAGATCAACATTTCGTGATTCTTCTCTGAATTGCAAGTTTCCTCATAAGACTAATACTTAAGACCAACAGGCAGTGTAATGTCTTAAACAACTCCCTGATAAAAGTGAGCTAGACAAGTCAGAAAAACCATTATGCTCTCAAAGATGAATTAAAATGCTTTTGTGAATATCATTTTATTGCACAATGATATTAGTCATCTCATCACACCCACAATGGACTACAATAGCATTAGCACATACACTTTATGTGGCTAAAATTTCATTCTTCACATAAGGAAGTGTGCATTCTGATATTAAAAATGATAGAGGAGAAGGAGAATATTCCCCCATGGAGGCTTCAGAGCTTTATAAAGATAATTAGTTGGAATACACTGTTTAGAAGCCAGCAATAAAAGCCACCATCAACAAGAGTCAGTAGTTGTGGGGGAACTGAAGCAAGAGTAGGAAAATGAGGACTTTAGCCTTACTTGCTAAAATTTCACTTCTTGGTGATATCATGCTCAGGAGTGGCAGATCCCTCTCTTGCAGGATTCAGAGACAGCACAGAGCTCTGTCCAACAGGTAGACTTTACCCCTAAGGACCCACCCATGCAGAGCTTGCCAAAACACACTACTTGCAAGACTGAACAGCACTCTCCAAATCAAGAGTTTAGCTACCCAGGTGCTCCTGCAAAGGGAAGACTTTTTTGTGGGCATGTCTTTAAGAAGGCTGTCCCCAGCTGAAGCGTGCCGCAGAAGACACACCTAGACAAGGGTCTGCTGGTCACAAGAGAAATGTAACCACACAGTATATTTAACAGAGGAATAATGGACAGAAGATTGCTTTTTTTGAACTTTATTTCTATTGATTTAATTTTTGTAATGTATAAACAATACAAAGGACACTCTAACTCATAATGTTTTGTGAACTGTGAATCTTAAAGCTGTTTAAGATCCCAAATCTTTACTACATAGGCAGAAAATTAAAAATAAATACACTTCAAAGCTAAACTCTTGGGAAATCCTTAACTTGCTAAAATGTGAGCTGGCAGGTCCTTAAAAGTTCTCTCTCTCCTGGTCGAGCCATTGACCATGCAAAATTACAGATACTGCTTTGCCTTAAGGTTCTGCAATCTCATTGATCACTTGGGGAGCTGCTCTGAACCTAACTCACCTTTTAACCACTTCAAAATTCTTTAACAAAGCATAGGCTGGTAAAACGCTTATCTCTCTGTTCCCACAGTCAGTCACTCTCTCTACCCCTTTTTTCACCATGAGGCCACAGACAACCCATCAATCTGTAGCATCTTACCTGAGCAAACTTGTGTATTTGTTCTACTACAGCTGCAAAGAGAGCGTGGACACTTTCATCAATTAGACTCTGCATGTAATGTACAGCTTCTTCGTCAGAGAGGTCCAAACGGAACTTGTCCTGCACCTGGTAGGAAGAGGTTAGAAAGATCAGCCCTTTTATACAGAAAGAAAACTCTGGCCCTGTAATTGTAGAATTCCATTTTTACTGTACTTATATACAAACAAGGAAAATTCCATCTTCCAAGCAGCACACACAGCTGCCACCGGACTCAGCACAATTAGGGTTGCCAACTTTGGTTGGATGAATTCCTGGAGGTTTCATCACAACATTATCTTTCATTAAAAAATAATCTTTCATTCCTGGAGACTCCAGCACAATCCCGGAGGGTTGGCAACCCTAAGCACCACTAAGCTGTGGACAAGTATCTATGGGCAGAAGAATTCAATCCTATCATTCTGTATGTATTTCTTGGCCGGAGGGTGAAGGGAAAACATCTGAAAGACCATCCATATTTAAAATAGAAAGAAAATCCTATTGCTGAATCACCTTCTGGGTGTGGTGTTCTGTCCCATCCAGTGGCACCGAGACTACGTAGAGAGAGAGATAAAATGAGTCTGTTCTACTGCCTTAGCAAAGAAGCAGTTGGCTTTCAGCTCATGCGGTAGAGGCTCATGCACTAAGCTCCAGAGATCCCCAGTTTGATCCCGCCTGCCGACGACCAGGATCTGGCGGTGTTACAATAGTCTAATTCCAAAGCAAAAGTCATTTCTCCCAACAACCAAAATCAAATAAAAAAAATCGTTTTGGAAATCTGATTTTGGTGAAATGGCCAATCTATTAACACAAAGTTTCAAAACTGGCAGCCTACTCGGTGCTCAGGTAGAGCAATGGGTGCCACTACAAGACCCTACATAAACAGTGGTCGTAAGTAAGCGTAGCATTCATTATGAGACACATCAGATTTAATCTCTACATGTGGGCGAGCAAAAGCTCTTTGTTTTATTGCGAAAACGCAGCTGAAATACACCTCTACCTCGATATAACGCTGCCCTCGGGAGCCAAAAAATCCACTGGAGTGCGCAGCCCCCCCCCCCCCCCCCGGGCACTGCTTTAACACGTTATATCTGAATTCGTGTTATAATCAGGTCGCGTTATATCGAGGTAGCGGTGTATTTTGGATGGTCCTAATAGTTGTTGAAAGCCTGCGAAGTTCCTTTTGCCTAAAGTTAAATTAAGAATGAATTGTCTTTTTGAAACTGTAAGGCAATTAAGTAAAGAATATGGAATCAGTGTAAGGATGAGCACATCACTCCTATGAAGACCAATCTCCATATGGTAGATGAGAATTTGATTAACTCAGATTACATCCTTCATATGTAAACAGTTGATTGGAGACATTGCTACTCTTACCTCGTTTGTTGTTTTGACAGCAGCATATTTTAAATATGATACAAAAATGGCAGTACTTTGCCCAGTACTTACAAATTGTACACAAACTAAATGCTGAGATAGGGTACCATTCGTCCGGATTTCCCCGGACATGTCCAGCTTTTCTCAGTTAAAAATAACGTCCGGGGGGAATTTGGTAAATGTCCGGACTTCCCACCCATGCAGGGTGCGTGCCGCTGACAGGGCAGCCGGCCGGATGGTGCCACTTGCATGGGGCTCCGGCAGCCAGAGAGAGCCCCTCCTCCGCTTCCCCCTCCTCTCCCCTGCAGCTGAGATCACTCCCCTCCTTTCTCTCCCTCCTTCCCGCTCCCAGCATTCGCAGCCGGCCAGCTGTTCGCAACGGGCCTCCGGCAGTCTGGAGATCCTCCCCCTGCCCAACGCGCCGCTCCGCAGCACTCTGCGAGGGTGGGAACCGGGCTATGCGCTCTGTGGGGGAGCACGGTAGCGTGTCGGGCTGCACATGAAGCCCGACACGCTGTTCTGAGCGGCACGGTAAGGGGACCAGGGGGTCGGAGAAGGGGCAGGGAGGTTTTGGAGTGGGCAGTCAAGAGACGGGGGGGGTCGGGAGTTCGGGGGGGGCTTTTTGGGGGGTGGGGAGAAGGTTTTGGGCAGTCAGGGTACAGGTAGGGGGTAGGGTCCTAGGGGGGCAGTTAGGGTGGGGGGGTCTCAGGAGGGGGCAGTTAGGGGACAAGGAACAGGGAGGCTTAGGTAGGGGGTGGAGTTCTGGAGGGCAGTTAAGAGCAGGGGTCCCAGGAGGGGGCAGTCAGGGGACAGGGAGCACAGGGGTTTAGATGGGTCGGGAGTTCTGGGGGGTGGGGGGGCTGTCAGGGGGTGGGAAGTGGTTGGATGGGGCGTGGGAGTCTCTGGTGTCTGTCTGGGGGTGGGGGTGTGGATAAGGGTTGGGGCAGTCAGGGAACAGATAGGGGGTAGGTTCCTAGGGGGCCAGTTAGGATGGGGGGAGGGTCTCAGGAGGGGGCAGTCAGGGGACAAGAAGCAGGGAGGCTTAAGTAGGGGGTGGAGTCCTGGGGGGGGAGTTAGGTAGGGATACCATACGTCCGTTTTTTCCCTGGACATGTCCGGCTTTTTGGTCCTTAAATCCCCGTCCGGGAGGAATTGCCAAAAAGCCGAACACGTCCAGGAAAATAGCTTTGCCGGCATCCCTGCCCCAGTCCCCTGCTTACCCTGCGGCTCCCACAGGCTGCGAGCTGCAGGCGGATTCCCCCGTGGCGGCTACTGCTGCTCCCCTCATACACCTCAGCTCGGTGTAGCTGAAGAGCCGAGCTGCCCGAGCGCTACTGGCTTCATGGTTTGCCGGGCAGACCCCAGACCTCCAGACCCTGCGCCCCTGGCCGGGCGCTTCCCCACCCGGGCTCCGGCTGCGCTGGGGAAGCGCCCGGCTGGGGGCAGGGTCTGGAGGATGCCCGGCAAACCATGAAGCCGGTAACGCTCGGGCAGCTGTTTCGCAGCTGGAAGGAAGGAGGGGGAATGCGGGGCGGTCGGGGAGGGGGCGGAGACTTTGGGGAAGGGGCGGGGAAGGGGGCGGGGCCAGGGCCCCGTGGAGTGTCCTCTTTTTTTAAATGAGGAAATATGGGAACCCTAGCTGAGAGCATCATAATTAAGGACAAACAGCAAAGTGTCTAGCTTTTATTACTAGAGAAATTCTCCGATCTCCACTTTGTTTTTCTTATCTCTATTCTGAATAAGCAAAAATCACTCTGCCCTGAGATGAACACTACACACCCTGAGCATGCTCAGTGAAAACCTAGGATTTCTAAAATGGTGCCCTGGCAAAAAGCTAAGTATAGATGTGTGTGTGGAAAGGCAGACTCACAGCTCTGAGGTGAATGAAAACAGTGAGCATGTGCAAGATTGGTGGCTATTGAGCATGTGCAGTAAGGGGTGACAGAGAGGTCAGTTAGCTGATCAGAACTTGTTTTAAAGTCAGAGCTGTCAATCCGAACTCTGAAGTAATGCTTGATACTGTGCATCTGTGCGTGAGATAATTACTTCTAAAAAGATAAAGTTATATTGGGAGGGAGCGACAAATGTAGCTACAATGTAGCACGAAAGGCCAGCTGCCAGCAGGCAGTTTAGGAGTCTGAGCCTGAGTCAGTGAGAGAGAGAGAGAGACGATCGGGAGAAGACGAAAGCCAGAAAAAGGAGCCGGAGAAAAAGCTGATGGAAAGAAGCCAGAAAAGCTGCTGCAGAGAGACAAAGAAGAAAATCGGGGTGGAGTAAAGTTGATTGACCACAAACTGTGCAGCAATAGGTTTTTAAAGGAATACCAAAAGGATTTATAAAGTAAACCTGTTATTGGTTTAATTAGAGTACAGGTATAGTGTAGGATGGTATATAGGGTTAGCGTGTCTGTGTTTATAAGAATGCATAAAATTCTATTATTAATTGCAACATATCTACTTAAACGTTAAAGCAATTTAAGAACTGCTGTCAGCGATTTGTTACAAACTGCCACCTGTAACAAATCGCTTTGCTTAGAATCATTTACATTATATACAATTGTAGTTTGAATGCTCTTTAACTTGCAATAAGGGATTGTGTCTCATGGTTTCATTTAGGATTTTAGGTTAGACTGTATTAGGGATTATTGTTTACATCAACTCAAAGATATTTTGTTTTGGAAAAGAATACTGCCTGTGTCAATTACTTTATCTGAAGGATATATCCAGGTCCTTTAATATTTCCTTAACTCCCCTCGAGACATATATCTTGGGAAGAACAGACTAAGGGGGCAATAGGCAGACTATTATAGCAGCGTCTCAAAATCAATTTTTTGAGGTAAAAACGTTCTTTTCCCAACGTCACGCAAAGCCTTGACTTATATAGATTTCATAAAGGTGAAATCAAAGGCTTTTCATAAATTGAGACTATCTCCTTAAGAATTGTTCAGCACTTGTCAAGATGGCAAAATCGCAGAAGCGTCTTTCAAGCACAGACACGCCTCCCCTATATTCAAACCTTTGCTTTAATTCAGCTGGCAACAGCTCAGCTACACTAGCAAACAGGACCTTGCTTTTCAATAGCATTGAGTGGCCCGGGAACCTAAAGTGCTTTGGTGGCATTTATTAAGCTTCACAACAGCTGGGTTAAAATGACCATTTCACAGATGTGCAGAGTGAACAGCTTTGAGGCCAACATCTTCAAAGGGAGTCCCTAAAGTTAGTCACCTAAATATCTAGCCTATTTTTCTCATGTGCTGACCACCCAGTAGCTTTCATCGGTAACTGTGTGTGCTTAGCACCTCCGAAAAATCAGGCCCCTTGTACAGGTGGCCTAAAATTTCCTCAGGTGACTTATCCAAGTTCATGTGAGTCAGTACACCTGAGAATAAAACCAAAGAGTCTAATACGCAGTCTCTTCTAACCACTACCACTCAACCCCGCTGTTTAAAATTCCCAGTAGCAATTTCACAGGGTGACTGAACAATCTGACTGAACGTATGCCTACAGGGTAAATTTTGAAAGGACTGAGGTTCAGTCTCTCATTTTGGTGGTACAAATTTACCCCTTCATTTTGTGGTCCTAAAGGATGTTGGGTAACAAATACAAGCACTTGTGTATCTAATTAACAGATATTAGGAGCAGAATGGACCATCATAATCACTAGTTTGACCTCCTGCAAAATACAAGTCATAGAACCCCAGGAATTTTTGTACAAGCACATCACTTTTTGAGCTATAAGTGTATCTTTTAGAAAGGCATTCTGTCTTCACTTAAAGACTTCAAGAGACAGGGAAACCTCTATGTCTCTAGGTAGGTTGTTTCAGTCATTAATTATACTCATTATTTAAATACTGTCTTATTTCTAGCCTGAATTTGTCCCGCTTCAGCTCTCAACTGCTGGATCTCATCACACCTTTTTCTGCTAGATTAAAGAGCTGTCCATTATAAGAACAGGAGTACTTGTGGCACCTTAGAGACTAACAAATTTATTACAGCATAAGCTTTCGTGGACTACAGCCCACTTCTCCGGATGCATATAGAGTGAAACATATATTGAGGAGATATATATACACACATACAGAGAGCATGAACAGGTGGGAGTTGTCTTACCAACTCTGAGAGGCCAATTAAGTAAGAGAAAAAAAACTTTTGAAGTGATAATCAAGCTAGCCCAGTACAGACAGTTTGATAAGAAGTGTGAGAATACTTACAAGGGGAGATAGATTCAATGTTTGTAATGGCTCAGCCATTCCCAGTCCTTATTCAATCCTGAGTTAGACTAACACGGCTGCTACTCTGAAACCGTCCATTATAAGATATCCCTTTCCCATGTAGGTACTTATAGATTGTGATCAACTCATCTCTTAACCGTCTCTTGGATAAGCTAAATATATTGAACTTCTCAAGTCTCTCCCTATATGTTTGTTCGCAAGACTGAAAGTTATTTTCAGTAACTTTTTTCTGAATCCTTGCCTATTTATCAACATCCTTTTTTAAAGACTGGACATAAGAACTGGACACAGTAGAGAGATATTACTTCCCTACTCCTACTTTATATTTCTCTGCTTATACACCCATGATCACGTTTGCCCACTTAGCTACAGCATCGTACTGGGAGCTCATGTTCAGCTGATTAGCCACCATTACCCCCCCCCCCCCAAAGTCCTTTTCAGAATCACTGCACTGCAGGACACTGTTTTGCAATTTGTAAGTGTGACCTTCATTCTTTGTTACTAGATGTATGACCTTGCATTTGGCTTTATTAAAATGCATGCTGTTCAAATAAGCACTCTGTACAAACTGATATGGTCATCTGTATAACTGATCTGAGCCCATCATTATTTACCACTATAAATTTGTCTCTTCTGCAGGCTTTATCAGCAATGATTTGATATTTTCTTTCAAATCATTGATGACAATACTGAACAACAAAGACCCAACAATTCTCTGTGGTAACCCACTAGACATACCCCATTTATAGTTACCTTTTTATCTCTAGCAGTTAACCAGTTTTTAACCCATTTAACATAGGCTACATTGATTTTGTATAGTATTACTTTTTTCAATCCGAATGCCATGCAAGACTAAGTCAATGACTTACAAAAGTCTATTATATAAAAAGTGTTACCTTTATCAAACAAAATTCTAATCTCATCAAAAATCAACATCAAGTTTGACAAGACTCATTTTACTTAAAATCATGTTGCTTTGCATCCTTTAAGTCTTTACTGACTATCCCATCTCAGTCTTTCCATGAATTTACCCAGAACTGATTTTGTGCTAACTAGTTATAATTACCCAGGTCATCCTTTTAAATATTGGCACATTGGCTGTTTTCCATCCTCTGGAACACTGAAGAAGTTCCAAAATGTGTGAAAAATGAACATCAAAAGTTCAGAGAACTCTTTGGCCAGTTCTTTTAATATTCCTGAGTGCAAGTTACCAAGTCAAAAATATTTACTAAATATTAATGTAATAGTTGGTGTTTAGTATTTCCCCTAGTGATGGAACAGAAAATATATCATCACTATAAGATATGAATACATCTTTTCCCCCTCCACCCAATTTCCTGAAGCGCTCTAGAACTGAATTCTGGGTATAAAATGTGGGTGTAATCAGAGGCCAGAAAAAGTGATAGATCTCAGAAATATAAAAAAAAGAAAAAAGTAGGCTAACAAGTAAACCTATGATTGGAAAAAAAATGTTCAAACTGTTCAGAGAAGAAAAGCAAAAAAGCAAAAACCAGATGAGCAAAATGTATGTTTTTAGGCTAATACTACATGTCTTTCAATCAATGTCACCCCATTTATGAAGGCACAGCAAGACCAAAAGAATCAGAAGAAAAAACAGTTTCACCTTCATCCCCAGGCATATTTATACAATTGACAACCCATCATGCACATATTCATCAGAATGAAGAGTTGAAAACAAAGATCACTCACTCATTGCTCTGTAACATAACATCCCTATAGCAATTGGTCATGTATACAATTATAACTTGCCTAATGCAAACATTTTTTCTAAATTATAAGCCTCTTATTTTTGATATTGTACAGTTTCAACTTTTACCAAACCACTAGGATCCCTATTCAGAAAGGTACTTTAAACAAGGAAGTAGTCCCCAATTGACTTTATTGAGACTAGTAATGCTTACAGTTATACACATGCTTAAGTACCTTCCTGAATCAGTGCAGGGGTATGATGAGGACACTTCAGAAAAAACGTTAACTACATTTATCTAAGAAAAAATGAAACCCCTGTAACGCTAAACTGCTTTGCGCAATTCTTGTAATCAAGCACTTACTCTATCCATCTTTTAATCTGCTTGTAGAAGAATGTCATCTTTGAGAGCCTTAAAGCTACTGATGTTAAGATGCTGTATCAGCCAAATGCTGGTAATGACTATTAAATATTTATTGCTTTTCTAGAGAGGAGACTGGCACACATTTCTGTTCAAATATACCAATTCTGCTACAGTTAGATTAAAATTAGACTGCTATTAACAACAGGATCAAATGCTGTGAGCACTAGATCCTTGCATGACAGATTTTCAGTGCTGCGATAAAAAATGACTGCTACAACCTAGGTGAGAAGGAATATCAGGAAATGACAAATTATTTCTTGAGTTGCAGTAGTACCAGAAGCAAGATTAATGAACATTGACTTCTGGCTCTTATAACAAAACGAATACTAAGGTGTTACACTTCTAATCTCTCAGTAGCAAAGTAACCCATGGTTTCTTAAAGAACAGGTAGTACTGGGAAGAGATTTGTGAGTTTCAGTTCAGATTATTTTGGAAATAATAAATACTTGAATTTGTGCGTTTCATATCTGAAACACACAAATAGAGCGCCTATCACAGAGACATTAAAACAAAGAAGTTAACCTTGTGCAATTTATATACAACCTCATTTTTGGAATTTAAATGACACCAACTCTCCTCTGTCTGCTTTTAAAGTTATTCCTGGTTGGCGGCCACTCACCAAGAGAAAGGAACATCCTCTGCTTAAAATGTACAGGATATGTCTGATTGGATTTCTTTGCCTAGATTCCACAGAGGTGTGATTAAAAATTAAACTTTTCTATTGAATCAAATTAAACAAACTTCCATATGAATATTGCCTATCGCTATTTATATGTTCTAGAATGAGAAGCTTGGACAAAGATTAAAAGGTTTGATAAAAAAAATGATTGATTGTCTTTTAAGGCTTTAAGTTATTATATTATTGTAGCATCTAGCAGCCCTAGCCATGGACCAAGACTCCACTGTGCCAGGCACTGTACAAATACAGAACAAAAAGGACTTAAAGTCTTCCCACTATTTAACTGTATTGTACTTTTGGTAAATTAATAATAAAATTATTTTTGGTAGCACCCAGTGTGTGCTAGGGATTTTCCAAATACAGAAGAGTCACAATTTTCGTCCCAAGAACAGACAACGGGTAGGGGGAAGAGAACAAATAAACAGTTACGTTAACAAATACATATGATTATGACAAGAAAGCTATACTCCAGTTACTCTCAAGCATGGCAATGGAAGTATGTTTCTTAAAGTCTTCATAAGCAACCTGACTGTGGGGAGGAGACAGGCCATGGGGATGAAGTAAGGAAGGCCCTTTTGTGAGCAAGGGATAGCATGGATGAAGGCATGGAGACAAACAGAAGTAGTTGCTCATTATTTAAATTCAACGCATGAAGGAAATGAATAGAGGGCAAAAAAAATCTCATAACTTTGTTTTGTTCATTGCAGGCCCACCTGAAATGTGAGCTCCGCTGGCTACCAAAGAAAGTAAAAGGAAAATTGCAATATAATCTTAAAGCCACTTTGCTATGTGATCTCAACAGATCTCAGACAAAACTGGGTTAGACTTGATCAGTAAATGGTTGGGAGACATCCAAGAAACAAAAATGCTACAGGAGATGGAACTGAAGATTTAGTAGGGGATACTCCCCTCAAAATCTTCTCTGAGCCAGTGACCCAGCACAGGGCTAGGAAGCACTGCAATGCTGGACAAAGATTTGTTTTAACTGATATGTGCCAGAGCTCTTCGATATTCCATTACTGCTGCACCAAACAGGTTCCACAGCAATTGGCGAGACTGCGGATAGAGCGTCAAACAAAGCCTCTTTCTACTTTGTCCGACAGAGAAAGATTTCATAAAATATTTGTTTTAACATGGCCTAAGCCACACTTAGTTGGAAATTCTGGGTCAACTATAGAAATGATGTCTGAGTTATTGCTATTGGGAATATTTTACCTGTAGTTCAAATGATTTGAATGTGGATGGAAGTAAACAGTGTCATATAATTAAATTTCAAATGCGTTTTACAAAAGAAGTGAGAACACATTTCACACATCCTGCTGGTTCCATAGGCATGTAAGTTTATTTCTCGATTCATCAAGCTTATACATACTAAGACATTAAAGTATTAGTTATTTTGCTAGGATTCCTTTTCCTTAGCAAGCTTAAGAAATATACAGTTAATTATCAGGGGAAATAATTTACACTATTGTTAAAGAAACAAGTCTTGTCTATCACCAATTTGAGGGTCTACATTGCACTGTTTCTGGTTTGACTGGACTCCCTTTTAAGGCAGGCAGCACTGATCCTTAAACCAGTCAGAGAAGTTGCACATGAGCGACATATATCCCTCTGTTCCCCAAAGAGCTAACCATGTTGCCTCTGCAGCACTGCTATCCTGAGCTGAGATGTAGGCTAGACATGTAATTATTTTCTCCAAATCCATTAAAAAAAATCTCTGCGGCAGTATAGGACGGCTAGCCATATATTAATAAACGATATAAAGGATTGACTGCACATAAATATTCACCAAAAGCCTGAGATAAAAGATTGGCTTTGTAGCTTGCTCAGTAGCTTAACAAATCGGAGCTCTGGGGCACAAAGAAGGGAAAACTAGTTCCAAAACCAAACAACCCTCATGTGGTGTGATCTGTTACCAGCTGCTTCTTGCAGGCATTAAATGTTCTCCAGCTGAGAAACTGCCATTGATCTCATTTGGGGCAGCATCACGCAGGGAGAGAGGCACTTGCTCAGTGACAAGGTTCCAAACTGTTTAGGGCTTTGCAAGTTAAAGCCAACACCTTGAATGTCACATAAAAGTTCACAGAAAGCCAGAGCTAGTGCAGGAGCACCTGTGCAACATGCTTTCAATGTACTGAATTCCAGCTGAATGCATGGCCGTGCAGACCAATACCACTAGGACAGAGGGCTACCTCAAGTATGTGTGTCTGGAAATAGTGTTAAAATGTAACATTTTACTTTTACTTTTAAGAAAATTAAAAGTCTGAATACTGTCCCACAAGTACTGACCATGAAAGATTTGCTACCTGGGACTCCTTTCTTCATGTTTGTGGAAAGTTAATTTGATGCAATCTAATACAAAATGACGTGTACTAGTTTAAATTTGTAATTTCTTTTGCTCTATTAGAAACAGGAACAATCTAGGGAATACAGAGAAAATAACAAATCCAATGCATAGTTCTTGCCCACTCCATCAAATTTTTGTGCAAGAATTGAATATTTCCCATTGCCACAGATTTGACTTCCAGTGCTGTGCCATAGCCACAAGATAATCCATTATTTGGGGAAGACAGGTTAATAGATTTTGATACCAGAGGGGACCACTAAATCATCTAATCTGAACTCTCATACATTACAGGCCATTACATTTCACCCAATTATCCCCACATTAAGCCTAATAACTTGTGTTTGACTAAAGCATACCTTTAGGAAAGAGATCCAGGTTGATCTCAAGACCTCAAAAGATGGAGAATCCACCACTTGCCTTGGTAGTTTGTGCCAATGGTTAATCAAACTCATTGTAAAAAAAAAAAAAAAAAAAACCTGTGCCTAAAGTGATTAGTAACCTGGGATGCGAGTTCAAGCCTAAAATTTTCAAGATATTTTGCAAAACTTGAGCTAGCTCTTTAGGGCAACATGTTATCAGTATTTAATGCTTATCCAAAGCTGCTTGAATGCTCCACGTAGTTAAATGAGAAAAGATACCAGTGTTCACATTTTGACTGAATAGTACATATGACAACCTTTTCCCTTAAATTCTCTGATTGATATTTATTTCACAGACTAATTGTAAGGCAGTCACTGTGAAAGCTGGCTGCTACCTGTGCCTCCAGCAAGGTTAAGTAACACTGCAGGTGTTGACTACGATTAGCTACTTAATAATTTGATCATTGGAATACAGAATCACTCCTTGCAAAGTCAGCTAGTGACACTCTTAAGACATCTGTGTGCCTAGAATTGACTAACATCCTCTAGATCAGTGGTTTTCACCTTTTTTTCATTTACAGACCCCCTACAAAATTTCAAATGGAAGTGCAGACTCCTTTAGAAATATTAAAACAGTCTGCAGAGTGATGGTCCCTATTGTACTCCACTGAGGGTGATTAACAAACAGTACCTATGTGGGAGGAGACTGTGGAATGCAGGACTGCTACTCCAAATGAAGCATCCATCATGGATTCATGGACTAGAGCATAGTGTGTGGAAGAGGTGTGCAACGAATTCCACGTGGCTGCCTTGCATACGTCTGCGAGGGGCATGTTGTGGAATGTGGCTGTAGCTGATGCTTGCACTCTTGTGGAATAGGCCCAAATCCCTTCAAGTAGGGATTGTCCCGATTATTGATAGCAAGATAGCAATGTGTAATGCACCCTGACACACACTTGGAGATTCTTTGGCTGGAAATGGCTTGCCTTATCATTCTCTCCGTTATGGCAACGGAAAGCTGAGGAGATTTCCGAAAGTGTTTTGTCCTTTCAAGATAAAAAGCCAATGCCCTTCAAACATCTAATGAGTGAAGCTTTCTTTCCTCATTCGAGGCATGAGACTTGGGGAAGAAGATACGTAAATGTATGTGTTGATTGAGGTGGAAATGGGAAACCACCTTGGGCAGGAACTTGAGGGGAAGTCAAAGAGACCTCGTCTTTGTGGAAAGTGGTGAAAGGGGAGTTAGCAATCATGGTTCCCTGTTCACCAACCCTCCTAGCCAATTTAATGACAATGAGGAAAGAGACTTTAATGGAAAGGAGAGAGCGACCATGAGGCCATAGGTTCAAAGGGGTAGACGTCAACAAGCTGAGGACAAGGTTAATGTCCCGGGGTGGGGGTGGGGGAGGGAGGGAAGAGAGGGAAATAGGCTGAATGGGAGGGTATTTTCATAGAAGGCTCTTCCAGAACAATGCAGTTAATGGATGGGTGAAGATTGAATGGCCGTCCACCGGCAGGTGAAAAGCGCTAATGGCAGCTGCATGCACCTTAATGGAACTCAGGGCCAGTCCCAAGTCCTTCAGATAAAGGAAATATTCCAAGAGTAGTGGGATGCCCACTGCTTCACGGATGAGGTTCTGCCAGGTAGCCCTGGTAGTCAAATGTGTCTATTTGGCTAGATACAAACGTCTTGTGGATTCCTTCCTGATGCTTGAGAGGACATCTCACACTGCCAGAGAGCATTCCTGCGCTAGTGGAGAGTCATCCAAAAACCAAACCATCAGGTGAAGAGTGTACGAGTTGGGGTATTGTCTGCTGTTGTTTGGGTCAGTAGCTCTGGGAACATCCGAAGCATGAGTGGCAGGTTCTTTGACATGCAGAGAAGTGGTAGCCAAATTTGGCAAGACCAGAAAGGGGTGATCAGGATGGTTGTTGCTTTCTCCCATCTGATCTTGTGGATTATTCGTAGTGGGGCGGGGAAGGCATAATTTGTCCGATCAGACCAATTGAGGACTAGGACGTCCCCCTGTGATTGAGTTCCAGTCCCTCCCCTTGAACAACACTGGGTGCATTTGGTATTGTTGGGGGATGTGAAAGGATCCCTCACATGGGTTTCCCCATCCGCCAAAGATGTCCGTGATTACAGAGTCATGCAACTCCCAGTTGTGGTCGATGGCAAAGTTTCTGCTAAAAGCATTGGCTTTCATGTTCTGGATAGGTAGGCTGTTGTCAAAAGAATATAGTATGCGATACACCATTCTCAAAGGTATGTAGCGTTCTGACACATGACTCAGGATCTTGTCCCCCCTTGCTTACATAGAAGACTGTGGTGGTGTTGTCTGACATGACAAGAACGTGTCAGTCCTGGATGGTTGGTAGGAATGCCTGGCAAACTTTGCATGCTTACCGGCGTTCGAATATGTTTATGTGCATCCTGGCCTCTCGTGTTGTCCAGGTGCCTTGTGTCATGCAGTCTTATATCTGGGCAGCCCAGCAAACACAAGAACAAACATTACTTCCAGATTACCAATTTCTACTAGTGGATTGTTAATTAGTGGAGGTTAGTGAAGCACGGACAGCTATAATGTAGTAATGTTCCCTACCAATCACAACAGGTCAGCCATCTCTTAGGCCATACTACAGCTGACTTGTGGCATGGTACTGACTTACTGGAACATCCCGAATGCAAATCAGATGCCTCACATCTGTTGCTTCATTGGTATGAATCGCTGTCTAGTGGTTAGAGCAGAGAATCTCTGGCACTTATCTATTTATCAAATGTGTAACACCTAATTGCCTCACAGATGTAATAAGAGAATTAGTTATTGCTAAAGTACTTTATACTGCCTTTTACCAAGGATCTCAAAGTACAAGAGTGAAGGATTATTAATAAGTTAGTTTTTCCTGAACCAAAGGACTCCCATTGACTTCAATGGGCACTAGATTAGGCTGCCAGTTGCAACTTCTGTAACCTAAAGCAAATCACTTCACCGACCTCCATTTTTCGGTCTGCAAAATGGGGGCACACTATGGATGCAAAAAATTTCAACCTGTGAAATGTCAATGAAAAAAACAAAGCCTCCCCCTTTCCCTGTTTTCTGACAAACTCTCCTACTCATCTCAAAGAAGTGCTGTGTGGATTAGTTAATATTTGCACAGGGATTTGAACATGTAAAGTGCTTTATAAGTGCCAAGCATTATTATATTCTCCAGCAAGAAAATTGCTCCACTTGAATCACCTGAATCTCACTGCCTTTCTGCACATACTTAACTACCCATACTGTAGTTAACAGCTGCTTGCTGGGGGCAGAGGGACTTTTCTAACATATCCTGGCCTATAAATGAAACAATAGTGACATCTACTGTAATCAATGGACATTTGAAGCACAGCTCAGTCAATTAGAGCACTGTATTCTTTAATGCTTGCTGAGTTCTTTGTGTGTCGATGAATCACCGGTCCCTGATGTTTTCTAATTTAAAGGTCATATTTGTTATGAAGGACATATACAAGCCATCTGGCTGTTCTGTTGAAAATGGGAGGCTTTTTTAAAAATTGTTTTTCTAAGTGTGACAATGCGGCGCTCTCCTTATATCGGGAGAATGACGACCCCCCCTTTTGAGATACTGGCTTTGAAATTGGTTGCAGATTTCAATCATTATTAAAAAAAATATATAGAATTGCTTCATTTGAAAAAAACACCCCACAATTAGCAATTACTGTAGCAGCTGCATTTTACTGAAAGCAAGCTGTGTTGGCAGGAAAAAAAAGGCATTTATATTATGATTACTAGTTATACAATGGCAGCGTAACATACATAGATTAAAAAACAACAACAACGAGGAGTCTGGTGGCTCCTTAAAGGCTAACAGATTTATTTGGGCATAAGCTTTCATGGGTAAAAAATCCATTTCTTCAGATGCATGGAGTGAAAATCATAGATGAAGGCATTATTATAATTTCAAGGCAGTCCCTATTCTGGAAATCTTCAGATTTAGCAGAAACAGACCAAAAAAAAAAAAAAAAGAAAGTAGAAGATTCAGAAAAAAGGGATTACCTTGCCGGGGGGGAGAAAGGGGGAGACATGGGGAAACGACGACGACTGGGGACCCTTATTTTACTTCTCATTCTAGTTTTAATTGTGTGACATTCTGTGGGCAAAGTGGGTCTTTAGAAAGCACTACAACTAGGGGTGGCACATTGCGAGCTAGTTCCATGCAGAGGGGTGGGGAAGCATGAAGCAGGTGCCAGTCCCTGTGACTGTTTCCTTTGTAAGTAGTGATGGGAGGAGAAGATGGGGAGAGCAGAGGCGAGAAAGATTAAGGCTGCTAGTCTTCAACTATGGTCTTCAGAGCCATTTGTCACATGCTGAAGCATCTGATATTATCAAATGCTGAGACTTCCTGCTAGTTGTAGTCAAGACTAGAAGTCTTAGGAGTGCTCCCAAGGCTGCATGCTTGTTTTTTTGCAGGGGGTGAGGTGAGGAGGGGCACTATTCCAGTTTCACTGATTTACCTTTCCATTGGCTAGGTGTTTCTATGCACTACATTTAGTTTTAGTCCTGTACAAATTTGAGGGGCAGCAAAAGAGCTTTTTTCCCTGAGCCTGAGGAGGGAAACAGCCTGGCATGTACTAATACATAAATGGAAACAGAATATTTTTAAAGTTGGAAAATTGGGGAAATTTTGACTTGGAAAGAGCTCATTTAACTTTCTGAAGTGCTACCAACAAAATATGTAAAAATTAATATTTAAATCTGATATTAAACATGAGACTGTTCAATTATGTTAGTATCAATTTGTTTGCAGAGATTTGAACCCGAAAAAGACGGTTGTTATTGAAAATAAGTAAAAAGACAGGGCCTGATTTTCAGAAGTACTATGCATTCACATCCCCAGCTGAAGTCACTGGAAGTTGTTGGTGCTTGAAAAAATCAAGTCCATATAGTTCTGTATTTGCTGTCAGGGCTCCTAACGGGGTGGTGTGACCTAAAGGTCAGCCAAGGATGGACTCAGGGCCGCAGTCGGAAGACATGCCAAAGGTCAGAGTCAGAGTCAGGAGCCACACCAAGGGTAGGAATCAAAGATTAAGACAGAATTGGAGTAAGAAGTCATGCCAAGGGTCAGGCTGCAGTCAGAAAGAGTGATAACAGGAGCAACAAGTGGGAACCAGACAAAGAGGCAGAACATTGATCTCAGGAGTCTGGTCACCAGCAGACCTACCAACTAGCTGCTCAGATAAGGGGTGGGACAGGAAGCTTTATAGCCAGTGGTATCCAATCAGGAGCCTGCTGCTAGTCACCTGACCCAGCTGAGTCACTGGGTATAGCCTCTGGTAGTGGGGTCTTAGCTACACTCCCTTCATCTGACTTTGCAGTGCAGTGGTACAGAGGGCAAGGCTCTCACTCAGCCAGGCCAGGGTTCAAGACCCATAGCACCTGATAATTCGTACAGTTTTCCTATCTTGGTAAACAGCAAAAGTCACAATTTGGCACTATATCTTCCTCTCTGAATAAAGAATGCAAAAGAATCTTCACAGATGAGGTAGGCAGGAAGCCGTGCTTCACTTGCTCCATCCTGTGCCATAAACCATGTCAAACAGGTGTAATCTATACTTATTTTACAGAAAGCTGTACATGACACATGCTGCTATTTCCATTTTTTCTTCCCTATTCACATATTTCACAGCTATCGGACTCAAGTGATATCTGAGCAATTTGCTTTCAGTTAGATTTGAAGGTTGATTATAAAATTACATTCTGCCAGCTAGTTCCTTGAGATATAACACACGCTACAGGAAAGAAGATGATTCTTTGGAGAAAGCAGCCTCGATTTATAAAGAGCTTGCCTTGCTGTCCAAATCTCAGCTTGCTGATCTTTTCCTCTTAATTCTTTAGGCTTTTGCCAGTGAGAAGGAAAATATCATGTATACGGTGCTAACTATGGTTTAGAGGGTCATTTTTTGAACCTCTGGTTTCTCAATTAAAGGGCATCTCTAGTGACCATCAACTGTTAATCTCAAAATAAGTATTTTCTGAAAAAAAAAGTCTACTTAAATTAACTCCTGCCCTCCCAAATATTGTATTATTTCACTATTACCATAGTAAAATCAAAGACTGATTTCATTCCATGGAATCTGCTTTCATGCAGCTCCTTGTCAACCGACTGTGTCACATCCTGATTTGCACGAACAAGAAAAAAAAGGGACACTGTGCCCACAATTCATCTGCATACACCTACAGGGAATACAGCAAATACACCGTCTTAGTACGTGCTTTGTTTATTCATGGAAAGGTGGTGGTGGCGGTGAAGTACAAGAATGAAAGGAAACTCAATCTGTAAAAAATGGCAGCCTCGGAGTTTATTTGTATTGCGTTTTCCTTTGATTTTTATATTGTGCCATAATGATGAGCATAACATCAGGGCTGAAGGAAGTAAGTTTTATATTGAGAGGTGTTTTAAAAGATCTACTAATTCAGGTGATTTTTTTTTTTTAAATAAATAGAGTATTCTGAAGCTTTTTTTGGAAAAAAAAACCTAAAGGAGGATTTTTGGTGAAGTCCTCACCCACAAACCAGTAATAAATAAGAGATATGAGATTGGTGATACCTTACACACTTACACTGAATACCAAATGGGTTACTGCGGTCATGTACACGATCCCACCTCCTCCCACATATTCTGAGAATGTATTCTTTGTCAGCTCAATATGCAAAGTTTGCAGGTTAGACTTGAACCCATAGCCATCTGGCAGCATGGTGTGTTTACTTGATGTCAGACATCTCTCTGGTCACAAACACGCTTGTATAACAAAATCTTTCCTTCTATCAGTGAGCTTCATAGTCCCTGCACCCTCAACATGTATTGTTCACTGGAAACCAAGAGCTATAATATAGTCATAGATTCACCTCCACTAGCTTTAGTGGAAAGTAGAGTAATTTCAGATGTCTAATGATAAACACGTTCCTTTGTCTTCTAGTCTCCGCCATCTCTAGCTATATAAACATAGTATTGTTAGAGCAATCTACACCCATTGATATTAACAGCATTATGGTTGTGTCTACTAAAATACTTCAGTGTGCTGGATCACTATAGCAACTGAATTCTTCATTACAATAATTAAAGCATATAACCCTCTTCAGTAAGCCTTTCTTGCATCATGATTATGAGCATCAGCTTTTAAAAAAATATTGCATTCTACTTCCCTTACCCCCCCACATTTCATTATAGTTTAATCACCAAAATAATTTAAAAAAATATTCTTTCTCCTTTTCAAGTTTAAAAGAGAGTTAACCTAAACATTATTTCCTTGCTGAGTTTACTTCATTACTTCAGCCAACCCAGCAGATAATCATGTTTTTCCTGTCTGAATGCAGCCCTGCTGAATCACTAGCCCATCATTAAAAGTATAGCCATTGTAAAACTGAGAACAGCAGAATCTGAGTACTCACTTCAGTACTAAATGAGAAAATGCTGGCTGTGAACTTCCGTCTGCATTAAGAGGCAGAGGGGATTTGTTAGATAAACAAAATGTTTTTAAATCTTCACCTCAATCTTCCATGAAAGTGAAATTATGGCTGAAATGGCTATTGACTTTACTCAGACACCAAAGGTAATTTCATTTTACAGGTCAGTCCAAAACGGATCTTTAGCTAATTTGAGTTTCTTGAAATATATATGGATTTTTTGTTTAAAGCTTTAAAAAAAAAATCAACTGAAAACCTGAAAACATTATTTAATTCTTTACAATGAGGTACAGTATTATCTTGTTAAATTACTTTGAACAAGCTTGTCACTCAACCTAAGAAAGGTAAAACAGCTAGTTCCTTTGTTATTAGTATTAAAAAGCTCCCATAACTGATGTCAGACCGGCCATTGCATGTTTAGTAATTGAAATACAGGTATTTCCACAACAACAATCTTGTCTTAAATCTAGCAGTGATTTATCCATGTTCTACAAGGTACCACGATAATGTTTCTGATGGTGCCTGATTATTTTTTCCTTAAAGTAAAAATGAAGTCAACAAACCAAGAATATAGAATCTCTCTAAAAATCAATGTCACTGTAGCTTTGGATAGAACTATAGATTTTTTGTAGGTCATAAAGCCAATTTCTGCCTTGAAGAGAGGACGTAGGTTCAAATTTTCCTTAAAGATGATGGGATCCTTCTATAAAATGGAATTCTTGCACAAAATCTAGTAGTGAATTCAAAGTGTAATTTTTAAACTATAATCATTAAAAATCCATGAGAAGGAATGGTTCTCTTGGCTTCTAAGCAGTAGAGTGTTTTGAAGCTATAGAAATCTGTTTGAAAACCTGAATGCTGACATACAAGGACCAAAAAAAAAAAAAAAAAAAAAACCCAACCAAAAAAACCCCAAATAACCATGTAAGAAAAATGTGATTAATAAAGAAGTAGCAACAAAATTGAACAAATAAATTCAATCTAATAACGGAACATTAGTTATTCTTTTGAGAATATCAAGAGTGAATTCAGACCATCTTACAGAACTGGTAAATATCTTGCTGTGCTGAGAAAACAAGACGACTTTAATATGCCCTGCTACCATAGGTTTTTTTTGCTTAACTGATAATTGTAAGCACTGTATTTCCCTTCCCAACAAAACAGCATTTCAAATGATGGAACTGATGTGCTTTTCTTTTAAAGTATGCATTAAATAGGTTGTGGGTACAGTTTCAGTTCTAGTATTTTACTGCAAGAGGCAGCTAGGAGGGAGAAACCCCAGGACAGTGCATCTTATGAAAGATGTAGATGCCAAGGTATTAATAAGGAGCAAGAATACTGAATCCTAATTGGCAACGAACACTGTAAGAGTGAGTTTGATAAAAGCAATGTCAGGAAGCTCACAAGAGAATGTCCAAGGAGAGAATGAATACTATTAAGTCAAGCAACAGTGAACTCCTGACAGAGATGAATGAGATTAAAGTAAGTGGTATGTCAGAACCTGAAGACTTCAGATGAGAAAAGGACCAAGACTTTTGAAATTTGGTCTGACTGCCAATTATATTTCTTGATGACTGTTTCTGTCAATGACAACCGCCCTCCTCCCTCTCCCCCCCAAAAAAAACCTTGCACCAGAAACCCATAGGTTCTTGAAACTTTATATAGCCCAGTCAGAGGAAATTCACTTGTGATGTTGGAGACCTAAATTCAAGTCCCTGCTCTGCCCAATTCAGACCATTTGGCTACCAGCTATTCTGTGGTAAATGTCTTGGTTTTTTTCAGCATAATATTTCAAAAGGTCTTTTTCTTGCTAATATGGAAGAACAAGAAGTTCTGAAACCTTGATTTTGTGTGTGAAACAGAATTGTGCTTTTTCGGCCAGCCCTACTAAAAAGACATTGAGCTAATTCTCTGATGTTACAGAAGAAGCCTGTGGCAGAAGTGGAATTAGAACACAATCCTCTTGGATCCCCCAAGTCCAGTGACTTCATTAAAAAAAAAAAAAAAAAAATCTTTCCCCTTAATGATGCAGTGAACTTTATTCTACTTAAAACAATTATTTGGATAACATTGGTTATATTAAAACATGAAAAAGTGTCCATTAAAAATAAAATTCTGACTTTCTCTGCAATATGGAGAACTCTCAACAGCCTACTATGCTGATAGAAAACTGCTGTTGCGGACAACAAATATGGAATATAAGTTTCTTTTAACATTCTTTTTATTGAAGTCTTGCATAGAACTAAGACAACAGATATCTTGATTTACAGTGGAGGTTATCAAACAACATTTACCTACACTACCAATGTAACGTAATTAGGGCCCTACCAAATTCACAGTCCATTTTAGTCAATTTCACAGTCATAGGATTTTAAAAATTGTAAATGTCATGATTTCAGCTATTTAAATCATAAATTTCATTGTGTTGTAATTGGAGGGATCCTGACCCAAAAGGAATTGTCTGAAGGGGTTGTAAGGTTATTGTAGGGGGAGTTGCAGTACTGCTACCATTACTTCTTTGCTGTTGTTGGTGGTGGAGCTGCCTTCGGAGCTGGGCAGCTGGAGAGCGGCAGCTGCTGGCCGAGAGCCCAGCTCTGAAGGCAGAGCCTCTGCCAGCAGCAGCGCAGAAGTAAGGATGGCATGGTATGGTATTGGCACCCTTACTTTGTGCTGCTGTCTGCAAAACGGGGCCCTCAGTCAGCAGCCACCCTTTCTGGCCGCCCAGCTTTGAAGGCAGCAGTGCAGAAGTAAGGGTGGCATGATACGGTATTGCCACACTTACTTCTGCACTGCTGCTGGTGGGGCACTGCCTTCAGAGCAGGGCGCCCGGCCAACTGCCGCCATTCTCTGGCCTCCCGGTTCTGAAGGCAGCACAGAAGTAAGGTGACCCCCTAAAATAACGTTGTGGGCTCCCCCCCCCGGACTAACATTTATATGAATAAGAATACTCCAAGGTAGAACAGTTAATGTAACTTAAAAAAACAAAACAAAACAAAAACCAGTATCATCAACTCATGCTTCAGAGATTAAACCAATTTAACTAGTGGGGTGTTGACCTCTGACTGTTTCTTTTGCTTCCTAACTAACCTTAAGCTTGCCAGATGCAGGATGACACTATAGCGCAGAGATCGGCAACCTTTGGCACACGGCCCACCAGGGTAAGCACCGTGGCCGGCTGGGCCGGTTTACCTGCCATATCCGCAGGTTCGGCCGATCACGGCTTCCACTGGCCGCAGTTCGCGACTCTAGGCCAATGGGGGCTTCATGAAGTGGCGCGAGCCAAGGAATGTGCTGGCCACCACTTCCTGCCGCCCCCATTGGCCTGGAGCGGCGAACCGCGGCCAGTGGGAGCTGTGATCGACCGAACCTGCGGATGCGGCTGGTAAACAAACCGGCCGGGCCCGCCAGGGTGCTTACCCTGGTGGGCCACAGGTTGCTGATCCCTGCTATAGCGGTATAATATTGACCGGTGTGTATTGCTTATTAGTTTGAAACTTATGTGTAGCCTACCTTGGGAAAGAACCTGTGATAATCAATGGACATTACAGGAGTGGAAAATATCTAGTATTATTTAACATGGCTACTGGGGATTAAAAGAGACCTTCACAGGGCGGTAGTTTCTCTCACATTTACCAAGAGGTTTCCTGCACTTTTCTCAGAAACATCTGGCATTTGTCATTGTCACACTGGATACTAGACTAGATGGACCACAGTTCTTATCCAGCATGGCAGTTTCTACATTCTTATGAACATAACAGATTGTGTGCATGATGTGTTGAAGCTCCATCTATTTATACATATTAGTTAAACTATGATAGTCCCTCTAAATGGTAAAACCCCATTATTTAGGACACTGGACTGGATTATGGACTAATACGTGTACAATAGCGAATATTCTTGTGCTTGCAGGTGAATGCACTAGATGACTCAATAGGTATTTTCCATCTCTAACTTCAGTGATTCTATGAATTGCCCAAGCTCCATCATTTTGGGAATGAGTAGTTCAGAGGTCATAATTACATGTAGATTGCCCTATCTGAGCTATTTAAGAACATTATCAAGTACACAATCTGTTTACTCTATCTAATAAATAAAGTTTTGCAGTTACCTTTTTCACAGTTTTGTCGGGTTCAAGAGCAATATCTGGAATGTTTGCATCCACCATGAGGGAGAACAAGTTCAAGATCAAGTTGGAATACCTAACGAGAAGAGCAAAATAAGTAAGAAGCATTTTGTGGACAATAGTCTCTTGTATTAGTCTTTTTCCTTATTTAAATCATTTCTCACACACCACCTCCGCCTTGGGCAATGTGAGTTGGTAATGCTCAAAAGAGATGATTTGTACATAACACATTAGTTGGGTATGTATTCTTTTTATGAATGCAATGGCCCTGCAGTTTGTTTTGCACTGAAAACTTTAACCTTTGTATCTCAAAAGCTGGAGCACAGATATGATCCAATTTTTTTTTCTTTTAAACATCTAAAAACATTGAGGAATACATAGCTGGAGATCTATGTAATACAGATTGTAGCAGCAAATAGTTCTGGAGTCAAGAACATGAATCTTTTTTGTACCTTTCTATTCCACCTGACATACAGAATTACGCTAGATTAAAGGAACCCCAAAGTGTATTCTTTTAAAAAGGGACATTCCATGCAATAGCTATACAAAACAGATATCTACTTAAATTAACATTCTTAACATTATTGAAGTCTTTAAGAACATAAGAAAGGCCGTACCGGGTCAGACCACAGGTCCATCTAGCCCAGTATCCGGTCTACCAACAGTGGCCAATGCCAGGTGCCCCAGAGGGAGTGAACCTAACAGGCAATGATCAAGTGATCTCTCTCCTGCCATCCATCTCCATCCTCTGACAGACAGAGGCTAGGGACACCATTCCTTGCCCCCTTTACAAATAAAAAAAGATTTTTTTAAGATGTTGTATGGGAAGATATCTAAATAGGATGAATATGTCCCTTAACCACCTGGTTTAACCAGAGTTAAGGCTGCAGCTGCTCAGTAAATCTGTAATAACTTAGGTAAGTATGCTGCACATCTGAAACACAAAAGGTCATTTATCACCATTAAAAAGAAGCAGCACTGCAGCTGTCAGAGTTCCAATTTAACATGCTGTGGTTGGAAGTACTCATGAATTTTTTTTAAAGACCCACCATTTTGCCATTGCAGGAAATTAACTAGAAGTCATTATTTTAGAGGATAATTTCCAAGCTGTTCAACAAACTGGAACCTTCCTTACTCTATCCACAGAACTATTTCCCCCCCTTTTGGGGAAAAATGTGAACCTACTCAATTTGGAAGATGCCTTTTACAAAAGCATTTTAGGAGCTTAGAAGGTGATGGAAAGGGAATTCAAAAGAGCGAAATAATTTTAGTACAGCTTCTGAATACAATGATCATATGCATCAATGTGTAAATTGTCTGATCATTTTAGTATCATACAAAAGAAGAAAGGACAGGACTGATCTCCAAACAAAACAATCAGATCATAAAACCGTATTTATTTTTATGAACTAACAGTACCCTCTTATGTATCAAAATGTTTACATTTCCATTGTGTGCAAACCTAAGAAATTTGATTATGTGCAGAGATGATAATCGCTGCCTACAGTTAAGTTTACCTGACATTTTTCATTATGAGACCTATTTTATAAATGACTCAACTTTGCAAAGTTTAACCATTCAGGCTGAAGTTTTCAATGCTCAATGTCTGCCTCAAGCTGTTTTTTTTTTTGCAGGGGGTGAAAAGAGTAGCGTGATTTCTTGGAAACTGTTGAAACAACATTAGGGAAAGATAAGTTTTGGACATCTTAAAAAAAAAAATCTTACAACCATTATGCTGAGAAGCTCTATTGCTCTATTCCCTCTTTTAAGCAGAGCCAGGATATTCAGCAGAGCAGTTGCCTGGGTGTTAGGGATGTGTCTCTTGCAATCCTCATAAAAATGCGCCCACATTTGCCCAAGTTGTAAGCCTTTGAATCATCTCAGTGCCCACATGCTCAGCAGACATACGTTAGAGTTCGGCAGCTAAATTCTCTGCAGGTTCTGTACTGAGCATGCTCCACCTAAGCATTACAATGCCAAAGTTCCCTTTTGTGAATCTAGCCCTTAAACCAAAATATTCAGCCATTACATTTCAAGACCCTTTTCTGGACACTGCTGTTATTTTTTGCCAGTTCTCAGGAATCCAACCAATCATGATATTTTTAGAATATTCATGTACTTTTAAAATGTGTGAAATGTATATTATATGGATTGAACACTCTACCTCATTAATGTCCAAAGTTTTAGAGAGCTGCATGAGCCCCAAGACCATTGTTATCTGCATACTAACACCTAAAGAGTATTCTACATACTCTCACTCCTCTTTTATAGGCAGAAGCAAGATTCTTTAACAAATCTCACATTCATATTTGAAGTTGTTTTTACAGGGGAAAAAAATGGTCTTGTCTTTCTACCATAAATATTTAAATAACCCTTCTGAATTAGTTGAAAAGCAATCTAAAATTTCACACTTTTTTGTTTCTTCAACTATCCTTAACGTGTTTTATTTTTCCTAAACAGATTGTTTATATTTTAAAAGCAATAAGCTTTCTGCTCATTATTCATGCTGCTCTGTGCCCTTGCTCAGCCAAACTAGACTTTTTGCCCTTCTGTCTATTTGGATTTTACTGGCATGCATTTCAATTGCAGCCCTTCCAACTGTTTCTATATTTCCCACTTCTATGCACTTGATTTCAAATACATCATAAAAACACTATAAAAATCTCCTTAGACGATTTCAGATTCCTTCAGTGTCAGCTTTCCTAAAGACAAAGGCTTGTGTTACTTCTGCTGTGCTCTTATAAGTATTTCAGATCAAATCAAATTGTTAACATTACATCCTAAATGCACCTCAGTTTTAGTCTTATTACCTATTACAGGCTTCTTTCCCGTCTGGGGTCCTAAACCAGTTGAGCCTTTAGGCTCTTCAATAAACCATGCAAGAATGCAGTACTCCATTAGCTAACTTCAAGTCGTATGTTCCTAACAATATGGGGATAGGGCTGAAAGATGTGAGAATCCCTATAATCGTGCATTTAAAGTCTTGATTTTCTTGGCCTTCAACTCCTACAAACCAAGGATGAGTTCACAGAGGGATTACATTGGCCTTAGGTCGGATTTCCCTGAAACCAAAAAGGAATCAGTAACCATTTTAAAAGTCCAATATCTTAAAAACCACCAGCGACATTTACAGCTTTTGAACTACGTACAGTATTTGTTCCCACTCCTGGCAAGCTGAGTCATTAAGTGGACCTTAATCACCGCATCATTCCAATTACCATCTTTTATTTTTTTCTCCATCCTTCTGCCTCACTTGCAATGATTAGCATCCAGCAATGCTAGCATGCCAAACAAAAGCTTAGAAACTGTTTCCAAGCTTTCAATCTATGAAGCACAAATCATTGACTCTAGATTTGAGATAATTTGGCTTCTAAAAAACAACCACACAACACCACCACCACACCCATCACCGTTGAGTTAGAAGGAAATTATAAATTCCATCTAGGCCTAATCACACTTACGTGAATCAATAAAAACACTTTCAGGACCAGTACAAGCACTTTACAAGCACTGGTCCTGAATTCATGTTCGGCGGCGGGGGGGGGGGGGGGGGGTGGAGGGGGGAGGAGGAGGAAGTCTGAATTTATGTCAGACTGTTTACTCAGTAAGCCTCAATCAATTAAAACAAAAAACATAAACAAAGCAAAACACATTTTCATGAAGGACATTCAGGTTTTCTCAGACTCTCATATTGCAGGTCAGTAGATATGTAACCTGGGAATCTCTATGAAGTTTCTCTAAACTGTTCTCTTCATCACTGCCAACAAATGCTAACTAGACATTTTTTCCTATATGAGCAGCAAAACTGTTCTCTCTTACATTACTCCTTACATGAGTCCCTCATTTACCATTTCCCATCTACTTTAGAATAATAAACTTATGAAAGGGTGAATACAAATCTAATTGCCCCAGGAATAATCTGAAACAAAATAAAACACAAATATTACAAACAAAACAAAACAAGACAAAACACCTCAAAGGCACTTCTCAGCAAGGCCAACAAAATTAAACTGGACATCATAAGCCAAGCCACATTGGAGATAAGCCACAGAAATATTAGGAAATTTTGCAGAAAGTAATGGACAAGAACTTTTTTTATTAATATCACAGCACTATGACATCTGTTTTTTATACCAGCATGTGATGTTTCAGGGACTTTATTTTTCTTTTGGTGAAGTTTGGGGTGAATAGGAATGAAAATTAGACTTGCAATACAAAATTTGCTTCAATCTTAATTGGCTAAAAAGCAAAAAATAGGTTAAATAACCTGATTAATTTATACAACTGTCAGTGTATCAAACACATTTTTATGCTAGCCTGCACAATGATAACAGCCTACTCCTCCATTCTCTAATCCATTAGCCTTCTCTGTAAGTACACATTCCTGCTAACGGTTACTTTGAGTCACAGATGCTAAGAATGTGCTATTAAGATCCATATAGTATAGTCCTTAAGCCTTTCACATCAAGAGCCTAAGAACTTCTATGAACATGACAGATCTATCTAGAATAGCAAGTTAATATTTTTTATTTGTAGAATAAAAATACTTTCACATTAAACGACATATATTGAAGAAATAAATTATCTTCAAATACAACTACAATCCTAGGGATTTCAACTAATATTTTAAAATGCTAATTTTGTATAAAAATTACTGGATCAGTGCACACCATGCTACTAAGTATGTCCTCTGTTGCCAATCATTGTGTTAACTAGTTAATTCAATGGATAATCTTGCAGAAATTTAAAAGCTTTTTCCATTGAAATAGCGAACATCAACTTACATTTCTTTAAAGAATCTATGGAAACATAGGAAATGAGTAATTTTGTATAATAACTTCAGTTCTCAAACAATTTTGACTTGTACTTTGCATGCAGAGTACAGGGGTTAATCCTTTCATGACTATTCTCTGGAGTGATGGGAGTTATTGTGGCTGCTGATTAATAACTTGTCTTTGTTTTCTCATTGTGCTGAATTGCTGCTAATCCATTATCAATGACAGTTTATAAAGGCTGTTACTTTTTTACTTCTTTCAATAAGACAGAATACGTTTTACATTTCTTCAGCAATTATTTCACATTATCTTGTCTGCCTCCTTTCTAAGATCATCAGTGTTCAATGTACTTTTTTTCTAGGCTTTGGCGTATTTTATACTAGACAATCCAGATATTGAAGTGGAATTTGTATATCTCCATGGAAGATTTCCTGAATCACTTGGCAAATAGAAGAGGGGTAGCCGTGTTAGTCTGAATCTGTAAAAAGCAACAGAGGGTCCTGTGGCACCTTTGAGACTAACAGAAGTACTGGGAGCATAAGCTTTCGTGGGTAAGAACCTCACTTCTTCAGATGCAAGATGCATCTGAAGAAGTGAGGTTCTTACCCACGAAAGCTTATGCTCCCAGTACTTCTGTTAGTCTCAAAGGTGCCACAGGACCCTCTGCTGCTTTTGGCAAATAGAGGAAATTGTTCACCTGCTCACTGTTGTAACAGGACTGGAGGGCAAAGCTGAGCCATTTTGCCACCCAAAGGACAAACCAGGCAACATATTTTAAATGAATTTTGTAGGGCATGGTAAAAGGTGCTTAGCAATGGAAAACAGAAGTCTTATTTGTCCACAAGACAATGGCAACGCAAGCTTCTCCTATCCTGTGCCTGAACTCTGAAAGAGGACATTCTAGTGGGAAGGAGGTAGTGTGCTAGTTTAGTCTCTATGCCTGTTCAAACCTTTTTGAAGAGTCTACTATTGCCAACATTTGATACTGGATTCTGAGAAGTGAATACTTATTCTGCAGGAACAGGAATAAGATTACCAAGTCAACTCACGTAGGCCACTGACCAGCCAACAGAGGATACATGTGTTTGGCTGTTACTAATCTGAATTTGGGAGCAGTAGTCAAGAATTGAAAGGCTCCGTATTTCATCAATGATAACCCGAGACACCAATTTGCCTAACCAGAAAACAGTCCAAGATTTGCTAAGCAACAGAACACATCTCCTGAATACATTATCAATCATTTACCACCTTGCAGGAGTGTTGCAAAGCTAAATTAATGTTTGTAAAGAAATTTGAGATCTGTGGACAGAAGATATTTTATAATGACAAATGCTACAGAAGGGTAGTCAGTGCCAAAAGCGTGATTAGAACTCAAGAATTCCCATCTCTTAGTCTCTTCTTTATAGCATCATGGACACCAATAGGAGTATATATAAGTTTTCATGTTTTTGGGGGGGGAAAAGGCACCCCCCCCACACACCGTCGATCAAGCAATTGTTAACACAGAAATAGCGTTGCTACCTGCGGAGATGTAGAAAAGCCGTATAACACTGTTTACGGAACTCCTGGTACTGCTCACTCTGAGTGCCTCCCATACCTTCCACCATTTCCTTATTCAGCTTCATTGGGGGAGGTAGAGGCTTAGGGTCACGACCCAGAATGTAACCAAAATCGATGTGAAACAGTTTACCTGTATTAGGCGAAAAATGCAAATGTGTAATTTTATTTTGTATCCACTTGTTAGAACAGAACAAAGGAAGATGTTGTCACACACGGCACATGTTCCATTAATTACATTTACACTAAGTTTACCTGTGATTGCTGTCTCTATATTTAATTAACCCTGGAACTATGTGTGTTGGCGTTTAGTTGTGAATTAATTTGTCTAAAGTTGCTCAGCAAGGAGGAACACGGACTTCAAAGCGTAGGGCGTTGCGTGCTCAACAAAGTGAAATCTACGGACACACGCTATGCTAAAAACAGATGGCAGGCTGTTTTCAACTATAAATACTGGACTTCGGGAATGATCTTGACATCTCGATCTTTTAGGATGTTGTCAGGGAGCTTTCCAGATACAAGACAGAGTTTCCCATATACACTTTGGGAAAACCCTGAGAGAATTTATGAAAAGGCTATGAGACTGGCAGATTGCACATCACTGCTTTTATTTTGAACCTACAAACCCTAATTCACCTGTAATGTATTTTATCCGCTTTAACCTTGCTTTAACTCATTCCTTTTTCCTAATTAATACATCTTTAATTTTAGTTTACTGAAGGACTGTCTTTGGTGAGATCTTGAGCACATTTTGGGTAAGTGACTGGCCCTTTGGGGCTGGAAGTAATCTAGAGAGGTGAATTTTGGTTTTAATAACCTTTCATCATTAAGTCCAGTCTGTCTGGGTGGTAAAATAGGCTCCAGAGAGCCTAAAGGGGACAGACTGTGGCTCCATGGTAAAAATATAGTGATCCAGGAGTACACTTTTGTTACTGGCTAGGTGAAATCTAATGATCCAATATACCATCAGTCTGGGGTGTCTGCCCTGATTTCTGACATCTAACCTGAACTTGGCACTCTTAGCTGTGAGCCATTACAAGGAACCATGACAGATCTTTTCACACCTTTGGCTGTCAGAACAGAGTAAGTCTATGCAAGATCAGGGCCTATACAAATTTAGAATTCTATTCACACATTTTGTTTGTAATAAAAAAAATGAACAGCATTGTCAATGTGGTTGTTTTAACCGTTTACCAAGAGATGCAAACTATCTCATGTGGTACTAACAATTATTACAACTCTCAACCTCACCTTGGGAAGTGTGCATTGCCAATGAAGTACCAATATTTACAGATAGTTAACATTTAAAAATCATCCGAAAGTTTGTAAACCGCTACAAATGAAGAGTTATTCAATAACCTCTCATATATACAGAATACATTCTAATTTTTCCTCAATCTCTAGGAGGTCTGTTATACTTATCTTATTGTTACTTGCTAACTGGCATAAGTCAATCACACATTAGGAAAAAGGTATTCTTGCAAAATATTTTTGGGGAAAAAAAATCTCCCCATTTTGTCTAAGTGATAGATCTGCTCAATATTTCGATGAAAAAGCAAATAAATTTTTCATGATTTTTTGTTCAAACTATCTCCAACAACACTGAACCTAAGTGCGTAAACAAGGTTGGAAAGAGTTCAGAAAAGCAACAATGATTAATGGACTAGAGAGACTTGATTTATAAGAAACCATGAGAAGAACAATATATATGAATGAGTTTTTGCCTAAATGATGGCTAAAGCAGGATGAAGAGAGACTAGAACCTTTTGAAACAAGCACTGTGCGGAGAAGAGAGGGGAGAGGAATCATTTAGGGTGGTCCGAGGAGGTCCATATCTTGAAAATTTAAGTTGAATACAAGGAAGGTTTTCTATAGAAGTCTATTAGCCAGTAGAATAGTTTCTCAGTGGAAAAAGTTAAAGTTCCATCATTACAGTAATTTAAACCTAGACAGAAATAGCCAAGAGGATGAACTATAGGGCATAGGTGTATGGGGAGACTTTGGCAAACCAGTAAAGTGCCTAAAACCACTATGGCTTACTGTTAAAAGCAAGCTATTAAACAGTCTCAGCTTGACCAAGGCAGGTGGGGGGAGGCAGGGAGTTTTGGGTGCCACAGAAAGGGCAGCTTGACCCCATGTCCTTCCTGATAAGAATTGTGTTGAAGTTGCTGATACATGCATTTTAAAAGAGTAAGATATGCCCCAGGAATGTCTATTGGGGTCTCAAGGCTGCAAACTCTGGAAAAACCCACACCTGGTTAATCAATAATCAGAAGGAACCTCTTGCTTGATCATTGAAACTGCTTACTTAACTATGTTTCTTTAAGGGACATGTCATTCTATTACTAATGTATAAATAAGGGGAAAAAGCTTGAGACAGTTGGACTTGTTTGGGGAATCTTTTGGACTCTCCCTCTGGATACATCTTGCGGTCCCCACCGGCAGACGGAAGATTTGGCCATCGGAAGCCTGCCGCTGTGTCACTCAAAAGCCACACTCAGCTTTGGGAATTATCAAGGGTTGGGGGTGTTTTACTAATCTTGTTGCGGACGTGTGTAAGTGCTTGAGACCAAGTTTAGATTTAAGTGAAAGCACTCTTCTGTTGTTTTGTTGTGACAGCCATCTATCGGTCGGACGGCGTGTCTCCCCTGATTTATTTCCTGACACCACCTCGCACAGAGTAAAAGTTACCAAGAGCTTTGGGTTGAAAGAACCCCGGGTAACGTGGGGGGAAGATCTTAAAACCAAGTATATTCAAGATGGAAGAGACCTGGTATAATTTCATACTGAATATACATCTAGAAAGTTTTTCAAAATTAGATATGTGCAAGATTTTTTTTAAATAGATGTCTCAAGTTAAAGATCCAGAGTCCATATTTATGAACAAGGGCTGCCCAGAGGATTGAGGGGGCCCGGGGCAAAGCAATTTTGGGGTCCCCTTCCATAAAAAAAGTTGCAATACTATAGAATACTATATTCTCGTGGGGGGGCCCTGCGGGGTCCGGGGCTTGGGGCAAATTGCCCCACTTGCCGCCCCCCCCCCCCCCCCCGGGCGGCCCTGTTATGAATGTAAAAAGTGCCCTGTTTTGACAGCTTTTAGGTGCCCACTTTTAAAAATCAGAACCATTAATATTTTCAAAAAGCCATGCCTCCCTGAATACTTTACTGAATACTTTATCACTGGATGAACAACTCATGAACCTGGACTTCAATCCAAGATATATACATTTAATAATGGCCAGCTTTCACAGAGACCACAAAGATGCTTAATTAGCATACAAAGCAATCAGTAATTGGCAAATGCCACAATCATTAGTTTTTCAGCCGTAAGGAGCCTGGCGCTCAAAAAGCCTTCTTAACAATTCCAAAGACCCAATAAAGTGAATGACCAGTGAAGTGAATCACTTTTTAAAGTTCATTTTTATAAACTTAGTTTTTAAAGAAGTAGGCTTTGATATATATCAAAGTAATAAAGTATGTTTAACTAAGACGTTTGAGGGGTTCTTTTTTCTGTCCATTTATTCAAACCTGTCACCCTGAAGAGTCAAGAGACAACAAGTGGATAAAACAAAAGAAGCTCTTGTGACTAAATATGTTTGTATTTAATGCTGTAAACACAGAATGAGAGATGCTAATTAATACATTTGCATAGGTAACTAAGATGTTTCTAAAAAATGTAGTTCAAACCAGATTAACATTTTAACAGCTGACACTGACACAGGTTTATATAAATTAATGATACAAATAATTTTCTTTTAATAAACAGTCTGTTTTCAGGACTAAACCATGAAAGATAATGCTTAAACAATTAAGATCCTCTGGCACCTTGCTCTATAGTTTTAATTTCCCCAATTACACTTCACAATGCACCAGGGATTAGTCCACAGCTCTCACAATAACGCAAAGTGTCTGAGTCCTCTTGAACAAAAATAATTCTGAGCCACAGATGGGCCTAACTCAGCAGTCAGCTTTGCTGTAACCACTCTGAGGATCAAACAAGTTACACCTGTATAAGGAAATGGAGAATTAGGCCTCAAGACACAGCTCAAATATCTGATTCAAGCCAGGATATTAACTAGGTGGACACTTTATTTGATCCACTGTGGTCATTTTTAAGCTTCCTACAAAGGATATTTCTTTGCGCGTGCGCGCGTGTGTGTGTGTATGCGCGCACACGCACACTCGCTCTTTGTGGAATGCAACCTACAGATAAGTAACTGTTGAAGATTAAGTAGTCTGTTCTGTTCATTAAATTAATTGTATATTGTTTTTCTCTGAATTAAGTATAGTGTGTTTTTTTTTTAATGAGGTCCTGAAACCTCTTCCACAACACTAAATACATTAAGACCATTCTTAGTGACCATCCAATGTCCAAAAACAAGACACTGCCCAATGGGGGAAGAGAGGGAGGAATCTAACTTTAAAAAGCAGTGACAGTGTCCTAAGTAATTAGTTCTGGGGATAAGGAGTTAGGATTTGGGGGTTCTACAGCAGATTCTACCACCAGCTTGCTTTGTGACCTTGAAGAAAGCTCATCACCCAGGTCATCTCAAAGATATTAACACCTATCCAACTTCAACCAGATCAGTGGATGCTAGATGCTGGGAAGTTACAAAGTATTTAAGGGTGGAAAATACCTGTACTTGGAAACCTTGCTAGATACTTTAAAGAAATGACAAACTAGATGTGTCTTATTGGAAAGGGTCCTTTCAGTACCTTTTGCCTTATACAAACAGTACCACAGTTTAGTACATTTCTCATTCTTATTTTACCCTTGATGTGCATATCAAACAAACAGTGGGGAAAGTCTAGGGTAGCATTTAATTAAACTAAAAAAGCTGGAACGTTGTGGTAGCCCTAACTTCCATTTTAACTTCAAAATCCACTATTTCACAAAAGAACCATTGTTCCATTTAACGTTAGCAACACTCACTCGTCCATCCACCTGCACTTCCTGCAGCCTTCAGTATATCAACCTCCATGGACTTTTCTGTCACTTAGTCTTCCGCTCTCACCTCTTTCATCCCTCATTTCTGTAAATTCACTGGGTTGATCCCTCCACTCTTCTCTCTTTCCCACCCTTGGCTCCCACGCCCCCCACTCTCTTACATGACAAAGTCCATACCACTAACCCACAGCTCTCAACATCCACACTTATTTTTTTTTTGGGGGGGGGGGGGGAATTAAGAGTTCAGAACAAACCTAACCCACCATGGGTGCTGCAAATAGCTAATAACTAAATAATACCTGTAGTGCTGTGAAACAAAGGTAACATATCCACTTTCATTAATCAACAAGGACTATGCATACAATGACACTGATCTAAAACTTTATCAGCTTGTAAAGGCTTCTTTTCCCCCTTGATGTAGGGGTTTGTCTATACTTACGCGCTGGTTCGACGGCAGGCAATCGAACTTCTGGGTTCGATTTATCGCGTCTTGTCTGGACGTGATAAATCGAACCCAGAAGTGCTCCCCATCGACTCCGGTAATCCTGCTCGGCGCGCGGAGTACGCGGAGTCGACGGGGGAGCCTGCCTGCCGTGTCTGGACTGCGGTAAGTTCGAACTAAGGTACGTCGACTTCAGCTACGTTATTCACGTAGCTGAAGTTGCGTATCTTAGTTCGAATTGGGGAGTTAGTGTAAACCAGGCCTAAGTAACATTTTTGTACTATAAATCACAGTAAAATAAAACGTTTGCGTTATTTTTCAGGGTTTCCATCATTCATGCGCTGTGACTGACCTTAGTTGTAAAGTTCTTACACAGTCCTTTAATTTTTAATATAACTATTTACCCAGACACATTTGTAGGGAAGGATGTAAAAAAAGCCACCTAAAAACATCTTAGCTATTCTTTCCTGGCAATTTAATCAACCAGTTTCCTCCAAAAGTGGTACTCCTCAATACACTATTTGTTTTAAATTGTTCAGACTCAACACACATTGCAATGCCTGAAAATAGCCTCAGCTAAAAATCACAGCTGAAGTCCACTGGGGAAACCAGCACCCCATTTCAGAAGTTACCATGGTTTTTATGCAACATGACAAAATATGTAAACACTTATTTGAAAGTTTCCTGGAAGTTAGGTAATTTGGTGGGGAAAAAAAACCTTTTCAAGAGCCATGTCAGTACTTTTCAGAGCAATCTGTATGAATTAAAGACCGGAAGCCTGATAGAGGCATCAACCCTCCCACCCTACAAATCAATAGTGAACCAGTGTGGACACTGTAGTAAACATTTATTTTAAAGGCAACTTAAAAATCCTGTATTCTACAGATACAATTAAACTCCCTTCCTTCCAAATGTAGTGTCATTGTCATGTGATAAACTGCATTTATTCTGACTGACACACCACACCTGTGCTCTAGCTACTAATCCAGCTTTTCTGAACTTGTTATAACAGCTCAACTCTGAGAGAAGCTTTACATCAGTTGCTCTGATGATTAAGTCATTCACCTGGGACTCCACAGATCAGAGTTTTATTCCTATCTAAGCAAATAGATACAGGAGTCCACCCACATGGAGCCCCATCCAATCACAAGGTATTTGAATGGGTACAGAAGTCAGTCCATGCAGAGCAGCTGGAAATGTAGTTAACCACGATAATAGAAATATCTTTTCTGATTTCCCAATTTTAGGAGGTAATTTGTTTTCTTTATGGAATATATAAATACATTTCTTATCTTTAAGGAACAAATTACTTCTCCTGGATTAAAGATTTTAAATCCTCAAATAAATACAATCCAAAGAAGCATTGGGATCCAGATCTGTCTCCGTTCTCCCATCTATAAAAGTAGGTCATTTAATCGCCTGATTTTCAGCACAGTCCTAACCAAGACTTCATTTTTGTACCTGAATCTATTTGTGGTGTAGCAAGTATTTACATAGCAGAATAACATTAAACTGCACCTACAAATTAGATACTTATATATAGGGCCCTACCAAATTCATGGTCCATTTTGGTCAATTTCACAGGCATAGGATTTTAAAAATAGTAAATTTCATGATTTCAGCTCTTTAAATCTGAAATTTCACAGTGTTGTATCTGTAGGGGTCCTGACCCAACTGTGAAGGCAGCAGTGCAGAAGTAAATGTGGCATGGTATGGTATTGCCACCCTTACTTCTGTGCTGCTGCTGGCGGGACACTACCTTCAAAGCTAGATGTCTCACCAGTAGCCGTTGCTCTCCGGCCACCCAGCTCTGAAGACAGCGCAGAAGTAAGGGTGGCAATACCATGACTCCCCTACCTTGTTAACCGCCCCTCAACTCTCTTTTGAGTCAGGACCCCCATTTTGAGAAATGCCGGTCTCCCCCATGAAATCTGTATAATACAGGATGAAAGTACACAGAAGACCAGATTTCACAGTCAGTGACCTGTTTTTCACGGCCGTGAATTTGATAGGGCCCCACTTATATATAAGTGATAGCCATTGAGCCCCCTAAATACAGGTAGGTGAAGAGCTATGACTGTAGACTGAAGGGGAAAATAAACAAAAATAAGAACCCTTCAGTTTTAAAACTCTGCCCCCGTATGCTTAAGCATTAATACCTGCAGCTTTGCCAGTACTGTCACCTAGTCAGAATCTTGCAAACTGAAGTAGGATTACACCAGGTTAGCACTTAAATTGGGAGACTACCAAGGAAAACTCAGTGCTGCAAGGAGTGGTCTTTCCTTTAACTCACTACTGAATAAATGCTACAAGGACCTGCAGGCGCTCATATGACAAAACGTAGGTCCCAGCAATTTATGATCATTAAGATCCAACCGCACTTTTTACAAGAGCAGTGTTCTGGCTGAATTCTATGTCAGGTAATTACACTCCACCTATTTAGATTTCCCTGCCGTTTCAGATAGACACATTTCACTAGCAGGTGTTTTGTTTCTTGTGATATCCATCCCCTATCTACTTCACTGGAGTGTTGTGAGGATTAACTACTTAAAGCCTCTTGAGTATTTGGAAGTCCTTGAATGAAAGTTATCACACAAATGCAAACTAGATTTTTAACAACACTGCCAAAGGGCTTCTTACATTTTAATAAGCTGAAAGTCCCCTCAAACTACTCCAAATTCATCTTTCCCCATTTTCAGGAAGGTAATTAACTGACTCTCTGAATTTAAATTTTGAAGATGGCATTAATTTTGTTTCAAACTACAGCTTCCATGGTAATTTTGAAAGATTGCTATCCAGGATCCTATATTTATTATGTAGCTAAATTTATGCTCTGAAAGGTGGGCCACAGCCAAAAGGGGGAACTTCCTCTCATGAAAATGGGATGGTAGCATTCAGTTTCCCCTAGTTATGTTGTCACCACTAAAAGGTCACATCTGCTAAAAGAAAGCAATAGAAACCTCATGGTGGTTGCACCTCTACTGGAAAATTACAATTCCTAATTCTCCATCATTGCTACCACTGGTAATTTACCACCAATGCTATTCTGCAAGTCCTAATTTTACTAATGTGGACAAGGACAGTCTGTGCTTGAGGAGGAAAGTGAAGTAGAAAGGAGAGTGTAATGTGATGTGCTTATTGTTAAAATTCATTCAGTGTGCAGATGTTAAATCCTAACGCACCGACAAAAACTTTAAGGTGAACCAGATAGATATATTCTGCACTTGTATTTGTATTACTGTTGCACTTAGGGGCCCTAGTCAGGATCAGAACCCCATTGTGCTGAGCACTGTATAAAACTAGGGTTACCATATTTAAAAAATAAAAAAAGAGGACACTCCATGGGCCCTGGCCCCGCCCCTTTCCCACCCACGGCCCCACCCCAACTCCGCCCCTTCTCCAAAGTCCCCGCCCTAACTCCCCCTCCTCCCTCCCAGCCACGCGAAAAGGGCTGCCCGACCGCTACCGGCTTCACAGTTTGCTGGGCAGCCTCCAGACCCTGCGTCCCCGGCCAGCGCTTCCCCAGCGCAGCTGGAGCCCGTGAAGCCGGTAGCACTCGGGCTTCGGGCAGCCCCTATGCCTCCGGACTCTGCGCCCCCAGCCGGGCACTTCTCCTCCCCGGCTCCAGCTGCTCTGCTCCTCCTCTGATTCTTCGGCTCTGTTTAAGAGCCAAGCTGCCCGAGCCAGCGCTACCGGCTTCGGGCAGCCCCCTTGCCTCCGGACCCTGCGCCGCCAGAGCAGAGCAGCTGGAGCCCGGGAAGGGAAGTGCCCGGCCGGCGGCGCAGGGTCCGGAGGCACGGGGGCTGCCCGAAGCCGGTAGTGCTGGCTCGGGCAGCTTGGCTCTTAAACAGAGCCAAAGTCTGAGTCCGGGGAGGAGCAGAGCAGCCGCGGGAGAGGAAGTGCCTGTCCGGTATTTTTCCCGGACATGTTCGGCTTTTTGGCAATTCCCCCCGGACGGGGGTTTGATTACCGAAAAGCCGGACATGTCCGGGAAAAACTGGACGTATGGTAACCCTAATAAAACACAGAATAGTAAGGCAGTCCCCTGCTCTAAAGAGCTCACAATTTAAGGATAAGACAATAGATAGATGGCTACTGCTAGGGGAATCCAAGAAAACAATATTAGTCAGCATGATAGGCAGTGGTCTCAGGACAATAGCAAGGCTGCTAGTTTTGTAGGAATAACAGAAAAGAAGTTTGGAGGAGGGATTTGGAGGATAATTAGTTTTGGAGATGTTTACAAGCTGATATACTCTCTCTCTCTCTCTCTCTCTCTCTCTCAAATCCTGATTAAAGTATGTTTTAAAGTTTCTTTATTTTATATACAATAGGGTTTGGTAACTTCAGCAAATCTACTTATAGTGCCTGCAGCATTTTTGGGGAGCATCTGGAGTCGAACTATCTTTGTCTTCTCCTCAGAAGAGCTGCATTAGGCTACCCAATTGTAACAATGAATAAGAAATGAGAACACTGCAGGGCTTGCATCAGGCACAAGAAACTGTTCAAGAGCCCCATTGTCTGGGGGCCTGCAATCCTGTTCTGACTTTGCAGCACTCTCCAAATGAGACCAAGGAATGCAGCAAACCAGTGTTCTTTCCCTAATGTCAGGCTGGGGTCCCCATTCTAGGTAAGACTCCACAAAGTTCACAGCTGGTACAATCCTTGAGTTCATTACGTTCATATGGCAACTTGTTTTACTGATACAGTCAGACTGGCTCCATGCTTTCAATAATAAAAATAAAAGAGGCAACAAAAGCAACAAAACAAAATTCTCCAAAACCAGTTGCCTTCAATAAATGGAAGAGACAAACAAGTTTTAAGATTGGTTGTTTAAAAAGATGCAACTTCAGGGAACTTTACTCTTTTTAAATGTGTTCCATCAAGTCTGTTACAATTCAGCTTCACAACTAGCAGTTCTTTCTAAGGCAGCAAAGGGCACATTGACTGATGGCATTCAAGTACCAGTATTTATATATGCAACGATTTTTGATGCTGCAATGATCGGTTGATGTTGTTTGAAACGGAATATTTTGCTGGAAGACAAAGTGTCCCATTACATAGATGCTGCCATAGTGCCTGATCTTGGCTTTGGAAGCAACAAATTAAAAATGTATAGGAATCAATGACAGGTTATAATGCATCTCAATTCTATGAGATGCAAGACAATGGCTATTCTCATACAAAAGGAATCGCTTGCAATGTTGTTATTTTGAAGTATTTTACAGAAACAATATTGAAGCATGATATGAACATTTTAAGTTACATAGGCTCAGGTACATTGTATATTAATTGCCAAAATATGTATTAATGTATCAGAAAGGCTTTTAAGTTTGAAAAGATAAGATAAGGTATATGACTTACACAATTTGACTTTTATCTATTAAACGCAATTACTGGTAATACATTGTTAGTTACCACTAAAACTCTTTACAGTACTGAAACAATACATGGCAGAGAAAAAATAATTGAGCTTACTAAAATAAATCTAAAAAAAAAAAATACAAATGCCTCAATATTAAAGGAACACTAAAACATAATAAAAATAAAATAAATCAGCTATGGTTAGCAGTAAAAAACAAGGGAAAAAATCTATGTTCATTTTGTTTACTTTATGCATTCAACAACACTTTGTATAGTGTCAGTTTTACGGTTTCTCCTGTAAAGTCAATCTCGTCAATCCTAGCTCCCTGATTTAATAAAAAAAAAAAAAAAAAAAAGGAGGACATACTATTTAAAAGACCCTGGATTCATTTTTTCTTTTCTTTCCCCCCTACGCCCCTCAGGGAACTGATGGGCAGGATCCCCTGGGAGAATAACATAAAGGGGAAAGGAGTCCAGGAGAGCTGGCTGTATTTTAAAGAATCCTTATTGTGGTTGCAGGAATAAACCATCCTGATGTGTAGAAAGAACAGTAAATATGGTAGGCGACCAGCTTGGCTTAACAGTGAAATCCTTGCTGATCTTAAACACAAAAAAGAAGCTTACAAGAAGTGCAAGACTGGACAAATGACCAGGGAAGAGTATAAAAATATTGCTCAGGCATGCAGGAGCGAAATCAGGAAGGCCAAATCACACTTGGAGTTGCAGCTAGCACAGGATGTTAAGAGTAACAAGAAGGGTTTCTTCAGATATGTTAGCAACAAGAAGGTGGTCAAGGAAAGTGTGGACCCCTTACTGAATGAGGGAGGCAACCTAGTGACAGAGGATGTGGCAAAAGCTAATGTACTCAATGCTTTTTTTTACTCTTTCTTTACGAACAAGGTCAGCTCCCAGACTGCTGCACTGGGCAGCACAACATGGGTAGGAGGTGACCAGCCCTCTGTGGAGAAAGAAGTGGTTCGGGACTATTTAGAAAAACTGGACGAGCACAAGTCCATGGGGCCGAATGCGCTGCATCTGAGGGTGCTAAAGGAGTTGGCGGATGTGATTGCAGAGCCATTGGCCATTATCTTTGAAAAATCATGGCGATCGGGGGAGGTCCTGGATGACTGGAAAAAGGCTAATGTAGTGCCCATCTTTAAAAAAGGAAGGAGGAGGATTCAGGGAACTAAAGGCCAGTCAGCCTCACCTCAGTCCCTAGAAAAGTCATAGAGTAGGTCCTCAAGGAATCAATTCTGAAGCACTTAGAGGAGAGGAAAGTGATCAGGAACAGTCAGCATGGATTCACCAAGGGCAAGTCATGCCTGACTAACCTAATTGCCTTCTATGATGAGATAACTGGCTCTGTGGATGAGGGGAAAGCAATGACGTGTTATTCCTCGACTTTTGCAAAGCTTTTGATACCGTCTCCTACAGTATTCTTGCCAGCAAGTTAAAGAAGTATGGACTGGATGAATGGACTATAAGGTTGATAGAAAGCTGGCTAGATCATCGGGCTCAACGAGTAGTGATCAATGGCTCTATGTCTAGTTGGCAGCCGATATCAAGCAAAGTGCCCCAAGGGTCAGTCCTGGGGCCAGTTTTCTTCAAAATCTTCATTAACAATCTGGAGGATGGCATGGATTGCACCCTCAGCAAGTTTGCAGATGACACTAAACTGGGAAGAGTGGTAGATTCACTTCAAGGTAGGGATAGGATACAGAGGGACCTAGACAAATGAGAGGATTGGGCCAAAAGAAATCTGATGAGGTTCAACAAGGACAAGTGCAGAGTCCTGCACTTAGGAACGAAGAATCCCATGCACTGCTACAGACTAGGGACTGAGCGGCTAGGCAGCAGTTCTGCAGAAAAGGACCTAGGGGTTACAGTGGACAAGGAGCTGAATAGAAGTCAACAGTGTGCCCTTGTTGCCAAGAAGGTTAATGGCATTATGTGCTGTATAAGTAGGAGCACTGCCAGCAGATCGAGGGAAGTGATCATTCCCCTCTATTTGGCATTGGTGAGGCCTCATCTGGAGTACTGTGTTCAGTTTTGGGACCCACACTACATAGAGGATGTGGAAAAATTTTAAAGAGTCCAGCAGATGGCAACACAAAATGATTAGGGGGGCTGGAGCACATGACTTATGAGAAGAGGCTGAGGGAACTGGGATTATTTAGTTTGCAGAAGAGAAGAATGAGGGGGGATTTGATAGCTGCTTTCAGCTACCTGAAAGCGGGTTCCAAAGAGGATGGATCTAGACTGTTTTGAGTGGTACCAGATGACAGAACAAGGAGTAATGGTCTCAAGTTGCAGTGGGGGCGGTTTAGGCTGGATATTAGGAAAAACTTTTTCACTAGGAGGGTGGTGAAGCACTGGAATGGGTTACCTAGGGAGGTGGTGGAATCTCCTCCTTAGAGGTTTTTAAGGTCAGGCTTGACAAACCCCTGGCTGGGATGATTTCGTTAGGGATTGGTCCTGTGTTGAGCAGGGGGTTGGACTAGATGACCTCCTGAGGTCCCTTCCCACCCTAATATTCTATGATTAGAGCCCATGAACTACTACATGTATTGTTATCTTGGTTGTTTTCATGTACTGGTGTTCATGTTTAATGCTGCATTCTGCCTAATAAAGGACTAATTTTACTTTATAGATTTGTTATAAGCACAAAATACCCTCTACAGAAAGTGCCCAATCCCACAAAGGAATTACACCTCTTCCCATGTGTTGAGAGGAAAGACAAGCCCCATGGAATGGACTTGAAATGCGAGACTTGAAGGAGCTGACAGCTGTGGCCTATTAAACGAAAACCATAAAAGGCTCCTGGGATCCGTTGAATTTCCTCGTGGAAATGGAACATAGCACCGAGTACCGAAACCTACAGCTGGGTCCAGTAGTGCCTTATTTATGACTCCCATTGCCCAGGAGCTGTTTAAACAAATCCTGCTTGGGGGGTGGGGGGGGGGGGAGGGGGGACTTTGTGGTTATACAAACTATATTGCCTGGAAAAAGTTTGTGTTTAGCTTCTCCACCACAAGAGCAGACTAGAACTAGTCTTTTTGCACCAAAGTCAATGCGAGACTCAGTGGTAAGTACAAGGCTGGATACCAAGTATTTGTAGGATTGGTTCCATACAGGTATCTTTAATAAAAAGGTTCCACACTTAAAAAAAAATACCATAAATATCAATTTATATATTTTCCCCCCTCAAACTGATGCAGAATAAGATTTTTGAGGCCTCTTACCAGTTAGAAAGGAAACTATTAAGGAAGAATCAGAGGAGTAGCGTTGTTAGTCTGTATCCACAAAAACAACAAGGAGTAGGTGGCACCTTAAAGACTAACAGATTTATTTGGGCATAAGCTTTCATGGGTAAAAAACCCACTTCTTCAGATGCATGGAATGAAAATTACAGATGCAGGCATAAGTATACTGACACATGAAGAGAAGGGAGTTGCCCTACAAGTGCAGAGCCGGTGTTGACAGAGCCAAGCAGAATGTACATTCAAACCCACACTGTTTTACTATCTTATGGAGTATATATTACAACACAGAGATAAGAGGAATTTCAGCCAGAATTTATCATGGATAAGTACTGCCCTCTGCTGCACTGCTTAGGATTTTGCAGTGGAAAAACTAAATTAAGTCCCCAGTGTAAGGATTTTCATGTGAATCTGAGTTGCAGAACAGGGCCTTTATTTTCTGCAGCCCTTCATGCATACTGTATCCGAAAATGTTTTACAGGTTCACAATACAAACAGCAAATGGACACAAAACAAGAAGCAAATACAAAGGAGAATAAATGTTTTGGTACAAAGATATTTTGTTAAAGCTTCATGCTAGCTTTCAAACATTAATTTAAATCTGATAAAAATGAAATGAACACAAACTGGGGCCCATCCAGGAAATAAGTAAAACAGAGCATTAGGTCAGAGATTCATTCCATATCAAAATTCATACTCTGCATTAATGCTTAAGTGCATCATTTAACAAAATCAGAGTTTATACATTGGCTCAGTTTTCTTTCCAGCCATTTAATGTTGTTTTCTGTTGATTGCTGTGTTTTAATTTAACAAAGGTTTTAATTTAACAACAGTGATACCAGTTTCACCTTTAGAAGTAACAACAAATGATAATGTAATTATGAGAGAGGGGCTTTGGGTAAATGTCAAATTCCAGATGGTGGGTATTTATTGAATGTAAGGAAGTTAAACCAAGATCTTTAAACAGCGATTTTCAACCGGTCGGTGGACCCCTGGGAATCTGCAGACTATGTCTAAGGTTTCCAAAGCGGTCCATGCCTCTATTCAAAATTTTTTAAGGGGTCTGCAAATGAAAAAAAAAGGTTGAAAACCATTGTCTTACAACACTCTTCCAGACACCAGTAATTTGGAAACTCTTCAGACTTGTTAAACTTAATGTAGATACCAGATTATCATAAATGGTGTGTGACTAACTCAAGTTACCTAAAGTTCAGTCAAGACCATGGACCTACATTTTATTTGCCATAAATTGAAATGTGTACAGACATCGTAACTGGTTTGGTCCCCAAATCCTTTTACTACACCAGCCTGTTTGAGGTCTAATAAAATAACATAGTATGTATGTGTTTCTGCTAATTATGTTTTTATACTCCTAATAAAATATTATCAGGTGGACTTAGAGAGTCAGGCTGGAAAAATGTTATGTAATTAGGGAAATTATAAATTAAATGCTGGAAGCCTCACATTCTTCAGTAAACAAATCTGACATACTGGAACTCTAGCTAAATCTCTGCAATTCAAGAACTGTGTTTGACCAGATTCAGGGCGACAACTAAGAAATAAAACAATATATTTATTCATATCACACACGTTCCAACTTCACAAAACCTTGACAACTATGAAAATGCGGTGCTAATTGTGACCGGCTATGGTTAAGGTTGCATGACACTTCCCATAGTAATGTCACTACCAACTGTTCGCAGCTTTAGAAAATTATTACCTTTCAGGCTCAAAATCTCAATGCTAGGCTTACGTCCAAGGAACATTTTATTGGGGGGGAGGGGAGAGAGAGAGAGAATAAGAAAATGTTCCTCTGTTTGAATGTATGACAAAAAATACTCTTTCCTCATAATAAAATAGTTCAACTTTATAGAAGTAACAATTGAAGGTAGAAAGCGGATATTTGGCTTGGAGATAGTCCTAACTGAAGTGAATGTCTTTAAGCCTTTCAGAAAATTAGCTTTGTTTTTCTGGAGTTATGAGCCTTTGAAAATCATTCTGTGAAATGCAGAACGTTTTGCATGGGTAACTCCTAAGTTCATAAAGGAGGCAGCTAAGAAGGTCATACTCTGTTAGCTGGAAAACTAAGTTACAGCTGCATGTTCCACTCCTGTCCCTATAAAAATACCCTCTCCAAGGAAGTGTGCACAGGTTTGGGAGTCTAGTGGTCTAAAGTTCTGTTCCCATCTCCCCAGCTGATTGGCTTTTATTCTCTGCCCTTATTTATTGAAGCCTCATACACTTTGGAAAGTAATACATACTATCCATCTTTTACAGAGAGTAACTGAAGCGAAGCTAACGTTTTCAGAATTTGCCTCTTTATTTTGGGTCCCCAATGTTAGACTAAGTACCTAAATATTCAGAGATGCTGAGTTTCTGGATCTCAGATTGACTTCAACTGTTATATAATTAACAATGCAAAGACGCTGCATCAGGAATAGGGAGCCTTTCTGTTAAGTGTTATACAGAGAACATGTCTAAGGGTGTACTGGCTCTTTAAAGACTGCTCAAATCAAGGTCCAGTACACTCCTGTTACTGTTAAAGCCCACATCAAATGCATTCCGGGACATGCAAATTCTAGGGTGCTTAGGCTGAGAGCAAAAGCTTCTTGGAAAGGGGTTAGGACAGGGGTGGGCAAACTTTTTGGTCCGAGGGCCACATCGGGGTTGCGAAAAGGTATGGAGGGCCAGGTAGGGAAGGCTATGCCTCCCTAAACAGCCTGCCCCCTGCCCCCTATCCGCCCCCTCCCACTTTCCACCCCCTGACTGCCCCCCTCAGAACCCCTGGCCCATCCAACCCCCACTCCCTGTCCCCTGACCGCCCCTTCCCGGAACCCCCTACCCCTAACTGCCCCCTGAAACTCCACCCCCTATCCACCGCCACCTGCCCCTTTTGGAATGTGGCCCTGCGAACATGGGCAGAGGACTCAGGAGGAGCAGGGGCAGCCGCGCAGCCAGAGAGAAGTGGTGTTTTCCCCTTCAAAGCGCCGCTTCTCTCCGGCTGGCTGCGCGGCTACCCCGTGCTACTCCTGAGTCCTCCAGCCATGTTCCCCGCGTTCCCCCGACCCCTGCCTGCTCCCCTGCCCGCACAGTGTAGCCCCTCCCCCCTGTGGGGGGTGCGCCGGTGCTGAGCTGCCCGAGTGCCCGGCCCTGGGCCCCTGTTGATGAGAGCCCAGGGCACCCTGTGTTCACTGGTAAATCTGCCCCTGAGCCACGCTGCCTGGCCAGAGCCAGCCATGCTGCCGACACAGTGAGCTGAGGCTGCGGGGAAAGGGGGACAGCAGGGGAGGGGCCAGGGACAGCCAGAAAGCTCAGGGGCCAGGCAGGATGGCCCCGCGGGTGGGATGCGGCCTGCGGGCCATTGTTTGCCGACCTCTGGGTTAGGACCATAAGTAACCTTCTCAGAATAGGGAGAGAACATGAAGTGAAGTGACTCCAGCTGAGAGGAAACCATGGAGGGAGCCTATAGGAAAAAAAAAAAAAAAAAACTTGTGGAATAGCCTAAGAGGAGGGCAAGAACTCTGGGAAGGAATGTGTGTGTTTAGTAAAGAACTGCCTGTGAACCCCTGCACCATGAAAGTTTACTAATGCACCAAGGGCTGAAGGTTTGTGGACTTCAGTTCTGTTGGACTCTTGTTTACCTCAAAAAGGGAAGAGGTAACGTTTTGCCAGAGGGCTAAACTACCCTACCAGGAAGAGTGTAATTGAGACAACGACCATGCTTAACTACAGAGAGATAAACCACTACAACTATATTATATGGTCACTGCCTCTAAGACCTTACAAGCTACAGTAATTAAGACAGATGCAACCAGTTTCACAAACAATAGGGTACAGAAGGGTAGATAGGAAGAATGAGTTTTAAAAGGATAGCTCCATATTTACAAAGGCTTGCTAGTGCACCATTTGACGAGTCCAATTCAATTGTAAACATTTTGCCTATTGTTTTTAAAACATTTGCCCATTTCCGTTTCTCTAAAACTTCTACCATTGCGTATTTCCTTTTTTAAAAAAAGTTTTGCTTATGAAAGTTTCCAGAATCTCTCTCTCTCTCTCAATTTCAACGTACAGGTTTTTTTAAACATGTATTTCAGATCATTTTTATATCTTTGCGTGGATGATTATAACGACATGAGTTAGAAACATCGAGAAAACATATTAAGGATTCTAGACATGTATTTAAGATTCTAGGAATTGACAGGATGACACATGGAACCACTTTTAAACCAAACAGTAGTAGAACCACAGGAACAAGCAGGGATACCTTGGTGTAATAATCAAGATTGTTGAATATCAATATAACTAGTACTAAAAAACATGTTTAAATTTGTACTGTATTTTGGAATTCAGTTGAGTGTATAATAGCTGCCAGATCTGTCTGCAAAAAGTCTTTTTACAACAGGCACACAATTAATAGATCCTGAAATTGCTTTGAGATTGTGTGAAAGAGCCTATGAAAAATTAAACAATTTTATAAAGAACAATTAGGATTTTTGGAGCTAGCATTACTTTCTAATTAGTAATTACCCATTAATTTTATCATTGTTTTTCTAACATCTCAGCTAAAACTTGAAAGGTGTCAGTGTCAAATTTCCTGATTTGAGGACAAAATTAATTAGAGGCAGTTACAATAAGCAACTCAATTTCATTTTAATCTGCTGAGTGTTGCTTTCCAGCAATGCACATTTTAGTCAACCAATTTTGTAACTAACAAAACTTGTAGCAGTCCTTAATTTGCACAAAACAGGAATTTCAGTCTTATTGTTGTGTTTGTACATTAGCCTGTAAAGGAAAAATAATTCATTTCCATGCCACTTTTATTTATGAATTTGTTTTCCCTTCAGAACTCAGAAACAATTCTATTACAATGAAACACACAAGACTTAGAATAGGCACAGCAGTATAAAATGAGAAGCTGAGAACAAAAATGTATTGTGTATGAGAATATTGATATTTAACTGCAATTAATAGACTCCCATTATATACATCTCTAAAAAGGGCCCCTCCACTGACATCAGTACCCAACATACACTGTGAAAGAAGTATTTAATATTGTGCATGGTAAAGTCTGCTCCCTACTTGCTACTTCAGTAATACGTTCAATCTCGAGCTATAAATTACTAACAAGTCAACTTTAGATCATCTGATGTAGTCTTAATATTAAAAAAAAAAAAAAGGGCAGTATAATCCAAAACTATAATTTGTTGGATGTTACAGTGTCCATAAAGTAAAATTCAACAAAACATTACGCCAAGATATATTTGCAAAGTAATAATATATCAGTATTTGATGATTTAAAAAAGAAAAATTACCTGTTTTTGTTAGCAAGAGATTATCCAGATGCCTGTCTCCAACTCCAAGGATATAGGTAATAACACAATAACCAGCTGCAATGACAAGTAAATTATAAACAATCAAAAATATTCCATATCCTGGATATTGTGTGTTCCATACTGTTCAGAATAGTAGGTTTGTCATTAGCTTAATTCTTGAAAAATGGATAAACTGGGGAATCAAGAACACAGTGAGGTATAAAGAGCAACTTTTGAAATAAAATGAAATGCATAGAGAAACGTAGTATTCTTATGTATTAATGAAATCCTAAAATCTAATACTGTATGTACATTTACAAGGCTACATATGCTTAAAATCTGAAAGTCACCTTATTTCTTCTAACATTAGATCAGTATGGGATGATTTAATACACCACGAAAGTGAAATTAAAACAAATATTTTAAAGTCCTGCATATAGTATCGCTTACACAATTCTATTTGCCAGCGTTATACTGCTTTCACACTTCGCTCCTGTAATCTAATGGTGACAGTGAAGTTACAACTAAGTCATCAATGAGTCCCTAATGCCAACAATGCTCACAATATTAACATTAGAAATGGTGGGAAAAATTTCACTGGAATAATTTTTCTGACAAAAAAACCCCAAGTTGGAAGAGCGTCTAGCTTGTGAGTAATAACACCTGAGGTTTCAAGAGGGAGACCAGTGCAGCAGCCTTTCAAAACTTTCTGTAATCTGCATGCAACAATATCTAGGGTGAGAAATACTATTTGCAACCAATTTCTTTAGTGAAACTAGCTTAGTTTGCATGTTCGGTTTCATTTGCTTAGTAATCTGCTTTGTTCTGTTTGCTACCCCTCTTACCAGTTAAAATCTGCCTTTTGTAGCTAATAAAATTTGTTTTGTTTATAATATAACCCAGTTTCTGTCATTTCTAACTGGGGGGAGGGCTAGAAGTTGTGCATACCTTCTTCCACATTGAGGGAGGAGGCAGATTTCATAATATACCTTTGGGTCTGCATTCCAAAGGAGATGGACACCTGAGTGCTGAAGCAAGTCCCTTAAACTGAGTCTTCCCAGAGCTGATCTGCAGCTGGGTGCGGCCCTGCCTGTGTGCGTGTTAAAGGAGGCTTTAATAGCCTGGCTCAGCAAGATAGGTTAAAGGGGGCCCATGCTGGCAGAACAGGTAGACTCAGTGGTATCTCAGCACATCAGGTGACTTCCTAAGGGGCATAACCCATCACACTGGCCTCATGTTGTTAGGCAGGAAAATAGATTTCCCAAACATATCTTGCAATCATATAAGTGTTCACTGGTTATCCAATATTTATCAGTATCACTGTGCTACTATATTACCTAAATGATGAATTCCTCTCATTTCAGGTACTTGAAAAATGTGAAAAGTTAACTATCAATCACTGTTTTTTAATAAATTCTACCTACAATGCATTTGAACATTATTAAGTCTACAGGTCCAATAGTGGCACACTACTGTCCTTTGTGCCAATAGTAGCACATCTAATCAGCAAGTAAACATTTGTAATAACTCACCACAGCTTTTAACATAAGTGTCCATCACCTCTGCACTTATCCCATTAGGACCAGTCTCACTTGGTGCATGTTTTCTGAAGAAATTCTGGAAGGACATCAAAACACTTACTTGCCCCATGAAGTTTTGAACTAACTTCAGGGCAGATAAAAAAGTTAGCAGTTTATGTCCTTGGTAAATCTATTACCATACTCTGTGAAGAGACACTTCTGGTATCAATCTTGCGACTTATAAGAATGTCAAGGTTGAATTCAATAATGTGTTATGTTCAAAGTTGTCAGATAACGTTAAACAAAAAAAATGTAGCAAGTTATGTTTTCATGCTACGGTTTAGATCTTTGTTCGCATTTTCTTATTCACCAAAGCAGAAACAGATTTAAAATCACTATCACAAACTGAAGTGCTCTTCCTTTAAAATAACCCATAAAATTAAATTTGCATTGCAGAGTTATTGCGTAATTACCATGAGCATCAAAAATGCTTCCATAGTAAATATATTTTTCTGCTAGACTAGAAAAAGCTAAACAGCACTAGCAATTCAAATTAATCTAAAAGTTGAGTAACATCTTAGGATAATGTGATGAACATTAGACAAACTATGCACTAATACTTTATGTCCCTTACTTCTACTCAAAATAAACAAGTCTAGTAATTTTACAGAAATATTCACAAGGTTTAAAGTTGAAATTTGGAATGGAATTAAGCCTTTATCGAGATAGTCCATAACTGCCTTCTGGAGGAAACTGGTTTTGATTTTGCCAAGTTAGGAACATTTGAAAATCATGTACTGAGCTTGAGCAGTGGAGTTTTTTCATGAAGTAATCACCTAAAGAAAAGCCATTCAAGGATGTCAAGTATCAGAAGGGTAGCCGTGTTAGTCTGGATCTCTAAAAAGTAACAAAGAGTAACATGCATCTGACGAAGTGGGTATTCACCCATGAAAGCTTATGCTCCAATACATCTGTCAGTCTGTAAGGTGCCACAGGACTCTTTGTTACCATTCAAGGATGTGCAGCAAAGTTATCAGTTAACTGGCTAGTACCCTATCTTACTGAAAATGGTCAGGATACAGAAGTGAAGGGCCCTTGTCGATACTGTAAGGTATAAAAGTGCAGGCTTTTGAAGTGCTGTACAGGAGAAAGTCCTGCTCTGGTATGCCTTGGGAATTTAGTATGTAGTGTAGAATCCCAGGATATTAGACAGAAAATGTGGGTGAGGTGATATATTTTATTGGACCAACTTCTGGTGGCGAGACAAGCTTTTAAGCCACACAGAGCTCTTCTTCAGATAAACGTACTCAGTATCACATCTAAAATGCAAGGTGGAACAAATTATTCAGCATAAATAGTTAGCACATATTCTAATCTAAAGGACCATTCAAGGTAGAGTGGCCTGTGACCTCTGCAGTCCCAGGACAAAAAGATGGGGTTAGCAGGTTATAGATTGTTGTAATAAGCCAGGGGTCAGCAACCTTTCAGAAGTGGTGTGCCGAGTCTTCATTTATTCACTCTAATTTAAGGTTTCGCGTGCCAGTCATATATTTTAACGTTTTTAGGTCTTTTCTATAAGTCTATAATATATAACTAAACTATTGTTGTATGTAAAGTAAATAAGGTTTTTAAAGTGTTTAAGAAGCTTCATTTAAAATGCAGCGCCCCCTGGACCGGTTGCCAGGACCCGAGCAGCGTGAGTGCCACTGAAAATCAGCTCGGGTGCCGCCTTCGGCACGCGTGCCATAGATTGCCTACCACTGTAATAAGCCATAAATCCCATGTCTGTGTTCAGTCCATGATTTTTAATGTTTAGCAGAGTTATGAATTTAAGCTCCCAGGCTTATCTTTTGAAAGCGTTGTGCGGGTTTCCTTTGAGGACAAGGACAGATGGGTCAGACAAAGTAATTGTTTTATGAAAAGTGTTCACCCACAGGTCATATGGTGTTTTTGTCTTTTATCATTTTCCTGTGAGAGTTCATTCAAGAATGCAGTGAGGGAGGAGAAGCGGAGTTGAGCAGGGTGCTCGTGGGAGGGGGAGGAGGAGCAAAGGTGAGCTGGGATGGGGAGCGGTTCCTCTTCGCCCCCCCCCCCCCCCACTTGCTGCGGCTCCCCTGCCCCAGCTCACCTCTGCCTCCACTTCCTCCCATGAGCACGCCGCTCAGCTCCGCTTCTCCTCCCTCCCAGGCTTGCCATACAAAACAGCTGATTGGCGCGGCAAGCCGGGGGGTGGGGGGTGGGAAAGCGCGGAGCTGCGGTGCGCTCGTGGGAGGAGGCGGAGCGGAGGTGAGCTGGGGGGCGCGGGGAGGGCTGCAGCAAGTAACGGGGGGGTGAGGGGGAGCGCAGAGGAACCGCTCCAGCTCATATCCACCTCCTCCCCTGAGCGTGCCGCTACCGCTCCGCTTCCCCCCTCCCCCGTTCCAGGCTTGCCGGGCCAAACAGCTGATTGGCGTGGCAAGCCGGTAAAAGCGGTTCCTCTCCCTATCCCGATATAACACAGTCTCACCTATAACACAGTGAGATTTTTTGGCTCCCAAGGACCGCGTTATATCGGGGTAGAGGTGTACCACGTATGGATTCCAGTGTGAGGTAGTAGGTGACAACAAAGGATGTACAGTTGGAGAGAATATTATTTCTGTATTGAAGCAGGTTCTCAGAGTATTTGGGTGGTGCATTCCATGATGCAATCTACTTCTCTGGTGAAGTATGTTTGGTTGGTGGTTTTGAGCATGTTAAGGTGTATAACCTGGACTTTCTCGTGGAGCATATTCTGTAATATCTGAGTGTCTGTAGATAACAGATTTCTTAGTGTGTTTGGGTAGTTACTGGATCTATGAAGGTAGGTGTGCTGATGAGTGGGTTTCTTGTACATGGTTATCCATAGGGTCCATTGTTGAAGCTGATTGTGGTGTCCAGGAAGTTGATGCTAGTGTGGGAGTTTTCAGTAACAAAAAGCACTGGTATGTATCTCAACTGACTGTTCTAAAGTTTTTGCTACTATGAACTCCTATAACAGACCTACAACTAGAAAACAAAGCAGTGCAGAACAAGACCAATAACTATCAGTTACTAGTTGAGTCTTATCCTGAATTCTTCAACAATATTAATTTTACAGTCATTAAATATCCATGCTGCATACTCATGCAAAAGATCTGCAATATGAAGACACTGTTCCCAAATGAATGAAAAAAGAAGAGATACCAGATCATATACCTGTATACTTTCTTCAGTAGCAAGAACTTCAGCAACCGGGACTGACTGAATAAACTGCATGAAACCTGTGAAAAGAAAGCAGTATCTTCAGTAGTTGAAGGTGTAAAATAAGGAGAACACAACTTTGGTGAAGAAATAAAGCTATGCACCTTTTACTCCACTGCAGACAGCAAGCAAGGTTTTGCCAGTAAACATAGCCTGTAGTAAATTTTAAATATACTTGTCACAACACCACAACTGCTTGACCCAGGCTGGAAAGATATCTGGCTTGTGAAGAAATCAACCGAAGACAATATCTGGAGTGAGGAATGACTATTTGTAACCGATTTCTTTAGTGAATCAAATTTAGTGCTTTATTTTATTTGCTTGGTAATCTGCTTGGTTCTGTTTGTTACCTCTACCACTTAAAATTCACCTTTTATAATCTAAAACTCAGTTGATGTAATTTGTAACTGGGGGACAAGAAGTTGTGTAGATCTTCCTCCACATTAAGGGAGGGGGCGGATTTCATAAAACCTTTGACAGGTTTCAGAGTAGCAGCCGTGTAAGTCTGTATCCGCAAAAAGAACAGGAGTACTTGTGGCACCTTAGAGACTAACACATTTATTAGAGCATAAGCTTTCGTGGGCTACAGCCCACTTCTTCGGATGCATATGCTTATGCTCTAATAAATTTGTTAGTCTCTAAGGTGCCACAAGTACTCATAAAACCTTTGGTGCCCACTCCTTTAAGGGCGACAAACCCAGAGTGCTGGGGCAAGCCCCTAAGGCTGAATCTTTCCAGAGCGGATCTCTGTCTCTCTCTGTGCAGCTGGGTGTGGACCTGCCTGTGCGCTTGGCTGGAAGAGGCTTGTGAGCCTAGCCCAGCAAGACCAGGTAAAGGGGACCCAGGCTGGCAGAATAGGCCGACTCAGTGGCATCCAAGCACATCTGGTGGCATTCAGAGGAAGGAAAAGTGTCACACCCTGTTAAGAAGGTAGCCATTATCCTCATTTTATGCATGGAGAAGCATATAGAAATGTTACATGACTTGCTCAAGGCTAGGCAGCAAGCTAGCAACAAAGTTGGAGCTAGAACTTGAGTCTCTTCATTCCCAGACCTTGCTTCTTGTTATGAATAAAAATAGACCCTACTATAGAAGACTGTACAAATAGTCATCATATTTACTTTACTCAATCTGTTTTAAGGATAGAACAAAATTGTATGAAAACAGTAGATTCTAGTGGATTTCAATACAAATGGATCATGAGATATTTTAAAGACTTCAATGATACAAATATAGGAGAAAGAGGAGGTTACTTACTTTAACTGCAGGTTCTTCAAGATGTGTGGTGTCTGTCTGAAATCCAAACATGGGTGCACATGCACCAGAGCCAAAACTGTTCAGTAGTGTTTGTTGACCCGCACTTGCATCATCTGCATGTCTGCTACAAAAGGCTGTGCAGGTCAACACCGCTTCAGTACCCCTCTTATCTGAAAGCAAAGGAGTCTGCAGAAGCGGGCACGAAGGGCAGTGGTGGAATCCAGATAGTGACCACACATCTCAAAGAACCTCTGTTTACAGTAAGTAACCTCCTCCTCTTCTTCTTCTTCAAGTGATGGTCCCTATATGGATTCCAGACATGGGAGAGTGGCGAGCAGTGCTCAGTGTGAAGGTGGGTGCGTGGAGTCACGTGAAGTCACAGTCTGGAGGACGGCTTGGCTGACAGCCGCATCTATCACCACTGCTGAGGCGATGGCGTAGCAAGTGGTGAAGGTGCTAGTGCGCCTCATCGAGATGATGGCCACTAAGATGATCATCTTCATGGAGAGGTGGGCGAGGGAGCAGATCAGGAGGGGATCAAAGGGCTGTTTAGTGAGGGCAGAAAGGATGATGTACATATTCCAAGAGGGGTTTCCAGCGGAAAGGCATTGAGCAAGCATTTAAGGAAGCAAACGATGGTCAGGTGAGTGAAGATGGAGGAACAGTCCATGGGGGGTTGATGGAAGGTGGATCGGAGGACAAACGGAGAGGTGGAGGTCGGTGAACCAGTATTGGCGAGGTCAAAAGGGAGCGATCAGGATGACCATAGTTCGATCCCGTCGTACCTTGCACAGGACTTGCGGGAGCAGAGGGAAGGGTGGAAAGGTGTGCGGACTTCGGAGGTCGAAGGCAGGAGGAGGACGTCACCCCACAAGCCAATTCCAAGGGTCCCTCTGGAGCAGAAAAGGGGGAATCTACAGTTTTCTGAGGTCCCAATATGGGGTGCCCCACCGGGGTAAGATGAAGTGAAGCATGGGATCATGGATCTCCCACTTGTGATTCGTGTAGAAGGACCTGCTGAAAGTGTCTGCCAGGAAGGTGCATGGTGTGCAGTGTGATCCCACACTTGATGCATCAGTTCCAGAGGTGGACAGTTCTGCAAAGAGAGAGGGCAACCTGGCATCACCTTGTTTGTTGATATACACAACTGCCATCATGTAGTCGGAGAGCAGCTGAAGGTGCCGGGACCATATGAGAGGGAGGAACGCCTGACAGGCCAGATAGGCAGTGCAGAGTTCCAAGACGTTGATGTGCATCCTCACCTCTCTGGGTAGTGTGACTATTCAGATGGATGCCCCAACCCTTGAGGGAGGCATCTGTGGTGAGAGTGGTGTGGGGAATGGGAGGGGCAAACAGGATGTGGACCAAAACTGTGCACAGGTTGGTCCACCACATGAAGGAGGACAGGACAAGGTGGGGAAGCAGGAGTGGCTTGTCTAAATGGTCCATCTGAGGTCTGTAGATCAACCAGAGACAGAGTTGAAGGCAGCACATAAGGAGGTGGGCATTGGATGTTACAGAGGTGCAGGTCGCCATGTGGCCCAAGAGGGAAAGGCAATTATGGAGTCACATCCTTGGATTGCAGTGTAGCTGCATGATGAGAGAGGTGAGGGTAGCAGGAGGAAAGTACGTCCCACAACAGAGTTCAAGTGCACCCCAGTAAAAGTGATAGCTTGGGTAAGGACGAGGACTGACTTTTCCTCGTTGATACAGATACCCAGGTGAGTGAAGAGATCACAAAGGGCATGGAAAGGAGGCATGTGTGCAACATCACAACGAGGAGCCAATTGTCCAGGCAGGGAAACACAGAGTGGCAGAGGTGGCATACGTGGGCGGTGATGTCAGTGAAAATCTTTTTGAACACATGTGGAGTGGTGGCAATATCAACGGCGAGGACCCGGAACTGATAATGGGAGTGCCCTACAATGAAATGGAGACATTTTTGATGAGCCAGGTGGATGTCAATGTGAAAATAAGCATCCTTCATATTGAGAGCCATGAACCAGAAGCCTCAGGGGAGGGATGGAATAATGGAGGGGGAGCGTGACCATCCGGAATCAGAACTTAAGGTGAGCTTGTTGAGCAATTGGAAGTCCAGATTGGGCCATTGGCCACCCCCTTCTTGGGAATAAGGAAATGGGGGAATAGAACCCTCAGCCCTGATAATGGCAGGAAATATGCTCTATGGCGCCCTTCCAGAGCAGGGCATCTGCTTCCTCTTGTAGGGGCACAGGAGACAGGCATGTGCCAGACTGACTGTGCTGGTTGTATGATGGTCAAGTGGATAAGGAGGGCAGTGTGGGAGGGTCCAGGTGGAAGAAGGATATCCAAGAGTTGGTTTTGCGGGTCCTGGACTTCCTCCACCATAAGGCTGAGAGCCTCCACCATGCGCCAAAGCAGGTTGTGGTACTGGTGATGGTCATCCGGAGGGGAAAGAGAAGGTGGAATTAGTGCCTTGCCCGGGTACGATGAGGCTCCAATGGGAACCGGCAGTACCAATTGCACGATGACCTCTTCCTCCTGTTCATCATACCCATCATTGACATGGTGCAAGCAGGGGGACGGCCAGTAATATGGCAGCAGTGATACCCCACAATCCACGTGGGGTCCCATTGAGGCCAGTAGGGCCAAGCATAGAGTTTGCCATGCATCAGCAGGCCCTGGGGCAATGGAACCACGGCTCAGTGCAAGGGTCATAGGCATATGGCTAGGGTGGGTAGTGCCTGCGATCCGGGCTGTGAGAACGCGCAGGGGAGAAGGGGTCCGGTGTGGAAAACCATTCAGGCTCAGAGGATGGATCTGGTAGAGGTGGTTCTGTTGGTGCGTGGGTGGAAGAGGAGCGCCACTCCAGAAGGAGTAGGAGAGGTTCATCTGCCGGAGAAGTAAGTTGTGAAGTTTCCACGGACAAGGAACTCGCATATGAGAGAATGAACTTGGCTGTGGGCATCAGCAGTTCCAGGAGGCCTGGAGTGTGGGAGCCAGGCATGCCAGTCCGAAAGGGTCCAGCGGCATAGATGGTGCTGGCGGCGAAGATGGCGGCAGACTGGGGGTCAGGATGGGAAGCAGCACCTACGGCTTGCATAGGTGTTTCGTTTTATACTCTGTCTGGGACTTCTTGGGAGCCGCAGCAGCCAGCTCGGCGTGGTACTTCTCACCTGACTGGGCACGGCTCAGGGAGGCAACGCTGTGCTTAGAAGCAGTCCCCATCGGGGAGGCGCCCTGATGTCCATGTCTGGGTTTCTAATGCTCACAGTAGGGCTTCAGCGGATGCAGCAAGTACTGAGGGTTCCAATACACGGGAGGAAGCCAGAGGGTCACTCACCAGTAGCGATGGGTACCATTTCGGTGGATCCATCAGTTCCAGATCCAACTGCACACCTGGGTACATAGCTTCCTCCATGAGAAATGTGAGGAGGCAAAGTCCCCTACCCTACCGAGTCCGAGCTGGGAATGAGCGGCAGATGGAACAGCAGATGATGACATGGACTTCGCCGAGACAGTAGACACTACTGGTGCTCAATGCCCATGGAGAAGGAATGCAGGCATGAAGCAAGGTTCTTCAAGATAGCTTGTTGGGGCATAATACCAAGGGTATGGGTAAAGGAGGGACTCTCTCCCCTCCACGAGAAGAAGTCCGATAGGGGAGCCTAACTAACTAAAACTGTACAAGAACTACTATATACAATGAGAACATGCTAACCATTATATATAGGTGAGAATAAACAGATAAGAGTTCTCTTAGCAGAGCTAAGAGCAGCGAGGAACAGGGGTTCCGACTCTGGCCATGCGGTGGTAAGACGGAACTGGAACGGCATTGACCCGGACGTCGATAGCTTACAGCTCTTGCACATGGCACACATGCACACCCATGTCTGGAATCCATATGGGGACCATCACTCAAAGAAGAACTTACTAGTTTTCATCCTAAATTTAGTTGTAAGGTCTCCTATTATGGAGATGTAACTAGTTCTACTAAGCATAACACAGTACATTTACTATTACTCAATGAAATCTCAACCCTTGTCAAAATAAGTTATTGAAGTGCAATTCATAATGTAACATCTTTACTTTTTGTTGGTCCCAGCCCAAGCCCGAATGACTACACTGCGGTTTTTAGCCCCACAGTCTGAGCCCCACGAGCCCAAGTGAGCTGATCTGGGCCAGCTTCAGCTATGCCACCATTTTTTTTTTTTTTTTTTTTTTTATTGCTGTGTAGAAGTATCCTCAAAGATCAGAGCGGGAACAGAGGTGCAGCTAGCTCTGAAACAATGACAACCTGTCTTTCACAATTTGTCCTAGGTTTTCATTGCAGTAGGTGAGGCAAAACAAGCACTTGACAATAAAGCTGGAAAAGGGAAATAGAAGGTAAAGAATAAACACTAATCTGCTTTTAAGCAAGTTGCTCAAGTTTGTTTTAAAGAAATCTTACAACCTGAAGTCAGCTGTACCCTCCTGTGACACTAACAAGAAGCTTGGGTTGGATAATATCTGCATCCAGGTAAGTGAAACTGAGGAAGACAAATACCTGATTTTTGGTGTTTTTTTAAAAAAGAAATAACCTTACCATGCTTTGTACTAGTAGCCAGCACCTTATATGGTGTCAGCTTCAAATCCAGATTCTCCTTACGTAACAGCTGGAAGGAAAACACAAACATGAGTGGAACAGTTAAAAATAATCAAACATTTTTAAAAAGAGGCTAGGTTGTGAAGTGGTTTAATACATTAACTTATTCCTTTTTGAGGAAATTTAGTTCAGACCTGTCATAAGTGAAAGTCTTTTTGCTCATATCTTCTTAGTCCATAGAGGACATTAAAACAATATTTGTAAGAATGGGAATTCTTTGGAATGTAACAGCTACAATAAAAGAGTACTGAATTAAGCTGCATTAATATCTTGTGTTTTCTGGGTTTTAACTAAGAGCAATTTCCTCAGCTTGTATAAACAATAAAACAGATGTTTAATAGTGAGATTAAGAAACACTTGTTTAATGCTCATCACCTTGTCCATGAGTGAAATAATTTGAAGAATAAGTTGATCTTGACGTAAATCATCACCATGTTTAAATATTACAGGATATTTGCCTCCATCTTCTGTCTTGAAGAATAACTGGGCAGGCATTAGGGCACTCTGGAAAAGGAAATTTGCCATGAACCAGTACACTAGAACAAATCGAATACTCAACTTCGCTGAAACAAATCTAAGTTGGGAATCCTTCTCTACATGTGAGTAAACTCATTTGTAATAGTTTCTCTCATTTGCTTTTTAGCCTTCTAACCTAATGCACCCATAGTATCTAAATCTAGGTACTAAATTAAATTTTCAATAAAAATCAGAAGAGACTATCTTGTTAGAAACTAAACCATAAACTAGCGGACTTGCCACTTCCTCACCCAAATGTTTGAATGCAGGCAGACATCTGCAAAATAGTGGTTTTTGCAATAGGCTCTGAAGACTGCTCCAATAGGGATCATTTGGAACTCAAATATTATGTTCCATAGTTTATGACTCTGCATCAAGAACGTACTGCCCCCACTTACCAGAAAAAAGAAGAACAGGAGGACTTGTGGCACCTTAGAGACTAACAAATTTATTAGAGCATAAGCTTTCGTGGACTACAGCCCACTTCTTCGGATGCACTAAATTTGTTAGTCTCTAAGGTGCCACAAGTCCTCCTGTTCTTCTTTTTGCGGATACAGACTAACACGGCTGCTACTCTGAAACCTTTCACTTACCAGAAGTTTGACCATCGGACTTCCAGGTTTTATGCAATTTCTAGATTCCATTCATCCACAGAGGCTATAGCACTCCATGGGAAATCTGAGAGAAGTAGTAAGACAAATCGAACGGACCCTGGTAGATTTTTTTTTTAAATCATTCTATCCTCTAATTCGGGGTAAATGCAGAAATTAAGTTTGTTCACATCTGATCTAAACTTCGAAGCACCATACAAAGGGAGCAAAACATTTTAAACTGACCAGAAGAGAAAAACAAAAAAACAAAAAACAAAAAAAAAAACCAGGAAGACTCAACTACATTATACATGTCAAAGAAATGCTAGGGATAGGGCATTTTCAAACCAATTAACTGCTTTCTCAATTAATTTAGCAAAAGTAACAATTTTAAATGGTCTTTTAAAAGAACTAATTTAATTCGGTTTGCAGTTTCACCCCTCATAAAATGAGCTGCAGTTCAATTATCTACATGAATAAATTTATCTACTGTAATTCATCAAGCCTCTCAAATAAAAATGAAATAAAAATCAGGTACACAATGGAGATTTTTAATTGATCAATTTCATTACAGCTGTTTGCAGTAAGTGCTCTGAGGCTGTGGTTTTCACGTCATCTACTGCTACCTTACTTTTTCTCTTAAAAATATAGTTCCTTATTCTTCTACACAAGGACTTAATGAGGTTGTAGAAAAAAAGCTATGACTGAGGCCAAAAGATGCTACTTAGACTCAAAAGCACAGAGGCCCCATCCTTCCTCAAGACATTTTTTTCTGGTTCTGCAGAGCTTGCTAGTTACTGACTAGTCTACAACCTCTTTCTTGGGGGAGGAGATTGAGAAGATGGTGGCCACTCAATTCTAAGTGCACTTGGACACCGATGGCACCTTCTGAAAGACTGGATCTAAATTCTGGCTCTCTTTTAGGCAGAACATGAATTATATCTTGCTTGCTTTAAATAGGACCATGCTGGACATCCCAAATGTGTTTTGTTTTGTTTTGTTTTTAATTGAAAAAAAACCACCACCTCATGTCAAAGGCTGACTTCCAATACATTGCTGAAGTAGCTGTTCTGCTACATACAAAATATTGATCCAGAATCAGTCTAGAAAATTAAGCATTACATTCCCACAAAGATTCAGCATGCTAAGGGTGAACAGCAACCATCTGTCAAAGCTCTTGTTGCAAGACAAATTGCTCTCCAAACAGTAGGTGGTTAGTTTGCCAGGATCAACTAAGGGTCCTGCCGTGCTTTGGAGCTGTCTCAGAGAGGAAGGTGACTGCCCTACAGACCAACTAACAACTACAGCAGTAGTGTGATCCATAGATGACAGATAGCTCCTTGTCCTCTCCTAAACAGTGGGCAAGTCTGTTGGGACAAGGTCATTCTTATCCTGGCTAAAGAGCTTGCTATTTTGATTTGTAAAAATCTCCCCGACTCTGCCTCTAATTTTATGTGCAGCTGTAGACAGACAGGGCCTCCTAAAGAGCTGTCATAGTTTAGGTGGCTTTGGGGATGAGCTCTCACTACCAAGAAAATACTTCATGTGATTAGCATAATGTATAGCCTCTGACAGCTAAACTATCACTTGCCTTCTCACGGCAGAGTTGTTCTTAGTTGAAAATGGGAGTGTGAACGGTGAGTATCTGGGCAGGTGGGCTCACTCGCCATGGCAGGCAGTCCACCTAGGATAACGGACTCTGATTTCAACCCAAGAACATCAGGCCTGGCCAGGCAGTTTGTAAAAGTGTGCCAAAAAATGTGCCAAACACACATGCTTTATGGGTCTTTGTCTTCAGGGAGCATATTACTATAATGCCATGGCATCCGCAGGAAGCAAACGTGCAACCGCTTCACCTGACAGCTGTGGAAAATAGGAAAAGGCCACCTCATTAAGGCCACATGCAGCTGAAGCAGCAAGCCCAAGAATTGTGTTTGGCTTCACTTAATGTGGAAACAATGACTAGGAAATCAAGAGAAGTAGCTGAGACGCTGAAAAGAAGAAAAGTGCATATTGCCTGCATACAAAAAATAAAATGGAAGGGGTCAAAATCCACAAACACTAAAGAGGGTTACAAGATAATGTATCGCGGCTCAGTAGCAAGGAGGAACAGAGTAGGAACAATCGTAGCAGAAGTATTACAGGACAAGCTAGTGGTCACCCTAAAGAAGAGCAACTGGTCAATGAAAGTTAGAAGAGTACTGACAGAGAACAAATATTTGTGTTTTTTAATGCAGATGTGCACCGCAGGTTGGTTGTATGACTGAGGAGAAGGCAGAATTCCAGAGAGTGCTGAACCCAGTGACAAGTGAAGTACCACGAGCAGAGTACTTAATTATTGGAGCAGATCTCCACAGAATGTAGAAGAACACAGTGGGGACTACAATGACAGTCATGGAGGATGAGACTTTGGAACCAGAAATGAAGCTGGTGGGACTATCTTAGAGTTAGCCAGAGCCCATGGCCTGATTGTAAAGAGGGAAGAGCATTTAATTACACACAAGTGTGGTGCCAACAGGTCCGAGGTCAATTGTTTGTAAATTGCTCTCCTGGGTTCAGTTTAGTCTCTCTCACACTTTTAGATCTCTTCCTCTTGTAAGGAAGTAATCTAAAAATGTGAGAGAAACTAAACTGATGCCAGGAGAGCAAATCATAAGCAATCTATATTGCTGTGCAATGGACTTCTGGGTGAAAAGGCTAGTGGGGGACAAAAGATGAGTTGTGGAACAAAGAGGTGGAGCCTTGTGGTAAGGGAAGATAGTCTGAGGCTAGGTCTACACTACCCGCCAGAATCGGCGGGTAGAAATCGACCTCTCGGGGATCGATTTATCGCGTCCCATCGGGACGCGACAATCGATCCCCGAATCGACGCTCTTACTCCACCAGCGGAGGTGGGAGTAAGCGCCGTCGACAGGAAGCCACAGAGGTCGATTTTGCCGCCGTCCCTACAGCGGGGTAAGTCGGCTGCGATACGTCGAATTCAGCTACGCTATTCACGTAGCTGAATTTGCATATCTTAAATCGACCCCACCCTGTAGTGTAGATGTAGCCTGAGGTATAAGGACAAAGATTCTACTGAGCTTGGGCAACGATCAAACTGACCACAATGATACCAAAGTGGTTTGGGGGAAAATAGCCAAACATATTACAGAATGTTCACAGGCTGCATGTGGCCAAACAAGAGGAGGGAAATTTCATTGCAAGGGGACATGGTGATGATCAAACAATGTGCAAGAAGCTGTAAAGAAGAAGGAAAGGTTTAAATGATGGCAGAAAGTAGGAATGGTAGAAAATTATGAGGAATACAAGCTAGTAAAGAAAACATAAAAAAAAGGCAGTTACGAAAGCTAAGGATATGTCATTTAAAGCCGTTTACACAGGACTACTATGGAAGGAAGGAAGGAAAGGAATATATAGATTAAACAAGATTAGGCAAAGAAGCACAGAGGATTTGGGAACTGTGAAGTGAATTAAAGAAGAAAACAGAAGAGCACTGGTGGAAGAGTGCGAAGTCATTAGGAGATGGCAGCAGTTTTATGAGAAACTGCTCAGTTAGGAGAATGTAAAGAAACCACTGAGGAAACTATGCACAAGCAACAACCTTACAAGACTTATCATCCTGTTGGAGACTCAGACATTGCTCAAGATGATGAAACATGGCAAGGCAGTGGGACCGAATAGAATACCAATTGAAGCATTTAAAGCAACAGACATGGTTATGACAAAATACTTTTTTCACCTTAATTCACTATACTGGAAATTGCAAATTGGTCCCTATTTTTAAGCATAAAGGAGATGTGCAAGAATGTAGTAATTACCAACCCATCAAGATAATGATTCACACAATGAAATGCCTGCAAGAATTATAAAGAATGTGGGAGGAACTGGAGCACCAAGTAAACAACCACCATTTCAGGTGTATGCCAGGAAGGTCAACAATGGATGCAGTGTTTGCAGTCTGAATATTGCAAAAGTAGCACAGGGAGAAACACAAGGAATTGCATTTAGAATAAGAGAGGTCTTATGACAAAGTTCCTAGAGAATTATTATGATGGCACCTGCTGTGGCCCAATCTGCCAGAGACATACGTTCAGACTATCATGGACATGTACGAGGGTAGCACAATAGCAGTGAGAAGCAGCTGAGGCTACAGTGAGTCATTCACCATGAGGGTAGATCAACATCAAGGATCAGCCTTAAGTCCATTCACATTTGTGATTGCAATGGACACCTTGACACAGGACATCAGGGGAAAAGCTCCTTGGAGCATTCTTTGTGACAATGACGATATGTTGTGCCGAGAAGATACTACAAACTGGAAAGGGAGATACAACTATGGAGGGCTGCATTAGAAGAAAATGGCTTACGAATCAGCCAACAAACGATAGAATACATACGATACTTTGTTGAGAGATAATGAGAACCCAGTAAAATTAGATGGTGTAGAGTTAGAGTCTGTGCATCCAGTGTTGGCTCAGTGTTGAGGCATGTTGGGAATGTAAATGCAGACGTTAGGAGTCACATGAAGAGTACTTGGTGTAAACCAGTGGTTTTCAACCTGTGGTCCATGGACCCCTGGAGGTCCACAGACTATGTCCAAGATTTTCAAAGGGGTCCAAACCTCCATTAAAAAAAAATTAGGAGCCTGCAAATGAAAAATAAAGTTGAAGGGAAATCTCTGCAATAAGAATATGCCAAGTAAACTAATGAACAAAGCATATAAGTTCATGATTAGGTCAGCCATGATGTATGGGTCAGAATGCTGGCCAATGAGGAAGAACGAACAACTGCTTCGCACTCCTGAAATGAGTGTGCTCAGGTGGACGGTAGCGCTGATAGGCTACATCATGAAATGGTACAAACCACAATGCAGGTTGCTCCATTGCGGAAAAGCAGAGGGAGCATAAACTGAGATGGTTAGTCATGTGAGATGATGTGATGTGTGATATGTTGGCCAGAGTACAAAAGCGAATAGTCACAGAAGGCTGTTGTCAGCTAGGAGGATACACTTGACAAGAACACTTGAAAATGAAGAACAAGAACCACCAACCCCAAACGATCAAATAAGGCAAAGGCAATGAAGAAGGAAATAAGAAAGTGGAGTAACACTCTATTCCGAAGAAAGCACAAATGCACACATGGAGAAACAAGTCTACAGTGTGGACAGAGAAGGTGAGGTGCTGGAAGAATGTAGAATGATGCACATCTGTGATTTAGGCGGCATTTTGGCAGACACATAAGCTATGCACCCATTCGTGCATTACCACTATTACTATCACATACACCCAGGTCATAACAGACAGTCTGTCAGCAAGGTTTGACTCTGTTGATCATGGATTTTTAATAAATCATATAGAACGGATGGTGGACCATTGCTGTGCTGGCTCTGATGTCTTAGTAGCTAGCCCTCAGATTGGGAAGTCCTGTCTGGATATCAAAATGTTCACTGATCAAACCTTGCTCAGAACATCTCTTTACATCAACTCCAACGCGTACAGTATTGTGGCCAATTAGTATGCACACACTCACAGCATTTCGTAAGGAAAGAGTAGAGGATACAGTCTTTTAGACCAAAATGCCTCAAACATTGGCTGCACTCGGGTACAAATACTTTGATCATGCACTTACCCCACTAAATTCAGTGATATTAGCCTCTCAATGTCAGGAGCACAATGTGTATTTGACAAATTTAACAGCAAGTAGTTTTTCAAGGTAATGTTTCTGTTAGTATTTCAAAAATTAAGGTTTAATTATAACTCATTTGTTCAATGGAAGATCTCTCCCATTTACCTTAAACAGTGTAGCTGTCTCTGGGATTATTCCTCTGATTTTCACCTGAGGCTCCAAAGGAAGCGGAATAAGTTCCACATCTGATAAATTCATCTTCTCATTGTCTGCAAGTAATGCCTGTAGCCTCTCATTCTAAAAGAGCAAAACCCCAAAAGTTCAATTAGATGAAAATGTAAATGGAGTTTAAAAGAAACATAGATGGAAAAGCATGAGAACAACCTTTGCAGAAATATTTATATAGTTGGGTATAAAAATGTGCAGTAACAAAAAAGTAGATGTATATCCATATAATATAGCATTTATAAAGCACTTTATGCCTTCAAAGCAATGTAACATCCATCTTTAGCACAATGTGAAATTAAAAAGAAATTGCAGAACAGTCGAAGTAATCAGATATTCTACACCCAGTTCAAAGCCAGTCATATAAATACATGCAGGTTTAGATATGTCAATGATAGTAACCTTCCAATAATTTCTTTGTATTTTTGTAAATTGGCTACATGCCCCTATGAAGGGGTGTTAGTTTTCCACATTAATAGAGGTCTTTAGTTCTCTTATACAAGGTCTGTTCATAGAATCATAGAATATTGGGGTTGGAAGGGACCTCAGGAGGTCATCTAGTCCAACCCCCTGCTCTAGGACAGTGATACTCAGATCTCAGTGGTTCAGGAGTAAATTAGCGATCAACATTACCCAAAAGAGCCGTTGAATTCACTCTATTTTGTTTCAGTTACTATAGAACTATTCATATTTAAAACCGTATGACGGAGGAAATATTTAATTTATATATATCATTCTCGCAGCAAACAAGTTAATAACTTAGTGCAAGTTGATAACCTAATTGGTTAATAACATAATAAAAGCATCTTGATTAATAACTCAGATTAGTTAATAATTAAATCACACAGTGTTTTAGATCATGTGCTTCAAAGAGCCACAGGAGACACATTAAAGAGCCACTTACGGCTCGCGAGCCGCAGTCTGAGTCTCACTGCTCTAGGATATGATCCTACACTTGGAATTACAGAGATGGAGCCCTGCACCAGTATGGAGCCCTGCTGATTTCAATGGGTTCGCTCGTGCTGGTAACAGCCTGCGACAATCTCACTGTGGGAACTGGCCCCACATTTATAATATTGAATCAATACTGCACACATTTTTAAAACTGCAATTCAGTCAGAATGATTTACCTAATATCCTATATAATAAAGAACTTATGCACCAAATGCTCAACAGCTGCCCTATTTCCTCCTGCCAACCATGCACAGAATAGACATGAAGTGAAGACAGATGCAGCAGATTCCACTGATTTTAACGCCAGAGTACGGTTACCATATTCAAACATTTAAAAAAGAGGACACTTCACGGGGTCCCAGTCCCGCCCCCGGCCCCGCCCCAACCCCATCTCTTCCCCGCCCCCATTCCAACCCCTTCCCCAAAGTCCCTGCCCCAACTCTGCCCCCTCCTCTGAGCACCCCACATTCCCCCTCCTCCCTCCCGCTCTGATCTTGGTTGGGGGTTGCTAAGTGCTTCCCTGCTCCCCACTCGCATTGCAGCCCCTGCACCTCCCCCCCCCCCCCCAGCCCCTGCAACCTCTGTGCCCCCTGCTCCCCACTGGCCCTGCAGCCCCTGCATCCCCCGGCCTGCCCTGCCCCTGCACCCCCCTGCCCCCTCCTGCCCCTGCAGCCTCTGTGCCCCCTGCTCCCCACTGGCCCTGCAGCCCTGCATCCCCCCCCACCCCTGCAGCCTCTGCGCCCCCAGCCTGCCCTGCCCCTGGACCCCCCTGCAGCCTCTATGCCCCTGCCTGCCCTGCACCCCCCTGCCCCTACAGCCTCTGTGCCCCCTGCTCCCCACTCGCCCTGCAGCCCCTGCACTCCCCCCACCCCTGCAGCCTCTGCGCCCCTGTCTGCCCTGCTCCCCCGCTCGCCTCTGCCTGGCTGGGGCTTCGGATGCTCAGCGGCGACCGGGACACCGTGGGTCCCTGCAGCCCAGGCACACGCTGCACTCCCTGCTCCGCGCCGCAGCCTCCTTCCTGCCGCGCGGGGTGACGGAGCCGCAGGAAGGGTCCCCCAGTGGCCGGGGAGTTCCCGCCCACGAGGGAAGCCCGAGCCACTGCCTGGGCCCGGCCTCCCCGACCTCCTGCGGGTTTGGCTGGGGCGCGTGGTCCGCCCGGCCTCCGGGGGCAGCAGTGGCCCCTTCGCCGCCTTCTGCGGCTGCGCCCCTCTTCCCCCACCCGAGCTCGCTACAATGTAGCCGGGCGGCTGGGCTGCGCTGCGGACCCGACGGGTTGTGCTGGGGCAGACCCTGGCTTATGCTGCCTCCCTATTTCCCCGGACATGTCCGGCTTTTTGGCAATTCCCCCCGGATGGGGATTTGAGTACCAAAAAGACGGACATGTCCAGGGAAATCCGGACGTATGGTAACCCTAAGTCAGAGGCAAAGAGCGGCCTAGGGCCACTATATTAGCTCAAACACCCCTGGGCATATTTGCAAAGGCCAGTTGCTGCAGGCCAGAAGATAGCCCAAACCTACACATTTGTGTTATATAGAAATATATAGGCAATTACTATATACAATGCATCTTACAAATGTTTCTCTCTGGTTTATGTGTAGGATAGATTATAGGCCAGAAGCACATAGAGGTTTTTTGTTTGTTTGAAACGCAGAATAGATATAGTTTCAAGAACATATGCATATTACCCAATTTTCATTATGTATTTTCCCCTTCATGTATTATAGATACAATCACACAAAGCATGACTAAATATATTCCATTTTCTGGATAAACATTGTGCTATATAAATAAATTCAACTTAACAGGTTTGATGAAAGTTATAAATGCATATTAAAATATCCAAGACTCAAAATTTAGCTCAAAATTAAATTATGGAAGAGATAATGAATCTAGAAAGGAGCTACTGACCTCACAGAAGACTAAAGCTCCTTGTTGAATACTGGTATAAAGAACCAATAAACATATTAAAAAGGAGTTTTTGTTTTGTTTTTGTCCATTTTAACTCATACACCATAAATACTTAGAACCTAAAAAACACTAGAGAGATTGGAATATATCGTATCAAGCTCTTCAGCTAATATTTGTAATAAAAGTTCAGACATTTTCAATGTGTATCCACGATCCCTGAAAGCTCAGCTACGATGCAAAGTTTGTTTTTTTCTTAGCAAGATCCTGATTTTTATCCAGATTTTCAGGTGGATTAAAAAGGAGATAACAAGATCTAATGATAAATCTAAAATCAGATTATAAAGTCTATATGTCTCAATCTATATTAGTATTTAGGATTATAGTGGTTTCCAGCGTCTTGCTTATGCTATAGCGCATTCATACTTTTCCATGTAAATGTATACGAAAATCTCAGGCACAAATCAGTATTAAAAAGTAATTTAGTACATGCTATGGAAAATGGGTCATACACTAAGGAAATGAAAAGTTCAGCACAACAACATTATTTGGGGAAGAAAGGAGGTGGTGGTGAAACTGGTATTAACGATGCTATTGAAGGACTGAAGGACACAAGCAGTAACAAAGATAAAATGAATAGAATGAACATGCCATACAGTCAAATATCTCAAAAACACAGGAAGAAAAAGACTAATAAAATCAAGAATCATAAGTATACAACAAAAAAAAACCCTATCGGTTTCTAACTCCTCTCACCAAAGGGTGAAGGGGGAAAAATAGATAAACTACTGACATAGTAAATACACAACAATTAATAGCTGAGAAAGGCGTAAAAAAACCTGTCTAAAAAACTTCAAAACATAAGCTACACAAGTATATACCCAGAGATGGGGTCAGGCAGGACTACATTCAGGCAGCTGCCATGACCTCGCTGGTTTTAGGCACTAGTTCAAGCAGACATAGTGCGTGTATATCTACCTGAGGTAGGAATCACACTTCCCAACTGCTGTGTAGATCATAGAATCATACAATATCAGGGTTGGAAGGAACCTCGGGAGGTCATCTAGTCCAGCCCCCTGCTCAAAGCAGGACCAATCCCCAACTAAAACAATGTACCCTTAAAGCCAAAGCACTATTCTGGATATACCTTCCTGAGAGTACAAAAGTTATATTTGTATAAATTAAAGAGGAAAAATAAATTGATCAAAAGCATCTTTGAGAAAAGATTTCCCAGAAATTTTAGTCTTCCATATGTGTGTCCAAAAGGTGACCAAAGAAACCAAAACAAACAGAACTAGAATAGCTCAGGGCAAAAAATGCAAAAGAGCTGAAATACTTCAGGCTAAACAAAACACATACACTGCATATTAACATAAATGCTTAGCTTAAATAAGACGTTAGAAAAATTCGAAGTATCTTGCTACACAACTTATCAAAAGTTTCCAGTAAAACTCACAATTGTACTCAAATTTTAAACCACAGAAAGTTTTTATTCCTGCATTTACCTTTTTTTTACGATTCCCACTTTCACGCTGCACTGCCTTCATTAGATGAACCAGTCGATCTACAAATGTCTGCTGCGCTGCCAGCAAAGAACGCATAACCCTGACAGACTTATCGCCCTACGTGAATGAAAAAGAAACAGAAAATTAGGTCTTTGTTCCATAATTACATCTGAAATTTGTACATTTATTCTTAGTCTAGCTAGATTTCCCAAGTTAATAAAAAAGATCAATTATCTTTCATTTCAGAGTTCATTCAAAGCACAGTATTTTCTGTAAAATGTAATCAAAATTGCTGTAGCTGGCAATCAGTTATCTGACCTTTTAGTGCACTTCAATTTACATCTACAATAATAATTTGAGTGGTGAACATTCATGCATGACAAACTAATTCACAGGGAGGAAAAAAGTAAGTTTCATGAAGATTCTCGCATGTGAAATACGCCTTTGTACTACATGAGTCACATAAAAACCTTGAAGCAGCATTAGTGAGATGTGAAGTAAAATACAATGAAAGATACCCAACGTTAGACTTAAGCCAGCAAATGCTGTACACATATGCCAGAAGTTATGAACTATAGCTCAGGAGAAGGACCTTTTTTCACTACATCAGCACCCTCTACTGCTGACAGACAGATTGGCACTGCTCCTTGATTCAGCAAAGGCTAGTGATCCAACCTCAAGTTTGTCAAGCAGGGCCAAATATTCCCCACAAATATCAGACATTCACTGCCAGATGCAAGGGGGTCTAGAGGCAAGCACGATACGAAAAGTCAGTTTATCGGAAAAGCAACAAATAGAGAAAGGGAAATACTTTCTTGATAGTCGCATTCATTTGTTTTGAACTAAAATTACATCATTTACAGCAGATCAAATTAATTCCTGGGAGAAGAAGTGGCTTGGCAGACTGTAATGCTTATGGCAGGGCACCGTAGGAAACTAGTGTCTTTTTAAAGAAAGCAAACACCTGCAAACTGCTTAATCTTTCATTACCTAAGGGATGGGTTACCTTTAATAGAGCCTGACTAAACCGTCTCATCACATTTAGGTACATTTCATGAGTCTTTGGATCCCTCTGCTGAGTGTCTTGGTCTTCACATTCCACTATTACATACCTTTAACACATAAACAATCTCGGTTAGGTTGTCCTTCTGCGATACAAATCACTTACCTGTGCAGTACTACAGCTGGGTAATAAAGATCTGCAATTACAGCAAAACTAATTTTTACTTGATTCAGGGCAAAACCTGAACCTTCAGGTAGCAGTATCAGGGACAGACACCCTGGGTCTTTCCACTGATATACAGACTACTTGAAACACTTGAGATTTACTTTCACTTAAGACATAAGAGTGGTAGCACTCAAACAGAGCAGGTACGGACGGGTATCCCAGACACACACCTCTGTCCCATTGCATGTTCATCTACACTAATAATTTGTCCTACCACTCATTGACAGGAGCGTTCTACCATTCTCACTGCTTTATTATCCATTCCTAATCTGAGTGCTACAAAATGGCAATTCAAACAACCTCCTGAACCCCCATTCCTGCCTCCCTCGCCCAATGCATTGTCACTGCATGTTCCATCAGCAATTGGGGTGGAAGAATACTTGAGTGATCCCAGAGCATGGCTTTGCAAATAAGTTACTGTTCATTTTTAAAAGGACTACCAGATGAGAGGCCTCAGACAAAGAAGAGAACAATATTTTACAATCATTTTTGATTTGATGCCTTATTTTGGTAAATTATGTGTGGTTCTTACTCTGATTGCCCTTATGGGTTATTTCATATGCAGCATAGAAATGTAATTTCACTTATGCACGATAAAGTAATGCCAACCAAAACAGGCAGTTTGTCAATTATCACCCTTCTATCCTCTGAGATATAGTATGGCACAATACATAGAACTGTGCGTATTCTAGGCGGGGCTATTTAATATCCAACTGAATACATTACATTTTCTAATGGTTGGTTTGGATTAAGTCAAGTGACTGTACAAATGTAGTGAACCTAATCAGTCTTCACAGATGTTATGGACTAATTCCACCCACGCTGAGACAGTTACCTTTCTAATTACTTTATGGTGTTGCCCCAGGACTGGAGCTCCAACATGTTAGGCACTATACAGGCTCAATGGAACACCACCTCCGACATCAGTAAGTGTTTTGAGGTGCATGGGCAGAATATTTTTGTTACTGATTGGATAACTGGGTTTTTCAATACTGTGAGAGCCCATAGCAAGTTTGATGAGTGCTGATAAGAATGTTGATTACAAATTAAACCAAATGAATAAATCTGAGAGCCGAGCTAACTACACTTGTCCTAATATTAAGTCTAGCTGATTTTATGCTCTGCTTAACAATTATGTTTCTACCTTTCTTACACAACATATACTTTGTTTCTATTTTAGATCACTGAAACTGGTTATATGCTGGGACAACTAATGTCAAGTCAGTGCTTAATTTGTAATGAAAGAGGTGTCAGGGTTCAAGCAATTATTTTTAACCCTTCATAACTGATACAGCAAGCCCAGAGGTTGCCAGGGCTATGAACTACCAAGCCTAGCAGTGTCAGGGCTCAACCCTGGCAAACCTTGGCACAAATTAAGCACTGTGTCAGGCACCCCAAAGAGAAAAATTCATTTAACAACACGGGAGATGAAAGGAGGTGACAACATGAGCCAATTCAAAAATGGAGCAGCAATTCCACTCCCAAGACAAAACTATGTAAAAGGTGCACATGGATATGAAGGACAATGTGCAGAGGATTGTATGACCTAGCTACATTTCTAGATTGAAGAGCATGTTTTGAGTAGATAGGGATTAATATCTAAATTTGGTAGCCACAGAAGAACTAATCAAAATGGTCTCTTCTCGATGTAGAAAATCAACTGCAGTAAACTGCACAATCCATTAGATAATCTGCTGTCGTGGGCTGTCTCTTCAAATTGATTCAAGAGCTCGCTACATCAAGCGAATTTTCCATCAAGCTTGTGTGCTATACATCTTTCTAAACTAATTTACAAATTGATAACAAAATCCGAAATGCATTCAGTATCCAGATAAATACCTGTGTTTCACAAGGGCTATACTCTTGATAAATCCTATAGCTAACCAGAAGCCATTGCCAAAGCTCTCTTACTCTTGCAGCAGTGATTGCTAGTAGCATAGCCTTTTTTAAGGCTACAAATGTAGATCTTACTACAGAGGAAATGAAGTCGGACAGCTTCTCGTGTGTATTTTCAAAGCTTATGTACTCAACAAGCGAAGGGAAAAAGGGACAATGCAAAGAAATTCATTAAAATGTGTCTTTATCTCATCTTTTTTTGCAAAGGAAAGTACTACATGATATCTCTCTAACTTCTTGAGAGGCAGGCCCGAAGGCCTGATATCATATGCCTCAGTAGATGATGTATACACAAGAAATAGTTTTAAGTCATCTATGCACAAAAGTGAAAAAGTACAGGAATGACTCTAGCATCACAGTAATATGAATGTGTTGCCTGAATTTCAAGGATTACTGAATTTTTCTATTGATTGTTTTAAGCTCATGCTGCGTCTGGTTAGCTGAAAAACGTAATTGATCAGCAGCCAAAAGGATTTATGGCTATGTCAGATCAAACTGTAGCTGTGACATTTGGATTTTGTCACAGAGAAATTGAGATGTCTGAAAAGAAAAGAAAGAATAAATTAGCTGATTTTGCGGTCAGAAGGCAAGAGTGTTTTGAGAGAGCTTGAAAGTTTGTTGACTGAATGAGTTAGGAAGAAGAAAGTTTGTTCCAAGTTTCAGAATGCAATGTACTTGTATTCTCTAGTGATACAAACCACACACAATCTTGCATGTATGAAAAGGTTTGGGGTTTTATGTAATTGGCCAAACACAAAAGCTTCAGTAATGACTGTGAAATGAACCACACATTTAAGTGAGCGAAGCTAGACTAACTTATTTCTACTTAAATAAATAAGAATGTTTGACCGGACCAAATATTTAACATCTATTCCCAGTAATCACACTTGTAGTTCCTTACCTTCAGAACAGGAGCCCATTATATTTTTAGTTTAAACAAACATTCTAGGCTATGACAAAGAAAAAGTGTATGCTGGCATGGTGTATACTACAACCATGTGTTGTAGTAAATCATGTTTCTGTTTGATTAATATTTTTAAATTTAAATATTGTATGTGAGAGGGAAGACAAGGATATATTTTGCGAGGATGGACTTATTCTGACAGTGCTTCCAGTTGTAAGTCAAATTTTTGGCACACCATTTTGGACAATTTATTTTAATTCACCCCTTTCATTTCCAACTATTACGTTCTATTCATAGCATATTAGTATTAGTTACAGCATACTTCCGATAACCATTTTCAATCAATGACATACAGAATTATAAAACAGGGGTACATTTTTAGTGCTGTGATTTAAGTGCAAAACTCCAATCATCTGGACAAGGTGTCACAACTATAGGTCATTCATGGGGGTGGGGGAGAGATATTTGCAGCACTACCTTATTTAGATATTCAAATGGTACTCATCCACGATAGCTAATAAAGGAAGCCTTAGTTTAGCACAACAGGTTTACAGTGCCTTATGCCAATTATGCATTTTATTAAGTGCTATAATACAGGGCACGAACTGAGTGCTATAGAAAGATTGCTATGAAAACCAAAAAATCATAACACAATCCAAAACTGAATTACGTTTTTTTTTTTATTCCAATTGAATGGACACTTGTAGACCATAAAGTGAGAATTTAAAATTTTATTTTGATCACTGCATTAATGCAAATATAATGCTCTCACTTTATCTAGAGACATATGCATACACGTTATTCTATAAGCTAGTGACTGCCATCTTTATACTAGTTACCCTATGTAACTGCACACTGTGTAATCCTCATCCTTCCTTTTGTTTATTTAAACCCATTATTGCATCTCCAGTTTAGATATTAAGTTCCTCAGGGCAAGGACTATCTTTTATTCTGTGTCTGTATAGCACCTTGTACCATTGGACCCTGATCTCAAATTTGGGGACCCTAATACAAATAATACAAAGTAAGTTTTGACATACCAGTATAAGTAGTTAGCCAGTGTGGAATTCTTGCAGGCTCGGGATATCAAAAAAGTGCAAAGGTCTTGCTAGAATAGAGTAAAAAAAAAAAAAAAAAGGTAAAAAAGTTATACAGTAGAGCCTCAAAGCTACAAACACTAGAGTTACAGACTGACCAGTCAACTGGACACCATGTGAAACTGGAAATAACCAATCAGGCAGCAGCAGAGACCTCCCCAAAAAACAGACAAAGAAACAAAACAAACAAAAAAAACGAAGTACTCTACTGTGTCTGTATTGCATCTTAAAGGTAGGCACATCTGGGCTGCCTGTCCCCATTCCCTGTCCCCATGTTGCGGGGAGGGATAGCTCAGTGGTTTGAGCATCTAAACCCAAGGTTGTGAGTTCAATCCTTGAGGGGGCCATTTAGGGAACTGGGGCAAGAATCTATCTGGGGATTGGTCCTGCTTTGAGCAGGGGGTTGGACTAGATGACCTCCTGAGGTCCCTTTCAACCCTGATATTCTATGATTTTAAAGTGAGAGCAGCTTGCTAGTGAGGGCTGAGTAGCCCTCAGATGAACTATGGCAGCAGCCAACCCCACGAAAAGGCTTGGGCTGAATTTTGTCTTGCTTCATTTGGGATTTATTTTGTGACTCACTAGAATTAAACCCCAGGAAGTAAACTGCATGGACTTCGAGTGTAGCAAGGTGAGCGCTCTCAGACCGATAGTACACCAGACAGTTATACTGGCTTCAATGCAGTCATCAGTTCATCTCCCCATGTTTATCCAACATCTACTAGAAAGAGAAGGGCCAAATCTTCCAGCGGTGTAAATTAGGATAGTAACATTGAAATCAATGGAGTTAGGCCATTTATACCAGTTGCGGATCTCGTCCAGGAACGCACAGTTTTTGATGTGTGCGCTATATAGATAAAAATAGTTGAGATTTGTATAAAATAATTATATACACACTAATTAGAATATATGTAGGCACATTCAAGTTACCTTGAATGTAATATTATATGCTCACTATGTTTCTCTACATTCATTTTTATCTTTACCAAAAGGTACTGATCTTTGTGTTTAACAGAAAAATACATAATGCAACATTAACCTATTCCTGTTAGTGTGACTGTGTTCATAAACAACTTAGATATAAACATTAAGAAAAACCATCAGTATTTTCTTAATAAAGTAATCTTTATATTTAGTTCACTTGAACATTTCTTCTTAACACATTTATATTCCCAGGGCAAGAGTAAAAACTAGTCTTGTCTTTTGGACTATGCAACAATGTACTTTCAGGAAAAGTCAAACATCATAACAAGTTTAGTGAACTTGTTATATTTAGCTTATTATTCAAATGGGATAAAGACCAATATAAAACAAATACCCAGTCAGTTATGTTGGATACTTCTTAGTTAGTAACTCTAACATGTTTTACTTACTTCAAGGTTTTCACTCTCTGCAGACTCCTTTGTTTTAGAAGTAGGAGGTGGGGAGGATACAGGAGGAAGGGGACTCGCTATGATCTGGGAACTGTAAAGTAAAGAAATAAAGCATGTCTTTTACAATTAGGATTTGGGATCACACTAACAGTTAAAAAAAAACACCATGGTGTACATTCCATTTGCAATGGATATTAACTAGATTGTCCTCCATTTTTATAGGTTTCCCAATTAGCCAAATAGGCTCAACAGCTAACAATAGTGGCAACTTTCATTCCTCCAGAAAATCAAAACTTAGTTATCACGTGGTTGTAAAAAAATGAAGCATGAAAACTTCAAGCACGTGAATGATCAGAGCCTGTTTCAAGGAAGATGGTGTACGATGCTTCAGTGGCGACGCTCTCTCACTATGCCTATTAGGAGAAGCAATGTTTCTTCTCCAGAGCAGGCCACATCATCAACATGGAGTCTTGATCAGCTCAGTTTTTGCTTTGAGGGACTTCCTTTCAAAGCACTACTGGGCTGGCCTCAAATCAGATTCATGGCAATCTCACTAGAAGAGGTGAGATGCATTCTTCACATTCCCAGTGAATTGTGATTTGCAGGCAAATCTGATTTTAGTCTGCACCTGGTTTTAGTCAGAGGCAGTAGATTTTAGCCTTTCAGTGACACTGCTCTGCCACACAGATTATATGAAGCCAGGGAAGTGGTCTGCCTTCCTTCCTCCTTTGGGGCTCTGAAAACACCCTCTCAAGAGTAGGATATCAAAAAGAATCACCTAATTTGAATGCTTAAGTGACAAGTCAGTATTGAAATGACTACAAGGCACCTTAAGCACAGACACTAAGTGCCATAAAGTTTTCAAAAACATCTAAGTCATCTAACACTTAGGAGCTTAAGTCCCATTTTCAAAAGTGACTTGGGCACTTAAGTTCCTTTGGTGCTTTTGAAAATATAACTCCAAGAGAATTGGGCTTAAGCATTTAACAACTTGAATCTGGCTGGAAGGGCAGGAACACCGAGAAGGATACTTGACAATGCTTTATATCAGTTCAGATATAAGGATTGGAGCAGCAACTGGACAAGCACACCTGTGGGGACCTGCTTTGGCAACTACAGTCAAGATGGAATCAATTGGAAGATTTAATGTGCAGGATTTAAACTTAGAGGTTTGTGCATGACTGCTGGCAATGGGACTACCTCATGCTCCACCCAATACTACTGCTCTAATGACTAAAGTACTTCAGGAGCTTAGGGAGTTTCTGTGTGTGTCATACTAAGGAGTTGAAATGCAGGAGTGAAAATCTTGGTGGATGATATATTTAAAGAAAGGCTTTTCCTCTAGGGCAAATAGGTAGGGATCCCGGACAACGGAGGCTGTCCTTCTGTGAAGGACTGAGAAAATATCATAGGTGATGAATAATCACACAGTAATTTTCCTGTATTGCAGGGAACAGGCATTCACAGGCCTCAGTACTTCCTTGCCTTCTATTTCTGTTTTCATAAAAAATAAGTATCCAGGACCTTTGCAAACTTACATTTTTAGACCAAGTATCATCACAACACAAAGTTTTGTGCTAGATACCCTCAGATGACTGGGTTCTTGCTAGCCAGACACATACATATTTTAAGCAAACCCAACCTATTTCCAAAAAAAACTTTCTACCAAAAATTCTCACCAAGTTCAATTACTAGCTAGATGTATTTAAAGTCAAAGAACCCAACAATTACTTTAATGTCTCAGGAATGGCACTATGAGACTTTCAACCAAAGAGACCCCATAGCACCCTCAGAGCTTTAAGTCTTCAACATGGTAGTGACTGGAAACATCATGAAGGTCTCATAAATAAAGCAAGAGTAGCAACCTTGCAATATAAAACTTAGTATATGCTAGTGACAAAACTGGAGCATGCCTGCAAGAGAGAATCAGTATTTTACTTCTGATGCCAATATTCCTTGTTTCTTCCCTTCTCAAAACAAAAGTCCCTTACCTGTCTATTTCTGCAGCATTCGTTCCTGATGCTGCCATACTCTCGGACATTGAACCCTGACTGTCCCTCTTATTTGGCTCTAATCCATTCTTTATGTCATCAAAATTTTCATATTTCAAGGCCTGGACCAACTGCAACAGGTACATCAACAAATCCTTGGAAAGAGATAACACAGAGGAAAAAAAATAGATACACAGAGATGAGCTGTTGGATGTTCAGCACTTTTGAGAATTACACCATTTATTCACAAGCCTAAATCAGGGTTTAGTGATCAGTAAAGAAATGGAAGCAGGAACTGAGTCATGGCTAGTGGAGGGTAGAAAGAATGGTCATGAATATAACTTGGCACACAGGCGGTTTCTATATCTTGCATTTTTTTTCATTATTAAAAAGCCATAATAGCAATTTAAATACACATCTCAGGGTGTATATTTCTGTTTTAGAGTGGCTAATGTTAGTCTTCCTCATACCTTATTGTAATCAACTTCCACTATCCGTTTAATGTAGCCATGTTGGTCTTATTTAATGAAAATTGATTAAACTATTCGCTTTAATGTGTTTGACTTCCATCTGTAAAAGTTGGACAGAGCCTGGGACTTGGCTATCTAATGCTGCTTCTTCCCTTATGCATCATAAAAGCTAAAACCAACAAAGCAATATAACAGTCCCTAGATTTGAATTCTTAAGACAGGGTTTTTAATTAATTATTTCCTAAGGAATTTCCCCCCTCTGATGGTCTACCAGAACCTGTTCAGTGATCTCCAATGCATGGTGCAAGGAATGTCTTTTTGGTCAAGAATATTAATGGGGGTATTACTGAGGGAGTCAGTTTTACTGTGGGTGGGGTGCTAACTAGGGGGCAATTAGTGTTCCCTATTGTGAGCTGATCAGTTTTATGGGCTGCTTTTAAGAAAATGTGTTATGCATCCAGAAGGCACAATCATGAGTGCATAAAATTCCCTATCATAAAAACAGGAGGCAGATGTAATATGCATATTAAAACTTAGATAAAAGATTAGATTCCATTAAGTTTCCACCACTTAATGAGTGTTTTTACATGGGTTTTCAAAAAGAAATCCCCCTCTATCTCAAATGTTTTATCTCATTTCTAGCTAACAGAATATCTTTCTGCACCTTCTTCCTCAAAGGAATGCAATGTCAGGACACACCTGCTATTTACAAAATAGATTGCTAGAAGTATCTGGTATACTATTCAATAATGGAGCAGTTAATTTTGAAGTGAACAGGTTAGCATCAAAACTGATCTCTTGGGTTGTGGGGAGAAAGTATGATGGTTTCAGTCTGCATGGCTGAAGACATCTAATACAGAGTATTGATTTGCATTGTGAGAAGTTTTGCTTAATAAAGCTAGAAGTTTTAGTCTCTCTAAAAATGGAAACTTACATTGAACAGCTTCACAGTCAACCTTTTATTATCTTTCATAATTACCTTGCTATAAAAGGTAATAAATATTCAGATAGTAGCAAACATTATGGAAACTGTACATTTCTCCATGTACTACATTAGGTCCTTTGATTTTCTCATAGGTGAAAGTAAAGTACACACATGGAACAATAGAGTCCTTTAATACCTCATCATCTGCCTGTTGCAACCTGGCAACAGCATACCGCCGTACTGTTGGATTGGTGAAATGAGAGGATAACAGTTCCAGAGAATCTTCTACATCCATTGGCTTCCATTTCCCCAGTAGCTCCAGTGCCTGCTTTGCCTCCTGGGGTAGGTCCCAGTTGACACATTTCAAGAACTTTGTCAAAGCCTAAACAAAGAAAATTAGAAAAACTAACTATTCCTAAGCAATTACAGAAATCAATGAACTGGAATATTTAAAGAGTTACATATTTTAGTTTAAGTCAAGACAAGACATGGGGACAGATTCTTATTGCAATTATATTAGCATAAACGGAGGGAATCCAATTGAAGTGAATGGCAATATTCTGGGCAACTAAACTTGTGTGACCATGCACCAGTGTGAATCAGATCTGTGTTCTATTCCCAGTTATGCTACTGACTTGCTGCATGATATTGACCAAGGCACTTAATCTCACTATGCATTATCGCCCCCACATCTATAAAATGGGTGATACTTCTCACCTACCTTGTGGGGGTGTTGTGAAGATTAATTCTTCAATTTTTGTAGGGCCCTCTGAAGTTAGATTAAAGTGCTACAGTGCAAGAGAATGACATCTTCTGTAGCAGCAATCTCAAATTCACAATTTATTCTTACATTTGTAAGTTCAACTTTCATGATAAAGAGATTGCACTAGAGTACTTGTATTAGGTGAATTGAAAAATACTATTTCTTTTGTTTTTTACAGTGCTAATATTTGTAATCAAAAATAAAGTGAGCACTGTACACTTTGTATTCTGCATTGTAATTGAAATCAATATATTTGAAAATGTAGAAAACATCTCAAAATATTTAAATTGGTATTCTATTGTTTAACAGCATGATTAATCGTGCAATTAATTTTTTTAATTGCATGATTAATCATTATAAATTGTTTTAATTGCTTAACAGCCCTACTTAGGCTGTTCTTTTTCAGCCACTTAATCTCCCTATGTTCCAGATCACATTGAGTGCTAGATTGTACCCTTTGCTTAAGGCACTGTAACGGGGTGGTTACCCCGCTCCTTCCCTGAAGGGCTTAAAACAGCCCTGGGGGAAGGTTGTGGCTGGGAGCTGCTAAGCTGGGCTGATTGGGAAGTGGCTGGGCCAACCCCAATCAAGCCTCAGCTGGCCCTATATAAAAAGGCTGTGAGCCAGAGGCCAGGCAGTCTCTCTCTGCAGCGAGCTAGAAACAGCGTACCTGAGTGGAGCAGGGCTGGGGACAGGCTGAGGAGCTGGGGAGCTCCAGCCTGGAAAGCCCCAGGCTGCGGCCTAGTAGGACGCCAAGGGGTACTGGGGGTTGCAGAGGGCAGCCCAGGGGTAGGCCAAGGCAGCAGGTCCAAACCCAACCTTGCCTGTGATGAGTGGCCTATACTGCAGTCTGCCCCAGGGAGCGGGGGGGGGTAGTTGGTGACTGGCAGTGCCTTATTCTGAGGCGAGGTAGGGATAGTGGGTGGGGGTTCCCCAGGGAGGGGAGACCCTAGTACTGAGGGGTGTACTGCCAGGGGGCAGCACCCCAGATAAAAGGGCACAGGGATCCAGGAGGGACACGGGGGCCAGAGGACAAGTGGACCACCGGCCTGCAGGGGGAGCTCCAGGACGCTGGAAGAGCTAATTCCCGGAGACGACCAGCAGGAGTCTGCTCCTCTATAGGCACAAAGAGGGAACTTAGTTCTGGTAGCTCTTGATAACAGTACACAATCAGTTTGCAGTGTCACCTCCGAAGTATCAGTTTCCCCCCAAGCCATCACACGCAAGCTTCTCTAGAAGTAATCCCATGATCTCTGGGACACCTTTTCCCCATAGGCCTGTGGGAAATACTTCAATGAGACAATGTTGACTCAATCAACTGTCTCTTATTATACAAAATGCCCACTCCCAAGGAAAAATGATGGTGTCGGGTGGCAGCAACCAGCAAGGCAGCTACAGAGATTTGTTTCAGAGTAGCAGTGTTAGTCTGTATCTGCAAAAAGAACAGGAGTACTTGTGGCACCTTAGAGACTAACGAATTTATTTGAGCATAAGCTTTCGTGGGCTGCAGCCCACTTCATCAGATGCATAGAATGGAACACACAGAAAGAAGATATTTATACATACAGCTGGTATGGCTACGCCCACCTTTTCATGTTCTCTGTATGTATAAATATCTTCTGTGTGTTCCATTCTATGCATCCAATGAAGTAGGCTGTAGCCCACGAAAGCTTATGCTCAAATAAATTCGTTAGTCTCTAAGGTGCCACAAGTACACCTGTTCTTTTTAGAGAGATTTGGCAACCCAAGGACAACTCTATTTTTTTTTTTTCTTTTGAAACAATCTTGTCACATCAGGAGTCTTTAACAGAATACTGGCCAGACTCAAAGCACTGGCAACAAGGTGTTAAGGATTATGCAATGTATGGAGCTGAATGGAGAGAAGAGAGCTCAACAAAGCACATACTTAAATGCGTTGCTGAATCAGAAATTTAGATCCTTTGCTAGAGGTCACCCAAAAATATAAAGAAGTTAAGACTACAGCTTCAGCCTGGTTTATAGCTGAATACCTACCACTAAAATAACTCGTCATTTTAACCTGTTACCTATTTTAACTCAGTCCAGCTACAATTTTCTGGGGCCTCACGTAAGGTAAGTGCAATACTATTCATTAAATAATCACTGAACAATACACTTTTTATTTTTATTTTTTGGTATTATTTGACCATCTAGTTCTAATTCACTTTCCAATAACCTAGCCTATTATCTAGAAGGCATGCAGCTTGTAATTTGTGCTATATTTGCAGAAGTTAACACCAATTGTCTTTGGTGGATTAATCCTGGCAGGCTTGGCAGAAGAGCATTTTAAAGGAACTCACTAGAGATTTTGAGCTACAAGTTTTAAAAGTATTTGCCAATAGGATTTTAAAAATATGGTCACTAGTCTTTACCAGCATAGATGTTCCATTGTGAAAAATATCTCGACTAAATATACTTTGTCAGCTCAGAGATTCACAACTCTGAAGAGGCAGACACTTAAAAAGGCAGTCACACTAATGAAACAGAAAGATAAATTACTCAATAATAATGTACAGTGATCAGTATATACTTAATACATTTAACCTTACCTTTTCTTGATTAGTAAGATAGTATCTGAACTTCCAAACTAGATCCTGTTCCTCGTATGTCAGTTGCTTTGTTGGTGGATAACTCACTATGATCTATAAAAAATTTTCCAGAGAATAATTTGTAATAAACATTATACATATTGATCTTTTAAAGAAGTTGAGAGAATTTAGTGTGTGTCTCATGTGCCATACTGACCACATAGTAGAATGAAGACCTTTGTCTATCCACAAGCAGAACAGAATTGACATTTTCCCCATACTACACAAGTGATGTTCTTCAACCCTGATCTTAGATGAACCACCCATAGAGGTCAGGGGATTCATAGACCTATCAGTCCTTGGCCCTGCTGCTGAGACTACCAAAAATGCCAATTAGTATTTGTGATGTGGATTCCTTTGCACTCAGGAGTGTAGTAAGGCTAACTCATCTCAAAGTAACCAGATGGGAATGACTTTGGCGTTCATGAGCTGGGCCAGACAACCACCCACCTCCAAGTGAGTTCTCTTATTGACAACACATGATTTCACATTAACGAGAAATCACATATCATCTATTGTATTCCCTTCAAACTTGGCGACAGACATTGAATAAAGTCATTTAGCAAAACTGAATCTGTATACTTACAGACACCAAAGACTCAAATGAAAGTTACAAACTTACATTAAGCTGATCTCGAGTAGCTGCATTAGGCTTGAGATCATGATCAGAGGGCCCACTTCTTAAACTTCGAGCAAGTTTGTGATGTTTGCTCTCTACTAAATTCTCCTAAAAATACACAAAAGAAAAGTCAGCGGTTATAAATATTTAACTCCACTGGAAATAGTCTTGAAATGCAACTGTCTAGCAGAGACTCACCAACATTCTGAATAATGTATTACATGCTTAAGTATTCATATCTAAAAACTACTCTGTCTTCTGGATTCACTGCTTAAAGTGCATGCACTTTCCACAGTGAGCCGTCTTATTCCACAAACAATACCATCACTTTAGACTTAAAATGCAGTTTTATAACTGTTTCTCACCTTTGGGTGAAAGGCTGTCATCAAGGCATTTGTTCAAAATGAAAGTTATTTACACAGCACCTAAACATGCTAAGGCACTAAAGATGCTAAACACTTTATGGCCAAGCACCATCCTAAAGATCTATGGCCAAACACCATCCTTTACAGTCTAAAGGCTCTGCGTATATTAGATGTTTTTTCCTCCAGAGTTTATTGTTAATACTGGTTCAGCTGAAGCCATAATAGCAACAGTAGAAGCAACAGTGTGAACAAGATTTCAGCTGCCAACACCATTTTCAGCACTGTGTCAACTGGACTACCTGACAGCAGTGTTAGATGGCATGGTGCTGACAATGGTGTCATCAGTAGAAGCCCCATCTACACGAGGGCTCCTGAAGTTGCTAATACCCACTCAGCTGAACTGGCATTCACAATAATGGAATTGTTTTCTAGAACTGTATTTAGGCAATAAATACAACCAGGACAACAGAAGGAAGTGGAGTAAGAAAGGGATTTCACATAAGCAAAGTACCTGGGGCAATATTTAACTTGCCTCTCCTTAGTTTCAATATTCCCCCCCCCCCCCCCCTGCTCCCTCTTGCCTTATATCTCCACCTACCTATCTCCTTTACTAAGGTAACAATCACCCTCCTTTCTCACCTGTCTCCAAATTGCCTCCCCTTCCCTTACCACAGAAGTGTTAATAGTGTAACTCCCTCCCCGCCCCAAATAAATGAAGGTTGGTTACTTGTAACTGGACTTTGTCAAGTTGGATTCTGCATATTCACATTCATGGGACTTATGCCAACCAGTGTAGCAGGATAATAGGCACGACTCCCAGAAGGTTCTATCAGGGTGCCCATGTGCCACCCCCCAACCCCTCGCTCTATTATGTTCTGAGGTTGTGGGTATAAAAGGGTTATGACAGCAGTTGCTACCTCAGTCTCTTCCACTGCTAAAGCAGAACACCAAGATATTGAAATTTGGACTCCGCAGGAATGGGGAAGATATGCAGGGAGCACGAACATGCAGAGTTCATCTCGAAGAACTCCGGTTACAAGTAACCTAACTTCACTTCGCCACGTGTCCTCTGCATATTTCCACTCATGGGATAGTTTAGCAAGCAGTACAGTAAATTGGCTAGAGGGGTGAGAAGTTGTAGTTAAAGACTGGAGTACCGCTCTACCAAATGGAGTATCAGCCCTGGATGTGAGATCCAATGCATAATGTTTTGCAAAAGCGTGAACCAACCTTCAAGCAGCAGCTTTGCATGCATCAATAAGGGAAAAATATTCTATCCAGGTAACATGCTAGTGCTCTCTTAGCAGCTAATGAATGTAATCTAGCCTTCCCTTTACCTAAATGAGGCTTTGGAAAGAATATTGGTAGACTGATAGTTTGATTTACACAAAACTCCAAAATCACCTTAGGAAGGAATTTAGGAGCCAGTCTAAGAACCACTTTGTCTTTTTAAAAACTGGTATAAGGGGTCTGCCATCAATGCATGCAGTTCACTTAATCTTCTACCAGAAAGTAATAGCTATTATAAAAGCTGTCCTCACTGAGAGACAAACAAAGAGCAGCTCACTAGAGGTTCAAATGGGTGAGCCACGAGTTGAGTTAAAACTAAATTCAAATTCCATGGTGGGACCAGGTTCCATACTGAGGGGATCCAGGTTGAATTGGCCTCTTTAAAAGCTTTTCACTAATGTACACGAGAAAATAGATTTTCCATTAACATGAGTATGATGCACTGTTATTGTCGCTACATGGGCCTTACTGGAGGGAAAAGACAACCCTATTACTTTTAAGTGTAACAAATATTCAAAAATAAGTTGTATGGGAGCTCAAATTGGTCAACGCTTCTTTCAGTTGTCCATAAAACAAATCTTTTACACTTGGACTTGTAACTATTTGACAGCTTTCGGGTATTAATTATATCTTGTTGCACCTCAACAGAACACGATCTTTCTGACTCTATCAAAGGCATATTACCCATGCTGGTGGATGTAACAATCAGAGATCTGGATGGAAGACCTATAACAGCTGGTCTGTTGATAACAGAAGCATCTTGTAGTTGCTGTTGGATGAATGGACTAACTCGGTGGACCACTGTTGCCTTGGCCCTGCTGGAGCAATGAAAATTACCCTGGCTCAATCCTGCCTTATCTTTTTTAAGTCTCTGGTGAGAAGTGAAAATGGGAGCAATGCATATATCAAATGCATCCCTCAATGACAGACTGCCTGAGCCAGCTCTTGAGCAAAGAACAGGGACATTTTGAATTGAATCTTGTCGCAAAGAGACCAATGACCAGAAATCCCCAAAGGCTGAAAACATCCTGGGTAACAGAATTCTTTAGAGACCATTTGTGCATCTGCAACAAATCTTTGTTCAGTTGATCTGCAATCACACTGTGTTGGGCAATTGGGTATATATTTTACTGGATATATCAGTCTAAAAGTGTTATTGCCTTTTTGCATAGTTGAGAAAACCGAGCGCCTCTTTGTTCGTTCAAATAAGACACTGCCAACACATTGCCCATAGCTACTTCAATTACCTCATTCCGCACCTGTGAAAGAAACGCTTTGGATTGACCTCAGTGCCAGTACATTTATATGTAATTGGGATTCTTTGTAGGTCCAAAGACCTCAAATAAACATATTGCAAAGTTGTCCCCCTCCCTCCCTACACTATCTTTGTAGAATCTGTAATTATTAACAATGAAGAAGGAGCTGGGTTGAACAAAATTCCCTTGAGGACATTCTGTGGTTTCAACCACCACATTAGAGGAAGATACACTTTCCTCAGAACAGTGAGTACTTTTAGCATACAGTCCATAATGGGATTGAAGTTCTTTAGGATCCAGTGCTGAAGATGCCTCATTCTGAGCCTGGCATACAGAGTCACATATGTTGTGGACACCATCAGTCTTGACACAGTCAACCAAAAACCTACATTCTGAACACAGAACGAATAATCCGAATGGCCTTCCTTAAATCTTCAAAGGGAGCCTTCAGGAGCCAATCAACTAAGTAAGGGAAGATGAAAATTCCTTGCCAACTCAAATACACTGTTATCGGAGCCAGGCATTTTGTAAAAACTCTGGGTGCAGTGGAAAGGCCAAAGGGTAAGACTCTGTACTGGAAATGGTGAACTAAGAGAAAAAGATAGGTACTTGTGATGGAGGAGTCTTAGGCCCGTACTTTCATAGTTCACTAACAGAGACAGGTTCACGTCACTGCTGTGGGTGGAAGGAACTGAGGCAGCAATGAGAGCCATGCCCCTTTTATGCCCACACCCTCAGAGTATGCTCAAGTGCTAGGGTGGGGGTGAAGCCGCAGGGGCATCCTAACGGGCACTGCTATCAGGAGATTCTAAGGTCCTGCTGAACCGGTCAGCACAAGTCCCATGAATGGGAATATGCAGAGGACACTTGAAGAACTAAAAATATTTGACCATCCCACCAATCCTAATAACAAACTGACAATAACTTAAAAATCTCACTACTATTTCTTGACTAGATTTACTTAAGACTTAACACACTGGCAGTAGCCACAACTTGATGCTGCAATTAAACTTACTTGAGACCATAGGAGATATAATTGTCAAGAGTTTTTCTCTGCCACTTGTAAGAACTTCACAGCATCCCACAATGAAGTTTTGTTATGATCTGGATTGTGTTGCACAGAAAATTACTCACCATAGACAGCTGGGGATCTGGAACCTTAACAATCTCAGAGCTTGTTAAAATTGGAGAGGACTCATCACCATCCTGGATAGCAACATAATTGAAAGGCACAATAAATGTCTCACAAGTTATAATGAACGTGTCTTCTGTCAGAATTTACTACTTTCCATATTCAAGAGAAAATAAAGCAATTAAACTTTCAATGGATAACCAACAAAAGGCATAAAGAAAATATAGAAAGGAATTGTTCTAGCTAATTTTTTACAAAGTTGAGAAGATAGAAGGAAATAGGAGACCGAAGGATAAACTCCATCTGTTTGTGAGACAAATTTAGAGAGAAGTATAATTTTTAAAACTTCATCAGCATTAGCATTTTAGTGAAGAAAAAATGGATGGAAATTTTTACCAATATTATTAGGATATATCTGTTATGGGAGTGCTTAGAGGGCCCCATTGTGTGGGCAAACAAACAATTTTCAAAAGCTGTAGCCAAAACACTTATGGACAAAATTTAAATGTCCCATCATGAAAAAAAAATGGTTACTCACCTCTTGTAACTGTTGTTCTTCGAGATGTGTTGTTCATGTCCATTCCAAGCAGGTGTGTGCACGCCAGCCGGAAGATTTTCCCTTAGCAGCGTCCGTAGGGTGGGCCTTGGTGCCCCCTGGAGTAGCACCTCCATGGCGCCCTATATAGGGGCCCGCCGACCCTCAACCCTCTCAGTTCCTTCTTGCCGGCACTCCGACAGAGGGGTAGGAAGGTGGGTATTGGAATGGAAATGAACACCACATCTCGAAGAACAACAGTTACAAAAAGGTGAGTAACCATTTTTTCTTCTTCAAGTGATTGTTCATGTCCATTCCAAGCAGGTGACTCACAAGCCTGAGTTTAGGCGTTGGGGTCAGAGTTCACTGCGGATTGGAGCACTGCACGGCCGAAGGCTGCATTGTCTCTGGCCTGGTGAGTGATGGCATAGTGCGACGTAAATGTGTGGATTGAGGACCACGTGGCAGCTCTGCATATTTCCTGTGTCGGGACCTGAGCCAGGAACGTCATGGAGGAGGCCTGTGCCCTTGTGGAGTGGGCCGTGATCGGTGGGGCAGGCACCTTAGCCTGACCGTAGCATTCGTGGATGCAGGCCACGATCCACGAGGAGATACGCTGTGATGAGACAGGGAGTCCCTTCATCCTGTCGGCCACAGCAACACAGAGTTGGGTTGATTTCCTGAACGGTTTGGTTCTTTCAATATAGAATACCAGGGCCCTGCGAACGTCCAGGGAATGCAGCCTACGCTCCGTGCCGGCGGAGTGTGGCTTAGGATAGAACATCGGGAGAAAAATGTCTTGAGCGATGTGGAATTAGGAGACCACCTTCGGAAGGAACGCTGGGTGTGGCCTGAGTTGGACTTTGTCTTTGTGGAAGACAGTGTATGGAGGCTCGGACGTCAGTGATCTGAGTTCCGACACCCTCCTGGCCGAGGTGATAGCCACTAGGAATGCGACCTTATATGAGAGATATAGCAGACAGCATGTAGCCAGGGGCTCAAAGGGGGGCCCCGTGAGGGCGGAAAGGACCAAATTGAGGTCCCAAGCCAGGGCTGGTTGTTGAGCATGCGGGAACAGTCTATCTAGACCCTTGAGGAAGCGACAAACCAATGGGTTTGCGAAAACTGAACCACCTTCAGCTCCTGGGTGGAACGCTGAGATGGCCTCCAAGTGGACTCGAACCAAAGAGAGGGAAAGTCCTCGCTGTCTCAAATGAAGAAAGTAATCCAGGATGAGAGGGATCGGGGAGAGCAGCGGAGTCTATCCCTGCTGTTCGGCCCAGATGGAGAAGCGTTTTCACTTGGCCATGTATGTGGCCTTGGTGGAGGGTTTTCTGCTACCGAGGACTTGCCTGACCTGCTGCGAGCACTGCATCTCCACTGGGTTTAGCCATGGAGCATCCAGGCTGTGAGGTGGAGTGACTCCAGGTTCGGGTGGTGGAGGTGGCCCTGATCCTGTGTGATCACGTCTGGGAGCAGGGGCAGCATGAGGGGCGCCCGTGTGGACATGTACAGCAGCGACGTGTACCAGTGTTGGCGCGGCCATACCGGCACTATCAGGATGACATGAGCGTGATCCCTACAGATCTTGAGGCGTACCCTGTGAACCATGGGAATCGGGGGGAAGGCATAGAGCAGGCCGCCTTCCCACGAGAGGAGGAAGGCATCCGTTAGAGACCCTGGATTGCGCCCCATGAGGGAGCAGAAATGTCAACATGGAAGATTGAGCGTGCTACATCTCGGCGAAGGGACCACTCGTGACCATGGAACGAGTGGCTGAGGGCATCCGCCAGTCCGTTCTGCACACCCGGGAGGCAGAATGCCGTCAGGTGAATTGCGTTCTGTAGGCAAAAGTCCCATAACGCGAGGGCTTCCCAGCACAGGGGAGAGGAGCGTGCACCCCCGTTTGTCAATATAGAACATCGCCGAGGTATTGTCCGTGAGGACTGCAACACACCTGCCCGCCAGGCGAGATTTGAAGGGCAGGCAGGCTAGATGCACCACCCGTAGCTCCCTGACATTGATGTGCAGGGAAAGGTCCTTTGGGGATCAAAGGCCTTGGGTCCTGAGATTCTCCAGATGCACCCCCGACCCCAGATCTGACACGTCTGTTACCAAGGATAGGGATCGCTGGGGGCTGACGAAGGGTAGTCCCGCGCAAACCTCCCGCGGGTCGAGCCACCACTGGAGGGAATCTAGCACCATTCGGGGAAGCGTCATCACAGAGTCCAGCGCATCCCTGGCTGGTCAGTATACAGGACTGGAGAGGGTGCAGCCTGAGCATGGCGTGGCTCACCACATAGGTGCATGCCGCCATAGGACTCATCAACTTGAGTTTCTCACTGTGGTAGTCAGGAAACGTTGGAGACCGAGAATGTCGTCGGACAAGGACCGGAACCTGGACTCTGGTAGGTATGCTCTGGCTTGTGTCGAGTCCAGAACTGCCCCTAAAAATTCTATCCTCTGGATAGGAGATAGGGTGGATTTGGTCTCATTCAGCAGAAGGCCAAGCTTGAGGAAGGTCCTTCTAATGAAGACCACCTGAGCCTCTACCTGTGCCTGTATATGGGCGTTGCCCACGACGAATCTGAGGTAACGCCTGGCTTGGGGAATTATTGCAATATGAAAATACGCGTCCTTCAAGTCGAGGGCGGCGTACCAGTCCCCTGGATCCATGGAGGGAATGATGGAGGACAGGGAGACCATACAGAACTTGAGCTTCTTTACAAACTTGTTCAGACGCCGCAAGTCCAGAATGGGTCTGAGGCCCCCTTTCGCCTTCGGTATTAGGAAATACCGGAAGTAGAAATCCCTGCCCCTGAGTTCCTGAGGAACTTCCTCCACTGCCCCTGCGACAAGGAGGGACTGCACTTCCTGAATTAGAAGTTGCTCATGAGAGGGTCCCTGAAGAGGGTCGCTGGTGGGGAGGGCGGGAGGGAGAACTGGATAGAATATCCCCTCTCTATCGTGCGGAACACCCAATTGTCCGATGTAATTCGGGACCATGCACGATAGAAGGGGGACAGACGTGATGAAGAGGTAGGGTTGGTAGGATGTAGAGTCCTGACCGGTAGGTCGTCCCCGACCGCACCATCAAATTTGGGGTCTAGGCCTTGACGGGGGCTGTGGCTGGCCGGACTGGCCAGAGGGGTGTTGTTGCCTCCTTCTGCCGTTTCTGCTCCGCCTACGCGAGGCATCTGTGCGGTTCTGGGGCTGGTAAGGTCACGAGGCCGGCTGCGGCCTCAATTGCCTGCATTGGGTGGCTGGGTGTGCAAGCCCAGCAAGCGTAGGATAGCCCTTGACTCCTTTAGGCTATGGAGCCTCTTGTCCGTCTTTTCGGAGAAGAGCATGGGTCCCTTGAAAGGGAAGTCCTGGATGGTCTGTTGGACCTCATGTGGAAGGCCTGAGACCTGAAGCCAGGCTCCCCGCCGCATAACCAGCCCAGTTGCCAGTGTGCGGGAGGCTGCATCCGCTGCATCCCGGGCTGCTTGGAGGGATGCCTGGGAAATTAACTTCTCCTCCTCTATTACAGCAGAAAACTCTGTTCGCGATTCTTGGGGAAGGAGTTCAGCGAACTTGGACAATGCTGAGCATGTGTTGTGTCCATACTGGCTCTCTATAGCCTGTTGGTTGACTATACGTAATTGCAGACCCCCTGTTAAGTACACCTTTCTGCCAAATAGGTCCAACTTTTTGGCCTCCCTGTTCTTCAGTGTAGACCCTTGGAACCCCTGACGCTCCCTTTTGTTGGCCGCATCCATAACCAGAGAGTCCGGGGGAGGGTGGGCATACAAGTGCTCATGGCCCTTGGAGGGCACAAAGTAGCGCCTATGTCTTTTTAGTCGTGGGGGCCAACGAAGCTGGCGTCTGCCACAAGGTGCAGGACATATCAGCTATCGTTTTGATCAACGGTAGGGCAACCCTAGATGGGCCCAAGGGGGCCAGGATGTCCACTACCAGATCCACATCCACCTCGATCACCTCCGCTTGGATCGCCAGGCTCTGAGATGCACGCTTAAGTAGCTGCTGAAGCACCAGGTTGTCCTCTAGGGCCAGTGCCGCTGAAGTTCCCGCAACTGCCTCATCTGGAGAGGAAGAGGAGGAGATCACATGCAAAGGGCCTTCCTCTGTACCCTCAGTCTCTGCAGGGGCCTCCGGCACACAGTACTGCAGTTGCGTGGCCGGTGCGGATGCAAAATGCGGCACCGCGGCCAGTACTGGGGTCGACACCGAACGACAAGGGGTGCTGGGCAGTGCCTGCGGTGTCAGAACCATGGTCCCCGCCGGTGCCGGTGTCTGGCTAGGGGGTGCCGGGCTTTGTTGAGGCACACTCCTGTCTGACGGCGGTGCCGGTGGTGGAGGCATTTGCGCCGGACCCACCGACGTCAAGGAGACCAATGCAGACCTGGAGAGAGGGCCGTGCACCTGTCCCATGGTCTGATGGTAAGCCCAGGGAGTCCAGAATGGCCACTGGGAGAGCGGTTGCCACTGCTGCTGCCAAAGCCCCGGGTAAGGTTGTTGGCTCGCCTGTGAAGCCGACCTCCTGCTCCTCGATCTACTGGAGCGGTAGGATTCAGAGTCTGAGGTCCCCAAATAGGAGGACCTGGGGGAAGCCGTACCCACTGTCACCAGGGGGCAGTGCCGCGGGGCCGGGGAACGCTGTCTCTGCGCTGGGGCAGCGTGGGGCAGGGAGTGGGGCGATTTCATGGCTGGCTTGCCCTTTGATTGGATCGTGGGGCAGGCCATATTCGGTGGCTCTTTCCACCGGTGCGGGGAGGCCGGCACCGGGAGGCTTAATAAGTCAAAGGCGGCCTTGAACGCCTCCGGCGTTGATGAGAGACTCACATCCTCGCTGAGGTCCGGGGATCTCGACCAGTCTGGACTCAACCGCAGCCCCACCAGGATGGGAGTCGACGGAACCGTGGGAGGGTACGGTTGTGGCACGGCTTGTCCCACCGCACTCGTGGACACCGCCGGCCTTTTAAGGTCCTGGTGGGGTGATCGGCCCCTCACCGGCCTCCTCTTCTTCGCAGGCACCGGAGATGGTGATCGGTGCCTTACGGAGGCCGATTTTCTATGTCCCGATTCTCTCCGGTGCCGGGACTTAGAGGTCTTATACTGGGCCTCCTGTCTTGTTAGCGGTGCCAGGGCGCTGCGCACCAAGGATGAGGTGCTGGGCGCCGGATCGGCAGGCTCGGGGTCCGAGTGTGGCCGTAAGACCGCCTCCATCAGGAGCACTTTGAGTCTCTGCTCTCTATCCTTAAGAGTCCTGAGACGGAATTCCCTGCAGATACTGCACCAGTCTCTTTGGTGGCTCTCTCCAAGGCACCTTAAGCAGGAAGAGTGCGGGTCACTCTTCGGCATAAACTTCCCACAGTCCTTGCAGAGTTTAAACCCTGGGGACGCAGTCATGCCCCAGCAGGGCGACGAGTCCGTTGGGGGAAAAAACCCAACAACTATCAACTACCTACGACTAACACAAACTCTAACCTATGAGAGAGGAATCAAATATACACACTTAAACGGGACACTGCTATGCTTGTTGCAAGCAAGCAAAGTTCCAGCTAGCCGTCACCGGTGGTAAGAAGGAACTGAGGGAGTGGAGGGTCGGCGGGCCCCTAGATAGGGCTCCATGGAGGCGCCACTCCAGGGGGCGCCAAGGCCGACCCTACGGACGCTGCTAAGGGAAAATCTTCCAGCTGGCGTGCACGCGGCGCACACACACCTGCTTGGAATGGACATGAACAATTACTCAAAAAAGAATATGGGTTTACTGATTTGGAGTATTTGCTGAAGTTGAGGGAAAATGAACACACAGAGACGCACCCTATACTGAGGGCTCAGGATAGAATGCAACACAGATCATTTTGGGAAACATCTTTTTAGAAATTGCAGAATGGCACAAAGCTATCCGTTTCTAGCTTGAACTGGGAATTAGAAGGAATCTGCTTCCCCTCCTTACCAGTCTGAGCATTTTTTAACATAGCTAGCAGTTTTGTGTATGATGCATGAGGCAGACTAATATATAGCTCACTTTTCTGCACATATATCGATTCTACAGTGCTGACTATAGCAAAAGCTTGGTTTTGTACCAGCAAATTAAGTATACATTGGAGCAATTTTTTAGGCAGATGAAGCTAATAAATGCAGTAATAGTGTTAATAGCGGTAGTGTTTTTACAGACACAATTCTGATAACACACCTAAAAGTAAACAATACCTTTTAGCCAAGTAAGATACATATTATATGTGGATGGTGTTAAGCTTAGCCTGTGAATAAATGTATGATCGCTTTTCATATTAGGTAATTTAAGATTTTGAATTTTTAAAAATTGAAGTTAAAAAAGTCAAAGAAAAGGGACAATCCTCTTCAGTTCTGCTCAATTCAATTACAAAATTAAATAATAAATTGCATAGATGGTGACTTTGGCGTTAATTAAGATTTATGGTGCTACAGTATATATTTATTATTTCTATTACAAGAGCACCTGCTTGGGGGTGACAACCAAGGATCAATGGCCCCATTGTGCCAGGCACTATACAGACAAGGAGCAAAGAAGATCTGTCCCTGTATGTGAGAGCTTACAGTTTAGGTGAGGTGTTAGACAGGCAGCAGCAGGCAGATGAGGAAAAATGAGTAGTGGGGGAGAGGTTTAGTATAAAAGCAGAACTACTTATCTAACCACTACCGCCACCCTCCTCCGCCTCCCCCTCCCCCCCATGCCCACTTTAACTATGGCTAATCCTATATTATGAGTTTTCCCCCAAAACAGCTAAAAACATACAATTAACTCATTTGTGGATTGTGCATTATGTTTTCCCTTTAGCATTTTCTATTTGTTCAGTTTATCATAATGCATTTAAGAATAAATATTTAGTACTTAGTATATCTTCAATTTGATGTGCAAACATTAGTTCATTAATCTTAACAATACCCCACCAGATAGGTAGGTATCCTCATTTTATTGATGGGTAATGTGAGGTTCAGGGTACATCTACATTTGATCTGTGAGAGGTGATTCCTAGCTTGCGCAGAAGTACGCCAGGGGATCAGGCGGGATTATACTCAGAGCTGCTACTCATGTTACTGTGGACACGCTGCTATTTTCAGGCATTAGCTGGAGCCTAGCTATGAAAGTTAGGAATCACACCTCTCAGCTCAGATGTAGGTGTACCCTTAGTGACTTGACCAAGACCACACAAAGAATTAGTAACAGTTAGGATAAAGACTCAAGAGTTCCAGATTATTTTTAAAAATAAATAATTAATTTAAAAAGTAAGCACGCACACACACACACACACACACACACACACACACACACACTTACTGAGCCATTTGCTTCCATGAGAACAGAGTTAGGCCAATGCTGAGAGCTCTAGAAAATCCTACCCACTCTCATTGTCTTCTGACTTAAGGCAGTATTTTTTAAATGTGAACATTTTGTGGTGGTCTGAGGAGAACATGTATCACATTAAAATAAGAAACTGAAATTTTCTGGACCTCAGATAAGCGTAGTTACTAAATTCAGCCCTGGACTATTTAGAAGTACCTGCTAGGGACCAGTGAGCTTGTCATAACCATAAAGGGAAGAGTAACAGCCCTCCTGTGTACAGTACTATAAAATCCCTCCTGGCCAGAGACTCCAAAATCCTTTTCCCTGTAAAGGGTTAAGAAGCTCAGGTAACCTGGCTGACACCTGACCCAAAGGACCAATAAGGAACAAGATACTTTCAAAATCTTGGTGGGAGGGAAGGCTTTTGTTTGTGCTCTTTGTGTTGGGGGTTGTTCGCTCTTGGGACTGAGAGGGACCAGACATCAATCCAGGCTCTCCAAATCTTTCTGAACAAGTCTCTCATATTTCAAACTTGTAAGTAAACAGCCAGGCAAGGCGTATTAGTTTTTATCTTTGTTTTCTCAACTTGTAAATGTACCTTTTTGCTAGAGTGTTTATCTCTGTTTGCTGTACCTTTGAATCTAAGGCTAGAGGGGGGTCCTCTGGGCTCTTTAAGTTTGATTACCCTGTAAAGTTATTTTCCCTCCTGATTTTACAGAGATGATGTTTACCTTTTTCTTTAATTAAAAGCCTTCTTTTTAAGAACCTGATTGATTTTTCCTTGTTTTTAGATCCAAGGGAGTTGGATCTTGATCCACCAAGAGTTGGTGGGAGAGAGGAGGGTGATGGTTAATTTCTCCTTGTTTTAAGATCCAAGGGGTTTGGATCTGTATTAACCAGGGAATTGGTGAAGAGTCTCTCAAGGCTACCCAGGGAAGGGAATTAGCACTTTGGGAGTGGTGGCGGCGAACCAGATCTAAGCTGGTAGTTAAGCTTAGAAGTTTCATGCAGGCCCCCACATCTGTACCCTAAAGTTCAGAGTGGGGAAGGAACCTTGACAGAGCTAGTACTTCACTGAGCTAATTTAGAAATGGATGATTTTTTGGATTGGTTAATTGGGCACCATTTTCTCCAGTGATGTAAACCATTCTTTTGTACCCCTGCCAGATCACAAAGTATTGCTTCTTACCAACAAAACATTCTGACTGCTGTCTTGCTTTTTATCCGCTAATTACATTGTGACTTTAATCAGCCTTGTTCTGGAGAATGCCAGAACTAGAAATCAATATTTGATCTCACCTGAAAGCCTCAAATTCTATCTTTTAAATAGTAGAAAACATTAATGGGATATTTTCAAAGGCCCCAAGGGTGGAGAGGTGCCCAACTCCACTGATCGAGTGGAAGTTGGGAGCCTAACTCCCCTTTGTACCTTTGAAAAATCTCCCCTTCATCTACAACCACAAATCATAAATTTAGGTGAGAAAAAGGCAATACAATCATTAAGGTCTGACATCTCTTGCATCCCCAGGCTCAAAAAAAATATATATCTTATACCACTGGAAAAAAGAAACAGCCAACTTCTTCATGATTTATAACAGTGGCAAGCTTATAAAGACCTAAAATACTAAGAATTGACAGTAAACTGTTCTAAGCCCTAGTGCTCAACTAGTGATTTGAAAGCCAAGAATTCACTTTTTTCTAAGATTTCATCTGTATTTTTTCATCTTTGAATATTTTAGTTAAAAACAAAAAGGTGAAGTATTTCTATCACCATGCTGTTCTGTTACAGTGAAAAGTCAAACTAAAAAAATAAAAGCAAAAACTTTACTTAACAGGTCAGCCCACCAATTTTTCTAGATTGCACATAAAAGTTGAAACCAGAATGACCTATTTTTGCTTACTTTAGTTATTCAGCTCAAATGAAGGACACTCTGTCTTTACAATTTCATTATGTTTTAGCACAAAAAAACCCTTAAACTGTAACAAGAATTTGCAAGTTGGTTGATTTCTAGCATTGCTCTCATGGGCCAAATTCTCTCATTAAAGATAGCCTATTCTGAAATATAGCTATTCTATGAAATACCCTGGAGACAGACAGAACGACATCAGTCAACAGAATAAGGATGTTGGCAGTTTTACCCACCTTTCAAATGGATAGGGAATGTGCAACTCTGACCCCTCTTTCACTCAAAGAACATCAATATCTATTATATTGTCCCTGACTGTGTAACCTCAATAATTCATGACAACAATTGTTTACCTGCTAATTTGCCATGGAGGTCTCAAAACAAATGTGAGGCCAAACCTAGCGGCGTATTATCGCCTAGGCCGACAAATTTATTAATAGCAGCATTTTTGTAATCCCGGCATCAGTGATGCTGCGATTCTACCAATCATAGCACGTATTGAAATCACCAATGACAGCGCGACACCATTTAGTAAACATACTCGCGAGAATGCTAAACGTTAATATGATGACTGGGCGGAAGAAATTAAGCGGTTCTCAGTTTTGGATCCATGCGCATTCCCGCGCTATACGCGAAATCGTGCTATACAGATGCGTGTTCAAGCGAGGGTCCACTGTACTTGTAATTTTATTTATAATAAAACTTGTAAATGTTCAATTATTTTAATGATATTTAGATTCATTTTAGTTCAAACAAATTTGTAAAAAAAACTAAAACAAGTTCATATGGGGCCGTCGGCGGCAATTATTTAAGGCCTCGGGGCGGCAAAATCATAAATCCACCACTAGCCAAACCTCATAAGAATACAGAGTTCATTTTGAGTTTGGTTTAATTAAATATTTTATAGCATAATATTAAACATACTCCACTATATTCCAAAAATGCCATTTTTACAAATGTAAGACCTCACTATCACTCTCTGCTATTTATTCTTTGATGAAAGGTGGAGAGACACTGCCAATTTTGCAGATTATAGTGTGTTACGGTAAAGCAAAGTGTTGATCAAGCAAGGTTCTGCCACACCTCTTTGAAATTACAGCATTTATCAGTTTCTAAAACACTAACAAATAGGGGGTTCTATTGATCTCATATTATGGGGTTAGTTAAATCAAGGTTCCAAGCTGTACCAGCAGGATACAACTATCTGTATCCAGAACATAGATGGACACACAGGCAAGGCTTCAGCGACTGATAAAACCTAATTTTTTTAAACACTGGGAAAGATATTCTACTGAGAAAATCCTTTAAATGGATCTGGCTCTGCAATTGCCCTATTTACCCAATACAATGCTGTTTTCACTTGAACCCTATATGAAAATACACGTTCATGAAAAGTGCTGGAGTTCATTTACCCATAGAGATAAGATGAGATATTTGCATTTTGGAATTCACACAGTGATATTTCCATAGTGAGTGATGTTTGCCTAAAAGTGAAACTGGAAGTTGTGTTCTTGCTACCTGCAGACTGGCATTCCTCACATTTTAAATGCTGCATTACAATTAAATTGATAGAGAACACAGGAAGCGGCCACTGCCACTTCATTTTATATACAGTAATTGAGCGTTGAGTCACAGAATCTCAGATTCTATCAGCAGCTGTTTAACAGGCTGGTTCTCTGTCACAACACCAAAAAACAAATCTATCAACACAACTGTGACAAGTAATTTTCACTTAGACTATCACTCAGAGACAGGTGACAGCCTACCCTTGTTCCATTAGATTCTATATGCTGGATAGGTAATCTTTATATTTTAAGTGGAAGCATAACAAACTTGAGAAGACAGGCAACTAATTTATGGACTGTTTTCTGCTGTTTCCAGAAAAGTGGTCCTGAATTTGTTTGCGTGAAGTAGCTTTTTAACAAGACCTTCAAATTGTGGCTATTTCTACTTTTAGAAATAGTTACCCACCTAATTATCTTATGATGCTTAGTAAGCCAGTTTTATACCTTCATTATATTCCTTCTTCATGCTTCTAAGAATATTTCCTAGCTTGTTTGCAGAGCTATGCAGAGAAAAGTAATTCCGTTTCGTAGAGGATTTCAGGTTCAAAATTTGGTTTCAGTCCAATTCAGAATGAAAACCCAAAGATTTCTAAATTCTCTGTGAAAGGGATTGGAGCCATGACAGGTGCCATCAGAACTTCATTGAAATCAAATCATCTCCAGGAGCCATTTTCATTTCAAACTGGCAAATTTCAATGAAAAAAATGTGTCACTGGAATTTTTCTGACCACCTCTACTTGTTTGGTTCAAAACCAAGCTTTCTCTCTCCCAATAGCAAAAAAATATATATACACAACATGTTAAGACAGCACAAATTCAGTTCCCACTACAATCAAATGTGCATGTAGGGGGCAAAACACATGCATGTTCCATAACCATCCTTCCACTCTGAAGTGCATCATTCAAATGCAACAGCAGCACTTCAAAGATCGTAGACGAAGGGAGCAGCAGAAAAGTGGACATCATGATACAACATCTGTATAACACAACACTTCATAATTATAATATCCAGCCTATATGAGCAAATGTTTGTTATAAACCTTACAATCATATATTTTCTACAGACCATGGAACAAGATATTAAAAGTGATGTGACTATATTAGATAAGCAAACAAAAATATACTGCAATCAGACAGTCTCCAACAAATACACCTACCCGAGAAAAAACTACATCAAGGTAGGAGAGTTGGATGGTTTTGTGGCTAAAGCATATGAAAATCTGAAGAGCCAGATTCTCATCCCAGCTTTTCAACCTGCAATGTGGTCTTGGAAAATTCACTTAACCTCTTACCTTCATCTTCCCGTTTGTAAAATGGGGATAAGAATACTTATTTACCTTGCAAGTTATTTGGGGGAGTTGTTAATGTTTGTAAAGTGGCCTGAGATCCTTAGAAGCAAGATGCTACAAGATGCTCTGAGGAAAGCAGAGATTTCATCCATTTGTTATTGTCATGAAAACCTATTCAAAGTATCAAAATGTGTCTTTAAAATATAACAAAGAATATTGGGGAAATGAGACAAATGAGACTGTCTATTGGCACAGCCCTTGTGCAAAGTTTTGATAAGGCAATCCCGTATCAAGTCTACCAATGAAGACATGTAGATCTCTTTATCCCAATCCAAGAACCAATTTTACATAAAGCTACTCTGAAAGTACTACTTGATTTGGGGAACAATAAATCAAAAAGTTTTTAATCACTTGCACGTATTAAATTCTGTAATCTTGAACTGCATTACATGAATGATTGACTTCTGTAATCTTGTTGGAGCTATACTATTTGATTTGTATGTACATAAACAGCTGCCACTGACAGCTGTCTACTGCTATCTTGCAACAAAATATTTCATCTCAGCAGGAAAACCTGTAATTTTTTTTGCTGCAAGTTTGCTTTTTTCTTCCTAAAGGAGATCATAAAACCTACAAGGCACATACCTTTTCATAGTAAACTATTCCATATTCTTTATCATCACATTTGACACACCGAAACTCAATCATCAAGTACATAAAATTAGAACTTCGTTTTTCACTCTGAAAAGAAAACAGACTAAAGATGTGGATTGTATATTAAAGAAGAGCATCAATCTTCAGCATTTTCTTAACAGTAATAACCATATTTCCTTTGTGCTGTAACTGATGGATCAAATTATCAGATGTTGTGGCAATTACTCAGTTTATAATTTCACATAACTACTTACTCTAGGACACAAGCTTCCTCTGGCATTATATATTGTCAGTCACACTCCACAACAAACATTTGCATTCAAGAAGAGGAAACGGTTTAAGTGATCCAATGGAACAACAGAGTTAAAGTTGCACTATATGGTGTTATGTTGGCACACCAATGGCTTCAAGATGCAGTCTGCTCAGTTTACAAGTTTTCTAATTGCTAACACTGCAAATAAAACTTGGGATCCTGGAGTGTGTTTTTTCTGATTTGCATATCACCACCAGGAATAAAAATTCTGCTACTGAACCTTAGTAAACAGCTCTGCACAAATCACAAGAGAATTAGTCTGCCCACCCAAGGAGGTATGGACTGTCCAGGAAAGGGAGACTGGTCTTGTAATTAAAGCACAGTCATGAGAATCAGAAGATAGGGTTCTGCTACAGACTGCCTGCTTGACTTATGGTCAAATCACTTCTGTGCTAGTTCTCCCTTCTGTAAAAACAGGTATGTTTCATTGAAGGTTAGAATTTGCACAGCACTTTAGAGTCCCCAGTGGAAGGGGCTATAGAAATGCAAATCATTATCTCTGCAGGTCTCACTCAAATGCCAAGTAGCTAAAAAAAAATTCTTAGGCTTTGTGTGCACTGGCAAGTAAAAGACAAAAAACTTCTGTCCTTCAGAGGTGTTTCAAAAAAACACTCCCTGAAAGACAAAAGTTTTGTCCATGACAAGCACAGGTGTGAACAGCACTTTCACAGCAGATGCGCTCTCCTACTCTCCTGTGGACAACACTAACACTGATCATTGTGGGAGGAAATTTTTTGTCATCAGGAGAGCTACACTGCACGCCTTTTATCACAACCGTGTCACTAAAAGCTGCATAGTGTAGACATAGCCTTACACAAGAAAGCAGCTGTCAACACAGGGAGCAGATGTGTTGAGTAAGGTGGTCATTTTATGCACCTTTCAGAGCATAGGCCATTTAAGGAGATCATTTTTGGCTTCGTGGGTTAACACTTCCCCCCTGAGTTGGAGGCAGTTCACTTCGTAGGTTAAAAATAAATAAGCAATTGATTTAAGCAAAAAAGTCTCCAGTTGCAATATTTTCCCTCCCAAACCAAGATCAATTTAAACAAAAGGTTGTGAGTTGATTAGAAAATGATTATAAATTTAATGCAGAGTTTATATGGGTTGAAGTTTACTGAAGGAAGTTGTTTTGACAACTTCAATTCTGCCCCACCCCATGATGCTCTAACAGTCTTAAGCACCTATAACCAAGTTAACTGATATCTAGATCTATTTTCAACTACCTCTGTATCACTAACGCCAGAGAAAGTCATTCTTTTTAGATTGATTTCTTCCTTTAATGTGCACAAGAGAGAAGAAAAATAGGGCAAGTCATCTGAATTACAGTCTTACAAGCAAGCCAAGGCTTCCATATCAACAAGACCCAAAACCCATTATAAAGCTGATATATGATGACCTACCTCATTGATCATTTCTATTTCTCTAAAGGTCAGTCTGTCCAGCCAGTCTACTTTCACCATGTGACCTTGTCGATGAGACTTGGTGAGCTGCCATAGAAATATATAGTGATACTATTTAAATTGCTGTGACTAAAAAAAGAACATCCAGGCCATAATTTCAAAGACAATCACACATGAAAGGGATGGGAAGAGAGGGAGTTAAAAAGTTTCTACATTACAAATAAAGCGTGCCCTATAAACAATCTGCATTATAAAAATATTCCCAGGATCCAAAACATATTGATCACAAAAGAAAGGATAAAATATACACACATCACTAACCTTAGTTTTGAATTCCAAATAATATGACATATTAAAAGTGTCCTATTTGTAAAGCAGAACTCTAGCATGACAAAGTTAATGGCTTTGTGGTTCGTTCCATGTGAAAGATTTCTGAATCTAAAATCTCCAAATTAGTGACTGCAAGAGTTTGATACTTCATTTAACTTTATGAACAATACTTCTTGTCCTTAAAAGTAATTTAAAGATATGATTTCAGTAAGTCTGTCTTCGCCAGTAATACTGCATACAGCAGAGATTCCAAAACTGTGGTCTTGCATCTGCTGGTGGTCTGTGGAGAGCTGGATGATATGTTACTGCAGGGGTAGGCAACCTATGGCACGTGTGCCAAAGGCGGCACACAAGCTGATTTTCAGTGGCACGCACACTGCCCGGGTCCTGGCCACCGGTCTGGGGGGCTCTGCATTTTAATTTAATTTTAAATGAAGCTTCTTAAACATTTTAAATACCTTATTTACTTTACATACAACAAATAGTTTAGTTACATATTATAGACTTTTAGAAAGAGACCGTCTAAAAAACATTAAAATGTATTACTGGCACACGAAACCTTAAATTAAAGTGAATAAATGAAGACTCGACGCACCACTTCTGAAAGGTTGCCGACCCGTGTTACTGGTTCCTTCTGTATCTCGTTAAAATACATTAAAAATATATTCCTAATGTTACTATTCTGCCTAAGTAATTGACATAGTTCCTAGAGAGGTCATGTGACTATCTCCCATTCCAATGGCAGTCTATGAGACAATCTATTAACTGTGGCCCACACCGTACAGTTCAAGAAGAAACATAGAAGAAAGCAGTTTGTCAATCCCTTGGGGGTGCAATAAAAGTTTACAAGAAACGACAAGAGCGCTAGGCCTTCCTAATACTAAGAAATTAGGAAAGCCTTGAAATACGGTAAAGTGACCATCTTTTTGCCAGAACAACAGAAATTATAGTACATAGAACTTAAGGTAAAATTTCAAACACAAGATATTTCTGAAAATTAGACATGCATATTTTTGAATTTTTTACCTTTCATATCCAGCAAAAGTCCCCAGTCTTTATAGCAGAAATAAGATAAATGTATTATATTACACTATAAGGCTTGAAGACCTGTAAATTAAAGACTCCTGTAAGGCAACTGACTTGTTAATTTTGTGTTTTTCTAGGGGTTTTTTTTGTTTGTTTGCTTAAAAATCAAAATGTACCATGGCCCACATTAAGTGGATCTAAAACTAGGTAACTGACAGGGATCAAAATGTAACTGTAAACAGATAATCATGAAGCATTTTCTAGTGGGGTCCTGTAAAGATCTATTCTTGGCCCTACACTATTTAACATTTTTATCAATGACTTGTAGGGTTGTCAACTTTGGTTGGACGAATTCCTGGAGGTTTGATCACATGACAATCTTTAATTCAAGATTAATCTTTCATTCCTGGAGACTCCCGGACAATCCTGGAGGGTTGGCAACCCTAACACTTGGTAGAACACACAAAATCAACACTGAAAGTCTGAGATGACAAAGATTGGGGAGTGGTAAAAAAAAAAATGGATATGACATGTCACTCAAAGTAATCTGGATGGCTTGGTAAACTGGGCGCAAGCAAACAATATGCATTTCAATATTGCTAAATATGAAGTTATACCCTAGGGAAAAAAGAACGTAGGTCATATATTCATGTAGAGTCTATCCTGGGAAGCAGTGTAACTGAAAAATACCTGGGGGTCACTGCGGATAATCAGCAGCAAATTAGCTTCAACAAGATGCTGTTACCAGAAGGGCTAATGTGATCCTTGGATATATAAACAGTGGAATCTCAAGCAGAAGTAGAGGGATTATATTACCTTTGTATTTGGCACTGTTTCAACTGCTACTAGAATAGCGTGCGCAGTTTTGGAGTCCACAATTCAAGATGGAGGATGATAAATTGGACAGGGTTCAGAGAAGAACCACAAGAACGATTCAACAGTTGGAAAACATATCTTATTGTGACAGACTCAAGGAGCTCAATCTATTTAGCTTAAACTGAAGGTTACACTCTGATTGAAGTCACCCCTAAGTACCTACATAGGGAACAAATATTTGATAATGGGCTTTTCAATCTAGCACACAAAAGATATAACCTGTTCCAATGGTTGGCAATTGAAGTTAGACAAATTCAGACTGGAAATAAAGTGTACATTTTTAACAGTGAGGATAAACAATCACTGAACAACTTACCAAGGGCAATGATTTATTCTCCATCACTGGCAATTTTTAAAATCAAGTTTGGATGTTTTTTTCTAAAAGATATGCACTAGTTCAAAGAAAAAATTAATTCAGGGAAGTAAAATGGTCTGTATTATGCAGGTCAGACTAGACGATCACAGTAGTTCTTTCTGGCCTCAGAATCTATGAAAAGTTATGTTAGGACTTCTGTTAAGCAAATTATTATGGCTCAGCAATTGTTCATAGCCAGGATACTAGTAATTCAAATATGGACAACAACAACAAAAGCATTGAGTGCAAAGCATACGACAGCTCAGATGCCTTATAAAAATCTATTAAGTGGAACTACACAGGCATAGTATGCTATCAAAATACATGCACAATATGCTGCTGTTATGTGGCTGTCCTAGCACCATTCTGCAAGCCTAAAATGTAAGGGCTGAAAAGTGAAGAACTGCTTTTGCCAATGTGTGTCTATAGACAGGCTCAATGAGTATTAGGATACCATAACTTATGTATGTACTATATAAAATGATTGTATATATAATATGCATGCTGTATATTTACACCCCCATTGGATAAAGGGAAGTAGACAAACATTTACATTTCATTTACTCTTTTCACAAGACACTTTTGACGGGGGGGGGGGGGGGGGGGGCGAGAAATTGGAGGAAAAAAGCCCAGTCCTGCCGGAAGTTTCTCTTCCTTTCTATATTTACAGTAGCACCTTGAGGCCCAAATCAGGGCCCACTGTGATGGTATTGTACAAACACGTAATGAATAAATTGCATGGAACTGGCAATAATTTCAGAAGTCATGAGTCAGACAATCCACTCTCTCAAAAGAAAAAGATTTTTTTACACCTTATTTATTTTTAAGTCAAAGTATATATTTTTTAAAAAACTGCCATAAGATTTTTTTTTTGCCTTTGTAGAGAGAAGCAGCATGCCCCCAATTTGCATGTAATCATCACAGAGCTAAAATTCAACCTTAGATACAAGTAGTGTAGACCTAACTGTTCACTACTTGGAAGGGATTCTGCTTACCCTCGCCTCTCACTTTAGGTGTGGGGAGCTGCCATTGTACCTCTCTCCCTACCTGGACAGGACTGGATTAGGGTCACTGCCTCCTCACTCTCCATCATCTTCCTCAAGTCGTCTGTCCTTACCACCTGCATCCATTTGCCTCCCCATATTTCCCTCTTATTCTGCTACATATTTTTCTCCTTCTCTGTCACGCCACATTTCCCTGTATATGCCACTCAAATTCCTTTGATTCCTGACATATTCTCCCTCCCTGTTGCTCCCAGCATCCCATTCTCAACACCTCCCACATTCTCCTGCTTATCCCTCAGATGGCAACTAAGGTGGCCACCATGTTCCCTGAGCAGGCTACCTTCAGCCATTGGAAGCAATGAGGGCTGGTAGAGTCACTTCCAGTTAAAGGAACCTGGAGGCCATCTTGCTGCGGGCAGTCTGTGGCTTCAGTACACTGAAACTAAGTGAAGACAATCAATTTGTTAAGGGTACAACTTCACAAGACTGAAAGCAGGAATTAGAATGACAAGAATCCTTTAAATAAATCCTTCAAAGCTGCAACTTTGTGAAAAAATCCTGAGAGCTGCAAAGACCATATATAGTCCCTTTCCTAGGGATCTTACTAACTAGGTTAATGAAAAGATGTGACAGCTAGAGGAAACAAATGAAAATGGGAGTGATGAGGAGGAGGTGGCAGAGAAATAAGCACAAACACTAAGAACCTGATCCTATGAGGTGCTAAGGCATTCTCGTCACCCACAAAAGAGTCCTTTAATTGACAACGAGAGCAAAATATGAGAGTAGAGGTTAGCCAGCATCTCCCAGGAAATAGCCAAAAATTACCTAAATGAGGAACTGTAGGTTCCCAGGGTAACAGCTAAGAGATTATGAGTATGCAGGATTGGTTAACCTTCAGCTGTGTGTGTGATCTGAGGATCCTTCCAGTAAATCCCCCAACATGTGCACCTGCTCAAATGTAATCTACAAATTAAACTGTACACCAGGGAGGTAGAGTACAGCTATACTCTCTGAGTACATTGGATAGTATGGTAGTCTTTGGACACATCTTTTTAAAATTACATCTATATTTTCCATCCTTCCCATCCCAACAATGCAGAGTGCCTCAAATTATAAATCCTGAAGTATTCTTTTGCCAGGACCAGTCTCTCCTTCAAAGTCTTCACCAAAGCTGGAGGAAAACCTGAAGAAATCCAAAAGCCAGCACAACCCAAAGTTGAATTTTGCTCTCTCTATATAGCATTACTGGAATGGAGAATGGGAGACACGTAGAAAGCCAAGTTCGTTCAACGGAAGGAGTTTATTAATGGTTTCCTTGAGATTAGTTATTGGATTACTGCTCTGGATATTTGTGTGGAAGGCTGAAACGGTGTTGCTGAAATCAAATCCTGGTATGAATTACAAAACGGAAGAGATCTAGGAGACACTCCATCACGGCTAAACATTATATGCATGACCACCATTCACTGGATTCAAACTTGCAATGTTTTCCATTTGTCTGAATATACAGCACTGAGCTTTTTCGAGATGATTAAAGAAATACGTTTGCCAAATAAGGGTCCCAGATCCTTTACAGGTTTCTCTCTCATCTTACAGGAAATTGCTGCTGCTTGGGTATGTTTTCATTTTAGAGGAAAATTCCTTTTATTTCTGAAGGAGGTGGGGAGGAGCCTGTCTGAAGTTTCCCCCCTCCAGTTAGAGTATCAACAGTGCCCTAGGTGGTGTTATACAATCAATCAACGTAACTCCATTTAAAGACAGGATAGTATCAGCTTGTACAGGCACTACTTAGTCCCTAGCACAGAAGGCGGGGTGGGAGGGGGCAGTCATTCTCATCTCCTCTTCCCCTCAAACATCTCTGCATAATAAAGGGATGGAGACCCAAAAGGAAGAGATGCCTGGGGGAAGGTAGGGTTCCCTACTATTTTGAGGGCTGGGTTTACTCTCAACCTGGAAAAGTTTAACTCTTTTTGCTTATATTAGCTTATCAAGGTTCTCTAATGTTGAACAGGTTTTACTGCATTTTGTTTCTACTCAGGCCTTTCCCCAGTTTGTAAGGATACAGCCAGGGAAGAATAACTTCTAGAGAAGGGATGTTGAAGCACCTCTAACTTATTTCTACATTCCTATGTAAGGTCACAGAGATAAAGCAAGAACAGGCCCTACTGAGCAGGGGTGCCAATCTGGTGACAACTCAATGAACTTATGGAATATTTCTGGAAGCCCCATTGCAATGGAAAGAAGTGTATGTTTATTTATAAAAAATACCTTTAGCCAACTTCTTTGAAAATTCTAACTGGAAAGGATGAGAGCATTTACAGATGTATATGCCCACACCGCACGAGCATGCTTTCATACACATCTCGAAAATAGTGCTGGTTAATATTAGAAACGGCAAATTTGACTATCAAAAGCTTTAAGCAAGAAAGTAACCATAAAAAAAAACACCCAGCCCTTGATTAAAGGTACTTTCACTTCAAAAATCACAATTCGTAGCAGAGTGGGAAGGTTTCTTATTAATAAACGTTAGACTGTTTAGTGTCAGAAGCATGCACTCCCAAAACCAGGTGCTGACAAGCTTTGCCCTCTTGCTACTTACTTCCTCCATATGTTCCTTGTCAGGCTCCTATATTAAAGAAACTTGTTAATTAACCAACATGTTAAAGGACTGTAATTTCCAAATATTGAATTGGAATTTAATACCGTATTTTAATCAGAATTTTACCAAATGGAGAGTTGAGGGCACTCACTATCTCTCAAGAGAAGCTTACTGCATCACAGGATCAGGTTGACAATGAATACGATCCCCCTACAATTCCCTTACAAACAAATAGGTGAGAAGAGCTCACCTCAGCTCAATCTAAGTGCCAGGAAAAGCAAATTTAAATGCATCAAAAGAAACAGACCAAAATAAACCTGATTGTGTCTTTTGAAACTTCAGCATCATGCCACACAGCTATATTTTAAATGAATACCTAAACCAAATCCACCCAAGATATTGCTACTCTTTTCCTTTTAAATCAATACACAAAAGGAAGAAAACAAAAATCACATGCTTCTCCTTCACAATACATTGTCCTTAAAGACAAAATACACTTTGCTATCAAAAGGCCAAGTTTCTTTTACTGAAACTAAATCTTTTTTTAGATTTGCCAAATCGTGTAATCCTATAAGATAAAAATAATTTTAGAGGTGGGTTGGTTTTTGTTGTTGTTTTTTTAGGGGCATCAAATAAAATATGCAGAAGAGAGCACAACGAGATCTTGAGCATAGTACTTCTAAATTAATTTCACATTTTACATGAGGATCTAATATAATTTAGGTCAAGAGATGTTTGCCTTACGACTGTTTTAGTTAAGCTTCTGAAAAGATCAGTAGATTCTTGAAGATTATTCCTCACCTTTTTTTAAAGCCATTGCTTCAGCAAGGAAATTACACCTTCCAGAACATAAGTTAGTAGCTTTTTAAGGTTCAATCTTAGCTTGGCAGAAACTCATTTAGATAGACAAGGTGGGCAAGGTTTTATTGGACCAAGTTCTGTTGGTCGAATAAAAGATATTACTTGTCACCCACGTGGTCTCTGTAATATCCTGGGACCAACACAACAACAACATCACTGCATCTAAAAACTTAATTCAGTACACTTGCTATCATGGATCTCTGGACAAAGCTAAACGTTTTTGACAGCCTCAGACACTGGTAAGCAACCTAATATTAAATGATAACCAGGATTTTACTGAGGAATCTGAGGAAGAAATTGCGTTCAACTGCACCATGAAAGTACATCGTAATACTGCAGAAGAAATACATTTGCATCAAACAACTTGTGGGTTTTGTTTTGTACAAGTAGCTTTGATCATGATTCTGCCTCTCAAACTCTTTTACTCTTTACACTGCAGAATCAATTATCTAAATTATACTTCATGAACCAAAGCAAAAGTCTTCATAAAAGTTGAATTTCCTGGAGATACTAAAAAAAAAAAAAAAATCCTGGGATGGACAAAACATTAGAATTTACTAAGTCTCTAAAATGCTTTGAACAGCAGCTGAAAGTGTTCACTGCAGGAAGGAGGTCTCAGCGTTTCTACCATGAGCCAAACAACCACTATGTAGGTCTTGAGGACACTACACAGGTCTTTCTTCTTCACTATGAAGCAATGATGCTGCAGGTCTGTACAGAAAAGTACATTTGATAACCACTGGGGAAAAAAATCATCCTATTCCCCATGGTACTAAGGCTGACTCTGTAGCCCAATATCAGCCTTCATTGCAACAAGTACAAGCTGTATGTCCTTGCCTTAAGACCAAACATTTTAACCTCACCCTATCCAGCTGTCCCTATCACTCCACCAGCAATGCCAGCTTTGACAGTTCTCTTCTCCCACAAGCACCTCTGCACTTTCCCCTAGAACAGGGGTTCTCAACCTTTTTCTTTCTAACCCCCCTTCCCCAACATGCTACAGAAACTCCATGGCCCAGCTGTGCCACAACTTCTTTTTCTGCATATAAAAGAAAGGACCGGCATTAGGGGGTAGCAAGTAGGGCAACTGCCCAGGGCTCCATGCCACAGGGAGCATCACGAAGCTACGTTATAAATAAAATAAATAAATAAATACATTATATAAATTAATTAATTAATGGAGATATCCTATCTCCTAGAACTGGAAGGGACCTTGAAAGGTCATTGAGTTGAGTCCAGCCCCCTGCCTTCACTAGCAGGACCAAGTACTGATTTTGCCCCAGAGCCCTAAGTGGCCCCTTCAAGGATTGAACTCACAACCCTGGGTTTAGCAGGCCAATGCTCAAACCACTGAGCTATCCCTCCCCCCCTACTCAGTTGCTCAGTCTTCAGCTTTAGCCTCAGGTGGTAGGGCTTGGGTCCCAGGCTGCAGTCCTGCACAGCGGGGCTTTGACTTTGTGCCCTGGGCCCGAGCAAATCTAACACAACCATGCTTGACGGACCCCCTGAAATCTGACCACAGCCCCCTGGGGGCCCCAGTCCCCTGGTTGAGGACCACTGCCCTAGAATACATAAGGGTTGGAATGAATGGCACTGATCTACAGGATTATAAATCCAAACTTTGTTTTCTATGCTATGGTCTGTCAGTCATTTTTTGTGACAGATGTCTGATCTCTAGGTACTCAACAAAAAGACTCACCAACTCATTTCACATCAGACCAAACACCTATTAACTTTGGCCTGATGTCAGAGACTGATACCAAGTCTGATGCATATGCCAAATACACTAAGCAATGCTGCTATATACATTTGAATGAGCTGGTACTGAAGTTACTTTTTCTACTAGCCTTTCATCACAACAGATCTGGATTCAAATCTAGGTCAGGACCCTCATGAAAATGAGTACAACATTCACTTCTTTGATATTTGTCCATTTCACAGATTCTGTACATAACATCAGCATAATATGCTGAACCGGTTAGAAGGAACCTAAGAATGGAATGATAGGGATACTGCAGTCTAGAATTAAAGTTCAATAGAACATCTGTAGGAAAGTTTGAATCATATCTGTCCATAGTCAGTGATTCTAGTCAGCAGTTAGTTCTTACTTTCACGAGTATTCAAACTGAACACTGAAAATCCTACCATACAGCTAACCAATAGCGGGGAAAAAACTGCTATGAAATTTATCTTCATTGTTTACCAGCTTGACCTCTAAGCAATCATCCATTTTAAACCAGTCAAACTGAAGATTGGCCTTAGGCTTCTGACGCCCTCTGTTCTGAAACCTTTTCCATGGGAATATTAGAAACATAACCTGACACACATTGGTACAAGTTCATGTGCTTAAGGCAGCTGATTTACTTGACAGTATTTCGAGGCTCTGGACTCCAATATAACCTAACCTAAGTTACAAGCATTTGATAAGTCACAGACAGCCACTTTTTGAATTTAATTCTCTGAAGCTGAAATGTCATCACCTAGCTCAGTAAACTGCAGTTACTAATTTTTTCCTGGTAAAGCTCAGGCTAAATTTTCTTTTCTAGAATTCATCTGCTGACCATCTAGAATTACAGAAAAGGAACTGAGGAAGGGAAAATCCTATGTTGCATAGCCACCGTCTGAGCAGCTGAAAAGAAAGTTTAGAGAAGACACAGATTAAGGAGAAAAAAAAACATAGCCAGCGCTGAGGTTTCAAGTTTAATTTTGTACTGGGTATTTCTACAACCAAATCACTATGATCAAAACCAATACTCTCTTGTAACTTTCCCTTCATGTGTCCCCTCCTCCAAACAAGTCTATGAAGACAAGCATTATAGATAGGCCCTACCAAATTTATGGCCATGAAAAACACATAACAGAAATCTGGTCTTTTGTGTGCTTTTACCCTATCCTATACAGATTTCACGGGAGAGACTAGTGTTTCTCAAATGGGTGGTCCTGACCCAAAAGGGAGTTGTAGGGGGGGGTCACAAGGCTATTTTGGGGGGGCACAGTATTGCCACCCTTACTTCTGCGCTGCCTTCAGAGCTGGGTTGCCAGAAAGCGGCAGCTGCTGACTGAAGGCCAAGCTCTGAAGGCAGCAACGCAGAAGTAAGGGTGCCAATACCATACCATGCCAGCCTTACTTCTGCGCTGCTGCTGTCAGCGGCTCTGCCTTCAGAGCTGGACTCCAAGTCAGCAGCTGCTGCTCTCCAGTTGCCCAGCTCTGAAGGCAGCTCCACCACCAACAGCACAGAAGTAAGGGTAGCAGTACTGCAACTCCCCCTACAATAACCTTGCAACCCCCCGACAACTCCCTTGTGGGTCAGGAACCCTACAATTACAACACCGTGAAATTTCAGATTTAAATAGCTGAAATCAGGACATTTACAATTAATTATTAAAATTCTATGACTGTGAAATTGACCAAAACGGACCGCGAATTTGGTAGGGCCCTAACTAGAGAGATGTCCTTCTGTCTTTGGATCCTCCTGTCCCGGATTTTAGAGCAAAACCCCTTTCTCTCCAAATATAGACAAACCTTCTCTTAAGTTTCTAACCAAGTTCATTTGTATTTGATTATTTCCCAGTGGTGAAAGCCTCCCTGGGCTGACACTAAACCACTGCTGGGATTTCCAAACAGACATAGCTCAGTAGGTCATCTCCCAGGGGCACTACTGGAGCAGTGTGTGTCATGGCTACACCCACCGAGCACCAAATGATCTGTACCCCACCCTTCAGCACAAAAGCATCTAATCCCGGGAGCTGCAAGTGGCTCTTTTATGTGCTGCAAAGAGCCACAGGAGACACAGGAAATCAGTGTTTTAATTATTAACTAAAGTGATTAACCAATCAGGATGCTTTTACTGTTATTGATCAATTGTAGTTGATAAAATAATAATACTTGGTCAGTCATTGTGCTGTGAAAATAATATATAATTTATATATAAACTAAATATTTCCCCCGTCATCAGGGCCGGCGCTACCCATTAGGCGACCTAGGTGGTCGCCTAGGGTGCTACAATTTTGGGGGCGGCGACCGTGGCAGTATTTCGGCGGCGGGACCTTCTGCCGCCTCTGTGGGGGGCGGCACTTCGGGGCGGCAGAAAAGCTGGCGGCGCTCCTGTCTGTCATACTGTTTAAATATGAATATATAATAAATCAAACAATGAATTCACGCTACTGTGGCTCTTTTGGGTAATCTTGATTGCTAATTTGTCTCCTGAACCACTGCGGTCTGAGCATCACTGATCTAGTCAATCACTTCAACTCATGCAAAACTGCTTCTTACTGTCTTGTGTCTATTCTACCTGAAAGTAGATCTGTAGAGCAGCCACACTAATTTTCCCTTGGTCCAAAAGGTAAAGTAAAAGGCATACATCAATGTTGTATAAGGTAAGAGATCAATCATTGTAACAGGTCAAATGTAATCTTAATGAGCCAATTTGGTTCCCTACTTTCCTTCCCCACAATACATCACTGATTATCTACATAAACAGAATTTAGGATGTTCACAGACATTTACCCCTCAGAAACGATATCAGTCATAAACGGCTTAAAACAAACAATTAGAAAGGCTGCCAAGTGTTGTGAAATAAGAAATATGTTCTCTTTAGATGAAAATGGAAGATGAATCCTAGCTTACCCTGAAGGACTGAATGCTTTCACTGATGTTATTAAGGACAATGTGGTGGTATGATCAGGCAATTTCATTCAGTTGATAGGAGTAGTGATATGGGTAGAGGGGAGGGAAAGTGGAAGAAGTGAAAATTTAGCAGCAAAGCTTTCATTTTAAAGCAATAAACCAACCTATCACTCCTAAGGTAGAATTATTTAATTGTAATGTCCTAATGTCATTATATTAAACAGAGCACGAAAATGTTCCACTCTCTGCATATAGATTACTGAGGGAAGTGAATGGAGCTTGCTTTGCCAACAATCCCCTGGGAAGGTAACTTCACAGCTTTCAGCCATGCTGACAGTTTCTGAAGCAACTTTCAAACATTTCACGTTAGCGTGATGACATGGCTCTCCATTACCAAGCTGAATGCTTGCCATGGTTTCATCAACCTGAGAAGGTTACGTATGAAACATTTTCTTTCCACAGCAGAATGGGAGTTTCAACAATGTCCAAAACCTACACGAGCGTGACTGAATTCTTCATGTGGATCAACGAAGTGCTGGTCAGAAAAGTGTCAAGAAATAAAAAGGATTTTCCTTCAAATGGAAAGCAGCTCCTTCAGCTGTATTTTTTTTTTTTAAGTAATAATTCATTTGGAGGATTTCAGCCTGGTCTCTACTGTCAGACAATCAATCATCATCATAAGACCATCATAGATGATCATAAATCAGTCCAGTACTTTAACTGCAAACATATTATAGAAGTCAATGAGGCTGACTTTGGAACACAGCGTAAACAGATACTATGCCTACATTTAACCAACACTATTAATTGCTCATTTTAACGAATATTCAAATTCTCTTTTACATACAGCGATACAAGATCACTAATTGCTCATTAACTGCTAAATAGGTTATAAGAACCACTGAAAGTCTGTTTTACTCAAGCAGCTGCTTGAATTTAAGAATGCCAAAGCACAGATTAATCCATTTGCCTAGGGCACACCTGAGTAAGTGAGAACTCTTTTCCACCATCCAGAAAGCCTAGTCAATTGAATTCACAGCAGGTACAATAGGTAAAGTTACAGGAGCACAGCACCAATCTACCTCTGCCACTGCAAAGCTGAATCTAAGCACAATTGAACAGGAGGGGGAGAAAGACACAGAAAGAAAAGGCAACCTGCTATTCCAAAAATAAAAAAGATAAATAGCAGCTTTATTTGGTGGGAAAAATTGCCCCGTTGGTAGCCGACTGGAGTTACAATGCGACACCACAGATGGAGGAAAATATGAATTTTGTATATTGAGGCACATGAACTGTGTGACAACAAGATAAAGGATTGCCAAAGGGGAAAAAATATAGGATTGGTATCTGAACTGTTAAACACGGACTATGAGAGGTTGATTGCCCTCAGCGCCTGAGCAGATTGGGCCTTTGCTAGAGCATGGGGAATGATTGCCTTCCGTGTGCTATTCATAAATCAGGACTTGGTAAAAGTTATTTTGAGTGCTCTGCATATGGTTTCAAAGTTAGCCATAAAGGAGCGTAACCACTGAGCAATTAAATATACAACATCGTGTTTTTTGGTCACAAGTACCAACATTGTTTATTATGGAACATGGAAGTAGCACGGGTTTGTTTTGCAGGACATTGCTAAGAAGGTAGAGTTCAGGTAGCTTGGGTGCCCTGTTTGAAAAGTGCAGCCTTGTCTCCCGTGTTTCTTGGATTTATAACACTTATGTCTAACATCCTTGAAAAGTAACGTGTCCTCACAATGCCCACATTAGTCTGCAACCTTAAAGAATATCCCACCCAACAGAAAAAAAAATAAGTGTTTTGTTTGTTTTGGTGGTTTTTTTAATTGTCAAAAACTGCCGGAGAGGAGCCCTGTTTTTCTGCAAATTCTAGGAAGTCCATAAGAAAATAGGCACAACCCAGTACACCTTAGACAGTCAGGCGAAAAAAATGCTGCCTAGTCTGCTAGCCACAAAATCTCTTGCTGACCATATTCACTGCAGACTTTCCAAGATCATTTGAGAACAAAACAAAAAACAAAAACAAACAAAAAAAACAAACAAAAAAAATCTCCTGCAAATATCTGTAAATCTTCAGGGTCAGTGCTCTTCAGCACATCCTGGAGGGTGCAGAGCTGTGTACTGCCAATGTTTTGGCTTCCTTATGTATGTGGGACTTGTCCTCATGTGAGCAGGAAGGGGGACAAAGCAGTTGGCAGAAAGCTTGGAAGTGGCATGTCAGAGTACAGAAGTAGCTATGCCAACATAAAAAGAAAAACGCCAAACTAAACAAGTCCTAAGTGTTGTGGAAAAACAAAACCTTGTAGATATTAATGCAGGAATAAAGGAGTACAACATTTCACTACATTAAAACAATTCACCATACCAAAACAGAAAATTAAGATCATATGCACTTAGTTTCTTCCTATGCTAAATCTAAACACAATGGAATGTCTTCCTCAATGCAATACAAACAAAACCCCCTCAAGACTTGATGAAATATTCCATGCTCGGTCAATTTTCCTAGAATCCAATAAGGAATATGTTCAATAGAAGGCTATATAGTGTTGATTCTAAACAAAATTAGTATTAAGATTGTCTGGCAGTAATGATATTGCTTTTGTTCCCATTCCAAAAAGAAAACTATTACAACAACAAAAAAGCAGCATCTCAAGCTTTCTGTGGATCAGAGTATCCTCTTACTGCTCTTGAAATTCAACCTTGCTCACGTTATAGTGACCTGTTGGCTACAAATGAGCAGATTATAATGAGTTTTCTATTAGAAACTCAAGGTACACAGAGTTTAAATGAAAGTTAATTTATTGCCATCATAAATCTCTAGAAGAGGAAAGAGATTTATAGCACTGGAACTTCCCTATCACAGACTTTCCTTGCACAATTATAAAGGCGTCTGGCTGCCTTGAAAAGCTAGGAGACGATCACCAACTTTTTAAATCTGACCTAAGTCTATTAATTAAAATAGTTGAACTATTAAGTGAGCATGGCCTACATTTGCTACAAGAAGGTGGAGTGATAGGCTAATCAACAAAATAGTTCATGATTGAACGCAGACTGACCAATTACAGAAATCATCCTTTATGTTCTCAAAGAGGCAAGCATCACGTGACTTCCCTGACCAGAGCATATTGATATCAGTGATCCCTGGTGATCCACCAATGCTTGCATAGCCATAGAAAAATAGCCCTGTTGATGTACTCTCTGTCAAGGGGCTCTGGCGCCAAAACAGAGATATACATGCCGTCTATCGCTCCACTGCGGTTCAGGGACCCACTACTGCAAATCCACCTACTATGTCTTGCACATTGCCAAGAGTCACATTCCTGTGTAGCAGAGGCAATTAATGGCCCTGCACACTTTCGTGACAATGGCCCCCAGAGCGGATTTTCCAACTCCAGAATGATTTGGTAGCAATCTGGCATTGCAAGTTTCCGCAGCGCAATCGCCACTCGCTTCTCCACTGTCAGTGCAGCTCTCGTTCTGGTGTCCCTAGGCCGGAGGTCTGGGACAAGCTAGGCACACAGATCCAGGAATGTGGCCTTGCGCATCCAAAAGTTTTGCAGCCACTGCTCGTCATCTCAAGCCTGCATTACGATACAGTCCCACCAGTCAGTGCTCGTTTCTCGGGCCCAGAAGCAGCGCTCCACCACCTGCAGCTGCTCCGTGACCATCAACAACAACCTTGAATTGGTTCTCGCTACGTTCCACAGCAATCTGTCCTCCGAAAAATCTTCATGATTGCATTATTCTTGTGGCTCTGTAAATACCAGAGAATACCTTGCTTGCAACGCTTAGGACAATAGTGTAGAGCTGTGCAGGCTCCATGCCTCTGTCAGACATGACAGATAATGAGGAGAACCATGAGAGTTCATTGGATTTTGAAAAAAGATGCCAAAATTATGGGATATAGAGGACCTGGATTAAGACAGTTGCATGCTGGGAAGTTAACCCCTTGCTCCCAGTAACCTCTGTGCAACTTGTTTAGGCCCCGCCATGCTTTGCCAAAACTTCCCAAAAGACAGTAGCCGCTTGCACACTGGGATACCTACCCAAACTGCACTGCACATCAACACAAATGCTTTGGGGGAGCAAGCACAGCGCTGATGCAAGGACACAAACATGCACACGCACAAGCAATATATAAACTGGGGCATCTTTCTGCCAAAGTAACTTGCGTCAAACAAAGTTTGTAGTGTAGACGTGGCCTAAGATTTTCATATTTAGAAGACTACTACTGAAGAATGGCTACAGAAGTTACATGGAAATCTCTTAAAATACAAGCTCATTAAAATCATTCTTATTGAAACTGAAGAGTTCAACATTTTGGTCTCCCCTGAGCACTTTCAAGGCATGCTCATGAATTCCTTACAGAAGACTGGGGTGTTCAGTATGATGTGGCCAGATATTAACTTTTATACTTTGATCTACAGTTTAATAGGGAGAAATGCTACAGTGCACCAATAATCCCTTATAGTTAAATGAGAAGGTAAATATCTTTAAAAGCAGGATAACTAATGGCAGAAAATGGCATGCAAAGCAGGTCTTCCATACGGGGCTTCTATATTATAGATGCAAGCAACCTTAAAGACCAACTGAAGAACTGTTACATTACCTTAGCCAATCGGCTCATCTGATCTTCTGAGAGAGTGCTGCTGGTCCTCCCGGGAGTTTTGGTGGGCTCTGAGCCATCAGCTTCTACATTGGGCCAGACTTTCAAGTCATGCATTCCTTGACGGAACATACTATAAGAAAGATGCAGCACCACTTTAGTAAGTTGCAAATACCACAGCCATCAGTATCCAAGTACAATGATAGTACTCCCACATTCCTTTTGCCAAACTTTCAGAATCACACTGACATGCATTATTTAACTGACCTGCAAAGTGCATAGTAACTCATATTTTAGGTGGCCTTCATTTTCAGTGACACGTACAGTTCAAAAATAAATGAATAAGATTCTAGTCATGGTAAGTGAAAAAAATTGTCAATTCCCAAAGTCAATGGGGTGGCACAGGTGTAAACTGAAGGCAGGACTTGGCCTTCGATTTTTATTACCAGTGACGATGCATGAGGCAGTAAGAATGCCACCTGGTTTACAGATTATGCTGCTGACTTTAAAGAGCAGGCACTTAGGAACAAATATCTTTTTTACTTGTAAACTGAGCAAGTGTGCTCTGAAAGTCAGTAAAGACAAATATGGAACCCCTCAATGCCATTTGCACAAAATGTTGTATGTGGTGTTGTTGTAGCCATGTCAGTCCCAGGATATTAGACAGACAAGGTGGGTGAAGTAATATCTTTTATTGGATCAACTTCTGTTGGTGAGAGACACAAATTTGGATCTTACCCAGAGATCTTCTTCACGTTTCCCAGACCTTAAGAGCTGCTCTGAATAAGCTCAAAAGCTTGTCTCTCTCACCAACAGAAGTTGGTCCAATAAAAGATATTACCTCATCCACCTTGTCTAATTTTCACAAAATGACTTTTTAGACATGCACAGGTTCCACGATGATGAGCACAACAAAGACTAGCTAGTCCAGAGCCACATACCAATGAACACCCAAAACTCGGACTCCTGGCATATATGGGTTGACTCTCTGCATTTCAGCTGGGATTTTTAACAGACTCCTAAGGGAATTAGGTACAGAACTCCCACTGATTGTCAGTCACAGTTGGTTGTCTAGTTCCCTTAGGCGCCTTTGACAATCCCACTCTTCCTGAATTAGCTTTACCTTATATTAATACTGCATAGACAGGTATTTTGCATTTCTTAACCTTTTAAACAAACAAAAAAGACTAGTCCTTATTTTATGATAAACTCTGGTTGAGACAAGTGTACTGGTGCTTATCAATGTCATTACAACACTGAAAGAGCACATGCCAGCCAAATGTTGATGATCTGTTCACACTTCAAACTAAGCACCTATTTCCATACCTATATAAACATGCAGTGCAGACAGTTGCTAATACAAGAACCTACTGGAGTACATGATTTGAAGTGGTCTCAGCACGTGCAATTTTAAAACTTAAGAGCTTTCAGAACTTTCAGCCTAAAGGCTTGTCTCCTTTAGGGACTTTTGAACCAAAATAGCTACATCTTTGCAACACTCCAGGGCAGATCAGTTGCATGAGTGTAAAGTCACATTTGTACAAGCACTGCTTTATACCATTGCAGCAATGTAGCTACATCAGTGCATCACTCCCTAATATGCCCATTGATTCTTATTACTGTGCACAAATGCAGTTCAAACTATTATTTTACGATACCATGCAAGGAAAAGAAACATACCCATATTTTCCAAAGAGCGAGACTGTTGTTCCCCCTACTGGAACTGCTTTACCTGGCCCATACACATCCCAAATTGTCAGAGCCACTTGTGCATTGCGGGGCAAGTCAGGATACTTCACAGGCAATTTTAGCCATTCATTCCAACTGAGGAGAGAAACTCACTGTTAGTTATGAGCTTCATATTTCAAATTGTGCTATTTTATACTCCATACAGGTATTTTTCCCTAATATTTAAACTTTGAAGATATGGCTGAATATGGTCATTTGGGCTCTGGCCCTGTACACACTTACACACGTGTAAGTGTTTGCAGGATCAGAGCCAAAGAGAACATATTCAAAATTCATAACTGAACTCTGTTGATGGGAATCAAACAGCCTTGCAAAATTGTCATGAACATTTACAGGCCCAGATCAAAAAATAAAAATAAAATAAAATGCAACTCAGCCACACTTAACCAACTGAATTGAAAAAAGGCACAAATACACCTCTACCCCGCTATAACAGGGTCCTCGGGAGCCAAAAAAATCTTACTGCGTTATAGGTGAAACCGCGTTATATCGAACTTGCTTTGATTCGCCGGAGTGCGCAGCCCCGGAGTGCTGCTTTACCGCGTTATATCCGAATTCATGTTATATCGGGGTAGAGGTGTACACACATTTTAGGCATGCCTCAAAAGTAGCTAACTAAAGTTACTTCACTAACAATAATAATTATTAAATGTCAGGGGTGCTATTCTGAAAAAAATCAAAGTAAAAAACACCAATTGTCACTCTTAAAATTTCCTTTATAACTGACAATTACAAAGATATATTAGGATGTGTAAAATAAAGCTATCTGAAACACAGAATTTTTGGCTTCTCTAAACTGGTGAAAACTGTTTCACTGAAGGAGATATTTCAAGCAGAACACAAATGAGGATTTCTGCCCTTTTCTCCATAAGCAAATGGAAATTGCTTGGCTTGATGTAGTTTCCACTACGTAGTTATGATTTGCAAATGAGATACATTTTGACATTTCCTTTGTACCACAACGGGCTATACTGCTTGGATTTCCTAGCAAATAAAACATGTATGCTACTTGTTATACCAAACAATCAAATCGCTGTTCACCTTGCCTTTGCAGAGATTTTACGGCCAAAAGGGCCCATTATGATAATCTATCCTAGCTTCCTGTGTATGCTGTTCCTTTGCCTGATCCCTCACCTCCTCACACTTCATTTGTTTTTCTCCACTTGTTCTCTAGCCATATGTTAGGATTGTAAGCTATTTGAGGTAAAGAGTATCTTTTGATTATGTGTGTGTACTGTGCTCAGCACAATGGAGCTCTGACTGGAGTTCCTAGGCACTACCATAGTAGAAATAATATTAACCGTATTAAGAATCAAGAATGTGAAGAAAACATCCCCAGACTATTGATTAATAGTTTCTCTTTTATAATTTGTCAATTTTGGAAAAGCCACAACATATATTAATGTAGTTCAATGTCCAAGTACCTATGATGTATATGAAATACAATGTAGTCACTTACTTCCATCTAGTGCTAAAAGCTTTGTAGGAAGTCCTAACTGGAAGAGCAAGAGGTTTCCCTTCTGCAAACACTTGGCAAGTTACATACAAGTCAGAACAGGTCTCCTGGTATAATCCCGAGAACTTCAGCATAGGGTCTTCCAAAACAGCTTTGTAACTCTTCTGTTCTCTTTTCCCTTCCAGACTTCCTCTAAATTTAAAAAAAAAAGTGTGATTAAACCAGAATTGTAAGTAACCCAGTTCTGCCTAGTTCATATGTGTTAACAGTAAATGCCAACTTCATTTTAAATACACACAGTACTGGGGAGTGGAATGGGATTTTTATTGAAATTATTAAGCACAGAGGATGGCTATCTTTGTCTTGCAATCATTAATTGTACTGGATTACTCTTTTTCAGAGAGAAACGTCATCTAACTATGTGAGAAAGATTCAGAAATTCAGTGACGTGACCAATGAATTTAGCTTATTTTTTAAAATTGATTATTTAATATAATGTATGATGTATCTTAGCAGAGAAATCAGTGAAGTTTCTTCCACTGACTGAAGTGGGGCATTGCAGGGCTCCCTGCTGGAGCCCCCAACTCACCCCAATGTGACAGCCAGAGCTGTGAACCCCATGTGGGCTCAATTTTACAACAGGGAGCCTACCAACAATGCAATTCACATTCCTGTTAGTTTCACTAGCCAGCATGGAACTCACAGCTGGAACTGTGAAACAGACAAGAATGTCAATTTCCTTTCTGGTACACTCCCTGCTGTGAAATTCAGCCCCTAGGCTCACAACTGGGCTGTCACCCAGCTGTGAGCTCTGCACCAGGCTGACAGCTGGGGGTGGGGGAACAGCTGTGTGCCCAGTGCCTGCTCATTTTCAAAGGAGGGAGCCTACTAGCTGTGAAACTGACATTCTTGTCAGTTTTAGCTAGAGCCCCACACTGCTGCTCTGAGCCAAAGGCAGCCGTGAAACTCACAAAAATGAAAACCAAGGTGAGTAAGGCAGTGTCTACATGGACACTGTGTTGCCCTAACTACACTGACATAAGCACTATGCCTCTCATGGAGGTGAAATTATTATGTTGGTGTAGCAGGCCACTCACTTCAGTGGAAGCAGCATTTTAGCTTAGACACGGACATAACTAGGTTGACGTAAGCTGCCTTACCGTGACCTAACTCTGTAGTGCAGACCAAGCCTAAGTTATGAACATACTTAAGTGTTTACAGCATCCAGGCCTGACTGTCTATACTGAAAGTGCAAAGTGTTATCAAACGAACAAGGTGAACAAGATGGGGTGGGGAGAAGGAAAGGGGAGAAATTTTCTCCCCCTTCTAATACAAGTGTTAATGGTGACACAAGCAGGTTAATGCTAATGCACCTTTATCAGCTGACCTGGTCAGACAGTGTTTTTATCAGGTTAAGACTAACCCCAAAGAAACGTTCCTATGGTTTTCTGAAGGAAACCAGACAGGTTTGAGCCAGCGGCTATTACCCAGCAGCGCCTGACACCCAACCCTGCTGCAGCAGTGAGACCCTGAAGGTGAAACTGACTGGGCTGAGCATGACTGCCCCAGCTAAGAGACCCGCTGGACAGGAGCAGGGCAAGTCCCTGGGGTCCCCAGCTCCATTGCAGGGAACACTGCGATCGGACCCAAAGCCAGTGCCGGGCCCCCTGTGAACCAACAGAGCCCCCTTTGTAAATGCAGGGCCAGGCCCCTGGGCCAACCCAGCTCCCTCCACCGCCCCGTCCAGACCCCGCTGGGACAGGGCAAACCCCGGGCCCAGCTTCCCTCCCCCACCCCCCCGAGGGGAGCCCTAACCCAGCCCTTCCCCCACAGCCCCCATGATGGGCTGCGTCCCCCTCCCTTCCTGAGGTGCCCCCTTCACCTACCTGCCCCGAAAGGAAAGATCCTACCTCCCCCATAGCCGGGGGGGGGGCAGCCCCGAGTCCCCTCCCCCCACTCCCCGCTGGGGGTGAGGGTAGCCCCGAGGGTAGCCCCGAGCCCCCAAGCAGGGGCGAGCCCTGCCCCCCAGCCCGGCCCCCCTCTCCTCACTCACATCTTCAGCTGCACGTTGATGTCCAGGTCGCAGCTATACACGTAATAGAACTTCTCGGCCTCCCCCATGGCTGCTCCAAGGACCCCCCGCTGCAGCCGCCGGAGCCCTCAGTCAGCACCTCCGACCCCTGACCCCGGCGGCTCCGCCAATCCCAGCTCGCTCCGCCGCCATCTTGCTTAAGGGGACGCCGGCGCCGCAGGCCGGAAGAGCTGCCGCAGTCCCGGCATCAGTTCTTTACCAAGATGGCCGCCCCGAGTGAGTGCGATAACCAAGATGGCCGCGCCCTCCAATGTCTTCACTAAGATGGCTGCCCCATGGTATTGCAAAGCAAGATGGCTCCCCCCATGCTCGGGACGCCAAGATAGCCGCCTCCTTGCGCCAGCCCAGCCTAGATGGCTGTCCCCATAGTATTACAACCAAGATGGCCGCCTCCTATGGCATAGCTGCCAAGATGGCTGCTCCCTGTTGTGACTATGGGTGCCCTCTGTCCAGGTTTTCCCAGGGTTGCCCCTCTATTGAGATAGCTGTCCTGGGAGATCTGCCTGGGTCCAGTGCACACTCCGCTGTCTGCTTTGATGGGTTCACGACTGTCCTGAGTGCCCTGGATTTTGTGCCCCAGCGGTGGCAGCCCTAGTTGTGACGGCACTCCGGGTTATGCCAGGTCACCCTGCCCGACTTGTGGGGGAGAAGGATGTCCCAAGTATCCTTGGTTTCTCCATCTTCCTCACCCCCACCCCCTCCCCAGGGGATAAATAAATAAATAAATAAATTAATGGAGATATCCCATCTCCTAGAACTGGAAGGGACCTTGAAAGGTCATTGAGTCCAGCCCCCTGCCTTCACTAGCAGGACCAAGTACTGATTTTGCCCCAGATCCCCAAGTGACCCCCTCAAGGATTGAACTCACAACCCTGGGTTTAGTAGGCCAATGCTCAAACCCACTGATTCTCCCCTCCTCTCTAGCCTGCCGTGTGCCCTTGGAAAGGACTCCTGGCTATGGCTCTTGCCCCCATTTAAAATCAAAGGGGCTTCTGCCCTTGTGTCACATCTAGAGTTGCCACCTGCTCATGTTTTCCCAGGATTGTCCCCTTTTTTGAGGTAGCTGTCCTGGGAAAACTATCAGGGAATTCAGAACACACAGATGGCTCTCTGGTTTTATGGGCCCAGGATCATCCCTGATATCCCTTTCTATCCTTCAGAGGTGGCACTGCTACTAACACCCCAGCCTGAACTCCACTGAGGGGAGGTTGTTCCCCGTCGCAGCTCTCCCTCCAGAATTAATAGGTGGTAAGCACAGATGCCTCTCCTCTCTGGGTTGTATAAGCAGTTTTCTCCCTCCACCTGCTCATAATGATTATGAACATTTATTATTTGTATTGCAGTATTGATTACAGATCCCAGTTAAAGACTGGGGCCCAATTGTCCTGGGTGCTGCAACACAGAACAAAAAAAGATAGCCCCGGTCCAGAGACTTTGCAGTCTAATTCTAAATAAAAAAGATGCTTGTGAATGCCAGCATAGCAGACGTGTGCTTTTTTATTCAAACAAATGATTCTGCAAATACTTTTTACAATATTTACTCACCTCTGTATTTATCCCAAGCTCTGCCATTGACTTCCTGTTCCCTTGAGCAAATAACTATCTCTTTGTATCTTATTTTTAAATCTGTAAATGGGGATAGTAGCATCTGCTATTTTAGAGCATGTTGTGAAGCTTAATTCATTAATCAAATCCAAAACAGGTCAATAATGATCACTGGTTAATAATGAACGTTCTTACCACTAGATGGATGTGAGGCGCAGTGTCTGAAATGAGCTGACATTCTTAGTCTATCTGTTAGTGGAGTGGTTTTCCAAATGCAGAGAGCCACCAAATAATTTCAGTCCGGTTTACTTTCATTTTACGTTGAGGATACCAACAAAATCAGAAAGAGTAAAAACGGCTACTGTCTCTGCATGTACGCAGAAGTCAGAAATGTTCAAGTGCAGCATGCTGAAAACGAAGACACCACAGTTTTGTTGTTGTATGCCTGTATTGATGTGTTACCAACTCTTGTGATTTAATGATGAATCTCACGATATTTGATGTTTTCTCTAAAGCCCCAGCTGCTGAAATCAAGAGATTGCATTTAAATAAAAAGTAAGTTTCTAGACCCCATGGTTGCAGAACAAAGCTTGAAAATACAAAGAGAGTAAACTAGAGCTGGGCAAACTTTTTCAGTTGATTAATAAATTCACCAGACCAAAATTATTTAAAAAAATAGTTTCATCCGAATGACAAATGAAGATTTTTTTTAATAGTCGAAATGGCCCGTTTTGTCATTTTCTAATTAATGGCTTCAACATTTTGTTTTGAAACAAACTGTTGCATTTTGAAATGTTTAAGAATGATGTTTGAAACATTTCATTTGATCTGACCTTTTTTTGTTTGTTTGTTTGTTTGTTTTCTCATTTTGTTGAGAAAACATGAAAAAATTCCCATTTTGGAAGGGATTTTTCGGTTTGGCCAAAATCTTAATTATTTGCTCAACTCTAGGAATGAACCTAAAAGTCTGAGAGACTAGATGGCAACTAAAAAGCACCCAAAATTTCATACTTTGGCTTCAAAATTATGAGATTTTTTTTTTTAATCATGCTTTTTGGGCAGCCTAACTCATAATTTTCAGTGCTTTGAGTTGGTTATACTAGTTACAGTCTCATACCATCACATTTCACTGATCTAGGTACAAAATCTAAGGCTGTTAGTCAGGTTTTAATCAGTTCTCAGGAAAAACTGAGGGCGATAGTACTGACAAACGACCTCCAGACTTGGCTTTTGTTTTTATAAGTTTTCAAAGTATTGTATTTACCAACTTTTTCATAGATTTTGAAGTGTATAAATAAATAAATAAGTGAGGGATGTGAGAAGCAAAAGAGGAGAAGAAATGTTTAGGAAAGTTATTTTTGAGAATAAAATTACAGGAATATGCAATTTCAATAAAAATGTTATTGTATGCTACATTCTGAAATAAAAAATTGTACATTTTTAGCCTCCCAAATACTGCAGTGACAGGGACTATAGCAGACAGACAGAAAGACATCATTTTTCACCCTGAAGGCTCCTAAAGTACTTTAAAAATACCATGAACGAATGTACAAATTATATGCATGATTCATTTCAAACACTGCTGAAATGCAGCCATCCTGGGGTGACAGCTGTCTAACAGTGTAGAAGGTCCCTGAACAATACAGCACAATCAAGGTAATAGAGCTCAGATTAGCTGATCTAGTTGATGCTGCAGATACACAAAATTACACAAACTGGACCTTCACCAGGGCAACATCCCTCATTTGCAAAACAAACAAACAGGTGATCTTCAATGAGCAAAAGTGATCTGATCGAGAGCTGTGTAAAAACTTTCATGATTATGCCTCATAAAGCATTTGGTTTTGACCTGAATGTGAAATTCTTCACAGCGCACGAGTCCAAGAAAGGACATCTGGCCAGTCCAGAATCCATCGTTCCTACCCCAGGAAATTCTCTTTCAATCTTGCTGCTGTCACGTATATGGGCCCTTAGTGCACTCAGAAGATACCTCAAAATGTACCAGGCTACTAGGAATTGTTCTCTAAAGTAATTTTCTAGTGCTCCGCCCTGTCACCCCCGTTTCTCTCCTCCCATGAAAAGATATTAAAGTATTTTACAAATATTAATTAATGAAGCATATAAAAAAATCCTTCCCAAAGGATTATTTCTTGCATGATGCCTATAAAAAACTGGCTGATTATGCCTAGACTGTTGATACTCTGGGATGTTCTATACATCTTACCACTGAAAACTCTAAAATGTTTATTCATACTATTGTATGGCCATGGACAATTCCATCAGGACTACCTTGTTCACATGTTACACACCTCCTCGGTAATTTTGTCCATCTGTTCATCTCTGAGTTTGTCAACTTCTTGGGGCAGGAACTGGGCAAGGACTAATACTGTCAGCACAGGACAGTATGTTCTTATTTATTTTTTTAAGTGAACGCGTTGCTTGTGACAAGTGTCATATTGATGGCTTTGGAGAATGAAGGCACTCTCAGTCTCAGTCCAGATAATGTACATACAGTACATTATGGGAAGAAGCAGATCATGCTTCTTTGCACATCCCTGGGAATGTACATCACCCATTCTTCTGTTCTATAGGAACTCCCACTAGGAACAAGAAAGTTGTTCATGTCACATATTTAGTCAGTCCTCATACACTTTGCTGAGACTTTCAGCAAAGTTGCCAAAGATTGTGTGTGTGTGTGTGTGTGTGTGTGTGTGTGTGCGCGTGTGCGTGTGTGTGTGTGTGAGAGAGAGAGAGAGAGAGAGAGAGAGATGGACATCTGTCCACTAGGAACTGGACCGAGACTACCAACATGTCACATGGCCCATGGAACATTCGTCAGATGATAATGACTTTCAGTCACTAATGAACTGGAACAAATCTGAATTGGCAACAGTCTTTAACCCCCTCACAATATCCTAAAAAAGGTTTAAAGTGATGAATAGGCAGCAGGAATAGTTAATGACATTCAGATATCACCGTGGTGGGCATGGTATAAGAATAGAATACAATACAATAGAAATCCTGCACAGTGAACATTCTACTCCATTGAAAAATAGTTTTAGGATATAAACCAAGAGAAGTCACACATATACATGCCCCCCACATACATTTATTTTTTGGAAATTACACATACAGTAAAAAGGGCAACTATCCATATGCTCTGCTTAGTCCAGGCTTAACAATAAAGTACCCACATCAAACAACACTTCAATATAACTCAAGTGCATAGAACCCAGACAAAGGAAACCAGCCAAATTCAAAGGGTAACTATCCTCCCTTTGCAGCATGCTCTGAAGGTCATCAGATTTGGCCTCATTCAGACCAGGAGCAGGGAGTGAATGTAAAAGTCACAGGTCCTCCACAGCAGCACCATGTAGAAGCGGGGGGATGAGGAAGAGGGGCAAAAAAGCAGTTTTCCCTGGGCCCTCCGTTTGAGGGGACCCCCAAATCAAGTGGTGTTGTGACCTGTTGCACGGGGTCGCAGTGTCATGTAATGCTCTTATGACAGAGTGGTGGCTGGATCAAGTGTGAGTGAGTGGCATTGCGACCTGGAGCACGGGATCACAACGCCACTCAGATTTGGCCCTTAGGCCTTCATGATGGAGGGGCAGCCAGGCCAAACCTGTGTAACCCTTCTGCCAGGCCAAGTTGATAGCAGCAAGGGCCGGGTTCAGTACATAGGGGTCTCTTCCCAACAGCGTGACACAGAACCAGCTCGAGCCCCCACCCAGTGATCTGGGAAAATCTTACACACACTCCTGGGCGCCTCAAAGAGGCAATACTTCCCCTCTCGCAAGCACAGAGCCTCGGTGTAGCAGAAAATGTTTAATAACATGAGGTAAATGACATAGCATTAAACTGGGAAAACACCACAACTAGAGTTCATAGACCAAACCATGAGCGAAGACCCACCCCAGCAAATTGGGCCGTGTCCTTTCCCGTTGGTTCTTGAAACCAGCAACCCAAGAATCACCAAAGTCCCAAAAGTCCAACAACCCCCCAAAGTCTCTGTCCCTGGTCAGTGCAGCCCCAGAGTTCGGGGAGGGGGTGTGTGCAGGGTGTTAAGGGGCACCTTACGTGATCCGAGACCAACCGGCCACCTCTCCGTGGGGTTCCGCCGCAGCCTTCACCAGGAGCCGCTCCACTCCACCTGCTGTCCCGTGAGCCGCTCCTGCCGTCCCACGAACTGCTCTGCTCTGCCAGCTGCTCCGCTCTGCTCTGCTCCGCTCACCGACCTGTGAGCCGCTCCGCTCCAACCGTCCCCGCAAGGCTCCGCTCTGCCAGCTGCTCCTGCAGCTGCTCTGCTCCGCTCACCGACCTGTGAGCCGCTCAACTCCGTTCTGCTCCAACCATCCCCGTGAGGCTTCACTCGGCTAGCTGCTCCTCCAGCCGTCCCCGCAAACTGCTCTGCCAGCCGCTTAGCAATAGAGCTTCAGGCTCCCCCACTAATTAACACAGCCTCAGTAATCTCAGCTCTTGGTAACTTTAGCTCTTTTGTGATTTCAGCTCATAGTAGGGGAGCCCCAGTGCTGATGCACTAGTGGCCTAAAGTGAACTCAGCTCAGCAGCCTGTAACTAGACTCCTAAGGGAATCAAAGTTAGTTCTGACATTCAACAGTGGAGAGAAGAGAAGATACAATTGGTGTTTCAGGCCCACAAAAGGGACCCACACCACCAGGTACCAATACCTGCCCCCAACCTCTCTTAATTCACTGGCTTTTGTAACCCATGCCCCATTGACAAGCAAATGCTACTTAGGTAATGGTGAAGGACTCACTCAGTCCTTCTGTCATACAACAGTTCCACTGGCCTTGATTCACAGAATCAGGGTAACAAAACTTTATTCTTCCTGCCCCAATAACAGAGAAACTGGGGATCCCACACCAGCCAAAGTAACCACTTTGAGTTGCTGTTGTTTCATGCCAGGCGGGTGGGTGTGCCTATGCAAACAAGATCAGCCCCTGGAGTTCTTTTCCACACTCGCCATAATTCACCACCAGATGTCAGGGTAGAGCTCATCCTGACTCTGCTTACACTTGAATGGTGCTGAAACTCTCTGTGCCAGGTCACAATGCCTGGAGTGGGAAGTGAGGCTCAGCCCTATGGAACAGGAACGCTATTGGGGTGGAGGGGTGAGGACAGGACTCGCTCATTCTACAACCTCTCCTCCCTCTCTCCTCAGGGCCTCCCTCAGTGGTGTTTTTTTTTTTTTTGGAAGAATTGGTGGGGAGCACCACAGTTTCAGATTTTGCCTCAGGCCCCCCAAAACCTCTGTGTTGACCTGTCCCACAGAGAACACTCAGCCAGCAGTCCCTTCTCATTTATACCCCTGGGGCTCCAGCTTGAATGCTACCAATGACCGGATGTCTCAGGGAAGTAAGGCCATTTGGGGCTTTACAGGTCAAAACAACACGTTAAGCTCGATCTGAAACCCCCCAGGCAGCCAGTTCAAACCACAGAGTAAGAATATTATATGTGTATGGTGGGATACTCTGCTTAATGAGCAAGCCACTGCATTCTGCACCAGCTTCAGATTCCCAGATGGATTTACATTTCTCCTAAAAAAGCTTTTAGATGTACACTGCAGGTCCTTGAGGAAGGGACTGTTTGCTATGTATTTGTGTAGTGCCTAGCACAACCCTGTTCGTGTTTGGTACCGAGGCACTGCTGTAGTAAGTATAATAAACAATCATTTTCAAAGGTGTCCACAAGGTGTCAATGGTTCTTTAAGTACAGCAAGGCCACCTCTGTTATCAGCTTTTGGTTCTAGGACGTTTCAATTCCTCGCTCTTGAGCCCTCACACAATGTTGCTGCCCTTTGTGCTCACTTTCCAAGGAAATGTTTAAAACCAATAGAAAAAAAAATCCTCTTTTCATTTGATCAGATTCTGACTGGTGCTGCACACCAGCATCTCCTCTAGGGACCAGCCTTTTCAAAAAGGCCAGAGTTTCTATTGGTGGTCAGAGGAGTTGACAGCCAAGTATGGGAGTGTAATCAAATAACTTCTTGATAACATTATGTGGTTTTCTAAACCTGTGTAGTGAGGACTGATCCTGCCAAGTACTGTGCCCCCTCTGTTCCCATTGACATCACTGGGAGTTGGGTTCTCAGCATCTTGCAGGATTCAGCCTTATTTAAAAAGAACAGGAGTACTTGTGGCACGGGTTGTAGCCCACGAAAGCTTATGCTCTAATAAATTTGTTAGTCTCTAAGGTGCCACAAGTACTCCTGTTCTTTTTGAGGATACAGACTAACACGGCTGCTCCCCTGAAGCCTTATTTAAGTTTCATTGGAATGACAACAAGGCTCTGGGCGTATAGAATCAGCTTTCTGTAACAGTATCAGAGGGGTAGCCGTGTTAGTCTGAATCTGTAAAAAGCAACAGAGGGTCCTGTGGCATCTTTGAGACTAACAGAAGTACTGGGAGCATAAGCTTTCGTGGGTAAGAACCTCACTTCTTCAGATGCAAGTAACAATCATCCTTGGAGTAGTTTGCTCCCTGAACTCATTCATTCTTGCGTAACTTGAATGCAATAGAGTTATACTGGGGATGAGTTTGGCCCATTAACGTTATTGTTCTAGTGCTGTTTACTTGATAAGCCCAACTATTCCCAAAACAAAGAGGGTGAAAAAAAATAATAGGAAACATGAAATGTCAACATTGGGCCTAGTGAAAAAAAAAAATGTTACAGCAAAGCAAGAATACAGGGCCAGATCCTCAGCTGGCATAACTCCAGTGAAGTTAATGGAACAATGTCAATTTACTCAACTGAGGATTTGGCCTAGAATTGTCAGGTTTCAGTTTTTCCCTATGCCACAGAATTTGTCAAAAAAAAAAAAAAAAAAGCAGTTCCTGCCAGATTTTGCAAGTTCAGTAGGCTGTTTACAGAATCAGTAGCGATATAATGAAAACAGGAGTGCTGAAACATCAACACATACAGCACATCTCTCCCTCCAGTCCAATTTTTTGCCTAAGGAGACTGGCGGAGATCTTGCTACGATTCGAATCTTATGTCAAATTCATAAACTTGCTTTCTCCATTCTCCTTTCCTATCCCCATGTCCCATCAATCAGACTTTATAGCTGCACAAAAGGCTGAGCCATCATTAAGGAGACGGCTTGCATCCAAATGTAATTCTGCGCTTTTAAAAATAATACTAATAACAATGCCACAGGGCAGGGTCATTCTCTAACCCCAGGCAATCTGCCTGTCAGCCAACAGAGCATTGGCTGAAATACCATGTCAGCCGAACAAGCAGTAAGCTTTCCTGATGCTGCCTTTTTGAAGACGTGCTTCTTGGAGTCGCTGCTGGCTGCCGTTCTGTCTGTCTTTTCAAATATGAAAATCTCTTATGCATGTGTTGAGCTTGGTTTCCTACTTAGCATTTCAAGAGCCCCAAGGACCTTGAGGGGGAAAAGAAAACAGATTCAGAATTTTCAATTTTGATGACAATTTGCTTTCCCTACAGGATATATTGAAGCACCTTGAAAACTCGTCAGATGCACGATAGGAAATGCTCCATGCAGCAGGAATAAGGGCATGTCGCCTTCAGCTAAATTACAGAAATTACAGTGGCAGTTTATAGGAATAGATTCAAACTGTTACCTGCTCCCCCTTTCCCTTCAAAACCAAAGACTGTGACAGGTGAGCATCCAAAGGGTCAGTAGTTTGGGCTGATCTGTAATGTAAATAATATTTTGCATGTATATTACGCTTGTCATGGGATTACCACAAAGCACTTTAAAAACATTGATTCATTAAGCCTCACAATTGCCCAGGGGGGGCAGGTACTATAAAGTTTTATTGTTTCCATTTCACAGATGGGAGAAATTGAGCTACAGAGGTTAGGCTGCTGGTGCATTAATACCACTGCCGATCATGCTGACTGATGTTGTCTCACTGCACTCCCCCCGTCTGTCTGTCTGTATCCTCTTGTCCTGTACTGAGCTTGTCTCACCTAATCAGTTTCCTGCCATCACAGGGGCCTTAGACATTGGTGGCATCTTGGTCTCTCCTTTTCTCTGCCAGTTTAGTCTCCTGAGGGCTGAAATGGTTTAGTCTAACCCAAGGGTCTCAAACACGCCGCCCGCGGGCCACGTGCAGCCCGTGGAGTTATTTCCTATGGCCCACTATAGCTTCCCTCACCCCCCGCCCTCCAGCTCTGCCACTCCTCCACCTACCTCCCAGTGCTTCCCACCGCCAAATAGCTGTTTGGAGACACTTAGGACTTTCCAGAAGGGAGCAGGGAGGAGCAGGGATGTGGCGCACTCGTGAGGGAGGCAAAGAAGAGGCGGGGGCAGGGCAGGGATTTGGAGAAGGGGTTGGAATAGGGGCAGGGAGGGGGCAGAGTTGGGGCAGGGACTTTGGTGAAGGGGTTGGAATGGGGGCGGAGAAGGGGTGGGAAGAGGCAGGGCAGGGGCAGGGCCTCATTGAAGGGGTGGAATGGGGACAGGGCCGGGGCAGAGAGGGAGGGTTTGTATCTTTGTATGAAAAGGTGTAAGTGATGCGGCCCTCGGGCCAATGTACTAGTCCCCATGTGACTCTCATGGTGATTTGAGTTTGAGATCCCTGGTTTATCAGACTCAGAATGGGGATATCTGTCAGGCATGTTTTAATACTTAGTCCTGCCTCAGTGCAGGGGACTAGTCTAGATGACCTATTGAGGTCCCTTCCAGTCCTAAATTTCTATGATTCTGTACCACTCAAGTACCACTTAAGTCTTTAAAATAGGGCTTACATGATTCATATGCCTTGCGTTGGCCTTCTCTACAGGAGTAAGTCTCAAGTACAATAAAGACTGATATAGAAAAGCATGTAGGTGAGTGTGGGTATTTGCACATGTTATATTTCTATGCTGCTGTGGCGCAAATACATGGGCATCTTCCACTGATTTCACTGGAAATTATGATCATGCATCTGATCTAGGTTTTTTGCCACCCGAAGCAAAAAAAAAATAAAGAAAAAAACGGGTGGCCGGAATGCCGCCCCTGGAATTGTGCTGCCCGAAGCATGTGCTTGGTATGCTAGTGCCTAGAGCCGGTCCTGCATCTGAGGGCAGAATTTAGCTCATCCATCCAGAGTCTTATATTGGGGACCATCCTCTTGTATCTGAGTGCCAAGCAAACAGGTAGTCCATGATAGAAGTTAGTTACTGTGAATAACACTTTTTCTAGCAAAATATATTTAATAAATAGACTGCTAGTCCGAGAGAACAAGTCAAAAACTCACAATAAATTCTTTCTTTCTTTCTTGGAAAAATTAATCACTTTTCTCCCACTCTCTGATAAGAATAGCTTTTGCTCTCTATTAACCCCAGGGGCTAAAAGATAGTCTGTTCTCTAACAGGTGAATTAGTGCTATATAGCATTACTACAAATGCCAAGTCATTACACATGTAATTGGAATTTTTTTTTTTTTTTGCTATCTTAACTTTTCTACATTCTGAAGGATCTTTACAAACTGACGAGCAGAATATGAAGCTGCCCTGAGAGCTATTTGCCTATTAAAATTGGGCATGAAAAACTCCCACCCCGTCACATGAAGAACTAGCCCACCAATTTCCAATTACTTCTGCCACTGACAGTTCACTGGACTGTTAAGTTATATTGTGCACCATGCTGTTAATGTGGTTAAGTCAGGCGGGTAGGTACTACTCTTCTTCTTTTTTGATTATACAGCAATTAAGCTATGTCACTAATGGAGAAAAAAAGTTTTAGGAATATTGAAATACAGTTCATTTAAAAGATGAATTTCTGGCCAGAGAATAAATCCCCAATCAGGTCTTGTACCAAAAATGTTGCTGAGAGCTTGTTCAGGATGCCCTGGAAAAATCCCCATGACAAGTGGCTTTTACTAGCACCAGTTGTAGGTTGTCTCAGCAGAGAGACCCAGGACTTAATGTAGACCTGGATCTGAGTTTTGCAATCATCAGAATATAGGATCAGATTCCACTCTCCTTATTGACGATCTAGTTTAAGTACTTACCTGGCTCCCATTATTGTAGTAGCTGAGCACCTCACAATTTTGGATGGACGTTCCCTCTCAACACCACTGTGGGGTACCATCATCCCCATTTTACAGATGGGAAACAGAGCCACCTCAAGGTTAAAGATAGGTCTACAGTTATAATGCTGTAGCGCTTCAGTGAAGACGCTAGTACACTGACGGGAGAGCTTCTCCCATCAGCGTAGTTAATTGACCTCCGTGAGAGGTGATAGCTATGCTGATGAGGGGAGCCCTCCTGTTGCCATAGCACTGTCTACATGCGGGGTTAGGTTGGTGTAACTGTGTCACTCAGGGATGTGGAGTTTTCACACCCTGAGTGACATAGTTATAACTATTTAAGTTTATAGTGTAGACCTGGCCTGAGTAACTTGCCCAAGGTAACAAAGCTGTGACAGAATAGGGACTTGAACCTGGATCTCCTATATTCTAGGCTGGATCATCCTTCTTCACTCATAGGATAAAAATTGTACCCGCACAGAGAGCCTGAATAAGGATTTATGACTCATTTAAGCCTCAATGGCTTCAGAAGCACTTAAATAGTATTAGGCTCTCTGTCCGTTGGTACATTTTACCCTTTGAGTCGCACCTTACTCAGCAAGTATTTTTATTCAGTCTCTGTGATTTAAATGGGAATATTTGCTGAATAAGGACCTATTCAACCTGAGCAGGGTTAGCAGACTCAAATGCGAAATGAACTTTTCACCAGGATATCATGCCTGAAACAGAGCCCTACTCCCGGCTTCCTGAAATGTTCTTCACTTTGCACTGCCATCCTCATTATATATCTAACCATCTTCCTAATATTATCCATAAACCCTAGGAGTGAAATCCTGGCCCCTTTGAAGTCAGAGGCAAAACTCCAACTGATTTTAGTGGAGCTAAATGGAGCTCCTTAAATTTGAGCTAGGCCACAAATTATGTCTCAGGGAGCCATCTCTGTTCATACCTTCTCCAATGCTTATTTAAATGTTATCAATATCATGCAACTTAACTGGGGAAAGGTACCACTGCAATACAATTCTGCACTTCAACCCCACCCAGCTGTAAAATTGTGGCACCATATATGGGCCCATGAACACTGTGGTGTGTGGGGCACAGATGAAAGAAGAGGTACCTTTTTGTGTCTGATGAAGCTGGATTCTAGTCTGAAACTGCACTAGTAAGAAGATCCTGTGCTTATTCCAAAAGGTATTGCACATCAGTGCACTAAAGCACCTTTTTTGTTAAGCTTCCCAGAGTGGATAGTTTATTTCGTATCATTACCTCCAAACAATGGATAATCAATTTGGAAGTGTCCTTATTTATCTGGACAAACCCAGGAAGGCTTTGCAATTTAATAGCCTAACTATTCGTTAGAACAAATAGACCGATGCAATTCTGAGATCGCAGTCAATCCAGCTGTTTATAGCTGGTTGATTTCTGCTCTTAAAATGTGAAATTAGTAACAACATTAAATAAAATTTTCAGATGTTATCAGAAAGTCACACTTTTAAAATACATTGTTGCAACTGCTCGCTGTAGAGTGAAAATCACACCCGTTCTGAAGGTCAGTGCAAGGCCTAGGCACTTTTTAAGCTCCATGTAAGCCCCAAGGGAGATGTAAGTATGGCATAGATCTTAGTGCTGGCTTCTACACAGGGGTGAATTTCACCCTTTAGATCCCAGATCCAGGGTCAAGAACTGCTACTTATTAAAAGATATTATTATTGTACATTTGTATTTGGCATCATTGGCATAATGTTACTGTACAGAGACATTAAAGGCAATGGGCCTGATTTTCTGTGTCCTCAAGCCCTGGTTAATTATTTACACCAGCACAGAGTAGGTGTTAAATGCCACCATGCTGTTTTATTGGTACTCTGCTTTTCGTGTAATTGACCAGAAGGTGCAGCAGGACAGAGAGTCAGGCCTAAGATCCCTACCCCAAATATCTTAAAAGATAAAGGAGACAGTGTGACACCCTGGCACCCCCTTCTGCACCACCGTCATATAATTAGGATGTTTTGTACAAAGTATGCCTTGTGCGGTGTCATTCTAAAAATCTTGATCTGCTAGGCATTAATATCTCATTGGATTGTATGTGCTATCATTGTATGTGAAGTTATGAAGTTTGGCTACGTATGTGCCACTGAAACATGTTGTGAGGTTGAGAACACCCACAAGCCGCCTTTCAGGTACAACAATAGAAAGGCCAAACAATGTTAATGGCTTATTGAGGAAATATACACAAGCGCAAGGATTACTCCAGGAACTGTGTACAATAGAAACCTCTCAGAGAGAGCACTACACAATGGGAACTGTTTGATCCAGGTCACAGTAAAAGAGCTTTCTAGCAAGTGGGAAGAAGATATAAAAGGGGGAAATGACATCATGATGGTACCTCACTCTCCCTACAACAACACACCTGAAAGTACCGGAGGAAAAGGACTGAACTGGGCGGGGGTGGGAGGGGTGTGTGTGGGGGGGGAAAGAGTGCTGGTCCCAGGCTAAAGGGATTTCTATCCTGTGTATGGAAACTTGGTGGACTGCTTGTATCCTCAGTCAGGGTGAGAGATTACTGATTCAGATCTTAGTTAATATTGTAGGCTCAGTTTGCATTTTGTTTTATTTCTTATGGTAATCGACTTTGATCTGTTTGTTATCACTTATAATCACTTAAAAGCTATCTTTCTGTAGTTAATAAATCCATTTCATATTTTACCCAAAACATTGTGTGTTGTTTGAAGTGCAAAGGGGATCAATCTCAGGTCATGAACAAGAGTTGGTGTACGTCCACTTTCCTTTGTAGAAGTGGCGGACTGGGTAATAACTTCATACTGGTTGGGTTTTGACCAGGGCAGGACAATATAGCTCTGGAGTCTTAGGCTGGGGAGCTGGTGGTTATTTTGGCTGTAGCCTCTCTATTGTGGGTTCCCGAGTGTCTGGCCAGAGCATTCATGAACACAGCTGGGTATGGTCCCTGCCTGTGGATATTGGTGTGAATGCAAGCTTTGAGGGCTTTACAACTTGTCACAACATCACAGTGCAAGAGGGAATCCAGATTAGTGAGACAGAGGGCTCAGATGAACCCCAGTTCCAGGTGGCACCCTGGGGAGGGACCCGTCACAGATGGGACAAGACGCAGTGTTAGGAAAAGGCACAAGATAAGCTAACAAGATTGATTGTATTATATAGGATCACTTGTGCTGGCTCATTTATCTCATTTTAATTATATTTAATTAGGCACAGCTTGAGAGTGATGGCAAGTGCTGGAGAGTTTGGGGGAAGAAGTGGGGTCTGATGAGGGTCTCGAAGGAGTGGGAGAAAACCTGACATACAGGATTCGGCTGAATATTCCAGAAGTAGCAACCCCAAGTGAAAATCATTACCGCCAGGCCGCTGTTTGATGGTCAGTATAAATGACTTGCTTCTCCCGGTCCAAACAACGCCATCCCAGCTGGCACTCTTTCAGGGGAAAGACTTAAATGGACCATGTGGACTGGACTTCCTTGTCACTCCTAGAGGTGGTCCCTGTAGGTCATGACTGAGATACGCTGGTGGCGTAATAGTGAGATGGAAATATACGCTGCCAGTGCCTCTGCTGCAAAATAGATAAATAATGACCTCTGGCATCAGGATCTCAAGTCCTATTTCTTTCACTGGCATTACAATATTTTTTTTAAAAGCAATCCCTTACCATCAGCGACTTCAAATCCGGCAGTGATGCAATGTTTGGGCTGAGATATGACTATGACAGAATGTGCTCCACGAAATGTCCCAGGTGAAACTTTCCATGCAGCAGTGTCACGCACCAATTAATGGAACTGTATGTGCAGGAGGAAACAGTCTTGCTAATATTGAAAGGAATAGTGGTGATCCAGAGTGGAAAAGAGTGGGTCCGAATCATCCCTGGTGTAACTCCACTGACTTCAGTAGAGTTACATCCTGGAGGAATTTGACCCAGTGTCCATTGAAACAGAAAGTGATACAATTTTCACCCAATTATCATATAATCATGCTCAGATACTATAGCGATGGGCATACTAGATAGACAGATTGACAGATGCTATGATAGCTTTGCAAATGAATGGGAAAAATCCGAATACTTGTTCTCACATGCATATCAGCGAGGTAATGGATTCAGTTTCATTGAAAGAAACGGAGTATGTGCAGACTAGATTGGAGAATATAAGGCAGGGAAAGATCCTTCATTGGCAGCTCTTTCCAGCCCTGTGGAAAGAATAAGTGATGAATCTGCAGTTTTCACAAATCAGCTTCTCACTACTTTGTAATGCTGAAAACATGTAGAACTGTTGCAAGACAGCATCAGCCGGACCTCTAAGAGCTGTGAATTTTTATGTATTTATTTTTTGCCTGCACAGAATAAATGGGGAAAAGTAATCGAATCCAGAAAAATAAACAGGGAAACGAAAGGTTGCTTTTTATTACTTTTACATTTTTTAAAAGTGACCAGATTTCTTCATTGCTCAAAAGGCATAAAAAGTCTGAATCGAAACACCCAGCCCAGAAATGCAAATATATATCCAGCCACTAGATGGTAGTTAAAGCACAGAGTTGGAATGAACCATTGTGAAGTATATCGAGACAGGATGACTATGGCTTAGTGTAGAGTCAAGTCTGGATTGTTTCTTCCCTCCAACTCCCTCGCTCCCCAAATTGCGGGAGGGGAGAATGACTTAATCTCTTCTGTGTCTTTTTTGACTTAAAAAGAAAAATGGACATGGCAAAAGTGTTCCTGATTAGACTGGTACAAAAAGATGATGCATTCTTTCTGGATGAATCAGGAGATATGAAGCTCTGTCACTTTTTAGATACAGACCTGAAATACTGAGCTTAAATTTATAGCCCCTTGTATGAGCCACAGGACTCTGTTTACTCATACAGTAGAATTGGGTGCAGTTCCAGCAGTTCTTCTGTGTGCTCAGTTACTTTATCACTTTGATGATTTCAGATAATACTATAACTCTCTTTTTTAATATATCTTACCAGAGTAGATCTTTTATCAGCTCTTTTGGGGTTGAATCACATTTCTGGGACGGGAATCCCCTCCCCATCTCTTTCTCATACACACACATTACTACTAACTCCTGCAATATAATTTTCCATGCCTTTTGGAGGAATACAGTGCTTATTTGCACTTCCAGCTTTAATTTTAGACAACATGCTCATTTCCAAATAGGAGGATAAGACTTCCAAATACAAGAAAGATATTGCATTGAGCATTCAGTTACTTTGGAATTAGAATATGTGCTCTAGCTGCAACATTTGGATTTTGGATGCAGCCCTAAGTGTGAGAGTGTTTGAATCCAGAGGACAAAATTTTGATCTTATCCAAGTTTGCATTCTGACCCTCTCACGCCCACTCCACACTTTCTTGAGTATTTGGTTTGGGCTTATTTCTGATACAAATTGTTACACTATGACAGAACAATGGCCAGTGAGCCCATTGCAGTTTTTTTCACAAGTGGGGAATACCAGATTCTTTACCAGAACCACTCTAACCTCTCCTATAGTGGAATTAATTGTGCAATAATCTCCCTTGGGGAAAATTTCTTCCTGGCCCCTATTGCTAATCAGCTTGTGCCTTGAAGGATGAGGATCAATATCCGGTCTAATGTTAAGCCTGTGTAATGTAAGCAGATGTTATTCTTCTTCATACAAATGCCCACTCCTTTGAAGCCTCTCAAGCTATTTGCCTCAGTAAAATCCTGTGGCACTGAGTTCCATACATTCCAAATATTAGCTCATTACCCTCAATTATCCAGAACTAAAAAAAAGTATGATATATTGGAAACAAAAAAGAAACCTTTTTTAAAATTACAAACATGAATAAGTATTTTTAGCCATGAATTAAATCTAAGGTTGAGAAGGAGTCCCTAGAAATGTTAGTTGGTAGGATTTGCTCTGTTACTAGTGCATGGATTTTGTTTAGCAAAGTAGAGATTTACCTGTATTTCCTCATTAATAACTCTGCTTTTCTATGACAAACCTTATCCAAGGATCTCAGTGCAAGGATCAGCCTAATCCAAAGCTCTTTGAACTCAGTAGATATCTTTCCCTTTGTGCACATGAATTAATTTAGCCTTATGACGGCCATGTATGACAGTCTAAAAGTAACCATCCTATTGAGGGCTGTTTGGAAATTTTCCATCATAATTTTTTTCAGTGGAAAATTGGATTTTTGACAAAACAATTTTTTTCACAAAAAGAGTCTGCTTTCCATGGAATATATATATATATTTGTTAAAAAACCCCACAGAACATCTGAAAACAGAAAGATTTTGACTCTGAAATGTTGCTATGGTGCCTCATGGGACTTGCAGCTGAGGTGTTCCCATTCTCCTCTCTGAGCTGGGCTCTCCAGTCAGACTTAATCTCCCATCATGTGACTGCCTTGATGCACTACCTCCCCTCTCCAAAATGGGGGACCACAGTGCATCATGGGAAATATAGTCTGACCAGGAAGTCTAGTCTGTAGAGGAGAATGACAGCATGGGGCACCTCAGTTACAACTCCCATGAGGCCTCATGGTGATATTTCAAAATCAAAATATTTTGGTTGTTGGCCAAAATCTTTCAATTCTGGCTGAAATATTCTGCTGAAAGCTCACAGTTTCCCCATAGTGGGAATGGCTACTTCAGTAGGACAGGCAAAGCCCACATTTGTTAACTTTCAGGGCATGCTTTAGGGCTCATCTACTCAGGATGAAATTCACACCTGTGCAGACCCTCTGCACAACACATATGCCCCTGGCCTCTAACTTTGGTTTTGAATGTTGCATGGGTCCTTGTGCAAGCCTTCTGCACATAAATGAATTTTGCCATCTGGCTTTTGTGTGTAGCTGGCAGCTGGAGAGGATAGACATTTTTCTGGCTGGAGAGAGGTCTGGAGTTCATTCTTGGCCAGTTTTGCAAATAAGTATTTTATATTGACTACACATGATGAGCCCAGACTCTGACAGGCACATTTTAAAGAGATACATCAATTATACCCATTACATAGATGTGCAGTCTGAGGCACAAAGAGGTTAATGTGCATGTCCAAAACATCAGTGGCACAGGAAGATTGGCAACCCAGCAGAGTTCCTTACTCTTACACCCACACTGTAAGCAGTGCTTCCTTAATTAAACCCTCGTCTCAATTCCACTGCAATCTCTTCAGGGATTTTTCTGGTCTCTTCCTGAATTGGATGGCTTGATCCATTCCTGACCCAAACCTGAAACAATTATTTTCTTCTGCTTCTCGGATTAAACGTAATATCATTTTTATCTGAAACATCTCTGCCTGTTGGGGACTTTATTTTGGGCTTCCAGAGGGGTTGGATTAAGCTTTAATAACTACTTATCACTACTATGAACCTAATTTTGCAGGGGGCCAATTTCATCCATGGTGGCAAAACTCCTGATTTCAGTGGAGTTACACTAGGGATTAATTTGATCCATGATCTTCCCTGGATACCATTCCGGACAAGAAATGTCTATGTATGTGAAGAATGGGGATGGGGGTGGGAGGAGAATCACAGGCAAGTCTTTGAAGATATTGTTCCAGGACAATAGTAAATCATGTGCTCATTGCTATACTGCACAGAATACACTAAAAGAGAGCAAGAAAAATGAAGAAACATGCGATTTTGCCCAGTTCAGCAGTTACATTTTTAAAGAATATTCTTAAAATATCAGAATTGTACTTAATTAAAAAAAAAAACAAGAAAAATTTTGCATCATCCCCATAATATGTTATTGTTACATTTATTTGGCTTGCAGAAGTGTCAAATACGTATATATAGAGAGAGAGACAGACAGACAGACAGTCAGAGAGGTGGAGAGTAGGTAGGGCACTGAACTGTGCAGGTTACAGAGAGAATGGCAGATCTTTCATTTCAGAGATAGATGCACAGTACACTACATATGTGTTAGGAAAGTGTGACTCTAGTTTCCCACTTAAGGCTCTGCTGAAATTGCCCAGTACATAGGGGAAAACAGATGACAGAGTAATTAGAGATGTGCATGTAATTTATCATCCATGGTCTTGAACTTGAAGTTTGCAGATGACACTAAACTGGGAGGAGTGGTAGATATGCTGGAGGGTAGGGATAGGATACAGAGGGACCTAGACAAATTAGAGGATTGGGCCAAAAGAAACCTGATGAGGTTCAACAAGGACAAGTGCAGAGTCCTGCACTTAGGACGGAAGAATCCCATGCACTGTTACAGACTAGGGACCAAGTGGCTAGGCAGCAGTTCTGCAGAAAAGGACCTAGGGGTTACAGTGGGCGAGAAGCTGGATATGAGTCAACAGTGTGCCCTTGTTGCCAAGAAGGCTAACGGCATTCTGGGCTGTATAAGTAGGGGCATTGCCAGCAAATCGAGGGACGTGATCGTTCCCCTATATTCGACATTGGTGAGGCCTCATCTGGATATTGTGTCCAGTTTTGGGCCCCACACTACAAGAAGGATGTGGAAAAATTGGAAAGAGTCCAGCAGAGGGCAACAAAAGTGATTAGGGGGCTGGAGTGCATGACTTATGAGGAGAGGCCGAGGGACCTGGGATTGTTTAGTCTGAAGAAGAGAAGAATGAGGGGGGATTTGATAGCTGCTTTCAACTACCTGAAAGGGGGTTCCAAAGAGGATGGATCTAGACTGTTCTCAGTGGTACCTGATGACAGAACAAGGAGTAATGGTCTCAAATTGCAGTTGGGGAGGTTTAGGTTGGATATTAGGAAAAAACTTTTTCAGTAGGAGGGTGATGAAGCTCTGGAATGGGTTACCTAGGGAGGTGGTGGAATCTCCTTCCTTAGAGGTTTTTAAGGTCAGGCTTCACAAAGCCCTGGCTGGGATGATTTAGTTGGGGATTGGTCCTGCTTTGAGCAGGGGGTTGGACTAGATGACCTCCTGAGGTCCCTTCCAACCCTGATATTCTATGATTCCGATAGCAGATTGAAATGACCAGATAATTTTAACTAGTAGACTAAAGATTCTGAAAGAACAGAGCTGGGTATATAAAATATGTCATTTGACACAAATGTTGAGTCTTTATCCCAGAGCAGCCAGAGGCACATTTGCAAATATTTGAGTGATGCTAAATACAGATGTGAGAATTGATCAGCAGCTAGATTAGGGATAAACTTTGCTGCTCTCTCTGAGCCCAGTTTTGCAATTTGAAGTGGTACTTACACACTCGAGGAGTCTCATGAAGGCCATGGGACTACTTGGGTGAGTACATGCTATAGTGAGCATTGATAAAGCAAGCAGAAACTGGCCCTCTTTTGAGTATGGTCTGTCCAGAAGGAGCTGTTTCCAGTATGACATTTCAGTGCTGGAAAAGGTGACTTGCGTTTTCTGGTGAGCAGGGCAAGTTAGGAGCAATTACTTTGAGCTGGACTTCTATTTAACTGAGGCAAGGGAGTTAGCTTAAATGTATAGTATTGTAAAGTACTTTATTTAAACATAAATACATCTTAGCAGGGACCCACAAATTTTAGACACCCCCTTCTCTGTCTTCCCATTTCAGGTGCTGATTGGTTTATCTCGCTCATAGAGGAAGTAGGTTATACATAGAGATAGGCCAAAATTAAAACCATCTATCAGAAACATCTCTCCACTTGCAGGCTTTGAGTATTGACATAAAATGGGACCTCGGTCTGACCCCCCATTGATGTGAAACACATGGCTAATTTGGTTTTGCCCCGAGCACACAATCCCTGCCTTCGACAACTTTTATTTTTCTTTAGAGCACTTAGGTAAGATCTTAGCATTAAAGGTGAGGGATTGACTACAAAGTGTCACCCACAGATGGGGAGTGACCTTCCTAGCCTCATCTACTAGACAGACTCAGGTAAATTCTGAGACATCACCTATTAACTGGCATTGGGCTAACCTCAACGTGTTGAGAGCAGGGCCAGCTCCAGGCACCAGCCGAGCAAGCTGGTGCTTGGGGCGGCAGCTTGTAGGAGGCGGCTTTCTGCCCAATCCTAGGGCGGCATGGCCGCTTTTGTTGTTGTTGTTGTTGTTGTTGTTCCGCTCCGGCTGCCCTGTAGGGGGCAGCGGCATGGAGGACGGGAGCGCCCTGCAGCAAGCCCTGCAGGGCAGCCCGCATCCTTCCCTCCCAGCCGCCCCCCTCTCTCTCTCTCCCCACTCCCTCCCCCTCCCCCCGCTAGCCAGGGCACATCTGCAGGGTTAGGGATTCCCCCCTGCACCCTGGCTCCGGCCGCGCCGCAGGTTATTTTTTTGCTTGGGGAGGCCAGAAAGCCAGAGCCGGCCCTGGTTGAGAGGTTAGCTCTGATCTTAATAAGCAGGAGGCTTAGCCAAAGAGTGGATCAAGTCCTGCAAAACCCATGAGCAGCGTTTACTTAAACAGGAAGTCTCCGTGAAGTCAATGAGGTTATTCAGATGAGTGCTGCTTACTCATCATGATGTTAGTAAGTGCTTGCTGTACCCTTACTTTGGTGTGTAATGGAAGACTAGGGACAAAATAGATTCTGTGTTTCTTGACTGATATTATTTTAAAATACGTATTCAGACAATATATTTTTAAAAAATATATGATTAATGGGGGAACAAGATAATTCAGGTAATGCAATATAGAGCTATTCATCTCTTGGTTAAATAAACTCAGAAATGTATATGTTATATATTTCTGAATGTATTCACACTGAAAGATGCTTATTATCTTATGAAATTTCAGCATGCTGGCTAGAGCAACATAGGTACAGTTTCCTTTTAAATTACCAGAGATACATGGCAAGATTATATCTGTTCACAGTGCTAAACAAATTTTAATCAAAATAAAATCTATCGGGGATTGTCCCAAAACCATATAATGGGCGTCATTCCCCACTCACCTATGCCAGCTTTATCTTGATTTAGTGTTGGTATTACAGAGCTGAGAATCAGCTATGCTAATAACCCATTGTTCAGTGTGTGTTACACGTTACCCTGTGAGACTGAATAGATGAGTCTGCTATGGAGCTAGGGATGAGCTAGTTGGGAACTTTTTGACATTTTTTTTTTTTTGGCTGAAAAATGACAGTTTGTCTAGCTCCCTAACTGTTTCTGGGAAAGGTTTGGTTTTGATGAATATCTGCACTTGGAAAAAATGTTGAAAAGCAAAGTCCTGAAACTGCCGAAATGATATTTTCAAATAAAAAAATGGAAACTTTTTTTGTTTTGAAATGCCATTTGGTTTAGAAATGTAACATGAGTTATGCATAAAAAAGGTTTAAAAGAAGAGGGAAAGGTTGAAATTGAAACCAAACAATTAACACATATTGAAAGTAAATGTTTTGATTCATCCACACTGAAATTTATGTATTTATTTATTTATTTTGGTTTGTCAGTTTACACAAATTTTGGAGATTTCGGGTTTATGCCCTGAGTCAGGATGGAGAATATCTTTTAGAAATCTTGAAAATTCTCACGTGATGGGAAAACTATTTCCTGTCCATCCCTACTAGGGAGGCTCATCCTACCTTTTAGCTCTGGAGGTTTCAGGTTGAATTCCTCATGGTAACCATGATGACGGCTGTTACAATGTGAGGGCTCATCCAGACCTGCTGTGGGCTGCAGGTATTTAACATCACACTCCTCCATCTAGGGTAAGTCTGTCACTTCAATGTGTGTTGCATGTCCTCTTCTGTACCTGATCCAGAAACTGCAACTGTCTGCTAGTGGACTCAGTTCTTTAGCGCAAGGTGTCACAAATGGTCTCAGCTCTGGAGGACTTGGTCTCAATCCCTGATGGTGAGCAAAAAGACAAATCTTACAGTGAAATATCTTTTGGATCCTCATCCAGCCATCTAAGGACTCTGGTCGGGATTTTCAGAGGCACCTAAGGGAATTAGGCACCTAACTCCCAATGGGAAATCCCAATCTCCAGTCTAAATGAATAGAATAACTATTTTGCTTGAAATGCATCCAAACTGGTGGTGTGTTGTGAGAAACACACTCCTTTTTTGGCTTAACCACACCACAGTGCTTAGATATTACACTAACAGGTTCTAAGTAAATTCCAAAAGAGAGACAAAAAGAACAGGAGTACTTGTGGCACCTTAGAGATTAACAAATTTATTTGAGCATAAGCTTTCGTGGTCTACAGCCCACTTCATTGGATGCATAGAATGGAACATATTGTCAGGAGATATATATACACATACAGAGAACATGAAAAGGTGGGAGTTGTGCTACCAACTTTAAGAGGCTAATTAATTAAAAAGAGAAATAGAAATTTGGGGAGATGCATTTACTCTCACACAGAAGGGATGATGAGGAAACAGTCCAGGATCTATTTGCTGTGTCTCTCTTAGGTTTCTCCGTGGTGCCCAGAGTATCTGGGGTGCTGTTTGCAATATAAAAATGTTCAACCCATCAACATAAAATAAATAAATAAATAAATAAATTTTACATTTTTGAGTTGCAGCTGAGAGAACCCTTCGTTTCAGGAGCAGCTCTGGTAGACTCCCCTGTGGTTGTAAAGGGAAGATTTAGCTCTCTTAGCAGCATCTATTTTTCCCTTCAAGATCTACATCAGAACCTTCCATCTGAACAGAAATGCTCTATCCATCCCTTAGTAAAACATCATTTATTTGCCAACTTGTTTTTCCCACAGACTCCTGCTCCCTTTTGTGTTTGCGCTAATGTTCTGAATGTCTACACCGCATAGCCGATGATTATTTGTGAGACAGAGTGAGTTAATGCAGATTTGCAAGCTGTTCCCATTTGTTAAATGTCAGAAAAACACATGCAAGTCACTGGCTTTAGCACTTAGCTGCCAGCTGGCTCTTCTGAAAGGAGGGGACAAATGACAGTCTATCAAACAGCATGCTTTCAAGGAAATAAGAGACCTGTTCCAGAACTGCAGCTTCAGAGTCTCTTTTAACAACATAAGCAAAACTCGGAGCCAACTTCATTTTTCCCCCTCTAGCTCTAATGAACACATAACTCGGCTACAACATTTTGCGCCCCCCACCACACCTCACTCCCAGGAAAACTAACTATAAACTGGATTCACAAAGCTTATAAAGAAAACAAGTGTCCAAATTACCGGGGGGCGGGGAAGGTTGGCGCGAAAGGAAGATCTAAAATGTCAAAAGGAAAAGGAGCAGGGTTCTGAGATCAGCTTCAAATCTCAGAAGAAGATTGGGGGAAGCTTGTGCCAAATGGAAGTATTTATCCATGGGTAAATGCCCAGTGTAGATTAGCATATTTTAATTATGGTCTTGGGGTTTGCTGTGTTCCCCAAAGAATAAATGATTTAGGCTTAATCAGTGAGGCAACATTGTGGGGGATTTTTGTCATACATCCTGATGGCAAGTTCAGTCCTTGGAAAAAGAGCTGGATTTACAGCCAAGGAGAATGCAGAACTGTTTATCCATGTAGAGGTGCTGGATGAGTTGCAGAAGTGCCGACTTCCCCACAGTACCCCACCCATGTGCCCCAACCCTAACCTGGAGGGATCATTTCCATTTAGTCCTCAGCTGCTTTCCTGAAACTGTCAAAATGGAAGCCAAATTGTACTGGTGCTTTTTCTTGTGATGTCCACAGTAGTTATGAGACCCCTCATTAGATAGTCTCTGATCTACTGTCATAGAATCATAGAAGATTAGAATTGGAAGAGACCTCAGGAGGTCATCTAGTCCAACCTCCTGCTCAAAGCAGGACCAACCCCAACTAAATCATCCCAGCCAGGGCTTTATCAAGCCGAGCCTTAAAAACCTCTAAGGATGGAGATTCCACCACCTCCCTAGGTAACCGATTCCAGTACTTCACCACCTTCCTAGTGAAATAGTTTTTCCTAATATCCAACCTAGACCTCCCCCACTGCAACTTGAGACCATTGTTCCTTGTTCAGTCTCCCGCCACCACTGAGAACAGCTGAGCTCTATCCTCTTTGGAACTTCCCTTCAGGTAGTTGAAGGCTGCTATCAAATTCCTCCTCACTCTTCTCTTCTGCAGACTAAATAAACCCAGTTCCCTCAGTCTCTCCTCCTAAGTCATGTGCCCCAGGACCCTAATCATTTTCATTGCCCTCCACTGGACTCTCTCCAATTTTTCCACATTCTTTCTGTAGTGGGTGGCCCAAAACTGGATGCTCCAGATGTGGCCTCATTAGTGCCTAATAGAGGGGAATAATCACTTGCCTCGATCTGCTGGCAATGCTCCTACTAATGCAGCCCAATATGCCGTTAGACTTCTTGGCAACAAAGGGCACACTGTTGACTCATATCCAGCTTCTCGTCCACTATAATCCCCAGGTCCATTTCTGGAGAACAGCCTGTAGCAGTGCACAGGATTCTTCCATCCTAAGTGCAGGACTCTGCCCTTGTCCTTGTTGAACCTCATCAGATTTCTTTTAGTCCAATCCTCTAATTTGTCTAGGTTCCTCAGTATCCTATCCCTCCCTCCAGCATATCTACCTCTCCCCTCAGCTTAGTGTCATCTGCGAACTCGCTGAGGGTGCAATCCATTCCATCATCCAGATCATTAATGAAGATGTTGAACAAAACCAGCCCCAGGACAGACTGCTGGGGCACTCTGCTTGAGATCGGATGCCAACTAGACATCTCCACCTCCTCCGTTGGCACCAGCTGGGCTTCAGAGCCACCAGGAGCTCTGCCCACCAGATTGTGGCTTTTGTGCTGTTCTGTCGAGGTTTCTTTGGATGTCCTGATGTGAGAAAACTGAAAGCTTGGAAGCTGTGTTAACTTACAAGTGACAGGTGCCTATTGTAGTGCTGCACGCTTGGTTTCCAGCCAATGGTTCCCTTCTTTCTTGGTGGCATATTAATTATTATTAACAAGTCCAGTAGGGCCTAGAAGCCTCATGTGAAGTCAGGGCCCCGCTGTGGTAGAAGCTGTACATACAGAGTACGAAGAGTTTACAGAGGGTGGACGAAAGGAAGTATCCCCGTGATTCGGGGGATGTTTACACTGGAAAAGGGAGGTGTAATTTCCGGCCTGTGTAGACATACCCGTGCTAGCGCTGATCAAGTTAGTGTGCTAAAAATAGAAATGGAGCCACAGTGGTGCAAGGAGCTAGCCATCCTGAGTGTGATCCCACCTGAGACCCTTGATAAGCACTCAGGTGACTAGCCCCTCCTGGTGCTCATGCTGTTACACTTTTATTTTTAGCACTCTAGTTTGATCCGAGCTAGCACCAGTATGTCTCCTCCAGCTGGGCATGATGCCTCCAGCTCCAATGTAGACATACCTACAGTTGGAGAACAGAGGCACAGTCAGGCTAAGTGACTTGTTCAAAGTCACCCAGGGAGTCACTGGCAGAGCTGTGAATTGAACGCATGTCTCCTGTTTCCATACAGTTGGATTGCCGCTTCACCTGGATGTCTCAGGACAGTAATAGGCTGATTAGACCTCAGCTGGAGTATTGTGTCCAGTTCTGGGCACCACATTTCAGGAAGGATGTGGACAAATTGGAGAAAGTCCAGAGAAGAGCAACAAAAATGATTCAAGATCTAGAAAACATGAGCTATGAGGGAAGATTGAAAACATTGGGTTTGTTTAGTCTGGAGAAGAGAAGACTGAGAGGGGACATGAGAACAGTTTTCAAGTACATAAAAGGAGGAGAGAGAGGAGAGAGGAGGAGAAAGAAAAATTGTTCTTCTTAACCTCTGAGGATAGGACAAGAAGCAATGGGCTTACATTGCAGCAAGTGAAGTTTAGGTTGGATATTAGGAAAAAGTTCCTAACTGTCAGGGTGGTTAAGCACTGGAATAAATTGTCTAGGGAGGTTGTGAAATCTCCATCTCTGGAGATATTTAAGAGTAGGTTAGATCAATGTCTATCAGGGATGGTCTAGATAGTATTTGGGCCTGCCATGAGGGCAGGGGACTGGACTAGAAGACCTCCTGAGGTCCCTTCCAATTCTATGATTCCACTGTTGTAAATGTCCTGTGTCCCATGAGCATGGGCTATTAAAGAGCTGCATGTTCATGTAGTGCATTGTGATGGTGTCACGTAATGACTGTGCCCCAGGACACACAATAGTGTCCTGCAGTGAGGCATCATCACAACTAAAGATGCAAACAATGCAACACAGTATCATGGTGCCCTGGCTATCATGCCAGCAGGATACCAGTACTTGCCATTGATGGTCTTCATGCGTTGTTCTTTATAGAATACCACCATACAGACAGAGAGACCATTCATCCCAGCCTGAAATGCAGCTGCTTCTGGGGTGGAACTTGGCAGCCAATTTGCACCACAACGGTGTGACAGAGGCAGCAAAGTGAAAAACTATCTCCTCCTGTCACAACTGCAGGGGCAAGATGGGTCAGCAGGATGCAATCGCCCACACTGGCCAGGACAGGAGGGTTAAGCAGTGAGGAAGTGGACTCTTTAGTGATCACACATGGTCAGGTTTTAAGCTTCCTCTGAGAGATGGTGGCACAGTGTCCCCTGAGCATCATGCTTCGGCACTGATTCAATACTGACTCTGAGGGAAGGTCTCAGCTTCCTGCATCACCAGCCCAGGAGCAAGAGCTCACCCAGGATGGTTCAGGTTTGCTTTCTCTGCCGCGCAGCCGCCTCACTCTGCATGGAGCTGCTGGGGCTGGAGGGCCAAGGGGGCTGCTGCTTCTCAGCCCCCGCCCCGCCACGCTGCCGCCCCTTCCCCTCCCGGCAGAGACCACCCCTGACTGGGCGGCGTGTGCCACAGGGGGCTCGGCTTAGCAAGCTGCGGGGGGGGGGAGCCTCCTTCTCCTCCTCCTCCTCCTCCCCAGGGAGCCGGGCAACCAGCCGACACCGCCTGCAGCCCCGGAGTGAGCAAGCCAGGCTGGGGATGCAGGGGGGCGGTGCGGAGCCCAGAGCCAGTCGGCGGCCGCATGCAAAACCTGGCTCCGGATTCCGAATCCGGAGCCCAGTGCTGGCTGCCTGGAAAGGCACCGCTTTTAGAGAATGTGCTCAGGGGAAGCGGCTGCTTCCCCTGCACCCCTCTAGCTACGCTACTGACTGAGGGCTGCTCACCTCCTCCCCCAGTGCAGCAGTCTGGGAGTTGACCTTGTCTGTGAAGACCGAGGCAAAAAAAAGCATTAAGTTCTTCAGCTTTTTCTACATCAACTGTCACTGGGTTGCGTCCCCCATTCAGTAAGGGTCCCACACTTTCCCTGACCTTCTTCTTGTTGCTAACATACCTGTAGAAACCCTTCTTGTTACTCTTCATATCCCTTGCTAGTAGAAACTCCAATTGTGCTTTGGCCTTCCTGATTATACCCCTGCATGCTCAAGCAATATTTTTATACTCCTCCCTAGTTACCTGTCCAAGTTCCTACTTCTTGTAAGCTTCCTTTTTGTATTTAAGCTCACCAAAGATTTCCCTGTTAAGCCAAGCTGGTTGCCTGCCATATTTGCTATTCTTTCTGCACATCGGGATGGTTTGTTCCTGTGCCCTCAATAAGGCTTCTTTAAAATACAGCCAGCTGTCCTATAGTCCTTTCCCCTCATATTAGCCTCCCAAGGGATCCTTCCCATTAGTTCCCTGAGGGAGTCAAAGTCTGCTTTTCTGAAGTCCAGGGCCCGTATTCTGCTGCTCTCCTTTCTTCCTTTTGTCATGACCCTGAACTAGACCATCTTATTTCTACTCCTCCTACCAATTCTTCCCTGTTTGTGAGCAGCAGATCAAGAGTAGCATGGCCACAAGTTGGTTCCTCCAGCATTTGCACCAGGAAGTTGTCCCCAACAGTCTCCAAAAACTTCCTGGATTGTCTGTGCACTGCTGTATTGCTCTCCCAGCAGATGTCAGGGTGATTGAAGTCCCCCATGAGAACCAGGGTCTTTGATCTGGAAACTTCTGTTAGTTGTCCAAAGAAAGCGTCATCTACCTCATCCTCCTGGTCTGGTGGTCTATAGCAGATGCCCACCATGACATCACCCTTGTTGCTCTCGCCACTAAACTTAACCCAAAGACTCTCAGCAGGCTTTTCTCCAGTTTCATATTGGAGCTCTGAGCAATCATACTGCTCCCTTACATACAGTGCAACTCCTCCACCTTTTCTCCTCCCATCTGGTGATGACTTTTTATCACTACAGACAAGGGCTAGATCAGTCCCCCAGTAAAAATATCTGGGGTCAGATTCTGATACACTGACATTGAGTAACACTTTACTGCACAAGTGGTCCCATTTACTCCAGCAGGACTATTTGTGTTGTGAGACACTCATTGTTGTGAGCAAGGTGTCAGAATTTGGCATTGTTTTATAAAATGTGCACACAACATACAGTATATTATCCTGAGGGAGATATCGGATCCCACACTAATACTTTCAAACAAGCAGTCTGCTCTCAAAGACTCTCTCAATGCATGTTTGGGCAGGACTTTGAAGGTTTCCTGAGTGCTGCGTGGATACACATTGAACACAAATGCAACCAGCAAAGCTCATAGTTTTGTAGCTGACTACTGAGTCTCAGTGCTTTGATTTAGAAAGCTCACAGTCAGCAGGGACATGAGTATTACATAATAAAAGCACCCCAATAAAATCATCCTGCAGATGGAAGACTATTATCTGAAAATTCCCCCCTCCATTTGATTCTGGTTCTCTTTCCTCTTAGACCCTAGATGGAGCTGCTTGGTTTAAGTCTTGTTGGAATAGTTCAGTTAAAGAGAGATGCTCCTCTGTTTGTCTAGCTTCCCACAGAGACTTGTGCGAAGAGACCTCATGTCTTAGCTTCGCTGGATCTGGCTGGCAAAGCTCATCAAACAGAATGTTGCAACACTGCAGTCTGTCAAAATCCCCGATGTCTGATCCCGAGGCATCATGATCACTACAAATTAATGGCAGGTCAGTATATTGCTCTGGTGTTTTAGCAGTGGCTCTAGTAACTCTGTCTTCCATGAGAGTTTATATTTCCTCAGTAAATACCAATGCTCAGTATGCCTCTGTTCTCCTGGACTCCAGACAAATAAGATCTGTCATAGTCATTAAGTAAAAAGAGTGTTAGGGTCAGTCTGCTCTTCCCCTCAGTTTTCTTCAGGAATGTCAGCTAGCCCTGAAGTATACAATATTGGTGATGAAAGGGAGAAATGGCTCCTGTTGAAGGCTGATGACTGGGAAGCTGCACAGTCTAACGGTTAGTGCAAGGGACTAAGAGAAAGGATTCTTGGTTCTATACCTGGCGCTGTTATCAACTCACTGTCTGACCTTACAGTCTCTGAACCTCAAATTTCCTATCTGTGGAATAGAGATAATAATCTAACCCAGCTCTTGAGGCTTAAATAAGTAGGCAATGTTTGAAAAGCACTTTGACAGCCTTAGATGAAAGGTATTATTAATATTTGAGATAAATATTTTTAAAGTACCTAAGGGTCAGATTTTTAAAGGTATTTAGGTGTCTAAAGATGCAGATAGGTACCTAGTGAATTTTCGGAAGCACCTAACCACCTAACTTCTATGGACTTTAATGGTAGGTAGGTACCTGGGTACTTGTAGAAATCTCCTAGGCACCTAACTGCATCTTTAGGTTCCTAAATACCTTTAAAATATGGCCCTAAGTGACTTAGATAGCTAAGTCCCATTTTCCAAAGTGACTTAGGTGCTCAGAAGCTTATATCTCATTGAAAGCCTACGTCACTTTGGAAAATGGGACTTGGAAAATGTGACTTAGGGTATGTCTATACTTACCTCCAGGTTCGGCGATAAGCAATCGATCTTCTGGGATCGATTTATCGCGTCTTGTCTAGATGCGATAAATCGATCCCTGAAGTGCTCGCCGTCTACGCCGGTACTCCTGCTCTGCGAGAGGAGTACGCGGAGTTGACAGGGGAGCCTGCCTGTCGCATGTGGACCCGCAGTAAGTACCTTGTAGTTTGAACTAAGGTACATAGACTTCAGCTACGTTATTCACGTAGCTGAAGTTGCGTATCTTAGTTCAAACTTAGTGGACCAGCCCTTAGCCACCTAAATCACTTAGGCTTTGCAACGTGGAGTGGAGCAACATTTAAATATCTTTAAAAGTCTGGACCTAAGTGCCTGAGGCAATTCTGATGATCCCAACAGGTGCCTATCTTTAGGGCCTACATCCCTTTGAAAATCTGGCCCTAGATCACTTTGGAAAATGGGATTTCAGCTTCTAGATCACTTATGTGTTTAGTTGAGTCTGCATTTCTGTACCCACAATTAATTGCAGGAAGAGGTAAGGTAATTTAAGATGAGTCCATGTTGGAGAACTGAAAAGTTTGTAGATGAACTGATTTAAGCACGAATAGTTCAGTGCATTCATGCTGGCCGTGCTGATTCAATTTAAGAACACTTTTGCCTCGGATTCACAATAGTGCAATTCTAAGCCATTTCAATTGCAATGCCTTCCGGGTATTTATCCCACAGTACCTGGGATGGCCCAAGAAAGCTACCAGTGCGTTGGGGAACAGTAGCATGAGATAGAATCATTTCATTTAATTTATGACCACACTAACACTAGAACAATTCAGGCTGAAACAGTTATCATTGAACAGGTTCTTAAACCTGGTGAAAGCCAAGAATACTCCAAATGGCTCTTGGAATAAACGTAAACTGGTTGGAGGACCTTTTACTGCTCAAAGTGAATAGGTGTTAGTGGCAAAAAGGATTCTGCATTGTTCATGTCAAGTTTGGAAAGGAAAGAGGAAAGGTACAGCCCCTTTCCAGTGTCCAGAATGATCTAGGAGAGGGAAGATTGCTTGGAAAGAGAGTCCGGAGGCCAAACCTAAGGCTAAATCCTGTTCTTGGATCTGTTCTGCCAGCCATTTCATCTGCATTGGAGATCAGTACTCTGAGAATGGATGGTGTTGTGGTGAAGGCACTGGTCAGTAACACAGGAGAACTGGCTTAAATTCCTAGTTCCTCTGCATACTTCCTGAGTGACTTGGGCAAGTCTCTCAAAGCCTGCTCCAAAGCCCATGGAAATCAATGGGTGCCTTCCCATTGAATTCAATGGGTTACGGATCAAGTCATTAATCTCTCTGCACCTCAGTTCCCCATCTGTAAAATGGGAATAATATTACTCTGTTCAAGCACAGCTGTCTGCCTACATGCTATCAGCTTCAGGATCGGAGCCTGACTTTAGGCTTGTCTACGCACACAACTTTCACTGGGGTAGGATGTATCAGTGTAGACAACCAAAAATCTATTTCTGTTTTTAAGCCTCCGCACTTTTATTTATTATTCTAGCATATATAGGTTCTCATATTGTGCTCATCACTGTTGTATATAAGCACCCTCTGATCGCATTTAGCATGTCTGTCAGCTGTCGTTTGTTCTCTCATCCTCTCCCCAAGGGGAAAAGCATGTGCAGAGGAGTGTCTTGTTTTAAGTTATGTTGTTCTAAGTATATGTGTTGCTATATATTTACGTTCGAGAAGGCAGGTCAAAGAAATGTGCCCTGAATTGGAGTAGAAGTGGGTGAGGTTTGTGATGGCCTTTAGTTCATCCCACAGTGTCAAACTAGTCCCTGTGAAAGTTCTGTCTCCTGCACAGATGACCCTTACCTCTAATGGTAGGGAGTTTTATTGTGCCAAAGAAGCATAATTATCAACCACAGGCTCCATCCCAGAGCTTAAGGTAACTTTTAGCTACTCTGGGCCCAGGACATGAAGCACATTGAAGATGTGGACACATCACTGCGCCAGTACAACTCTGCTGGCAGGGGTTGTGCCATTCCGAAAAAGGGAACAACTATTCCAAATAAACGGAGGGTTATTTCAGTAGGAGATAGACATGAGTGTAAACACACACCTGCCTTTGCCCCCAGAAGTGAATTCCATGAGTGCTACGGTTGGGTGTAGGACCAGGCCTTGCTAATCAACACACATACAACGTGAGTGATTAATATGTGAGTAATGAAAGTTTCAAACAAGCCTGAATTCTCTGGTAAAAATCTGCTTGCTTCATTACAGATTTACCAAAATAGGCAAAGAAAATATCTCTCACTTATCTCAAGACTTCTTAACTCCTCACAATTTTAATAAATCAAGGACCATTTGTAAGTATCAAATGTGTATTCCCCATTAATTTTTCATCAACTAACAATGGTAACTCATTAATTGAAGGCCACTACGAAACCATACGTTGATGCAGTCGCTTTTTTTCCTGTGCAGGGAAAACTTTCCCAAGGCTCTCACTCATTGCTGGGCTCCTTAATAAAAAGCACTTTCAACATGTGTAGACCAGCGCTTGACAAACCCTAAACTTGAGCGACGTTCACAAGGTTCAGTGAGGTTTGGAGTCAGTTTTGGGCTGAGTTTTAAGCAAGGCCTGGGATAACTTTCAAGGGATCCTGCACTTTCTGGTGTGGGCTGGAGCCTATGGAGTGGTCATTTAGTGATTCCATATATCTTCAACATGAATGGTTTCATTTCAGAGGGAAGGGTCTATGTGAATCTAAAGCTCAAAGCGAAACTCAGAGGTGCAATTTACCCCTATGTACAAGAGCTATATAACAATTCAGTTTCACTTAACCCTTATGGGCCAGGTCCTCAGCTGGTGTGAAGTTTAATAGAGCTATACCAATTTATACCGGCTAAGAATCTAGCCCTAAGGGTGGGCCAGCCCATGGGCTAGCCCTTTACACAGGGGTGAATTTCACCAGGGCTTGAAATTATTCAGATCAAAATTGGGAGAGAAGTGGAGTGTTTCCATGAACCACTGTGATCCAAAATCTGCTGAATTACAAATCTCTCTATTGTTAGACGCCCAGATGAAAGGCACTATAGAAGGTTTTAGCGATGGTAATTGGGATATGAATGAAGGGCATCAGTAAAGATCTATCAAAACCAAAATCTAATGCAGTTGGCTTGTTTTCCTTCTGATTTTGTGTTCATTACAGTGAATTCAAACTGTGCTTTTTACAATTAATGTCTCCAAACTAATTGCTAAGAAATAATTTTCTTTTTCATTTGGGGCTGCAGCAGATACACGACAGAGTTACAGCTCCCAATTGCAAGGTGGAGTTCCAGTTTGGGAAAGTGTTTCCCTATGCCCACATATGCCATTTACTGACTTACCTAAGGCTACATCTACATGTGGAGCTAGGGGTGTGATTCTCAACTCTTGTAGAAAATACTTGCACTCATAGGCACCGACTCTGTGGGTGCCCCCATCCCCTTCTCCCCTCCTCCCCTGAGCGTGCTGTGTCCCCGCTCCTCTGCCTGCCTCCTAGCACTTCCCGCCCAGCCACTGCCAAAAAGCTGTTTGGCAGCGCTTAGCACGCTCCGGGAGGGGAGGAAGGAGCGTGAATGTGCTGCTTTCAGGGGAGGAGGTGGGGAAGAGGCGGGGCCAGGGTGGGGATTTGGGGAAGGAGTTGGAATAGGGGCAGGGAGGGGGCGGAGTTGGGGCAGGGACTTTGGGGAAGGGGTTGGAATGGGCGCGTGGAAGAGGTGGGAAGGGGCGGGGCAGCGGCGGGGCCTCATGGAAGGGGTGGAGTGGGGCGGGGCCGGGGGCAGAGGGGGGATCGAGCACCCAGGGGAAAGAGGGGAAGTAGGCGCCTATGCTTACACTAGCTCTCATCAAATATAGTGTGGCAAAAACAGTAGCGTAGCTGTCATAGCAGGGAGAGTGGTGAGCGGTGGCAGGGACTAGCTGCCCTGAATACATAATCATAGGGTCTAGGTGGGTTTGTATTCAGGATGGCTAGGCCATGCTGCTGCTCGCTGCTGACCACGCTACTGTGGCTACATGGCTATCTTTAGTGCACTAGCTTAAGGAGAGCTAGCATGAGTGTGTCTTCTTGAGTTTGGAATCACACCCTTAGCTCCAAGTTTAGAAGTAGCCTAAGAGCTATGTTTACAATGGTGGTTTGGCAAAAATCTTTTAGTCCAAGAACTTCTGGGCTCAGGTCTGACTCCAAGAGCCTGAGCTGTATTGCTTGCAGTTGAGGAAAGGAGGAATTCAGTTGCCTGGTTGGCAGCGTCTGGAGGTATTGTGGCTGCAGAAGGCAGGATCAGGCATGTATGAGGCATAGGACAGGTGATGTGTACCTCTCTGATTCATTAGCAATAAGTGATAGAATTACAGACGTGTAAGGCTGAAAGGGACTTTGAGAAGTCATCAAGTCCAGCCCCCTGCACTGAGGCAGGACAAGAAAACCTTAGACCATCCCTTGCAGGTGTTTGTCCAATGTGTTTTTAAGAACTTTCAATGATGGGGTTTCCACAAACTCCCTTGGAAGCCTATTCCAGAGCTCAACCACCTTTTTAGTCAGGAAGCTTTTCCTAATACCTAACCTAAATCTCCCTGGCTGCAGATTAAATCCATTACTTCTTCTACCTCCAGTGAACATGGAATTGATCATCATCCTCTTTATAACAACTCAATGTATTTGAAGACTGTTATCAAGCCATTTTGTTATTTTAATATTAGGTGTGGGCTACTCTTGCAGCTGCCACATGAGGTAGCAAACAATGATCCAACTTATTTCCAGACCATGGAAGTCTCAATCTTACTTTTTTAAAATATAAGTTTCAGAGGTGTCGTCATCTCAGAATTGTAAATTAAGTTCTCTCCTGCAAGCCATGCTGTGCATAATGTAAAAAGTCCCCCACCCCAGCTCTAGTCTTGAGTCCGCTTATTACCCATTTATCTGGAAATGTTCTCTCACTCCAGTGATCTCAGTGTGAAGCAGCAAAACCATTCTGTAGGCCACTTATACCATCTCATCCTTTCAGCTCATCTTTATCCTACAAAAGAGATGAAACTCCTCCTTTCAGCCCTTCAGAAGTTGTTTTTTTTCCTTCAAAGACTTTCTACTCTGCTGCATGATTTCTTTTCACACGGTGGAATTGGCTTTCCTGGGAGCGCTGTGTGACCAGAACCCTTGCAGTTCCTTGAACGTCGAGGGGCACACATTGCTCTCACCACCACACAGAAAGGTTTTTTGAACCTCAAGAATGGGTTGGATTTGACCTGGATCTAATTCCACCGCCAACATTTTCACCCATACCTAACTATAACCTCCTTGCTCCATGATAGAGTGCTTCTGTGAATATAACCCCAAATCACTTTGAGTTTGGAGATGCGGGATTTCCACCTATGAAGTGAAAGACAGCAGCACATTGGCACTCACATCCTACTGCATAACAGAGCTGTGAGGGGGAAACAGACATTCTTGGATTTGGTGTGTGGGAGATAGGATGACAGCTTGACCTGAAAAATCCCTGCACTGTAGGGATTGCAATTGATCTAACTATGAAAGATCCACTTCTGGGATTTGAACCTATGGTTCCGGGAGTTTGGGTATTTCAAGGCTCATGCTAAGACAGCTAAGAATGAATCAGATGCTCACCTAGCAGTGGCAGTAAGTCATGCTGCTGTGCAGAAGTTCTCATGTAATTTTGATTTCCTCATTTCTGAACCTACCTTCTCCTCCAGGTGTTTTGGCGGCTGGCTTTGGTCATACCTAACCTTCTTCTGGATGCATGGGTCAGCCTCATGCAATGCCTGTAAGATGGGAGAATAAAGACAGGGTGAATGGAAGGAGGATGTCAAAGGACTCCCTTTCCCTGGAACGTTATTATATATATTCCGTACTGCTAACAGATTCACAGATGAATTGGTTTTTCCATTGGTTTGCATCAGCAGCACCATGGCTGGGCTTAAACTGCTAGGTTCTACAATACCTGCCAGGAGGCAGGAAAAATGTCTCTTCCCAGTATTAGATTTTCTAATATTGCTTGTCTGACAAAAGTTATTTCATCCTGGCTTCGTTCCAGTGAGATGAAGCTTAGGTTGATTATGAGCCCTTTCCCCGTGTCCCTTATTCTTTGGCAGCGATATTAACAGATACAAAATGTCATGGCTTGGATTTAAAAATAACCCTCTGTTTTCATCCACCTTTCATGCTTGAAAGGAAATTTATAAATTGTCAAGTTGACTTAATTTTTTCTCGGGACTCGCACCTATTTGCCGCAGTCAGAATTTCCCCCTTGGGTTTCACTCATCTGCAGTATGTGGCAGGGAAAAGGGATTAGGATTGTATTTGTCTTCTTTTTGAAGCAGCTACCCTTTCAGCAAGTCCGCTATCAGTTCTGGCTGCCAAAACAGCATTTTAATGCTTTACCTGAGGGTCAAGTATTTTATATTAAGTTAACTTTTGCCTCTGCTGACTTTTCCTATTCTATTTACTTTTGAATCTTCACTCCATACAAAGCTTGCAATTATTTTCTGGGTTTACAAAGCTGTATTATGGTCTTTGGTGCCTTCTAACCCTGCAAAATACAGGGAAGTAGTCTTGGGGCTTCTTCTTCCTCCTCCAATAATGGACAGTTTTAATGAGTTTATCCTCCGGTTTGGGAGAAGCTCTTAACCCCTTGGCACCAAGTGATGCGATTTCTTGACACTAAGTGCTCTGCAAATGCATTTTTGCCAGCGCTATGGACCATTGGCACCAAGGGGATTTACAAGGTATTTAGAAACCCATTTATTTGCAATACAAAATGATGTTTTGTTTACAGAATCCTCCTCACAGGGCATTAATCTTAAGGCACCTCAGCCTGGCTGCAAATTGACAATAACCAAGGGCTCCTTTTATTCATGTCTTTGGGTTCCAAATAATGTAGAGGATCTGCCGTTTCTTCGGGAAGAAGATGGAGGTGGCTTTTGTGGGGTCACATCTAGTTCTGTGTGCAATTTATTTCAAGGTGACTTACCCATTCGCAAAAGTTTGTAAGCTGTAGACCTTGTAAAATAATAACACTATAACAATCCATAGCCACGTAGGACTTTATGGTTCTCAATATGCTTCCCTCCCCAGTAATACAAAACTTCACAGTTGGGAGGACTAGACTCAAATCTTTCTGTTCCAAAAGCACTGTCCTGAAACATTTTGGCTAAAGGAGACTCCTCAGTAGCTATTAGCAGTAGAGGACATATGACACACATTTGAGTAGTTCTGATTCCATCTAGCAGAAAGCAATGGAGCACATTCATACTATCAATCAATTACAATATATTGCTTGTATATAGTCAGTTGTGTAGTCTAGGGTAAATGCAGGGAAACAGAGTTTACACACTTCTGATTTAAGGAAGATGGAGTTACCCACTTCTATCTTGGGGGAGATGGAGTTAGTTTACCCACATCTTTTACTACTACACCAATGTACATACCACCCATTCTAATGATCTCAAAGCACTTTATGAATATTAATTGGTTACAGAACACACAATGCAAGGGATGTACAACAAATATTATTATCCCCGCTTTTATCATTTATTTATTATTATCCCCAGGTGGATAAACTGATAGAAAGAGAGTTTATGTAAGTTGCCCAACATCATATAGTAAGTTATTTGCAGAGTCAACAATAGAATCCCAACACACAAGACTTCTACTTTAACCACTGAACATGTTGCCTGTCGTTTATAATTGCAGTTTGCAGCATTGTAGCCATATTAGCTCCAGAATATTAGAGAAACTAGGTGGGTGATGTGCTATCTTTTAGTGGACCAACTTCTGTCTCTCTCCCCAACAGATGTTGGTTCAGTAAAAGATAGTACTTCACCCACCTTGTCTCACTAATTTATAATTGCACTGTTTCTTCTATACTATTTGACTTTTCCTCTTGAAACAGAATTGCAACTGGGCACTTAAAGGAAGAACCTTTTTTAAAAAAAACTTCTTTGTTAGATGGAGGTTAACATTGTGTGTTCTGGCTAGCTACAAGATAATACACGGTCAGCAGAGGAGTTTGTTTTTCATGCCACTGGATAGGTGAATGATACCAGGTTGTTCTCAGCAGAGCTGGTCAAAAAATCAGTTTCTTGTTTCTGGGGTCAAAAAGAGACACTTTCGTTTACTTTATATTTTTCATAAAAAAATGTACTGAATTTTTTTTCAGTTTTCAGTTCACCTCTCTAAACTTCGTTTCCACTGAAAAACAAACAAACAAACAAATCACTGAAAAAAAACCAAACCCAGAACATTTTGGAAAAAAATGTGATTTTGCATGAAAATTTTCATTTTGGGGGGAAAATAGGCCTTTGTGAGGAGGGCGGGGGGATATTTTTGTTTGAATAATTTCATTCCGCTCTTGATTTCATTTGGGTTTCATGATTCCTCAAGTGTTATCTGTACCCATTTTTCAAAAACTTCTCTCAACTGTCTTTTTTTGAAGACCTACTTCTGCCATACTGCTTTCAGCTAATCAAGTTGACGTATATAAATTGACTATTACGGCTCCTCATCCTTCAATATCTATCTACTGCTACTCATGGGACTACTCATAGTAGTAAAGATATGCATGTGCATAAGCATTTGCATGATTGGGGTCATAAGGAGCGTCTCAGAAGAAAGACCGTCCTTCTTACATGCCTAGATCACGGAGGGTGCCACTGTGAATTAATAATTAGAATGATGGCCATTGTCCTAATCCAGAGTTGCTTATACTTCACTGATGGGTTGAGATGTTTGATTTTGGAGCATTGCTTAGGTTTGGATAAGCATGTGAGATTTCAGGTGTTCAGACACTCCTTAGTCAAACTCTGTGGGTATGTAAAAAATCAGTAGGTGCCACTTTGGGCCAGTATCTCTCAGCAGGACCCATCCCTTTGTTTCAGTACATCAATGGTCTGACAGTCATCAATGTATATTTTAATTGGATCGGTTATTCTTTTTTTTTTTTTTAATTTGTGAGTGACAATTTCCTTTTCTACCAGACTAAGTTTTATATTCACCCGTTGGGGAAGCATGATATCTGCTATACAGCATGTCATACAGCATCAGGATTGTCCACTGCCTTGCATGAGGTTATTATGACAGGTTCCTGTGTTTTTCTGGCCTAGCTCCATGAAGCAAGTCACATTTGATGAATGTCTGACAAACACGAATTGCCATTCTTAGTCTTGATTTAGACAGGAGGAAAGTTTTTGCTGGGCGAGCTGTTCCCCCTGGATGTGCACTGATTCCAGCCCTTTCAGCACAGGACAGTCAGTCTGCAACCCTGACTGAGTGACGGGTCGATATGCAATAACTCATGATCAAAAGCTGAAGTCTTCTTAGTCAGCACAGCCTGGGTTTCCTTTAGGGGATGAGAATAGAGCACAACCATTCTGACGGAGATGCTATTTCCAGTTGCCTTTAATTTGAGGACACTACAGGCAAAGCAAAGCTGCCATGTGACATTTCTTCCCTTAATTACCACAGCCAGATTAAAAAACAAAACAGTGTGAGGGTTTTTTGTTTGTGTGTCCTTCCACTTAAGATCAAACCTACGCAGTCAGGGTCAAGTTTTCTTTGGAACTAAGTATCTTCTTCTTAACTGAATAATATAACCTGAATGTTAACTTTTCCTGCAACTGTGCACAAGAACACTAAGAAGACATCACAATGCTCTTACTTTTCATAACTAAATTGCTAAGTGCCACATGCCCTTAATTCAATGAGTCAGAGAGGAATGACAAATGGATCTAATCTATCACCGTTCACCGTGGTACCGAGGTACATAGCATGAAAATTTATGATGGCCAAAAGATTTCACCATAAAGAACTCTGCTGTCTACTGCCTAGTTTAACCAGTGTTAGAGATTTTTCTCTCCTTCCTATTTTCCTCTATGCATGCGATGTGTTGAGCTTTATTTCAGATCTGTTATGGAGGCAGGAACTTTCAAAGATGCCAGTGTGATACCCGTTATCAGTGTATATGGCCAGTATTGGACTAAATTGTATGGACCAGGAGAAAGTTACATTTCAGGTTTGCTTTTTTCTTTTCATTGATTGTTTATTGCAAGCATTTTTTTTTGTACGATCAGGTGATCTTTGGGGTATAATTTATTGTATTATTCCATTCAGCATTGTCACTTCTCCAGTATTACTATATAAATAATGACAAAACCTTGCTCTCATATATTGCTTATTATCAACTGATCTTAAAGCACTTTACAACGAAGGTCAGAATCATTATTTCCATTTTACAAATGGGGAAGTTGAGACAGAGAGGTGCCCAAGGTCACTCAGCAGACCAGTAGCAAAGCCAGCAATACAACCCAGGTCTTCTAAATCCCAGTCCATTGTGATAACCACTAGTCCACACTGCCTCTAAAGTCATCACAGGGCTCATTCCTCAGCTGAGTCAGTTGAGGATGGGAGAAGGTGACTTCATGCCATCTTTCCACTCTTCATTTCAAGGCTGATTATGGGGCAAAATAGCACTCACTAAAACCTAAAAGAAGGGCTAAGTGGTGATGATGAAATTACCCCTAACAGTAAGAAAGTAAGAGCCAGATAGCATTGGCCAAAGCTAGGCAGAATGCATGAAAGTAGTGTCCGTGTTTCCTCCCCAAGGTCTGCCATTGGTTACATTTTGCTGGTGGCCTGCAACAACCGTGTTCTTTCTGCCCGATATTTCCTCTGAGCAGAGGATATAACTTATGTGGACTGGTGTCAAATTGGCTCCTTAACGATCCAAACATAAGAGTTTCACTGAAAATTTCTTCAATTCATCAAATCTATCCAGTGTAATCAAGGCCCTTCATTTTCAGGTTTTATTTTGTTTAAAGTTTCCCAGGAGTCTATTAGTGTTTATTACAATTTTTTTTTTAACAAAAAGAATGGGTGAAGATCAGTGCAAAATATTAACTTCACAATTTTTTGGATAAATATCAGGGTTAATATCGGGGGATGGGAGGACAGAAAAAAAAACAATAAATAGAGAAAAATAAAGTGTTGAAAGTAAAAGCAGTTTGATGTGGTTTATTTCACAAACTGTAAATTAATAGTACATACACCCATGCACGTGCATGAGTGTGTGTGTGTGTGTGTCTTCCACTATATTGCCATAATTTAACAGACAGTTTCACATTTACACTTAGATTAATTTATTATTAACATAAACACATCTATCTAATATTTTCAACGCACCACTGAACAGTGCACGGACCCATAGGAACCCTCCTACCAATACTACAAGAAGAACTCTGCGTGGACTCCTCCTGACGGTCGAAATGACAGACTGGACCTCTACATAGAGTGCTTCCGCAGACGTGTACAGGCTGAAATTGTGGACAAACAACATCACTTGTCCCATAACCTCAGCCGTACAGAACGCAATGCCATCCACAGCCTCAGAAACAACTCTGACATTATCATCAAAGGGGCTGACAAAGAAGGTGCTGTAGTCATAATGAACAGGTTGGATTATGAACAGGAGGCTGCCAGGCAACTCTCCAAGACCACATTCTAGAGGCCACTATCCTCTGATCCCACTGAGGAATACCAAAAGAAACTACACCATCTGCTCAAGAAATTCCCAGCTACAGTACGGGAACAAATCTACATGGACACACCCCCAGAACCCCGACTAGGGGTATTCTATCTGCTACCCAAGATCCATAAACCCGGAAACCCTGGACGCCCCATCATCTCAGGCATCGGCACTCTTACAGCAGGATTATCTGGCTATTTGGACTCTCTCCTCAGACCCTACGCCACCAGCACTCCCAGCTATCTTCGAGACACCACCGACTTCCGGAGGCAACTACAATGCATTGGTGTTCTTCCTGAAAACACCATCCTGGCCACCATGGATGTAGAAGCACTTTACACCAATATTCCACATGAGGATGGACTACAAGCTGTCAGGAACAGTATCCTTGATGAGGCCACAGCACGCCTGGTGGCTGAGCTTTCTGACTTTGTCCTCACCCACAACCACTTCAGATTTGGGAACAATTTATACCTTCAAGTCAGTGGCACTGCTATGGATACCCGCATGGCCCCACAGCATGCCAACATTTTTATGGCTGACTTAGAACAACGCTTCCTCAGCTCTCGTCCCCTAGTGCCCCTCCTCTACTTGCGCTACATTGATGACATCTTCATCATATGGATCCACGGAAAGGAGGCCCTTGAAGAATTCCACCTGGACTTCAACAATTTCCCGCCATCAACCTCAGCCTGGACCAGTCCACACAAGAGATCCACTTCCTGGACACTACAGTGCAAATAAGTGATGGTCACATAAACACCACCCTATACCGGAAACCTACTGACCGCTGTACGTACCTACATGCCTCCAGCTTCCATCCAAGACACATCACACGATCCATTGTCTACAGCCAAGCCCTAAGATACAACCGAATTTGCTCCAACCCCTCAGATGGAGACAAACACCTATAAGATCTTTATCAAGCATTCGTAAAACTACAATACCCACCTGGGGAAGTGAGGAAACAGATTGACAGAGCAAGATGGGTACCCAGAAATCACCTACTACAGGACAGGCCCAACAAGGACAATAACAGAACACATATAGCTCCCAGCTAAAACCTCTCCAGTGCATTATCTACGATCTGCAACCTATCCTGGAAAACGATCCCTCACTCTCACAGACCTTGGGATGCAGGCCAGTCCTCGCTTACAGACAACCCCCCAACCTGAAGCAAATACTCACCAGCAACTACACACCACACCACAGAAACACCAACCCAGGAACCAATCCCTGTAGCAAACCTCGTTGCCTACTCTGTCCCCATATCTACTCTGGCAACACCATCAGAGGACCCAACCACATCAGCCACACCATCAAGGGCTCATTCACCTGTACATCTACTAATGTTATATATGCCATCATGTGCCAGCAATGCCCCTCTGCCATGTACATTGGCCAAACCGGACAGTCCCTCCGCAAAAGAATAAATGGAATGGTAACATACATAAGCCAGTAAGTGAACACTTCAATCTCCCTGGTCATTCTATTACAGATTTAAAAGTCACTATCATTGAACAAAAAAACTTCAGAAACAGACTTCAAAAAGAAACAGCAGAACTAAAATTCATTTGTAAATTTAACACCATTAATCTGAGCTTGAATAGGGACTGGGAGTGGCTGGCTCATTACAGAAGCAGCTTTTCCTCTCCTGGAATTGACACCTCCTCATCTATTATTGGGAGTGGACTACATCCTCCCTGATTGAATTGGCCCTGTCTACACTGGTTCTCCACTTGCGAAGTAACTCCCTTCTCTCCATGTGTCAGTATATAATGCCTGCATCTGTAACTTTCACTCTATGCATCTAAAGAAGTGAGGTTTTTACCCACAAAAGCTTATGCCCAAATAAATCTGTTAGTCTTTAAGGTGCCACCAGACTCCTTGTTGTTTTTGTAGATACAGACTAACACGGCTACCCCCTGATACTTGACATCTATCTAATGTAATAGATTGGATTTTCTTGACTTTTCAATCAGTATTTTCATGTACTTGAATAGTCCAAGATTCATGTAGAAATCGGTAAAAACTGAGTAATAACTTTTGTAAAATGTGGGATTTTTTTTTGGCAAAAACAAAAAATTGAAAGGCCTTAAATGTAATTAACAGATGGAAGGAGAGGTGTATTTTGGTAACAGGAATTTTGAATTTCAGATAATCAAAGTGTTTTTGTGATGCAGGCAAATCTCCTCTGTGAATGAGGCCACTAAACTCATCTCACTTGTGACCTATATATCAGCATGGCTTGGCACTGGTGAATTACTTCCCCAACCTTTACATGTGTTTCTTCTTTTAACTGTTACTCATTTTTACAACACATCAGGTGTTTAAGGTTTTCTGAGCAGACATAAAAGCCAAGCAGTCCAGTCCATTAGTGAGGCGTAAAAGCTGTTTGCAGTTTTATGTCTGCTATTTTAATCGACTTTTCTACAGAATACCACATAGAGTTCCTTCCATTATATCACACTAAGGTATAGCAAGAGAGCATGCGGCATCAATAGGATCAAAGCACAATGAGCATGAGCCACATGAAAACGGAAGGGGCTGCCACCTGAAAACTGTTTCTTTTTCAAGGTGCTTAAAGGACTCTACTACTTCTTGTTTTTAAAAGTGGATCAGAGTAACGCATTACAGTCCTGCTTAAAAATCAGAAAGACAACCGTGTACTGTCAGGCAACCATTAAGATCAAATTTATAGAAAGAATCATACAATGTACTCCCTGTCCATTTTAGCAGCACACAAAGTACCACTGAATAACTACAGAATATCCAGGACTTACTTTAGGATTTCAGGTTCTCCAACCTGCTGCAGTGGATGACTGGGAACTGGGTCATGAGCTAGTCCCTCTGGTCCCATTGCCGGAAGAGGAAATTGGAGTGAGGAGTTAACTCTTGTAGGATGAGGAGACTGACATGACCCATGGCTTGCTGATTCCAGCACAGGACTCTTAGGGGTCTTCAGTGGTCTTTTGCCTTGACAGTACTAAGGCCAATACTGCTGATAAACATTAAAGCCCCAGTCCTGCAAACCCTTATATATGTTGGAAGTGCCATTGACTATACACAGGGGTCAGTCCTGCTGAACAAGGAGGACTATTTTTACATCAGATATTAGGAATGGCAATATACAAAAACCTGTAGGAGAACACTTCAGCCTCCCTGGCCACACAATAGCAGATGTAAAGGTAGCCATCCTACAGCAAAAAAACTTCAGGACCAGACTTCAAAGAGAAACTGCTGAGCTTCAGTTCATTTGCAAATTTGACACCATCAGCTCAGGATTAAACAAAGACTGTGAATGGCTAGCCAACTACAGAAGCAGTTTCTCCTCCCTTGGTGTTCACACCTCAACTGCTAGAAGAGGGCCTCATCCTCCCTGATTGAACTAACCTTGTTATCTCTAGACTGATTCTTGCCTGCATATTTATACCTGCCTCTGGAAATTCCCATTACATGCGTCTGACGAAGTGGGTATTCACCCACGAAAGCTCATGCTCCAATACGTCTGTTAGTCTATAAGGTGCCACAGGACTCTTTGTTGCTTTTTACAGACTAACATGTTTACCCCTCTGATATTTTTACATCAATACCTTTCTTCCTCCAACTCTACCTCTAGCTACACACTGATCTCCCTCCAGCTTCTGGCTTGATCTTGGCACATCTATATTAGTGCTTGCAGGATGTTAGTGGATCCCTACAATCAGTTTTTTTTTTTTTTTTTGGGGGGGGGGGGGGGCAACCAAAAATCAACACGTTGAAATGTTGCACCATGATATGCTTTTGTAGTGACACAATGAGCTGATGGTGCACTTTGATGTATCAATGCAACATCATGGCCTTGGGACATGGAAGTTTGTCCCACCTGAGAAACTCAATAAGGTGACAACCATAGTTGCCTATGGGGACTGAGTCATTTTGAAAATCTATCCAAAAGTATCTCTTCCTAAGGCATTGCAGGTTTTTTTGTCCTTGAACACACAACAGGAAACCAAATAAAACACAAGGGCCACTTTATAGAGTGTGCCTGGTCAGGTGCCTTAAATTCAGTCAAACTATAGAAAGTCATAGAAAAAAGAGAGTCTAAATAACAGATAAAATTTTGTTGACTGTTGCACTCTGACCTGATCTTGAAAAGACCTGTAGTTTGGGTGAAATATACTGTATCTACTAAGCATGTTCACAGAAATAATACTAAAAGTTACTGAAGTTTAAGGGCAAGTAGAACAAAAAAATGGGTGTTAGGCCTAGTTTAGTTGTGGTAGCCCTGTTTTGACAAGGCTTGTGTTAACACATGATTTTGACTTAGCTAAAGCAAGCCTGAGGCTGTAACCCTAGGTTATAAATTGTTCCTTCTCATTCTGTGTGATAAAAAGTGACCACAGAAGAACAGGTGAACCACAACTTGCATAAATAATCTTGTGATGGGGGGCTGTTGGGGGCTTTTGCAATATTTTGCAATACAGTTGCTAGGCAGTTAACCTGCATTGATACCTATGATGTATTAAGAAATTGATTGACACAAATGCTTAGGTCAGTGATTGGCAATAGTAATTATGGTCACCCAGAATGTCACATATGGATAAGGGGCAGGAATAAAAGCTTATTATGGTCACAGAAAACAATCAAATATGGCCATGTATCCACAAACTTACATAAAGGATGGGTATAAAAGATTTGGTTTGGTTTTCTAAACTTTGAGTTCATTGGATCCCCAAGCCGGTATAACCTGAATCAGGACCAACTCTCTGATGTGCTCCACTGACTGTTTCTTCAATCTGTGTTTCCAACAGTTCTCCATAAGGTTGTAAGTATGCACAGTGCAAGACTATAAGTATGAACAATACAGGAAATCACTGTACTGTACTTATCTTATTCTTATACTCACTTATATTGATTTTCTTATGATTTAAATTATACTTGTCTGTATTACAAGAGGCTTATAAAGTTTCAATCTTATCTTCCTAATTAACTCTAAGGGTAAGTTTACACTATCTCTTATGTCGATGTAACTTATGTTACCCAGACAGTGCTTAGACAGCAATCTAAGCACTGTCCACACCAGCACTATGTCAGCAAGAGATGCTCTCCCATCAACATAGCTTCCACCTCTCATGGAAGTGGAGTAATTATGCTGATGGGAGAGCACTTTCCCATCAGCATAGAGTGTCTTCACCAGATGCGCTATAGCGGCACAGCTGTAGTGCTTCTAGGGTACACTAGCCCTAAGTAGTCATCCGAGTACAGAACCTAATTGATTGGGCTACAACTTCTTCTTCCTACTGGGGAAGGCACATTCCCATGGCTTTCTAGTCTATATCTCTGATCTCCTGGCACTTTCCTATGGATTAACTGGCAGGGTAAGATGGGCCACCTGCCTAACAAATGTAATGTACCCCCTGCTGATCCTGCACATATCCCAGCACAGGGATAATGGATTTTACTTCCCAGAATCACCTTCTGTTGGTGTACCCAGATGGGTTCTCACTGACACCTGAAGGTCCCAAACACCCTATTACTGAGTTCTCTTAGATAGTGGAGTCAAGTATCAGAGGGGTAGCCGTGTTAGTCTGGATCCGTAAAAAGCAACAGAGAGTCCTGTGGCACCTTTAAGACTAACAGATGTACTGGAACATAAATTTTCGTGGGTGAATGCCCACTTCGTTGAAAGCTTATGCTCCAATACATCTGTTAGTCTTAAAGGTGCCACAGGACTCTTAGATAGTGGAGTATTCCCAGAGAAATAGTGGAAATCCCATTGCTTAAGAAATGTACAATATAATCAGACTGGACAAAGTACTGAAGAATGTCCTTTAGTGAACTATCTTACATTGGAAGATGAAGGGCTAGATGAATGAACAAGTCTTTTAAGTCACCCGTGTCCATGACATACAATATTTGTATTACATTCAAGAATACGTTGAAAGAACACTTTGTATCATTTAAGAGACAGAAAGTCCTGTGAAGTAGGACTCAGGGGACCTGATTGTATTCCTCATTCTCCCACTGACTTGTTGTATGATTTTGGCCAAGTCACTTCACCTATCTGTGCCTCGGTTTCCTTTCTTATCCTTTGTGTTGTTTAAATAGATTGTAAGCTCTTCAGCACAAGGACTCTATGTACAGTGCTTAGTACAATGGGCCTAATCTCAGGTAGCGCCTCTAGACACTGGCATGATACATCCTTGGAGAATGCCCAGACTCCTGTCATACCCTTTGTACATGATAAGTATTTTTAGAGCTGTGGGGGAGTAGATGGGACGATTTTTTCTGTGGATTGTAACTTTATCAAGTAATTCCCATTCTAAACTGTGGGAGCAAAGTTTGACTTCTACAGTCACCGTAACCTTGGAGGAAAAGAAATAAATTGGAAATTACCTCTTGAATATATCAGGATCCATGCATTGTTCACACTTGAGCTATTCAAGAAACTTACTATTAGTTCCCATATGCCATAGGTGTACATAGTATAGCTATAGCCTCCAAAGGCTTTATGTCCATCTATATGTGGTGCTATAAGGAAAGAAACCAGGAAAATTTAAAGATTTGCATTTCACAATGTGTCATGACCCCACTGAGCCAGAGCAACGTCACAGCTGACCATGTATGTATGTTAAGGAGATGGTTTCCATGAACGTCTGAAGTTGTATACACACGAAGGCACCCAAGATTGTTAAAATACAGCATAATGCATACACTCCTAAATAGGGTTATTTATCAGTCAAGTACCAGTGTTCTGGGCTTTAGAATTCAGACAGATAAGGATTCTAAAGGATAGTTAATATAAAAAGGAATGAATCAAATATACAGAAAGAAAGAAAGAAAGAAAGAAAGAAAGAAAGAAAGAAAGAAAGAACTAAAATCGTTAATATTTACTAACAGGTACTAACAAGGGGGATTTTGCAAAATGCCACTGTTGATAATGTGGGGGCAGAGCAAGGACAGCCATGCAGACCATGTAAGCACATAGTCCTGCATGCGCTCCCTGCAGCAGGGAGCTGAGAATGGCCTCCCACCCAGAAATCTCTCACTTTATGAACTCCCTCACCCAACACATGCTGGTCTTCTCTAGGAACCAGAGAACCAAGAACTCAGTGGGTGAAATCCTAGCTCCGTTGAAGTCAATGGCAAAATTCCCGTTGACTTTGGAGGGGGGCAGGATTTCACCCTATGAATTTAACAATGGCACAACTAGAGTGATTCAATTCAATTCCATGGGTGTTAGGAATGTCGAGAGCTCTAGTCCAGATAAGTTGCCAATATACATTGCACACCGTGAGCTAATCCAGCTCAGAACAGATCAAGTCAATACAATGCTCCCAAACTTGCTAATACTGATGCAGCTGAACCAGTGGAAAATCTTTAAAAAATCTTCTTACTATAGGAAAGCTTTATATGCTTCTCTTTCCCCATCCATAAAACTAATACATAACTACCTCAAAAGGGGTTTGAGAGATTTAGTTCATTAACATTTATAAAGTACTTTGAGGTCCTCGTATGGAAGATGCTACAGCAGTGCAAAGCACCGTGTTTATTATTTTTTTCCTTTCCCTTTTGAAAGAGGCGTATACCCTTCAAAGTGTTCTGTTTTGCAGTGGCACTGTTATGGTTGTTGGTGTATAAAATTGGTGCTTGCTGTATATAATTTATAACCAGTAAAAATGAGATATAGCCTTGAGAAGCAGGAGTGATTTGTGTGTTGAAGTCATAAAAGTTTTGTGAAGAAAGTGAATTTGTTTGGGAAATAGACCATAACTTCCTGGAAACTGTTCTTTAACTGGTTCGTAGCTACTGCTGAAGGGACTATAGCTACTAACATTTAGGAAGTTTAATTTAGACAGCATCAAAAGTAGGTCGACACTGGCAGTTGTTGTTCAGGTCAATTGTAGTTGACCTGATGCTCAGCGCCTTACAGAAAGATCATAATGCCTTGCTGGTTCAGACCCAAAGACAATAGAGCAGCAGAACATCAAGTGGGATGTCTGGTCTGATCTCCTGATAATAATAAAAATTACACTCCTGCATTGGAGGTAGGATCCTTGACTTAATGGCCCAGTGGTCTGATATGGCACGGCCATTTCTATGTTCCTGCTTAATAAGCTATATACTTCGTGTTGTATTTAATAAAAACTAGTACTGGTTGAAAAAATTATTGGCAAATTTATTTGACAATTAATTCAGCACCTTAATAATTTAGTCAACAATTTCCGATACAAACCCAACATGGGTATGTAGGCTTGGTCAGTGGAAGACTCCTACTGGCAGAGAAGTTAGAAATGAAAAAGACCTACAACATTAGGCCATCTGGTCCATCTCATTGCCAGTGCAGGGTTGTTCACTATGATACATTCTCCAGTGTATTTTTATGAGATGAACACGATGAAGGTTCTACCACTTCCCACAGAAAACTATTTGCAGTCTAATAAATCTTCATGCCAGGGTTTTTTATCTTGATACTGAACCTAAATTTTCCTTCATCTCATCAAACCCAATTTTACCTCTCCTCGCTTCATCCTAAACAGTTCTCCTCTCTCCTTCAAATACTTGTAGAAAAGGAGGCTATGAGAGGCAAAACCTCTCAGGAGAGTAATGAAGCCTTCAAAAGGATATTCATAGATTCCAAGGCCAGAAGGGATCATTGTGATCATCTAGTCTGAACTCCTGCATGGCACAGGCCATAAAACTTCCACAAAATAATTCCTAGAGTAGATCTTTTAGAAAAAAATATCTAATCTTGATTTTAAAATTGTCAGCGGTAAAGAATCCACCACAACACTTGGTAAATTTTTCCAATAATTAACTACCTTCACTGTCAAAAAATTGACTTATTTGCAGTCTGAATTTGTCTAGCTTAACTTCCAACCATTAGGTCATGGTATATCTTTCTCTGCTAGATTGAAAAGACAATTATTAAATATTTGTTCCCCATATAGATACTTACAGACTGTAAGCAAGTCACCCTTAACCTTCTCTTTCTTAAGGTAAATAGGTCGAGCTCCTTGGGTCTATCACTAAAAAGCATGTTTTCTAATCCTTTAATCATTTTCATGGCTGATAGAAAAGATAGTCGGAGCAATAAAGACAGTACCGCAAGGGAATGATGAAAAACATGAAATAACCACTAAGCCACAAAAAGCAAAGATTAACCCGTATACCTCTTGCATCATGATTTAACCAGCACATTCAAGCAAAGAGGACTAAAGTCTGAACCCCGGAAACCAAGGCTAAATCCGTCTCTGTGGCAAAAGAGTGGAAAGACATATAAGTAGAAGTGAAAAGCCTAACGAACTTGGTGATGGCTGGTTGCTCAATAAAAGAATGTAAGTTCAACCTTAAATCTTCTAAAACCAACTTAAAGTTACTTAAAAAAGAAAAGTTTAAGATATATTCAATTGGGGTACAGCCCAATTGAAAAAGGATACAACCTAAAATGGAGGATAAAACATCAAAACATACAATACCGTAGGCCCTAAAGCAGCCATCACCAAAGAAAGCGGCTCTTCTCTGGACCCTCTACAATTTATCAACATCCTTCTTAAATTGTGGGCACCAGAACTGAACTCAGTATTCCAGCATCAGCTGCACCAGTGCCAAAAACAGAGGTAAAAACCCTCTTCACTCCTACTCGAGAGTCCCCTGTTTATGTTTCCCAGGATCACATTAGCTTTTTAGACCACAGCATCACAGTGGGAGCTCATGTTCAGCTGGTTATCCCACACAACCAAATCTTTTTTGAAGTCACTGCTTCCCAGGATAGAGTCCCCCATTCCGTAAGTATGGCTTATATTCTTTTTTTCCTACATGTATACATTTACAGTTAGCCATATTAAAATGCATATTATTTGCTTGCACCCTGTTTACCAAGCGATTCAGATCTCTCTGAAACAGTGACCTGTCCCCTTCATTACTCTCTCAATTTTTATGTCATCTGCAAACTTTATCAGTTATGATTTTATGTTTTCTTCCAGGTCATTGATAAAAATGTTAAATAGTATAGGGCCAAGAACAAATCTCTGTGGGACCCCAGTGGAAATGCACCTGCTCGATGATGATTCCTTGTTTATATTTACATTTTGAGACCTATCAGTTAACCAGTTTTTATTCCATTCAGTGTGCCATGTTCATTTTAGATCATTCTCGTTTTTTAATCAAAATGTTGTGCAGTACCAAGTCAAATGCTTTACAGAAGTCTATTATGTCAACACTATTACCTTTATTAACCAAACTTATAATGTCATAAAAAAAGATATCACGTTAGTTTGACAGGATGTCTTTTCCAACACACATTGATTTGCATTAATTAAATTACCCTCCTTTAATTCTTTATTAATTAAGTCCCATATCAGCTACTGCATTATCTTTTCTGGGATTGATGTCAGGCTGACAGACCTAGAATTACCTGGGTCATCCTATTTACCCTTTTTAAAAATGGGCACATCATTAGCTTTCTTCTAGTCTTCTGGAACATCCCCAGTGCTCCAAGGCTTATTGAAAATCAACATCAATGTTGCAGCAAGCTCCCCAACCAACTATTTTAAAACTCTTTGTGTCTGGAGTATAAGAAAGGGTGTGCAACTGACCGGAGAGTAAAGCCAGGGTCTTCAGATATAGATAATTTACACCACTTCACAATGAGTAAGTACCTGACTCCTTCCTTCCTTCCACCCACTTGCAGTTAGTTCTAATCTACTTACTATTGTTCATTATTTTTATGTCATTAGCAGCTAGTGGCTCCAACCAAGCCTGGGGTCCATTGTGTTAGATGAGCTAGAAATACAGTGTTAGGACTTGTCTACACAGTTCATTAGTCTGAACCAAAGGGGAGTATATTCTAGTGCTCACTAGTGTGCCCTGCACTAACTGGCCCAGGTGGACCCTGCTGGCGTGCATTACAAGTTCCCTACTGCTCATTAATGTTGTATTGTTTGAAACTGCCCTGAAGCCTTCACAATTTAGCTAGACAAGACACACTAAAGGTAGAAGGGGAAACAGAGGCACCAAGAGGGGAAGTGGCTTACTTACCCTGTGTCACAGAGATGGTCAGGAAGTGAGACAGGAATACAACCACAGTTTCCCAATTCCCGGACCAGGGCCCTATCCCGAGCTTAATTTGTAATGAAAGATGTTGCAGGACTCAAGCAATTTTTTTACTTTCATAACTGATACGTCAAGGCCAGAGGTGCCGGAGCTCAGCCCTGGCACAAATTAAGCGCTGGCCCTATTGTTTAGACCATGCTGGCTCTCCTAACAGCGGGCTCGTTAATAAATATTTACTTTCTGCTCTCTCATTGCTTAAACACGTCAGTATTTTTTGTTGCTAGAGTGTTCAGTTGTTCATGCATTACTCTTCATTTTGTATGAAAGTTAAAATGTCATGGACTCCAGTTTCACACTGGTCGAATGCCATTGAGTTCAGTGCAGTTGCTCCTAATCTCCACTGGTGTAAGTGAAAAGAAAATCAGGCCTAGCGTTTCAGTGGTCATGTCCACTTATAGTTTCTCAGCCCCCATAAATAAGACTAGCTCATTTGTTGCTGAACTTTAGAATCACCGTAAGGAGAGCAATAAAAGGGAACTTTTATCAAATGACCATATCCCAGATCTTGCGGGGATGATGGAATTAACACTTTTGTGCCACCAGCCCATTTATTTTAATTGTTATACACAGGTAATATCAAAAAGTCAACAAGGGCAGAGGAAACAAAAAGAAAAAAAACCAATTTGTTCCTCATTAGATGTTAGAAAAGTCCAAGATAAACCTATTTAAAATTGATCTGATAAGCCAGGGAACTCTGATTCACTGATGTGTTTTTCTCTGCTAATGGTCTTCTGCTAATATTTATCCATTGCTTCAAGTAACTATTAATCTCCTAAGTTGAGAAACTCTACAAATGCAATTTCTAGAGCATTTAACCTTTCATGTTTGCTGCCTCCTGAGTTTGGGTTGACTTGGATAGCAGACACTTTATTCTACTTAGTTTCCATGAGTTCAAAATTGCTAAGATAATGGCCCAAAGACAATTTCAAATGAGCTTTCCCCCCCTTTTTGTCCTCAGCCAAACTACTGTACTTTCCCAAAGTGGAATGAAGTTGAATTCACTTTCACTTTCCCACATTTCCCACTTTTATCCATTACCGAAGCTCCTTCAACAGCTTGCAAGTGTCATTTTTCTCCTCCATAATTTGACACCCAGAAATGGCCACAAAGGAAGCAGCGGAGCAGCATGAATGTCTCTGTGATGATCTCTTGGAATAAAACAAACAAACAAACCACCTCACTACAGGCTTAATCATTCTAATAGCTTGCTATAAATCCTGGGTTTAAAAATAATGATAAATTTCCAAAACTTCCTTAAATATGCAGCCACTCAGGTTTATCTTTTCACCTCAGAGCATTTGATCCTTCTCTCTCTCTCTCTTTTTTTATCCCATCCTGGCCATGACAACTAGAGGCATTTGAAAAAATGGCCAGGGCTCTGAACAAAGCCTGTTGTTGCAGGTAATTGTTGAAATATCAAGGGTATTGCGTCCTCCATTACTTAAGCTTTCATTTGTGGCTTTCATGGTTTTGAGGAATGTTTATGGCTGACAATCCTTTCTTTACGGCTCTATCCTTCAAGCTCTGGCTGATACCGCTGAGAATGACCGCATGAGTGACTGATAAAATGTCAAGATGCCATTATTTCCAGGAGAGTGTTTGGGAACAATAAGCTCCGTTTCAATTTATCTCATCCACCTGACTTTAAGACTTCAGGTTTCACTTCTTGGACTGCTACAAGGAAAAAAAAATTGAGTTTCTAAGAGATCGACTGTAATGTTATGCAGATGGGTTATAATGGCAGCAGTGCAATGACGTTTGCACTATATTTCAGAAAGCACATCAGTGCAATATTTTGGACTTAATTAATAATCTCAGTGAAAGCTGGTTTATGGATTGCAATAACCGTATTTTAAAACTTGTGAAATACTGCAACAAAAATGCAATTTACAAGGCAGATGGCGACGCTGGGTCTGTAGAACAATAGAACAGACAGATTTACAGTGAGTTTCAGAAACTCTTCAGCTGCAGTTTTAGCCTTGCCAAAACTGGGTCATTTCACTAGCAATCTGCAAGGGTCATCAGAGTTCTCATAAAAAAGGTGTGTGTGTGTGGGGGGGGAAGGGAATCAAATGAAATTTTAAAACATCTTCATGGTTTTCCAGTGAAATTACTGTAAAAGTATTTTACCCATATTAAAAAGAAACAAAACAAAACCAAAACGATACATTTGATCTCCTGCTTAGATTGCAAATGTATTTCAGTTGTAAGTTCTTGAGGGCAGGAACCATCTTTTGTGTTTGTAGAGCACCTAGCACAATGGGATCCTGGTCCATGACTGGGACTCCTAGGTGCTACTTCAATACAAATAAATAGATAATAATTTGTTTAATGTGACGATGTACATTTAGATCCCAGTTCTGCAACTGGATCCATGCAGGAAGACCCTAGTGTTCCTGGGGAACTCCGTTGACTTCACTGGGGTTCGGCATGACTGCAAGGGTCCGCCCTGATGGATCTGAGCACAGGATCCGGATCTTCATTACAAATATGAAGGCTAGAAGAAGAGAATATGGTCCATACTTGTGGCTTACACAACACAAAGGAGAAGGAACTCAACCATGCCCCCCACATTTCCATTTATTTCCAAACACCAGGACACAGCAAGCCTGAGATAGATAGGAGAAGATTGTATCTATTCAGGGGCATGCACAACAGGGGTGGGGTGGGGAAGCAGGGGCACGCCCCCCCGAATAATCAGCAAGGGCACAGAACTCCTCTGGCCCCAGGGCCGCGGCAGGAACTGGCAGCTCCTTTGGCCCCCGGGGCTCGGGAGGGGGCACAGAACATGCCCCTCCAAAAGTGGTCAAATTTGTATTCCTGCACACGCTCCTATGTCTACTGATGCATATGTGCCCCTAAAAATCCCTCAAAGGGTTCACTGTTGTATAACAGCAACTCCTATCAGGCCTGACAAACTCACTACACCTTGCACGCTGCTTTCTCTGTCTTTACCCAAAAAGGGTTGTGTGAGGTGTCTAATGGAAGCTTATGTTATACTGATCTTCCTAGTCACTGCATGATATTTAAGAAGTTCCATGTATATCTTGAAAATATGGTTTAGAATCTGTGACCCGGCAGGGTGACAAGCTGGTTTTGCCAGAGAAGGGGATGTGCAATTGCCTGCCTCGGTTCATGTGTAAATTAAGCATCGTAAAGCCAACACAAAGGAGTTTTGTTTATATGTAAACATTTATATGTGAAAATCAACAGGAAAAACAGGTCAACAGGTGGGGACATGCAACAAACAGGAGCACGGAAGACACCTTGGAGCCAGCATGGCAGGAAGAAAGCCACCCGGAGTCATCCTGACTCTGGAAGCCTACAATGGACTTTAGCGTATAGAAGAAGGCACAAGGACCCCTCTTTTATTCTGCACATGAGGGGAAACTGGGCAGTGTGTTTCTCTCTATAAAAACGGGATCGCAATCAATCTTGGCTGAAACACTACAAGAAAAGGCTTTGGTGGGAAATTGCTTTAGACAAGGTTAGGTTGTTAAAGTTAAATCTGAGTCTAGTAGAAACAGAAGACAGCTCTGTGGTATTATGTTGGAGCTGATACTCAGTTGAATCAAACAAGCTGGTGTGTCTGTGTTTTTCCCTTAGAGTAGAGAACCTGCTAATTACCGTGAGTGGACAGTGATGGGGGCTGCATACTATAGCGGGATGCTTCTCAGGGCTCTGGGGACCAGGGTACACCAGGTGTTTACCTGCAAGGCAAAATAGGGGCTGGCAGAGCCCAGAGGAAGGTGCTTGAGTGGCTTAAGAGCTGGCAGTATCAGGAAACTGACACCCAGCTACCACAAGAAAAAAGAAGAACAGGAGGACTTGTGGCACCTTAGAGACTAACAAATTTATTAGAGCATAAGCTTTCGTGGACTACAGCCCACTTCTTCGGATGCATATAGAATGGAACATATATTGAGGAGATATATATACACACATACAGAGAGCATAAACAGGTGGGAGTTGTCTTACCACCTCTGAGAGGCCAATTAATTAATTAATTCTTTTTGCGGATACAGACTAACACGGCTGCTACTCTGATACCACAAGAAAGACTCCCTCTCACTGAGGCAGGTGGGTAACACAGTGACTCACAGTTTTGGAGACCGCAAGAAAGTGTCACAACATAAAAGACCCCCTCCCAAGCATGCCCTTTGCTATAGAATCGCTAGGTCTAGCTTTTAAAAGGAAGCAGAATTCCCTTGTGGTTTCACCGTGCATCTCACCTCCTTCAGACCTCAACACCTTCCGCTCCAAGTGCAAGGCACACTTCTTCGACCTGCCTTCTCCATCACACACAGAGCAGCATATACGTTTTAAATAACTCCCTCCCCCCCCAACCCAAAACCTCCCAGAGCAAAACTCTCCAGTGCGCACATAATTCTCATCCTGGGGTTGAATGAGAGAGAGAACAAACCACACATGGCAGATGTTTAGAAAGCCTGACCTATGAGGAAAGGTTACAAAAAATGGGCATGTTTTGTCTTGAGAAAAGAAGATGGAGAAAGGACCTGACGACAATCTTTAAATAAGTAAACAACTGTTATAAAGATGATGGGGATCAATTGTTCTCTGTGACCACTGAAGATAGGACAAGAAGTAATGGGATTAATCTGCAGCAAGGGAGATTTAGGTTAGCCATTTGGAAAAAAACTTCCTAAACATAAGGATAGTTCGGTAATGGAACAGGCTTCCAAGGGAAGTTGTGGAATCTCAGTCATTGGAGGTTTTTAAGAAGAGGTTAGACAAACACCAGTATGGGATGGTCTAGTTATACTTGGTCCTGCCTCAGGGCAGGGAAATGGATTAAATGAGCTCTTGAGGTCCCTTCCAGCCCTACATTTTTATGATTCTGTTGCATTGCTTAATGCACAAATTGAAGATGCTCTGCTACAATGGTGAGAGATAGAACCTCTATGGAACAGAATAATAGAATTCATATTGAAATGAAAACCCACAGCTCTGACTCAGCCTTCCCATACTAACAAGTTAAAATCAAATGTAAAAATAATTTTAAAAAACAGCCAAAAAACTGCTTAGAACTAATTAGACTAAGAAATGGAGACCTTGCTGTATGTAATTTAGAATTTGTAAAGTGCTTAAATACAACGGTGATGAATAGAATATAAATAACCAGAATATAATTAATGTAGGTATACTAAATTATATTAGCTATAGTTATATTAGGGTTTTAATTTTATGAAGCATAAATTTGATAGCAGGTTCCGATACGTGTCAGAATTGCAGAAGATAAGTGAAGCTGTGCAACTAGTTCATAAGGACACCCCAACCCAGGTGAAATTCCCCTGGTTTGGTTTCACATCAATCTGAAACTGAACCCAGTTTGCAAATAGTTTCAAAAACTTTGTCTGAGTTTGAGTGAATTTTGGGTGGATTTTCCAGGAAACCTCAGTTGATTCATGATGCTTAGCAGGAACTATGCAAAGGTGTGTGGGTTTGGTTGAGTTTTGCTTTGGAAATTGGGGGTTGTTTGAACCAGAAAAAAAAAAAAAACCACAAGTAAACTAAGAGTGGAGAATAGTTCCCACAGACTCATTTAAGTGGAAACCTCTGAGTTTTCCATGCAGCTCTACCAGTAAGGATGCTTCATAACACCAAGGTTACCGGTCACCAACAGATCAGGATGACTAATAAGCATCTTCTCCAGGGAGCATACATTTATCCATTTAAATGATTAAGGGTTGCTTTTCTGTTGCCCTGACCTTCTGTAGTCATTTATACTAGTATGAAGTGGATGTAAAATGCTACCAAGTCAGAATGCTCTACAACCACCAGTAACTCACTTTGCACTGATATAAGCATCTACACAAGGTGCAAGGCAATGGAGAATCAGGCCCCGATGTATCCATAAGACACTTAAATGACATTTGCTTAAACACAAATCCTTAATGTTCTGTAAGATTGAACATGCAACCTTAACTGTGACCTCTTGTGCATTAGTCAAGAGGCAACTTTTAATTATGTAATCATATAGTATTTCTCAAATAATATATTGTAATACAACATACTACAAGTGGAGCATTTTGTAACACTTTTCCCCATCAGAATATAGGAATTGACATACTGTATCAGTCCAATGATCTATCTGGACCAGTGTCCTGGCATAACATCACCTGACCAACACCCAGCAACCCTGGCCAACACCAGTTGCTTCAGAATAGGGTGCCAGCAATCCTGTAGTGGACATTTATGGAATAATATACCCATCAGGGAAGTTTAAGAGCATAAGAACGGCCATACTGGGTCAGACCAATGGTCCATCTAGCTCAGTATCTTGTCTTCCAACAGCGGCTCATGTCAGATGCTTCAGAGGGAATGAACAGAACAGGGCAATTTTGAGTGATCCATCCCCTGTCATCCAGTTCCAGCTTCTGGCAGTCAGAGGCTTAGGGACACCCAGCATGTGACCAACTTGGCTAATAGCCATTGATGGACCTATCCTCCATGAACTTATCTATTTTTTTTTAGCCTAGTTATACTTCACGACATCCTCTGGCAATGAGTTCCACTGGTTGACTGTGCATTGTGTGAGGAAATACTTCCTTATGTTTGTTATAAACCTGTTGCCTATTGATTTCTTTGGGTGACCCTTGGTTCCTGTGTTATATGAGGGGTAATTAACACTTCCTTAGTCACTTTCTCCACACCATTCATGATTTTATAGACCTCAATCTTGTGCCCCCTTAGTCATCTCTTTTCTAACCTGAACAGTCCCAGTCTTTTTAATCTCTTCTCACATGGAAGCTGTTCCATACCCCTTATCATTTTTGTTTCCCTTCTCTGTACCTTTTCCAATTCTAATATATCTTTTTATTTTTACCTAGGACCACCAGAACTACATGCAGTATTCAAAGTGTGGGTGTATCGTGGATTTATATAGAGCCATTATGATTTTTTTCTGTCTCATTATCTATCGCTTTCATAATAGTTCATAACATTGTTAGTTTTTTTTGACTGCTACTGCCTATTGAGTAGATGTTTTTGGAGAACTATCCATGAGTTTCTTCCTAACCCTTTCAGTTAGTGGGTAATTTATGCTCTGGAGCATGAAGGTTTATATGCCTATATATTTTTAATCTTAATGTAATTGTGGATGTTCTCATATCCATACAAATGGATAAAAAGTCTTTTGAATCCTACTAAGCACTTACCCTTCATTGTGTCTTGTTGCAATGAGTTCCCCAGGCAAATTATGAGCGATATAAAAAAGTTTGCCTCCTCTTCCTTATACTATGAGAAAGGACATTTCCATCTACACTATTTGCTTTCTCTATACACCTGATTATTTTGCATACCTTTATCATCTCCTCTCTTATTCATCTATTTGCTAAATAGAACAGTCCTAAGCTTTTACATTTCTTTTCATATAAAAGTCTCTCCAGGCTTCTTATAATTGTTCTCATCCATCACTGGACCCTTTACACTTCTCCTATAACTTTTTAAAGAGAGGGTGCCCAGAACTAAACATAGTAATCTGGGTGAGGGGGCACCACTGATTTAAATATAACAACACTGTCAGTATTTTTTATACTGTTCTTTAGACATACTTACAATGTCATACACTAAGTTGCCCACAGCGATGCCATGGTCTTTTTTCTGAGTAGTTACAGTTAATTTGAAAACTTCACACTGCATAGGAATAATTCTTCCTTCCAATGTGCATTACCTTGAATTTGTCAACACTGCCATCATTCACCTAGATTTTGTTAGTCCTTCTGAAATCCCTTGCAGTCTTCTTCAGTCTTGGCTACTCATCTCAAAAAGCAAGGCCTGCCTGTGTGAGTAAGGATTGCAGGATCTGGCCTTTGACTTATAAGCCTTTCAGAGCAGGGCTCTTGCTTGTATTTTGCCTGCCTCTAGAAATTTGCCCACCTCTAGCAATTAGGTTAAATGGTTAATGTTCAGAATGTTTCAGAACCCTTCTTTTAATGTCCAGTTATTGCTTAGGAGTCTACACATCACTCCTGTAAATCTTCCTAGTGAGCCTGTTCATGTGAGAGTCAGTCCAGCTGCCTAGATAATTATTCAGTTTCAATGGGTGCTTCTCTGAAACGCATACAAACCCTACTGTTGTTTTAGTAGCATTACGGTAGTACTCAGAGGTCCTAACTGAGCCGGAGGACCCATTGTGCAGGAACACCAAGTAACAGAAAGTACCTGTTTTATTCTATTTTGTTCAGGTTCTTGTCCTGTGCTCAGCACCATCATGTCTGAGCCTCTCCGCGGCACAAAGCTTACAATCTAAACAGGCAGAAGGCGGGAAGGTAAGTAAAACTGAAGTGACCTGCCCAAGATCACAAAGCATGCCCGTGCCAGAATCTGGTTTCCTGACTCCCAGGCCCATAGTCTGTCCAGTCGATCACGCTGCCCCTCCAAGATCAAACGCTTGTGCTCTTGATGAATAGAGTTTCACTCATGCAAAGTCTTCATTCATGCATGGATTTCAGTGGGACTCCTCATGGGAGCTGAGCTACTGATCAGCCAGAATCTAGCCCCAAGCTTTCTGAGCTCCACTGATCACTGTTGTATCCAATTCTGCCACTCTTACTCACATCAAGCAGTCGCACTATGAGTAAAGGTGGCAGAATCAGGCCCTTTATGATTTAGCCTTGTGCCACACCATAATAACTTACTATTCTCTGAGGATGTGTCATCCCTCTAACCAGATGCACTTTAAAATACAGTAGCCCTGTGAGCAACAAAGAAGGCATGTGAATTAAAAAAAAAAAATTGAAAACCACTTACCTGGTCACCATTATTTCACAGGGTGCCGAGGTATAAATCAGACATAGTGCGACCTTCATAGAAATTTCAGATTTATTTACAGTGGTTTGCACTGATCGCTTTATCTACCAGTAGCTCAGTTTCCCCTTGGTGACTCATAAGTAATGTGGTCCACGCAAACCTGTGTAAATAGATCCAATATTTCAAAGAAGGTCATGCTATATACTCTCGTTCTCTCTCAAGAACAGATGATGGCTTACTGCAGGCCAGATACAACATTTATCTTCATGAGTGAGGAGGTTGATTGTGTGACCCAAAGCACAGTAGTCATGAGTAGTGGTACCAGAATGGAATGAAACACACCCCATAAAACTCTTTATTTCTGATCCTAGATGAAAACAGCTCTCAACTTTTCAGATAATTTGAAGAGGAACTTTCGAAGTAAAGAGTCGTTTTGTCATTAACAAGGGGAAGGAGATAATCCCATATGCTTCACAGCATCATACAACCCCTAACTATTGGGGATTAGGAGGAAATTTTCATTGCGGGGAGTTTTTTTCTTAACTGCCTACTGCAGGGATTCTTGCACCTTCATTTGAAGCCTCTGGGACTGGCCACTGGGAAACAGTTTTCCCATCTCATGGATGTTTTCGAGAATTCCAATTTTTCCCATCTCAAATTAGGATGAAAAAGTGGAAATCAAAAATATTTGCCAACTGAAAAACCTCCCCGCCTCATTATGTGTCAACTCAAACATTTTGTTTCAAGTTTGACCTTTTTCTCTTTTTTAAACCCCTTTCTCAGTCTAATGAACTTATACCTCAGACCAAAAAGTTGTTTGAAAACCAGAATTTTTAGTTTTAAAAATGTGACAATGAACCCATTCTTTTTTCCGTATAAAGTTTTTTGAGTTGGGAAATGTGTCAAACTCATCCCTGTTTCCTGAACAGTTTCAGTTTTGATGAATTGGCTTTTTTTAATGACAATTCACTGAAGAATAGCTGGACAAGCCCTACTGGCCACTGCTGATGTCAGGATACTGGAATAGATGGACCACTGGTCTGACCCACTATGGCAATTCCTGTTACTAATAATTTACAACAACACTTTTACATAGATAGTGCCTTTCATCTGGAAGGATCCAAACAAAGTTTGAAAATGTATAAGAACATAAGAATGGCCATACTGGGTCATACCAAAGATCCATCTAGCCCAGTATTCTGTCTACTGACAGTGGCCAATGCCAGGTGCCCCAGAGGGCATGAACAGAACAAGTAATCATCAAGTGATCCATCCCGTCACCCATTCTCATTTTCTGGCAAACAAAGGTTAGAGACACTATCCCTGCCCATCCTGGCTTATAGCCATTGATGGACCTATCCTCCATGAACTTATCTAGTTCTTTTTTGAACCCTGTTATAGTCTTGGCCTTCACAACATCCTCTGGCAAAGAGTTCCACAGGTTGACTGTGCGGTGTATATACAGTACTGCCCACTCTTGTGGTTTTATTATGACAAAATTAATATGGTATTTGCTCTTTTTATTACAGCCTCAGCTTGAATGCAATGTTATGGATTATGTGAGAATCACAGCTTTCATTAAAACAGAAAAGTGAGTTTCTAGCCCTTGGGTTTGTGCAGAAAAGCTGGAAAGTGTGAACTTTAAAGGCTCAAAAGCTAGAAGGCAAATAAAGTTCACATAACTTATTGTCTTAAAAATTATGAGATTTTAAAAAATAATTTCAATTTTTTTCCGATTTATTAGTCATGACAATTTTTGAATGCTTGGGTTGGTAATGCTGAAATTATAATTAATATGTCAATATTTACACAGGCCAAAATTGTTAAATCCATGCACCTAATGTTAGACTCCTAAATCTATATTCAGGCCACAATTTTCTGTCTGCCTAAACAGTCATGATGAATCATGGGAGATGTAGTCCAACTGGGGAGCAGCACCCATAGAGGAAACTGGGGGTGTAAGGGACTTGAAATTACAACTCCCCTGAGGCACACGGTGGTTTAGACAGACACAGAGATTAACGATGACACAAGCTGATATACTGTGTTTAGATTTTCCTGATGGAAAATTCCACAGCAATCATTCTCTTTTCACCATGATTTTTTTTACGTTTGACAAAACACCATTTCCCCCACAAGAATATCTTTCAGTTTAAATCTTTTGACCATGATTTGTGTTAAGGATGAACTTGAATGAAAGAGTGTAATGTCTTTGCCAGTCTGAGTCATGCGGGGCATTCACTCATGTGAATGAGCTCCAAGGGTTAGATCCTGGCACAACAATGAACCAAAATTATCTGAGAATAGGAATACATATATATAATTATCTGATACACCAGGGATATCTGGATTAGTATTGTATTTTCCCAAACATTCCAACTTGTTACTTATTTTTTCCAGCTACTGTTTTTCCTTATGAAGAAGCATGGTTGTTTTGTCATTTAGATAAGGACTGGGACCCAGGAAATTTGGAATAAACTCTTTGCTTTGCAACAGACTCCCTGTGTGACCTTGGGCAAGTCACATTCGGACAGATTCTTCAAAAGAGTTTAAAGACACATTTTTAAGTGCTCAATTCCCACTATTGAATTACATGCCTCACTTTCCCCTACGTAAAATGGGGATAACCATACTTCCTCTCTCTCATCTCTTTAGATTGCAAGTTCTTTTGGGCAGTGGCTTCTCGTTACAATGTATTTGTACAGCGCTTAACACAATGGGGCCCTGAAATACAAATAATAACAATAATTGTTTTAGAATCATGTAATAATTGGTAATAGCAGTATTAACCCATGTTTAAAAGTCTGCATTATGTAAGCACTTCTGGTTTGGTTTAGTGTTTGTTTCATGGACAGAAGATGATCAGGTTTAAAGTGAAGTCACCGTATCAGTCCCTTTCTGAGAAAGAGTAAGAAAGATAAATACATTTGATCTATGCTATCCATCAATCCTTGCTGTATACACTTTGCAGCCACCACCGGCAACAGATAATCAATATGTATGAATTTTTGTCACTCAACTTGTGTTGGTCTTTAAGAGAGAGAATGAGAAACAAACATAAGGCAATAATAATACATTGTTAAGAAACCCAACCAGGTCAAACTCAAGAGAAGTGTTAATATCTCTGAGAGGGAGCGAGCTGACAGCTGGTGAGGAGAAAGGTCAGTTGTTGTAGACTAGTTGGAGTGGGTGGGAGGGAGGTAAGGAGTGTGTGAAGATCAGAAGGTGAATGGGGTGCCCAGCGGGGTGGAGTAGATGACGTCCAGGTGAGATAATGGGAAGAAAAGCAACTTCAAGTAGAGACTGTTGTCCAGGAACAACCTGAGTGACCCCAGAAGTGTCAGCAAGCAGAAAAGTAGCGGCCAAGACTGGCAGCTGTTTCCTGGAGAATTTTCCAATACGTGGAACTAGGTTTGTGAAAGAGAAGGTAGGTGGTTTTGGTGGTATGAATGTTGGGACTGATCCTGCATCTATTGAAGCCAACGGGAAGTTTGCCATTGACTTCAGCCATGAGATTTGGATGATTAATGAATTTACTGTGGCCCCTTTGCAAAAATGTTGTTTGCAAAAATGTGAATGATCAGTTTTGCGGGCACGAACATTTGCAGCAATCCAGTATTAAAGCTGCACATGCAGAGCTGGCTCCAGCAACAGCGAAGGAAGCAGGTGCCTGGGGTGGCCAATAGAAAAGGGAGGCAGTCTGTCCGTTGTTGGAGCGGCACATCCGGGTCTGCAGCGGCACTTCGGCGGCGGCAACTCAATCGCTCCGCTTCAGTCTTTGGCGGCACTTCGGCGGTAGGCCAATCGCTCCGGTTTGGTCTTCGGCGGCAGGCCAATCGCTCCGGTTTGGTCTTTGTCGGCAATTTGGTGGTGGGCCCTTCACTCGCTCTCTTCGTCTTCAGCGGCACTTTGGCGGCAGCTCAATTGGGTTTTTCTTTTTTTTCTTCTTCACCACTTGGGGCGGCAAAAAAGCTGGAGCCGGCCCTGTGCACATGTGACTCTTTTCCAGCTGGCAGGGATTGGGACGATACATTCCCTTGAGTGCAAATTGACCACTATGGGGTTTCTTGAAGGATCCTCTGAAGCATTTGGTACTGGCCACTGTCAGCGAAGGGCTGTTGGACTAGATGGATCATGGTTCTGATCTGGTGTGGCAAACCCAGTGTTCAACAGACTGAATTGTATACAGATATAAATATTTTTATGCTTACATTTATTATTATGCGGTACCTGGTGTCAGGACTTTTGGTCACCATGACAAACTTTTAAAACAAACATGAACATTTCTGAGTCCGAGACAACTAGTTTAAATTTAATACATTGAAAGGAAGGATGGCCTCATGGTTAAGGGACGTAGGAGGTGTGTCTGGGAAAAAAGGAAATGGCTGGAGTGCCACTTTGCTCCAGTGATCAGTGCCCTCCTGCGGAAACAAGCCCTTGGGGGTTGCTATGGCTAGGCACGAATTAGAGCAGCCATAAGGTTGCTCTAATTTGACATGGGTGCTGGTTGCAGTATCTGGGGAGCATAAAGTTAGCTTACAGCCATGTTTCCCCACCCCATCTTAGGTACTGTGCTGAGCAGAGCTAGGCTGAACCCAGCTGTCTAGCCTCATGCATGTCACAAGTTGAAGTTAGCTTGAAGTTAGTTTCCAAGATAAAATGGAAAAAAGGTACATTAAAATCAGCAGAAACTTGGGAAATGCTGAGCGGTAAACCACATGTAGACACATCGGACGTACTTAATGGCAGATCAACTGCATACTAGGCACATTTGGCAACCCAAAGCTTCTGTTTGAGCTGGCTGTACCTGGAACATTGAGCAGCATGGGGGTTAATTTAGCAGTGTCTCACTCAGAGCGTATCCAAGTGTTCCACTGGTCGCTCCTGAGCTGTTTTGTGTCTCAGGTGCACTCAGCAAGTATTTTAAAAGGTTTTTTTTTTTTTTTCTTGGTAGCAAGTACTTCCAGGCAGATATAATTTTAATATAAAGGGAAAGTTTACTAGAGTAGAATTTAAGAATATTAAGAAGGGATTTGGTTCAGAGAGAAATATTAGCAGCAAAGGCAGGGATAAGGATTTTAGAGAAATTTAATTAAAATTTAATCTTCTTTCTAATTAATTTTCCTTTTAATTAAACTTAAAATTAAATTCACTTTGTTTAATTGGAGGAATTTTAAAAGTATTACTTTGGGGTGTCAATCTTCTTTTTTGTAATATAAAAAAAAGAGTTTACCTTGGTTTGTCTAGTTTAAAAGATGAAATTTCACGTTGAATAAAAAATAAAATGTAATAAAAACATGGCATTTAAATGTAAATCAGTTTACTGTTCAATTATCCTCTCCTGCCACTGCCTGCCCTACTGTCAAGGAGGACAAAAGGCTTTTTGCCCTTGGGAGCTGATCCTGATAGACAAGGGTGCCTTAACCTTTTTGACATGCAGGCCACATGCTTATGAACGACTGAAGCTCTGGGCTGTCACAGTAGCTTTCCTTTGCTTCATGACTTTAACCATTTGTCTGCTAGCCCATTGTGATTCTGTCCGACTTCCTTTCGTGGGTGGGAAACACTCCTCTTCTGATCTGGCAGTGCTTCACACCTGCTTTGCGCTGGTGGAGATGACTGCACAAAGATAGCATGGCAACCGAGAATCTGGCCCTACAGATTCTCTTAATTCAACTTGCCTCTAAAACTCCTATCCTATCTCCCTTCTCTCCTCTGCCTCCAAAATGCTGGAGCATGCCTTATATTGCCTTGATGTCTGCTTCTCCATCTCTTCCCTTTGATCCTTTCTAATCTGGCGATAGACGGAACCCATATCCCTATCTTGGCACCGGAGCTAGGGTGACCAGATGTCCCGATTTTATCGGGACTGTCCCGATATTGGCTTGTTTGTCCCGTGTCCCGACCGATGTGCGGTCGGGACACTGGACAAACAAGCAATTTTGACGTCCTGGAGGGACTCTCGCCCCCTAGGCTCACTTAGGGTCACCAGGGCAAGCCGCTTGGCTTCACCGCCGCCTTCAGGGCCCGGGGCCGGGAGTGCAGTGCGGAGGCTGCTCCAGCCCTGCAGCCCGCGGGGCAGTGCGGTGGGTCGGAGGCGGACACGCTCCTGCCGGGAGGGGCCGGACCCGGCTACCTGGTTCGCCCCCTGCCCAGGTCCCCGAGCTCCCCGCGGCTGGAGAGGGGCTGTCCGGGGCTGCGGGGGCGAGTGTCCCAGCCCTGGCGGGGTGGAGCGGAGCAGCCCCTGCTGCGGGGCCGGGGCGATGGAGCCCGGGAACGGCTGGGCAGGGAGCTGCAGGAAGGGCCCGGAGCGCGGCTCGGCTGGGGGGTGCTCCGGCTGTTTTTGTTTTTTTTTTCCCTCTCCGCCGCCGGCTTTTTTCTTCTCTGCCCCCCTCCCCCGCGGCCTTTCCCCCCCCCCCCCCCCCCGCGTCCCGATATTTAATCTGTGGCATCTGGTCACCCTAACCGGAGCACCAAGCCACCGAGTACATAAACCGCAAGGGGTACTTTTCAATGGTGCTGCAAGCACTTGTGGATCACAAGGGACGTTTCACTAACATCAACGCGGGCTGGGCGGGAAGGGTTCATGACGCTCGCGTCTTCAGGAACACTACTCTGTTTAAAGAGCTGCAGCAAGGGACTTACTTTCCGGACCAGAAAATAACCGTTGGGGATGTTGAAATGCCAATAGTTATTCTTGGGGACCCCGCCTACCCCTTAATGCCATGGCTCATGAAGCCGTACACAGGCAGCCTGGACAGGAGTCAGGAGCTGTTTAACTACAGGCTAAGCAAGTGCAGAATGGTGGTAGAATGTGCATTTGGCCGTTTAAAAGGTCGCTGGCGATCATTATTGACTCGCTCTGACCTCAGCCAAAGAAATCTCCCCATTGTTATTTCTGCTTGCTGTGTGCTCCACAATCTCTGTGAAAGTAAGGGGGAGACCTTTATGGCGGGGTGGGAGGCTGAGGCAAATCGCCTGGCTGCTGATTACGCGCAGCCAGACACCAGGGCGATTAGAAGAGCACACCAGGAAGCGCTGTGCATCAGAGAAGCTTTAAAAACCAGTTTCATGACTGGCCAGGCTACAGTGTGAAATATCTGTTTGTTTCTCCTTCATGAAAACCCGCTCCCTTTATTGACTCATTTTCTGTAAGGAACCCACCCTCCCCCCTTCCCCCAGCTTTCTTTCAAACCAAATAAAGTCACTATCATTTAAAAATCATTTATTCTTTATTAATAGATTAGAAAAAGAGGGAGGGAACCCGGGTGGTATTTGGGAGGAGGATTGCTGGGAAGGAAAAAGCCACAAAGAAAAGGTTAAAAAAATGACAGCCTTTTGCTTGGGCTGTCTACTGGGGTGGAATGGGAAGGTGTACGGAGCCTCCCCCCCCCGTGTTCTTACACGTCTGGGTGAGGAGGATACGGAACATGGGGAGGGGGGAGGGTGGAACAGGGGCTGAAGCGGCAGTCTGTTTTCCAGCAGCTGTTCCTGAAGCTCCACCAGACGCCGGAGCATGTCTGTTTGCTCACGCAGCAGCCCCAGCGTTGCATCCTTGCTCCTCTGGTCTTCCTGCCGCCACCTCTCATCTCGAGCGTCCCTCCTGTCCTCACGTTGGTCCCTCCTCTCCTCACGTTGGTCCCTCCTGTCCTCACGTTGGTCCCTCATGTCCTCACGTTGGTCCCTCCTGTCCTCACGTTCACTGGCTTCTTTCCTATACTTTGAAACTGTTTCCTTCCACTCATTCAGATTAGCTCTGTCACTGCGGCTGGATTCCATAATTTCAGAAAACATCTCGTCTCGCGTTCTCTTCTTACGACGCCTTATCTGTGATAACCTTCGGGATGGAGGAGGGATGCTTGAGGAATTTGCAGCTGCTGTAGGGAGGGGAAAAAAGAGAGAATTGTTTAAAAAGCTACATTTTGCAGAACAATGCTTATACTCTTTCACGGTGACCAACACTATTCACATTACATAGCACATGTGATTTCTGTGCAAGGTCGCATTTTGCCTCTTAATGCTGAGTGCCTGTGGCTTTGCTGCTAGAGATCACAGGTCTGGGCAACAGAATTCGGCTTGCATGCGGCCATGGTAAGCCATTGTTTTACAGCTTCTGCCCCCTCCTTTCCCACATACCAAGCATAGCCTGTAGAGTGCTGCGGTTTTTCTGTTAACATTCAGCAGCAGCAGCAGAAAACAAACTAACCCCCCCCCCTCTCGCCATGAATTCTCTGGGATGATCGCTGTACCCCTCCCCCCCACCGCGTGGCTGGTATCAGGGAAGATCCCTGCAGGCACCAAACTAACCACTCCCCCCCCCGCCGTCCCCCTCCCGCCATGAATTCTCTGGTATGATCACGGTACCCCTCCCCCCACCATGTGGCTGGTAACAGGGAAGTTCCCTGCTAGCCAAACGCGAAAAACTCAGGGCCAATTTCCCATCTGCGCTTGGCTAACTGCAGGGAAGGATTTATTTTCCGCCACAGGCAAACAGCCCAGTAGGAACGGCCACCTCTGTCCCCTTAATTAAGTTCCCATATTTCAACCAGGTTACCAGGAGTGATATCACTCTCCTGAGGATTACACAACAAGATAAAGAACGGATGTTGCTTGAATGCCAGCAAACACCGGGACCATACGCTGCCAGGCTTTGTCAGGCAATGATACCAGATTACTTGCTGCAAGCATGGCGTGGTCAAGTGTCCTACCATGCAGGAGGGAATAAGGATGCACTGCCCAGAAACCTTCTCGCAAGGCTTTCTGAGTACCTCCAGGAGAGCTTCATGGAGATGTCCCTGGAGGATTTCCGCTCCATCCCCAGACACGTTAACAGACTTTTCCAGTAGCTGAACTGACCGCGAATGCATCCCAAGTCCTCAGGGCAAAGTAATCATTAAAAACCGTTTGCTTTTAAAACAAGTTTTATATTTTAAAAGGTAAACTCACCTGAGGTCCCTTCCATGGGGTCAGAGTCTTGGGTACTGACTTGGGAGGCTTGGGAGGGTACTTCAGTCAGGGTGAGAAAAAGATCCTGGCTGTTGGGGAGAACGGAGTGCTGTGTGCTCTCTGCAAGATCATCCTCATCCTCCTCCTCCTCCTCTCCCCCATCGGCAGAATCCTCAGGCGTCGCTGATGAGACTATCCCCGACCCAGAATCCACGATCACAGGTGGGGTAGTGGTGGCAGCCCCCCCTAGAATTGCATGCAGCTCGGCGTAGAAGCGGCATGTCCGCGGCTCTGACCCGGAGCGACCGTTTGCCTCCTTTGTTTTTTGATACGCTTGTCTGAGCTCCTTGACTTTCACGCGGCACTGCTCAGAGTCCCTATTGTGGCCTCTCTCCATCATGCCTTTGGAGATTTTTTCAAAAGTTTTTGCATTTCGTCTTTTAGAACGAAATTCTGCAAGCACTGAATCCTCTCCCCATACAGCGATCAGATCCAGTACCTCCCTCATGGTCCATGCTGGTGCTCTTTTTCGATTATCAGCCTGCATGGTTACCTGTGCTGATGAGCTATCTGTGGTTACCTGTGCTCTCCACGCTGGGCAAACAGGAAATGAAATTCAAATGTTCGCGGGGCTTTTCCTGTCTACCTGGCCAGTGCATCCGAGTTTAGATTGCTGTCCAGAGCGGTCACAATGATGCACTGTGGGATAGCTCCCGGAGGCCAATACCATCGAATTGCGGCCACACTATCCCTAATTCGAAATGTTAAAATCGATTTTGGCGCTACTCCGCTCGTCGGGGTGGAGTACAGAAATCGATTTAAAGGGCCCTTTCCATCGAAATAAATAGCGTCGTTGTGAGGACGGTTACAGGGTAAATTCGAATTAAAGCTGATAAATCCGAATTAAAGTCGTAGTGTAGACCAGGCCACAGATCTAGCCCAACCTCCTCATGGTGGGCACTCAAGAGACTGGGTGAGGAATGTTGAATACCATACATATTTTGCTTGCTGGGGCTCAGCAGAGTTCAGACACTTGTCTCTGGCTTTGAGCCTTTAGCCATGTGCTCCAGATACAGACCTCGTATCTGACACCCATCTTGGCCAATCCAATTGCCTAGGCCCTGAAACTAGTGCCATCTCCTCCACGCTTTCCCAGCAGCTCTTCCACCTTCCCCAGAGTCCCATCAAACCCATTATGAGTTACAGTTTAAATCTTCAGGAGCGCACAACAGTGAAAGGAAACAGGCACACAGATATTGCACAGGAGTCTAAACTACCATTGTTCTTCACTTAAGCGATAAAGCATAAGAACGCACAGATTGCTTAGGAAACAACGCATACCCTGAACACAAGGCCCTTCACTCTAGCTGATCCTTCCCTAGGAAGTTCTTGGGGGACCGTCTGTGCTCAGGTAGGCCCCTGCCTCATAGCAATAGACTCGAAGAGCTCAGTCTATTTAGCTTAAGGGGTTACCTGATCACAGCCTATAAATATCTACATGAGGAACAAATATTTAATAATGGGGGTCTTCAATGTAGCAGACATAGATATAACAAGATCCAATGGCTGGAAGTTGAAGCTAGACAAATTCAGACCGGAAAAAAGTGTATATTTTTAATGAGAGTAATTGACCATTGGAAAAATTTACCAGGAGTCATGGTAGATTCTCTAGCACTGAACATTTTAAAATCAAGATTGGGTGTTTTTCTAAAAGATCTGGTCTAGGAATTATTTAGGGGAAGCTCTATGGCCTGTGTTATGCAGGAGGTCAGACTAAATGAACACAATGGTCCCTTCTGGCATTAGACGCTATGAATCAGGCTCTGGCATTAGACGCTATGAATCACGCTCTGGCAGCCGTTCCCCTCAGCTTGAGCTGGTGAAAATGGCCAAAGCCCCAGAGCAGAGCAGCTCCTGCCATTTATAACCTTCCAACCTCCTCTGTCAGGTGACGCCATGAGCAGCCTCCTAAGGTGATCACCCTACCGGGTGACTTCATTGCCAGGCAACCTCTCCTCGGACAAACCAGATCTCCTGGGTAGAAGCCAACCTCTTGTCTAGGATGCTTGTCGTTGAATAGAGGACCATTGAGATTTAAACAACCCTCTATTGTTAGCCTTCTTCCACTATCCCTTGGAATTCCAGACCAAGATGGAAGTAAAAAGCATAAGCGAGACATCAGATGCCTATGCATTCAAAATGGAGTTTGCAGCTTGATAAAGATACATACAGAGAGTTCATCATGTGACACAGAATTCAGAAATTGTATGGACAGATGGCCCCAATCGTCACAGCGGTACCACGGACAGATTGACAGGAAGATGATTTCAGTGGCTGTCTTCTGAATGGGCACGAGTAATGTTAGTAGTCACAGGAAACAAGAGAGCAGGAGGTTGCAGTCATCAAGATGGGAGATTGTGGCACTGGAAAGTGTTTTAGCTTGAATTGGGTAACTCAACTAATTAAAAAAAAACCAGAACAAAAGAGTCTTCCCCACAATAACACAATCAGACTTTGCTCTTTAAATATTTCAGGCACTGGGGTCACCTTCTGCACTTGAATTTATAATAAATAATAATAAAAAAAACCTCAAGTGAAGGGATTAAATAAGAATGAGCTGTGTGTGTTCTATGCAAATTGGTGACACCTTTGTATTCATGACTCATTGCAAGCTGTTATAAAGGTAAATAGATTTTTATTCTCATCCCCTATGAGTTTCTCACATAACTGGGAAGAGATCTTTAAACTATTTCTTCCTTCCATTTGATTTAGGTTCTGGGGGAGGGAGGCGGGGGGGGGGGGGGGGAGGAGGGAGAAATGGGACAAAAACAAAGCACCCAAACAATTGTGATCAGCCCCAATCTTGCCTCTTGCATTGTATTAGGTTCTGATGCTAAGGCCCTGAGATCTTGCTGCTGTAAAACCCTGCATCCATGTAGAGTCCATGCTAGCAGATACCCATAAGGATCAGGACCTAACACAATAGTGTTACATGATTAGGCTCATTCATAATATTGAATCAGAACAAGAAGCGTGCAAAGGAACCATCCCAAGATTTCAACCCACAGTTACAAGGCCACAAGACATTAGTAACAGGAACATTACATGAAAGAAAGATGGGGGAAAGAAAGCAAAACACAGTTATCTTTATCTCAATGATCCTTAAACTAAATGACAAAAGAAAGTACAATCAGTCAGCTAACACTTGAGAAGAGAAGAGTCCTTCGTCAGCTCAAAGGGCCTGATTCTCTATAGCCTTGTCAATTGCACCTGTGCCAGGGGAATGCCAAGGTGTAACTAGAATGCTACCAAATCATTGTAAGCTAGGTGTAAATGCTACCTTCTTTGACAATACAAGGTGCACCACAAGGGAGAATCAGTCCCAAAGCTGTCGGCAAAACCAGTCAGTTGATCTGAAACACAAGTTAAGTGTCAGGAAAGTTTTTGTATTGTCAAAATTGGAAACTAAGCACTTTTCATCATCTAATATTATTTGCAGTTTTATGATGGGGAAAAATTGCAATATCAGCACCTCATTTTATAAAATCATCTGTCAAAAGTTTTTATTTAATTCTCTGAGCTTTGTGTTTCCTTTGCAATAACTGGGGACATTAAGATATGCTTGCCACAAATTACCTTCTTTTTCTTTTTTATACATGTCAAAAATTTTATCTCTCTAACCCACAAAGTGAAGCAAAAAAATTGAACGGTTTCTACAGAGGCTAGTTCAAACCAGAGGCTTCCTGCTGAGCTCACAGTGTACTTTTTTCAGAATGGTCCAATCCATAGCCTTGATCCTGCAGTCGCAGATACGTGCGAGTTCTCCTACTGAGATCCAAAGGGATTTCTCACATGTGAGATGTTAGTCCACGTGCATAGGGTTTTTTGCAGGATCAAGTCCTATATTTTGACATTTCCAGTCCGAGTTGTCAAATCATTTAAAATTAATAAGCAATAAAACTTTAAACTTGTATGATGTTGCCTGTAATGGCAGTCAGAGAGTCAACGGATACTAGATATTGAGCCAGCAAGCATGTGAGAATCGCTTTGCAGCCCAGTGGTTGAGGCACTCTCCTGGGATGTGAGACAAGTCAGGTTCACATCCCGTCTCCAATGAGTGTGAAGAATTTTATACACAGTGGAAGAGTTTCAACGGGAGAGATTGAGAAAGCCTCTCCCCGCCCCATCAGAATATAGCCCAGTGGTTAGGGCGCTCACCTAGGAGGTGAGAGAGCTGAGTGGAGGCCCCTGCTCTCCACCAAGAAGAATAAGGATTTGAACCAGATCTCCTTTACCCTGGGTGAGTGCTCTACCCAGCAGGTGATTGGGTAAAGGGGTGGGGGAACCACCTCTGCTTATTAATAGGTGGTGGTCGATGGTGGGATTCCTGGTTCGAGGATCCCACTGTGGCTTAAGTGTCGGCTAGAACTGAATCAGTTTTGCACATGCCCACCAGCAGCAACTTAGGCACCTTCAGGGTTGGGTGGCAGCTGAGTTGGAGTTTGGGGAATATCAATTTTGGATTTAGGCACCTAAAGAGGTTGTGAGATGCCTAAATCCCTTTACTGATCTAGCCCTTAGGAAACGAAGTCCCATTGCCTTTCAATGAATCTTCGGGTATGTCTACATTACAAGTGCTACAGCGGCAGAGCTGTAGCTATGTGCTGTCATGTAGACATTTGCTACAGCAATGGAAGGGTTTTTTCATTAATGTAGTAAATTCACCCCCTCCAGGGGCAGTAGCTAAATCGATGGGAAAATTGTTCCATTAATCCAGCGATGTCTACACTGGGGTTTAAGCTTGCTTAACTACGTCTCTCAGGGGTGTGAATTTTTCACACCTCCCAGTGACGTAGCCAGGTCGACCTACGTTTTAAGTGTGGACGAACCCTTAAGCAAACTGATTGAGGGTGAGACTGTGGTGAAGGTATGATTCATTAACACACCCAGGACCTACAAGGAGCAAGGAAGATCCCTAGGGGAAGCTGCTGGAGTCCCTGTAGAGGGAAGGGAGAGGGAAGCAAAAACTGCTGCATATCCCTACATTTTGAGTGTGCCACAGATATTTTAATTTGCCAGTGCATAACCACAAGCCTGAGAAAGCGTGGGGTTAATCTGTGACTGGGGATAATAAAATCATTAGCTGGATGTTTCTGATCCAATGATCAGCTATGAAACAGTTAATAACGCTGCCATTACAGTACCTTGTTAGGTTTCAGAGTTAATGGCCATATTAGATGGTCACTTCTCAGAGCTATTTTATCATGCTGCCAGCAGATGTCAATGCATCCGAATTACAATCCCCTTACATTTTTAAGGCTTCTAGTCACCATAGTTGTGAAGAAAATGTTGTCTTTTCTAAAACAAAAGCTTTGATCCTGCACAATATTGCAATAAGGGGTGGATACTCAACACCCCCCTGACAGCTGTGCACAATGCCTCAGGGACCAGGGAGGATTCTATACTACCATATATCCACCAGTGCTTTGTCCACTCAGAATTTAGTTGTCCCAAGCAATGGGGTTTCCATCATTTTCCTTAGGAAATTGTTCCACAGTCTCAGATCTCTCACTATTAGGACATTTTCCCTAGTTCTCAATCCAAGTGCTCAGTATTATCCCATAATGCCTCATAATTCTCCCTGGGGCCCTCAATCCATCTCCTCTCCCTCCTTTGCACTTACATCCTTCAGCTGCTTCTCCTCACCCCCCTCATTATTTGCCATCTACTTGCTTAGTATTCTTCCATGAAAATACCACAATTAGGCACAATTATTCAAGGCTCTGCTCAGTGAAACAATGTTCCTGATTTACAAGTGTGTTCCCGGTGCCTGAGGAGGTGATTAGTGTCTGAGTGCCTCGTGCCACACCTGGGAAGGCAGAGGGGAAAGGGGAGAAGTGGCATGAGTCAACAAGAGACCAATTAAAACCTAACCTTCTCACCAGCTGCAGCTTCCCTGCCTGTCTCTGCCTCCCTGGCACAGGTAAGCCCCTGTCTACTGCATGTCACATGCTTCCGGATCACAAAGTTCTGCTGTGAGGATGGGAAGATCTGGTTCTAAAGATGAACTGTTGCTGGGGGAACGGACAACAGAGATACACAAAATAAGAGCGAGCACAGGATTGGGTGGCTGGGTCTAGATGGGTAGCAAGGGGAGGCTTTATTTGACTTTGCCAATTTGCTTTATAGAGACAGAAGCTTTGCTGACAGCAACATGTGGAGCAAGATGGGGGGTGGGGAGGAGTGACTTTCCATGGGATTCCTTTGACATTCATGCTGCACACCTGGCAGTTTCTTTGTCTTCCTGGTCTCTGTGACTCCATGCCCTATCAAAACCTGCCAGGAGAAGGCCGTTGTGAGGTGACAGTTTTAATGAAGAGGGCCATGGCCTTCATGACATCTTGCCTGCCCTAAACTGCACTGAATGGAGATGGGTTGAAGGGCACATTTTGGCAACAATCCCCAAAAGCCAGGGTGACTGCAGTGCTAGTGCCCGCCCTCTTAACTCCAGCTGCAGTTAAAGCTGGATCCAAGCAGCAAAATACACAGGATTCCACATCGTCCCAGAGTCTTTCCTTGTCACTTCCTGGAATAAATCCTGATCCCACAGGAGCCAATGGCCAAAACTTCCACTGACTTCAATTGTCCCTTTGCCTGCTCAATCTATAAACCTGACTTGTTTGTTGAAATCTTTAATGCTCTTACTCTAAAACCCCTTTCTAAATACAGATTACTGAAACAATTAAAAGACATTAATTCAACCTACAGTGCCAGGGGCTTCAAGTCCCTTCTCTCCTGCAAGGAGGAGGTGGTGTTTTTACATATTGACTCAGTGTTCTTCAGTGGAATTCACATGGGCCAGCACTCCTTCCCCCACCAGGCAAGTGAGATTTTAATGGGTTAGGATTGTCCAGGGAAGGGGTTAGCCAAAGGTGAGCTTGAGTTGCAATTGGAGCTGGTCAATGTTTTTTTTGTGGGGTTTTTTGGATGGAGCAGTTTTCCAACAGAAAATGCAGTTCAGTCAAAATTGAAACATTTTGCGGGAACGTGTCAGTTTCGTTTGGTAAGTTCAGTTCCTTGCTGTAGCCTTTGGGGCATCTCTAGAAGCCCAGTGTGAGAGAAGCAGAGCAAATCCTCCCTTCCACAGTTGTAGTACGGTAGTGCTAGGAAGCCAGACTCAAGATCTGGGCCCCATTGTGCTAGGCTCTGTACATACATATGATAAAAGACAGTTCCTACCATGAATACTTGAAGTCTAAATAGACAAGACACAGTGAAGAAAAAAAGGGGGATTATCACCCCATTTTACAGAGGATGAAGTGATTTGTTCAAGCTCTCTCCATCTCTTACCTTTAATTTCTTGAACCTCTTGATTTTAGTCCTTGGTTTTAGAGAACTTCCATTCCCACATGGAGCTAGATCTGTATTTTTTGGCCCAGGCACTCTCCCTTGAAGCTGACTCCAAGTCCCTTCATGGAGGCTGTGTGCAGAAGAATGACATAAGAATTTGGGATAAAGGATAGATTAAGGAGGTGCCATGCTCTGCAGCACTGCCTCTAGCATAGTGCCCAGATAAGTAAGAAGATACCTTATTAGAAGTTAATGCTGCTTAAAGCAATGTTTAATCCTCCTTCTGCTAGTACTGAACAGTCAGCTGCCTTCTTGGAACTCAGACAACCAGGCACTACAATGATGGAGGGCCCATAGAAGAACCTGGGTAGGTAGCTCTTACAGAACGGTCCTTTCCCCATGGATCCTGGTGATCTGTGAGGTTGTGAGGCTTCACTTTCTCCTCATTCCATGTCCCCTCTATCCCTGTCCTTTGAGTGGTGAATTCTGCAGAATTTGCACAGATTTTTTTTTTAAAGGCCAGAAGGTCTATTAGATTATCTTATCTGACCTCCTGTATTTCACAGACCACAGGATTTTACCCAACTACTACGTGTAGGAAGCTCAATAACTTATGCTTGATTTAAGCATATCACCCAGTCTTGATATGAAGATATCAAAAAGATAGAGACTTTTCCCCTTCCCTTGGTAGATGAACTATTGGAACAATCACCCTCATTGTTAAACATCTGTGCGTTATTTCTAATTTGAATTTGTCTGGCTTCAACTTCCGGCCATTGGCTCTTGTTCTGCATTTCTCTGCTAGGTTACAGAGCTGTTTAGTACCCAGTATTTTCTTCCCATTGAGTTACTTATATAGTAACTGTAATCAAGTCACCTCTCATTCCATTTGTTAACCTAAATGGATTCAGCTGCTCATGTCTCACTGCAAGGCATTTCTTCAAGCCCTCAGATCTCTTTGTGGCTCTTCTCTGCCTCTCCAATTTTTCAGCATCTTTTAGAATGCCAAGGTCAGAATGGGACACAGTGTTCTAGTATTCATAGAATATCAGGGTTGGAAGAGACCTCAGGAGATCATCTAGTCCAACCCCCTGCTCAAAGCAGGGCCAATCCCCAGACAGATTTTTTTACCCCAGTTCCCTAAGTGGGAAGGATTGATCTCACAACCCTGGGTTTAGCAGGCCAATGCTCAAACCACTGAGCTATCCCTGTCTCACCAACTCCATATACACACCAAGGATTGCATTAGCCCTTTTTGCCATGGCTCACTGCACACTGCGAGCTCGGGCTGAGTTGCTTCTCCCCATAATCCTTTTCAGAGTCACTGCTTTCCAGGATAGAGCACCCCATTCCATATATATAACCTGCATTCCTTGTTCAAAGGAGTGTGACAACCCCTTTTCCTGCCCTTGTTGCCCTATCATACGGGATTCCGCATGTGAGGAGAGGAATGTGGGTCTGCAATGATGTCTTTTTTTTTTTTAATTTTACAAGTTCACAAACCACTTTTCAGAGAAAAAAACCCTGCTATGTAATTATAGAATTTTCTACAGCAGTGATTCTCAAACTAGGGCCACCGCTTGTTCAGGGAAAGCCCCTGGTGGGCCAGGCTGGTTTGTTTACCTGCCGCGTTTGCAGGTTCAGCCGATCACGGCTCCCACTGGCTGCGGTTCACCGCTCCAGGCCAATGGGGGCTGCAGGAAGGGCGGCCAGCACATCCCTCGGCCCACGCTGCTTCCTGCAGCCCCCATTGGCCTGGAGCAGTGAACTGCAGCCAGTGGGAGCCGCGATCGGCTGAACCTGCGGACACGGCAGATAAACAAACTGGCCCGGCCCGCCAGGGGCTTTCCCTGAACAAGCAGCAGCCCTAGTTTGAGAACCACTGATCTACAGCACACATCAATTCAGCACCTACTATATATACCAACATGCACAGGGTTGTGTTAACTGTGGAAATGAGCTAAGAGGTCTTGCTGTGTCCTATAATTTTTACATCTAGATATTGAACCAGATTTGTAATCCTTACGTAATCAAGCCATCCTGGAGACATACAAGTGTTACTTGCACTGCATATCGGATGCCATTCCTCTAGAATTCTGCCCAATGGTAACTTCTCTGCTTCAAGAGTGTGGTGTAGAATGCCTGCTCCACTGACTTCAACAGATCAAGCCAAGTCTGTATAGCTGTACAGAACTCAACTGCAAGTGAAAAAACACACTGCTAACTTGACAACCTCAAAGAAAGTCAAGTCTGAAGTTTCCCATGAAGGGCTGTTCCAGATCCTTTGACATCAATCAGTGGCAGTATTTCTACTTACTACAGTGGGTTTTGGATTTGGTCCAGAACGTCCTTAAAATTTTGAGGTAACAAAAGTCCTGCTCAGCACAAACATTTTGTTATTTAAAGTGCTATGTTAGGATTCACAGCTGATATACAAACGTGTTAGGAATTGTTCTGAGAACAGTGACACAAACACAGATGGGCTTTTACATGTGGGTAACTGCATTATGTAAGGAATTTTGTGCTTAAATCAGCATTGTCCACATGTTACAATCATTTACTCTGTTTGCCCCCCTTTGCCCTGTTGACTGATGGTCAAGAAACCTACTTATACTCTATTCACCCATCAAAAGAAGGTACCCAGAGTCAGGGCCGGCTCCAGGCACCAGCAAAGGAAGCAGGTGCTTGGGGTAGCCAATGGAAAGGGGCGGCACGTCTGGGTCTTTGGTGGCAATTCGGCGGCAGGTCCCTCAATCCCTCTCGGAGTGAAGGACCCGCCGCCGAATTGCCGCCGAAGAATGAAGTGGCGCGGTAGAGCTGCCGCCGAAGTGCCGCCGATCGCGGCTTCATCTTTTTTTTTTTCCCGCTTCGCTGCTTGGGGTGGCAAAAAAGCTGGCGCCAGCCCTGCTCAGAGCTGCCATCCTGACAAGTCCCCTAGTGACTATGTGCTTTGCCTCAGTTTCCTCAGAGCAATCTTTGCCTTACTGCAGCCAGAGCGGTGACTTGGACCGCCAAGAAAGCCACTTTTGAGCATTCAAGCCCTTCTGGGATAACCACCTAGGAGCCTAAATACCTTTGAAGATCTGGATCCTAATCCAAATCCATTTAAAGTACTGAAGAAAGGAATCCTGAGTCCAGCTGGGCTCAGCCTTCAGCCCCTTTCCTCACAGCAGGCTCCCAGCTACAACTGCCCATCCTCCTGTTTAGTGACCAGTTCACTGGATGGTCTCCTGTCAACCATCCAAGCCAGGACTGGTCTCCTGCCAAGGACTCCAACAGGCCACAGTCCTCCTATAATCCCTGGTCTGAGCCAGCCTCCTTCGCTCACACAGGAGCAGCCTGTCTGCTCTCCTTCACTGACAGCCCTCAACTGCTGGGCTTTTCTCCTCTGAAGTCCACCACTCAGGACAGGTGTAGCCGGGTGGCACTAACTGAGCCCATATCTGCTCTTTAACCCCTTTCTATCTGGCACAGGGTCTGTCTAGTTCAGAGGTGGGCAAACAACAGCCCGCTGGACTGTCCTGCCCGGCCCCTGAGCTCCCGGCTGGGGAGGCTAGCCCCCAGCCCCGGCTGCCCCCCTCTGCCCCACAGCCATGCTGCCGCGCAGGGAGCACTCTGGCCCCCTGCTCCTGCCAGGCTGCGTGGCTTGCGCCCGCCCACCTCCCAGGTTTTCCAATAAGCCAGTCCTGCCGCTCTGAGCGGCATGGTAAGGGGGCGGGGAGCGGTAAGGTTGGATAAGGGGTAGGGAATCCTGGGGGGCAGTCAGGGGACAGGGAATGGTTGGATGGGGCAGTCAGGGGATGGGGGGATTGGATAGGCATGGGAGTCCCGGGGAGGGCTGTCAGGGGGTGTGGGTGTGGATAGGGGTTGGGGCAGTCAGCGGACAGGGAGCGGGGGAAGGGGTTGGATAGGGGGTGGTCCTGGGAGGGGGCAGTCAGGGGACAAGGAGCGGGGTGTGTGTGTTGGTGGTTCTGAGGGGGGCAGTCAGGAGGCGGGAAGTGGGAGGGGGCGGATAGGGGGCAGGGGCCAGGCTGCTTGGGGAGGCACAGCCTTCCCTATCCGGCCCTCCATACCATTTCACAACCCGGATGTGGCCCTCAGGCCAAAAAGTTTGCCCACCCCTGGTCTAGTTCATCACACTCATCCTAAGCAAGAAGTTGATTCAAAGTCCATTGAAGTCAAAGGGAGTTTTTCTATTGACTTGAATGGGCTTTGGATCAAGCCTTCAAGGAACAAGTAGAATTTTGCAGAGCTGGCAAAGGCTTTGTTTGTTTGTTTGTTTTGTTTTTGTGAATGCAAGTGAGGAATTGGAACCAATGTGCCCAAACTTTGCAGGGTTTGCGTAGACACCATGCTTTGAAAATGTTGTCTATGGCACTGATCCTCCTTTTGTAGCCACACAGGAGGAGAGCCACTAATTCACATCAACTAGAGGAGACAATAACCCAACCGCACATATGTCTTTGCAATGTCGGAGTGTTTAGGAATGAGATGTGTGTCCTTAAAATGGCATTGATTCACCTTACATGAATGAGGAAGAGGCCACATCTGAAGCATGTTGATTTAAATGGAAATACATTCAAATAAATGGATTCTTGGTTTCAACATTGTTCCAAATAACCTCTACTGAAAGCGGATGGCCTATTTTGAAAGTATGATAGGTGTTCTGTGGGGCAAGGCTGTATCTTAATTTGCTTTTTATTTCTAAGTTTTTGCAGCTTATTAACATGTTATGCAAAGTCGGAACTACTGGCTATTAAAACCAGGGGGATGAGCTAAGGACATGCAGAGACATTGTCACTATAATGGAGCATTTTCCGATTTGTTATTTATATCACAGGAGCATCTAGAGACCCAAAGCAAGATGGGGCCTCATGGGCACTGGACAAATGCAAAGCAAGAGATAGTCTCTGCCCTGAAGAATTTACTTCCTTTGTCTGTCTTGTCTATTGAAATTGTTGTGTTAGTCCCATTTTTATAGTTAAGGAACTGAAGCACAGAGAGCCTGACGCAGCAGGGATGTGAACTTGGATCTCCTGAGACCCAGACGAGTGCCTCAGCTGTCAGGACAGCTTGAGTAGCTACACAGTGAATATGAATGATTTGAGGTGCAGGGCAAGTGCTGTCCTTTTGTTAGTGCATAAACACCATAAAATGCTCTTCACAGTAGAAGTCCTCCAACTGACAATGGAATCTGCTCCTTCCGTTAAATTTTGTGTTGGATACAGATAGACTAGGACTGGAGCAATCTATCCAACTCCAAAATATGAAGTAAATGGGAGTTGGTGGAGAATGTCACCCCAAAACCTTCACCTCAGGATGACAGGTGTTACAGCAGGTCAGAATACACAAACAAGTCCTGAAGATCTATGGGGTTGGGATCATTCAAGCTGCAGGAGTAACTTACTGCGTATGCAGTCAGACATTTGCTTGCTATTGTTCTAGAGTACAGGGGTCACCATTAACAGGTTTAGTTTTGTCTTTGCAGGTAACTAACGTTAGAGCAGTGCTCCCTAGACATAATGTCAGGAATACCATATGAAGGCTGATTACTCATAAACATCGACTGTAAAGAGTTTAATGGCAACCACTGCATGTGGCTTTATAAGAACCCTAATCGGGAATGGCTAGGCCACAATGTAGTCTCTGAGCCTCAGTGCCCCATCTGTTAAAAGGGGATAATAGAAATTCTTACAAGGAGGATGTGAGAAGGAGCTCATTACTATTTGTTAGATACTAGAGGGAAGGGTGCCATTTAAGTACCTAGAGAGGGGCAGATTTCAGCAGGAAGCCCAGTAGACAAGAGGCTTATGCAATTAATGACACCAAGATCTACATGGCTAATGGACCTGGAATCCTAAAGGCTTAGCGGAGAGGTTGCAGGAAAGATTGGTGGGTGTGACTTTATTTGCAAGAGCATCTGAGTCCAAGCACAAAGACAAGTCAAAGAAGGTAGCGGCCATGAAGGACGACGGCTCAGCCATCCCATTAACAGCCTGAGTGTGTGACAGAGGCAGACCCACAGGCAACTGATGCTGCCAACATAACTTGCCTGAGGTGTTTGCTAAAGAGCAGATGCTACTGCTGGGGGGGAATAAAAAGGGGGCGGGGAGAGTCTTCTGTGAGTTGGCATCTAGCTCCGAAAATAAGCACTCACAGAGGTGGTGTGGTTGGGAGGCTGATGACTGCATCCCAGTCAATCCCCATTTCCAAATCATTGGGGAGACTAAAACATAGATGAGGGAAAAAAGCCAGGAAAAACGTAACATTGCGAACTGGCCGTTCAGTCTTGTGTTTTGACAGTTGGGGCAACATGCAGGGGGTTAAAAAAGAATCTCCCTTACTTCATGCACCTGAAGGCCAAAAGGGTCTGCTAGGAGTAGTTTGTCTGACCTCCTGCATTATGCAGGCCATGGAATTTCATCTGGCGATTGCTGCTTGGCGCCCAGATAAAATCTTTGTCTCTCTTCTTCCTAAGGATTCCCCAAAGCCTCACAAGCTCTCCACTGACATGTAGGCACCTCGGTAATGGCACACAGCAGGTTTTACCAGCAACACTACACCATGTAGGGCAGGATGTGAATAATGTATCTGGTGAAACTGCCTGAGAAGTTAGGGATGACGAATGTATTTACCCAAGTAAAACTCTGATCAGCACACTATTCCCAAAGTGCATCAGGATCGTCATAGACCAGTTTTTATCCAGACTGTGAATCAATCTCCAGAACCACAGGACTGAAATTAGAAATGGGGCTCTAGTACCTGAACCCTCAGCAGGGTCCAGTTTTCTCAGTTTGGCCCTATCAATATAAGGGATGAGCCAACCATCCCGACACTTTGGGTCAATATATGAAGCGCAGGCTGACTTGATTTCCTATAGGTTTCCAAGAAATCTCTACTTCAAACACCAACCAGCACTGACCCACCGATAGCGAAGCCAGTTCTGAAGCAAGCATAGTCTAATCTATAGAATCGATGCACGATTTTTTTTCTTAAAGGTTTTTATAGATACAATCCAGCAAAATATTTATTAGGAGACACTGAATCAGTGTAAAGATTAGAAAAACAAACCGAAAGGAGAGCTTGCATGAGGGAAGCAGAGTAGGAGGTTAGTTTTGGATCAGATACATGCTAGGAACAAATGCACTCCTCACTGCACAGGGAAATAGAAAATCACTAGTTCTGATGGATCAGGAAAACAAAAAGAAAGAGAAGGGAAGGGGAATTTTTCTAAGAAATTAGAGAATTTTAACTAGGAATTTTGTCTGGGAGTACAATATTTCTTTTCCATATTTCTTATTGCGATAGATAGGTATATAAATTATCTCCTAGAACTGGAAGGGACCCTGAAAGGCAATCGAGTCCAGCCCCGTGCCTTCACTAGCAGGACCAAGTACTGATTTTTGCCCCAGATCCCTAAGTGCCCCCCTCAAGAACTGAACTCACAACCCTGGGTTTAGCAGGCTAATGCTCAAACACTTTCTAGATCAAATTGAAAATACTTTTGAAGAGAAAACACGGGATGCTTCAGCCCTTGAATCAGACCCAGATTAATAAATAAAGCTGGAAATTTTCACCTTTTGAAATTTGTTTTCATTTTGAATTGTGTCCATGAAAATATTATAGAAAGTGACATGTTGCCTTGAAATGGTTTGACTTCTACGAAACTGTATTTTCTGATGGAAGCGTTGCCATTAACTATTTGGACCGGCTGTACTGACAAAGAACTCTTAAAGACAGCTGATCAGTTTCCATAGCGTACAGCATATGAAAACTTATTTATAATGTAACGGGTGCCCATGACTCAAAATGAGGGTGGCTCAGGCAACAGATGAGGCTTCAGGAGACCTCATATCAGTTCTTGACTCTGACACTGACTTCCTATGACAAGTCACTTAATTTCCGTGGGCCCCGCCTATAAAAAATGACAAGCCTTCCTTTCTTTCACCCTTTATCTGTCTTGTCTATTTAGATTTTAAGCTCTTCAGCACAGAGGCTCTTTCTCTTATTGTGTGAGTGTATGTAGCACTGAGCACCAAGGGGCCCCGGTCTCAGCTGGGGCCTCTGCACACTACGGTAATACAGATGATAAAAGTGAAAAAACCCACAAAGCCATGCAGATAACTCACTGTGAATGGGCAGCTTTTTACAGCTCTGTTGCTGTCAAGCCCAAGCGAAAGTGTCATTGCAAGGGCAACGATGACAACTGTGTGACCCTCTGTCACAGGGTCCACACAGGTTACTGCGCTTTCATCCCTGTGCTTGGGCTGGTCAAAGAAAGGGTCCCAACACCTCCTTCAGGTGGATCACCTGTGTCTTTTTATTTACAGTGTTTAATACAGAGTCCCGATTCACCCAACACCAATCCCCACTTTGACCCTTCCCTGGGTCTACCAGCCCTTGAGGCTTTCTGCAGCCAGTAGAGACAGGGCTGCAGTCCCTCTGCCTTCCCCTTGGCTCACCTTTTTCCCCTCAGTGAGCCTTCTCCTGGGCTTATATCTCCTCCCAGCACAGCTGGCTCCACTCGACTCAGCTGATTCCCTTGAGCCTGCCCTCCTTAGAGCCTGCAGCTGAGCTCCTTACTTAGTGTCCGGGCCCCTGCACTTGGCCGTTCTACCAGGAAGCCGGGGAGGAGGCCCCTTTGGCAGGGCATCCAAGGGGTTTATACCCCAGCCCTGCCACACCATCATATATTTATCCCAATTCACATATTTGCACCTATCATAGTATATTTGTACCGGAACTTTGGTATATTTGCCAGAGGAGCTTCTATACCTAAAAGCACTAATTCTTTGCACTTGCATAGTGATTTCATCCAAGGAACTTAAAATGCTTTATACAAACAGTAACTAAGCATCATTCTGTACTGGTGATTAGGTAAGTATTGCCATCCCCATTTTAAAGATTGGTAAACTAAGGCACTGAGCGGCTAAGCAACCTGTTGAAGAGCATACAGCAAGTTATTAGCCAAATAGGGGCTAAAACCTGGGATTTCCAATTACATGTTTTAAATTCTACACCAAACTTATTTATGGGTGGGGAGGGGAGGGTGAGTAGGTGATACAAGGTGTGCTCCCTGGAAGCAAAACTTTACACTAGTGCTTCATTTAGCAGAGTGAAGGACTGATAAGAGCCCTACTTACATTTATGAAGTCTTTCATATGAATACATGAAAAGTGGCTTGTGAGCAGGCACGTAATAATCAACATGGAAGTGAATATCCCTATGTTTGAAGCTACTCAAAGTTGTTCTCCAAACTTCTTAGCAAAAAAAATAAATAAATAAAGAGAGTACAAAGAAAATGAAAAAGATGAAAAAGAAGTGTTTGGACAGATCTCTAAGGAACCGGTCTAGGGGTTTTACCCTGTTCTCTAAACACACACCAGAGAAGCTATATACCATTTTTATTTCCTCTCATAAATCGATTCCTCTAGCTCTCTAGTCTTCTATGAACTCCCTCTAGTTTTCTAATATCTTTCTGGTAACAGTGCTGGAGACTGACCGGAGTACCTCAGTTGGGTCTACAGAAGAGTTATATATAGAGTGAACGTTGCTTCCTTCCTTCGGCGATGACGTTGTGTGACAAATGCCCTTTTGGTGACAAGGGGATTGAACCAGGGACCTTTAGAAGCAATTGCACAAGCAACTACATCTTCAGCAAGTTTAGTTCACCCAGTAGCGTGCATTCATAACAGACATATTGTCTGTGGACTAAGGATTACCTTTCCACATACATCACTTTTTTGGTAGCCCTATCACATTGTTTGCAATCTTTATTTAACCATCCTCTCTCACCTCTAGGTTTCTTCCAGCTTTTACCACTTCTTCTAGGCATCTCCTAATAGTTGTGTGTGTTTCCAGTTAATTTCCTCAAGACCGATCTAATTCTATTATTTTCTGCTCTAATTTCTCTATTGGTATTATTGCTACTAGGGTTCACGATTCTTCCCAATTTAGTATCATCTGAGTTTCATTGTCTGCAGCAGGGGGCTGTTTTTACAGAGCTCTCTTTAATTCCTAGCTGAGCCATTAGCCACCATTCACATCTGCAGGAGACAAAACCAAAGGAGTGAACTGCCTGCCTGCCACTCCTCCAACACAGCATCTGTACCTTGTCACGGCCCTGACCTTCCCCCGCGATGAGGGAAAAGAACACAAGTCAAGAGTGAACCTGGTCACGTTTGGAGGTGTAACTTGGGGCTGTGCCAGAATAAATGATGCCTTCTGCTGATTGACACACGTGTCACTACTACATTCTAATAAACAGGAGTGGAATGTTCTTATTCACGTCATTCGAACCCAGTCGTGTTATTTAGCATTGCGTTTTAGTATTGTGGTTTTTATGTGAAAGTGGATATGACATGAAGAGGTATATCAAACGAACACTCGAGAGAAGCAAGCTCTGCTTCCCTTTTGTTTTTAAAGTTTAGATTTGTCAATAGTACCTTTGTACAATATTTATGAGCTCCTTCTTTAAATTGTACCTTAATTGGTTTAGTCACCACAGCTGAAAGACAGGAAGCTAATAACTTGAAGCTAAGTAAGCAGAAAAAATAATGATTTGGAGCTGTCTGTCTGCTATTGCCAAAGAGATACAATGGGCATGGTTTAAAGCTGTAATTGCATTGTGCCACTGGCTTGCTGTTCCCAGCACATGCATAATGTAGTTCCCAGTCACAGATTGCCACGGATCCAGCAGTATTTACCTTGGATGCCAGCAGATCACATGCCGCCCGCAACTGCTATTCCCCAACCACACAAACAGTCACACTTTCAATTAGACGCCCTCAATACACTTTATCGCCCATTTGAGGGGGATGTTCTCATCTCACTGTGGGAAGATTATGGGATAAATGTGTCCCTGATAGAACTCTGTAGGCTGCAGTAGAAGTACACCAGGGATGAATTTGGATGCATTGCCCAAATCTTCCTATCCACCATACCCAATGCACAGACCTCTATTTGGGTTGTAAGTCTGAGAGCAGGAATCCTCTACTACAAGTGCCAGAACCATTCTGTGGCATTACTCCAGCCCTGAGGCTGCGTCATAGGGCAGGGAGGATAAGAAGATCCAGATAGCAGCAGATCCTCTAGCCCTGAGTTTCCCCCAGCTTGCCCTGTCTGTCCCCACATTTCTCTGTGTGCTGCCAGGGAAATAGCTACCACAGAGCAGAGGGCCACACAGCTCTGGGGGGGACAGCCCCTTCAAATACCATCTTCCCTTACCCCCATGCAACTGACTAGCATTTTCTGCATACTTTCCTATACATTGGCACAGGGGTTCAACCCATAACAGTTCTGTGACAATAGCAAAGGAGTAATGTAATTTAAAGAAGAACGCACTGTATAAAACTGGAGGTTTTATCAGAAGGATGCACTTGAGGGTGATAATATGTAGAAAGAGTCACTCTAATGACATCAAAAAGAAAGACACTTAGGCCCCCAATTCAGGATGGTACTTGTGTGTAAATTGAAACATATGAACAGCCCCTTTGAAGATATTGGTTTTATTCATATGCTTAAAAGTTACCCGCATATGTAAGTATCTTGCCGATTCAGGGCCATAGAGAGGAATTCCCAGTGAATTCTTCCTTTCCAGTGAATGAAGCAGAAGTTTGCGAAACCTTTGTCTGCTACTGTGTTAGTTTATGTAGCATCCATGTGGTTAGAGGTTTTGAGCTTGACCAAGTAAGTAACGTAAGCATTTATTCAGCAAAGTACCCGATTTCGCTGGGATTACTCATATGATTAAAGTCACATGTGCTTAAGCACCTTGTTGAACGAGAGCCTAGTGTAGTACTCACCACTAAAATGAAATAAATACATTTTTAATAATCATTAATAGCTACAACAAGAGTGGATAAGACAAGTAGGCTCAAATTCACCCCAAAGTTTATTTAATGCCCTGAACTGGCAAACGTTCCATTTTCAACATGCGAGTGGCCTCTATTACCAGCGTACCTGAGCCCTAGAGCCAGGTGTATTCCATATTGCGACAACTTTTGCAGTTGTTAGATGTGTTTTCATTCTGCATTAGACTGAAACCACAAAACCTTTAGAATGTTTTTGCAAAATGGAATTGAGTTGAAATGTCCAGTTTTGGAACAGACCGATCAGGTTTTTGTTTAGGTCTCCTTTTCTCTTCAGAAGGGACCAGACAGCCACAGACCCCAGAACCCTTCCCATCAAAAGCTTCGCCAAAACTGACAGAAAATGTTTTGGGCTTTGATAAATCACATCAGCAAAAATACATGTCGCCAAAACATTCGGACCAACTCTACAGAGCTGCTCACAACCTTTAACGTATTTATCCTCCACACCCCTGAGGTAGGTAAGTGCTATTATCCCCATTTTTCAGATGGGGAATTGAGGCACAGAGAGACTAAGTGACTTTCCCCTGGTCATACAGGAAGTCTGTGTTAGACCCACATTCAGTTCCTTGCTCCACCAAAACTCAGGTTAGCACACCGCCATTGGACACTTCCTACCCATAGCCACTACATAGTTCATTGTCTACCCATGCAGGCTCAGAGGAAGCTCCGGTTCCTGCATTCAGAGAGCATGACAGCTGCTCTATCTGTTCTCCCCAAAGTTGCAATCCACACCACAGCAAGCAGGGGCGAGTCACACAGTTTGCACTGACTTGCAGGACTAACTAAGAACAGAGACAGCAGCAACTTAAGGGATGGAGTAGCCTGCACACAACCCTGCAGACTAAGGAGCCTGGAGAAGGATTGTGCCTCTGGAAACACAGCCCCCCTCCAAACTTTCACTGGGGTAGCAGGGCTCTGTGCTGGACCAGTTAGCCAGCGCCCAAGTGCCCCACACTGCCCATGCCATTGTTCCTCAGCATAGATACTGTACCTGGCCCATTAAACCAGGGCAGGGACTATCTTTTTGTTCAGTGTTTGTACAGCACCTAGCACAATAGGGTCCTGGTCCATGACTGGGGCTCTGAGGTGCGCCGATAATGCAAATTAAAGCTGGACTTGCAGGGAACAAGACTTTTTGTGGTTTCAATCCGTATGCCAGCCGGGAGTCTCGGGGTAGGTCTACATTGAATGTGGGAGCAAGCATGCTAAAACTAGCTGTCTAGAGCAGTGGTTCCCAAACTTGTTCCACTGCTTGTGCAGGGAAAGCCCCTGGTGGGCCGGGCCGGTTTGTTTACCTGCTGCGTCCACAGGTTTGGCCGATCGCGGCTCCCAGTGGCTGTGGTTCGCTGCTCCAGGCCAATAGGGGCAGCTGGAAGTGGCGGCTAGTACGTCCCTCGGCCCGCGCCACTTCCAGCAGCTCCCATTGGCCTGGAGCAGCGAACCGCAGCCACTGGGAGCCGCGATTGGCCGATCCTGTGGACGCAGCAGGTAAACAAACCGGCCCGGCCCACCAGGGGCTTTCCCTGCACAAGCGGCGGAACATGTTTGGGAACCACTGCTCTAGAGAGTGCTATGACACTGCCCCTCAAGCTGGAGCTCAGGCCCTGAAGCCCTCCCTCCCCACCAGGTTTTGGCGCCTCAGTTCTAGCCTGACCCACAGTATTAAAGCACAGTCTAGACAGCGAGTTTTAGCACTAGCATGAGCCCTGCTGCCACAAGTCTGTGGACCCCGGCTGGGAGACTGGCTCAGATATCGTCTCAGTGTTTCCATGACAGCCTCCAAATCTCCATCCTTTACCTACTAAGCAGGCCCTGCTGATTTCAAGTTTCACGACGAAACGATTAACAATGTTGCTATGATTTCCCGTTGGTTACAGCGAGGTGCTGCATCCTGCCGTCATGTGGCAATACAGAACTCTTTTGCCCAGGCTTATACACATTCCCTGCCTCTCTCCTCCCAGCCAACAGGTTATAACTAACGTATAAACATGGGTCCCCAAGCTCAGCTTGAAAATGGGGCGAAAGTAAGAAATAATAGGTTGTCAGGCTTCCTTTAAAGAGGTGCAGGCATCAGGAGAGAAAATAAAGACCCCATTGCTTTGCAAAGGAGAATTCAGACGCATTCAGATAATACCTACATCTGCTTTAATGATTCCATTTAAGCTGTCATTTTCAGCATTTACTTTGCAGCATTCAAAAGCAACTCCATTTATATGTTCTCAGCAGACCCAGTGCCAGTCTCTCATAGAAAAAGGAGGGGGTAGGGAGAAGAAAGAAAGAAAAGTGCCATCTAGCATGTTTCAAAGAAGAAATTCCTCGTAGGAAATTAGTGGTAATTTTGGGGCCACCGCTATTGAAGAGAAATAAGTTTCTACAGAAAAGCTGGTGCACTTTCCTTTCTGTAAGCGATAACAAAGGGAAAGAATAAAGGCAGGCTCTTTGCATGGCTTAAAGGGGCACAGACAAATATTTTGGAGCAGGGTTCTGCAACATCAGGACACCTGGGTTCTCTTCCCAACTCTGCCGTTGACTCGCTATGAGACCTTGGGCAAGTCACTTGATGTCTGGGCCTCAGTGGACACATCTGTATAATAACGACTAGAATAGGAAAGTCAAGTTCAAGTCCACATTGCCCAGGGCAGCTTTGGAACTTTGTGGTTAAGGCAGTGGGCTCAGGCGAGTTGGGTTTGGTTCCTGGCTGTACCACAGCATTTCTCTTGGACAACTCACACTCTCTGTGTGCCTCAGTCCCCCGTCTGTGAAACAGGGATGATGATACTGCTTCCTCTGTTTGTCTTGCATATATAGACTATGAGCTTTTCAGGGCAGGGTCTCTTCCGACGTGCATGCACATCAAGTGGTCCTGAGCGTTAACCTCACTGAATAGGTTAAGGGAGGGCAACTCCATGCAGAGATCTTGGCAGAATTTTCCTCCCCGCTGACCAACACATACATACGTAAGCCTGGAACAAAAGCTCAGTTGCTGTGGTTGGCCTTTTCCCTCAGTTGAAGTACTTAACTCTTTGCTCTTACACAGTAACTTTTCATCCTTGGATATCAAAATACTTCATCAAGGATGGTCAGTATCATTATCCCCATTTTATAGATGGGGAAACAGGAACAGAGAGGTGAGGTCGGAAGCAGAGCCAGGAACGGAGCCAAAGTTTCCTGATTCACAATGCAGTGCCCTCTCCATAAAGTATAACTATGAATAATGGCCATGATGTAAGGCAAACTGAAATCTAAGGCGCTGTTAGCAGGTGTCTGCATCTAAAGAGCTGTAAAATGATCACTTAGCAAGTGTTTTACTTCCTAGCTAAAATATTTTCACCAACGTGCATGTGTCCTCACCTTTCACGTCTCAGGGGAATATATTTATGCTCAGTAATTTTGGAGATTGAAACCCTCTGAGTAAGCTACAAATCCATCTGGGACAGCTGAGGTGAAATGCACAGGGATCGCACCAGCCCTTTGTGGGCATTCATAGCGTCATGGCACCTGCTGGGGAGAGAGACACACTCCAGATACAGAAATGTGTGAAATTAACGATGCCACTTGTTTTTGGATCTCTTCCAAGTTCACCTCCGCCTCCTCTCCCCATATGTAAACCAGAGACAGTAGGCTACAGCGTGTATCCTCAAGAGCACCTCTGCAGATTAAATGCCTGCAGCTACTGTGCCTCCAAAGCCTCGACTGAAAAAATATCCTCTCTTTGAGAAAGGAAAATTAGAAATCTAAATTCAGGATAGAGCTAAACTCCCCATTCTTGCTACTGGAAGTCCAGCATGTCATTACAACCTGGTTTACTGGGCTGAGTCCAGCTTCATGGGACGGTTTTATTGTGCAAAAAAGCTGAGGTGGTTTTGTTGTTTATATAACACATACAAACTGAACATTGCATCACAAATTGCAATATAAGGGAGGGGAGTGGACACATTGTCAGCTGTCAGGGACACGTCCCTTGCAGGGAACAGCTCCAGGTAGTGGAGTGGGAGTGAGCGGCAGGGGATGGATCACTCGATGAGCGCCCATGCTGTTCATTCCCTTCAGGGGCACCTGGAACTGGCCACTGCCGGAAGACAGGACACTGGGCTAGACGGACCCCTGGTCTGACCCAGTCTGGCTGTTGTTATATAGGCAAGTTGGGGAGCCCAGCCCAGGGGCTGGTGGAAGATGGGGGTGGGGACAGGTGTCTAGAGTGAAGGTGCCACAAGTCCTCCTGTTCTTCTTCTTATAGGACATAGGAATTGCCATACTAGCTCAGATGAGTAGTCTAATTCCACATCTGTCTTCTGACAGTGGCCAGTACCAGCTGCTTCTGAGAAAGGTGCAAGAAACCCTGCAGAAGACAGATGTGGAATAACCTGCTCAGAGCGAATGTTTCTTCCTAACCTCCAATCGTTAGAGGTTAGCTCATGCACTGAAGCATCAGGGTTTATTTCCTGAGTCAAAGAAGAAGTCAGGAGAAAGTGCTACTCCTCCCTATGTGGGTCAGGCAGTGGATCCCCAAACAGAGTCCCCTAGCAGAAGGCTTCCTGGATGGCCTGATCCATCTCCCAGTGACTTCAGTGGGGTAGGGTCAGACCTAGCTTGCACATCTGATCAGCCATGCAACTGTAGGTTTGTCCCAGTGTAGGTGTCCCAGTGCACTCCCTATGGGCACGACAGGGCTGTGAACTCACCCAAACGTCAGTCTTCGATATCAGGGCTGCTGGCCGAGGGAGCCTGAGTCCTCCAACTGAGCCGACCCTGATTGTTCCAGGGCTATCAACAATCAAAAGGAAAGCCAGGAACAAATGAACACCAGGGCATGGCAAGACTCTCTTCCTTTAGAGAACCTCAAGTGGGCCATAGTCTAGTCTGGCACCCACAAGCAGCCCTCAAATAATAGTCACAAAGTAATGGTTCAGCATCAGGCCTCCTCTTCCTTCGAAGGGGTCCCAGCAGCTAGCAGGTCACCCAAGCAGGTTTGTCTTCAGCCAGGCCCTCATCAGGAGCTGAGGACTGAAGGTCTGTTCATCTCCTATGTCTGCAAGTATCTGAGCTGGGCTTCTCCCTTTTGCTTCCTCCCTCCAGTTGGACACTGATTGAGGTGTGGCAGGGTGGGACTGCTTGATCCCAGAGCAATTCATTAACCCTCTCCTGGCTGGTGTGGGGTTTGTACTTTCCATCACAAGGTCCTATAAGATCCATGAATGTAGAGATCAACAAGCACATTTCTCTCTGCCTCAGCACTTCTTCTCTTGCCTAGAGAGTAGGTTTTCTGGGATGCATTTGCTGTTACATGTGTCTTCCTGCCAGGAGCCAGGATTCCTTCTGCTGCCATCCATGGTCTCCTTTGCTCCACGTATGATGTGAGGTTCAATCACCTGTTTCCCCTACACGTGCTTCTATACTTTTATCCACTGCTACTGTGACACCCACACAAAACTAGCTGACTGATCATTGCAAGGCTGACAGTTAACTGGTAGAGCTGGTCAGAGGAACATTGACGGAACCATATTCCGTCAGAATATGCAGTTCATCAAAATGTAAATGCTTTGTGAAATCAGGTCAATTTTGCTGGAATTTCTTTTCTTTTTTTTTAAATCCAATGCATTTGGACATTTCCAGAATTAAACATTTTAGTGTTTCAGTTTGAAATGGCTTTTTTGTTGCCATTTTCTTTTATTTCTTTCCCAGAATTTTCCTTCATGGAGAATTTCAAAATGTTGGGATTTTGTTCTAATTCAGAATGAAGCCAAATTTGGAAATCCCTCACAAAAATGGAACTTCCATCCTCCACCCATCTGCAGTCATTGAGAATGGTCTACAACAAACAATACAACCTTCCAGATGTTAGCAAATCAGTGTATCCCTAGAAATGACCAATCTCTACCTGGGCCACCCCACTTATCTGTCTGGTTGTCTTTGGTTTGTAAACTTCTTGGGGCAGAAACTGACTCTCCTGTATGGAAAGTGCCTAGCACATTGTGGCTGAAGCCCTGGGATGGGGCATATGGGCCGTGGCTGGAGTAGGAAGAAGTCAATAGACATGAAGAGTGGCTTAGATGACCCAACCCCTCATAATAAAAGACTCTCAGAGGCAGTGACTTCCTTACCGTAGGACGGTGCTGCCCTCTTATTCTAGGTGTTCGACTGCTACTATGGTGAATGGTGCTACATAGAGCAGGTTGAAAAAGTCAATTATTTTTCATGGGAATTTTTTTTGGAGAGTGGGGGTGGAATCTTTTTTGTAAGAAGAAAGAAAAAGAAAAACAACATTTGTAAGTTTTCCAAGACTATTTTTTGTTCAGTGTGGAGATGGTTGGCACAAACCAATCTTTTATATATTAAAAAACTGAAAAATTTTACAGGCAGCCAAAAATGTTAGCTCCCCCTCAGGTTTTTTTTGTAAACCCCAACTCCTCCCTGCCCCCCAGCTATAACAGACTAGATCAGATCAATTTCAACTTTGCTTTGTCAGATGGACATTCATCTTCACTGAATGCTAACTGCATGGATTTCATGAGCACTGCAGCAGCTGATGATGTGACTGAACATTGGAAATAACTAGTGCACTTTAGAATTAGCCTGGCCATTCCATTATATTCTATATAGGTTCTTATCCTGCCCTCGTCACTGCAGTACCCGAACACCTTCAATAGGGCATTGAGCCACATGACTAACATCTGGTTCTCTTTCTCCATTTTCTTTGCAATTTCTAATTTGGGAATGTGAGGAGTGGGCCATAGCAACAAGATGAAAATCCCTTCTGACTGAACAGGTCGCTTGTAGATCTGGAGCACTGTAGATAAATGATATGTGATAGATTCCACTTGAGTTGAAACAAGCTGTTCGCTCCAGAGATAACTTCCAGCTGAAAAACATGGATCTAGATTTCATATAGCTGTGGAGGAAAAACAAGTCCTCACTCTGAGTTTGAAGCAACAAGCCAGAGGCAGCTTTATTATGAGTAATTGCAATATGCACGGGAGAGTACACACGGGCAGGGGTTCCCCTCCCTAGGCAGGTCTCCGTTAGATAAACAATTAGGGCAAGCATTTATACCTTTTGTTACAGACAATAACGATCAACAACTGCATCTTGTTTATACATATTCCTTCTGATATGTTACTTTTCTCAGCAGTTCCTGCTACTGTCTGTATTCCATTCTTATCTAACACAAGGTCAAAAAACAGTATCTCTTACAGTTTTGTTTTTTTCCACTCGCTCAGGCCCTGCCTTGAAATCTCACATTATTAGAGCTAGTGTTAGCCTGACTCTTGCTCTATTCCTAGAAACTAAGATATCTGCCTTCAAATTCCCTTTATCCTTTTCTCTACTTCCACACAGCTGAGGGTCTGGAGGTAGTTGCATCTGGGATCTGCCCATTATTAAGAAAGGGGCCATTTTCAAAATTGGGATCTGCATCCAGATTTGGATTTCAAACATTCCTGGAGTTTCAGGGTCTGTGATCCAGCTTGTGTCCCGTCTCTAATTTTGTTTTTCAGAAGAAAAAATATGTAAACAAGATTGTCTGCACTGTGTAGTTCATAAATGCTTGGGAGAGCAGTGACTAGTAAATTTCAATCTCTTCGTGGAGCGGATATTCTTAGAGCTGCAGGAATAGTCATCATGAAGGTGAAAGCTGTGAACTCCAATAAATTATTGAAGGAAGCAGGAGAAATATTTCCTTCTGTTGACACGTTGGCATTCACCTTTTGAAATGTAATCAAAGGAGGTGTAGACAATCTTTCGTCATCAGGAACTTTAGCTCGGAGAAGACTTCAGCCTTTTAAAAATCTTTGTGGGGAATCTGTAGAGTCTCCACATGGATTCAAGCTACAGAACATCTTCAAGCAGATGTGTTGCTAAAAATGACAGTGGAATTGAAGCAGCTCTGTGATCATCACAGTGAAACATGGTCAGTAACATACCAGAGACGTAGTTGAGTAGGAAGTGAGCCTGTCCATTCCTCTGACCGACAGAGACAGAATCCACTAGGGATGACATTGAAGGGGCTGGACTGCGAGGCAGGGCTGGATTTCCAATTAGACACAGTAGGGATGTGCCTAGGTGCACCAGTGTTCTAGGGGCGCCTTATGTTGCCAAGTAAGTGATTTTCCAGCTCAATTTAGCTGTCAGTTGCCGGGGGGAGGGGGATTAGCAGTTGCGAGTTGCAGTATTTTAGGCTATTTTGCTGCCCTGCTGCCACTGGCAACACTGAGGGAGGAGGGAGCCTCCTGATCTTCCACGCCCCCTGCCGAGACCCAACCCCAACACAGCTTGTCTCATGTCGTGCCCCCTTCCCTTAGGTGATGCTTGCAGCATGCGCAGAATTCTTGTCCGAGAGGCAGAATTTTTTTTCTGCAGGAAATGTGCTGCAGTTCCGCCTTTCACCCAACAGAGGTCGCTGTGGCACCAGAACCGCCTGAGTTGGCTGAGGCTGACTGGTCTGGCGGGTGGCAGCAAACAGCTAGCAGGCGGGTGGCGGGTGCATTTTTCCCTCCAGTGAAAAGTCTCAGCAGACTTCTTGGAGCCAGGTTAGGCGGCAGAGCGGCTCACATAGAGCTGCTGGGGGATCCAGGCAGGGCCACTTGGCTCCAGGCAGGGCCACATAGGGAGGCAGGGGAGGCGCTGAAGATGTGCCTAGGGGTGCGTAACGTGTAAATGGCCCTGCTGGCAGGTAGTCGGAATATGTGGGAGCAGCACCAAATGAAGGTGTTGTGGTAAACCCAGATGTTAAATTCCATAGGAGAACAGAAATTGGGGATCAATGTGTGATGGGCTGTTTTAGGGCATAGGAAAGATCAAGAGTGTGGGTACAGGGAAGAAAAATGACCTGAAGGATAAATCCATTAAAAGAATAACTAGGAGACATATTACAACCTCTGCTACGCAGAAGGCTAGACTGAATCAGAGTGGTGCCTTCTAGTCTTAACATCTCTAGGCCAAATCCTCCACTGGTTTATATTGTCATACCTCTATTGACTGAAATGAAGTGACGATGATTTACACCAGCAGAGGATCTAGCTCTGTGAACCTTGAATTCTGCTTGGAAAAATCAAATCATCGTGGATGTTTTATTCCATCATCAGAAACTGAAGGTGGGAAATAACCAGAGTGCCCTGGATTTAAATCCACAAAATCAGCTCTGGTTTTGTTTAGAGGAGATGAGTGAATAATCCCTCTCCTCAACATCACATTTGGCTCAAATCACCAATTTACTGGTTTGCAAAAATCTAAAACGGCACCTCTGGCAAATTAAGGGATTACGTCAATCACTCAGGTCCAGTCTACCTGACAGCATAACATAGCAACAGGGCAAAGGGTTTGATGCTCTGTTGGGATGTGATAAGGAGAAAATGCCAAATGACACCCAGGCAAAATTATTACCAGAGAGATGTAGACAAACTGGAGGGAGTTCAGGGAGTTGCAACAAAAATGATTAGGGAGCTGGAGGGGTTGATTTACAAGGAAAGTTATAAAGAACTACTGAAAATATGCACAGCAGGGCTAAGCAATGGCTAAGAGGGACAGAGCCAGATGCAAGCATCCAAACAGTGCGAACGCCAAGGGAGGAGGGAAATTATCCCAGGGGGAAATAACTAGGGATAATGGGATGAAATTAAAAAAGATGAATATCAAGACACTTTTCTAGTGGAGAGATCATGGAATAGATTCTGCAATAGAAGGGACGGGAGGCCAAGAAACATTTCACTGTAAAATGTTTTTTCGCTGTATCTAGAATTCATTTTAAAGCTATTACTTCTAGCAACAGGCAAGTGTCACAGCTCCCCAGACAAAGTCCCATGGGAGAAGGACCATAATTTTGTCCTGATAGACAGCCTTCCTCTTTGAACCAAAAGGAAGCAGATTCTGAATAGATGGTTGTACAGTGCGGTGTGGCAGCACCTGCTGGAGGAGGCAGAGCAGAATTTCAAAGGATGCGAGTGGCAGCCACCTGAATTACGTTTTTTTCGGTTAAGAGAAAAAAACAACAACAATACAACCAATTTAAAGGGGGACTTTTCCAAAGAGCTCAGCATGACCCTAAGTCTGCCCCCATTGAAGCCAATGAGGGGTTCTACCCTTCACTTCAATGAGAGTAGTTTGGCCAGCTCGGAGCACTTTTGAAGACCCCACCCTCAAGAAGCTTCTCTAGAAGTCTTAGGATTTACACAGTAAAACACAAAACAAAAAAAGACCCGTGACAGCGAATCTCAGAGCCTGGGACAACTGATTGGGGCTTGCGCGGTGGGGCTAAAAATAGCCGTGTAGACATTCTTGCTAGGGCTAGAGCCTGGGCTTCAAGACCCTCCTCCTCACCAGGTTTCAGAGCCCCGGCTCCGGCATGAGAATCTACACAGCTAGGTTAGCCCTGCAGCATGACCCCTGCGAGCCTGAGTCAGTTGACGCAAGGGTTTTCTTGCTGTGTCAATAGACCTTAGAGTATTCCCAGGTGATTGGTTTTCCCTTCTAGATCACTGGCTTAAACCTCCTCAGATCAGTAGTGACTGGAAGTCAAAACCTTGAGCTAATGGGCCCGGTCTAACTCCTCATGGATATTGGGCATGTGTCCACATTACAATAAACTACAGGAGCACAACAGGCACTAAGCAACACCCTTGTTGATAGTCTTGCCAGAGAAGCCAGGAACGGAATGGGCATGGAGAATGAATGGCACATCACCCTGGGCGTGGGCTCCTTGATGGGGAGGGCTGTACATAAGAACAGAGGACTGGAAGGGACTTCCTGGGTGACTGAAGTCCTATATTTATTAAAGGGATGTTATAACGGGACTGGACTCAGTTTCTAAAGATATACATCTGGCAACTTTCACTAGTACTATTATGGGGGGGGGGGAGTTTTCGTGAACTATTTTTTGTAAAGTGTGCCTTGTATGTATGTGTGGGGAGGTGCATGGGTGGGGGCTTATTGTATCTGATTCATCATCATCATGTGTTGCATGAGTCCTGGTTTCCTGTAAGCAACGAGACTTGTCATCAGTAAGAAAGCAGCCTGGGAACCTCCTAGAGAGTGCTGCTTGGACGTCTGGCTAACAAAACCACCTTCACCACTTCTAGTTTATTGTTGTTACACTTTGGGGTGGTTTTTCAATAATTTATGAGGGTGTTTGTTGAGTTCCTGAGCTCTTGAGACCTGCATCCAATAAAATAGTGATGTACTTTCTCATGACTGAAGGGAGAGGTGTATATCATTGTGGGCAGTAGATCTGATATCATTTTATGTGGGACAGGGGAAAAGGTTGCGGTGCTCTGTAGGTTAGTCAACAAAGAGGAGGAAAAGGAAAGAAACAGGTTGAAAAGGACACTTCGTTGTGAAGGGCACTGTTTTGTTTTGGTTTTACTGTCCTGACAAGTTAATAAGAGAGGAGTTTGCTAGTTTAACTATCTATTGTCTCTATCTCTCTGTGCATTTGATCCAAAGCCACTGAAGTTAACAGGTACCCAATAAACAGATTATTATTTAGACACACTTTTGCAGTCCTGTGAATCTTCATTTGCATTTTATCATCTCCAGAGTTGTATGAGACAAATTCTTAACACAATTGCATTAGTTGCTATTCCAGTGTATTAACAATAACCACCTTCCATTTAATTAACCCTTCATAATATTGCCCCTTCTTTTGACACCCGTGTCCCATTTGGCACTTCTATTGAATGGTAGCAGATGCATGGGTCCTTGCAGGTAGTCTTCCCAACAGAGAAGAAATCAGCGATGCAGAATCTGGGTATGTTCTAAGAGTAACTTAATTTAATTTACCCCTGTATATCAGTCCTGATCTGGCACGGTCAAACAGCATGCAGGGCAACCCCTTCTTCAAGGCATCTCAGCCCAGCGCCAATGCCTTCTTCCCTAGGAGCAGCTTTGCCTCCAGAGTTGACTGTAATCACAGCCCAATGCAGAGATCAAATTCTCCAAAAGCTCACACAGCTCCCTCTGCACCAAAGTTGCCTCTGCACAAGACCTTGTACAACCCATAACTAACATTATAATTGTATGTCTTTCCAAGAGCAAAACTTTCCTGCACACTAAGAAAAAAGAGCCTAGAAGCCTATGTGTAACAGCGCCACCTGGTGGTGTCAGCCATCATGCTAATTTAGAGGGATAACAAAGTGGTCTTCAAACAGAATCCCTTTACCCATCTCAGTGGGGTACCACATAACACTCACACATAGGTGCTGACTCCATGGGTGCTCCGGGGCTGGAGCACGCTTGGGAAAAAATACTGGGTGCCCAGCCCACACCGGCAGCCCCACTGATCAGCTCCTCCCCCTCCCATCAGCGCTTCCTGCCCGCTGAGGGCCCCGCTGATCAGCCCGCCCCCTCCCTCCCAGCACCTCCCGCCTGCCGCGATCAGCTGTTCAGCGGCCTGCAGGAAGTGATGGGGGGGGAGGAGCGAGGGTGGGGGTGCACTTGGGGGAGGGGGCAGTACAGGGGTGGGAAGAGGCAGGGCAGGGGTAGGGGCCTTGCGGGAAAGGATGGAGTGGGGCAGGGCCTGGGCTGGAGCAGGGTCAAGCACCCCCCAGGGACGTGGAATGTCGGCATGTGTGACCTCGCAACAAAACTGCACAATAGTTTGTGACAGGAAGTGAAGCAGAATAGCACACCCATCCAAAGTCACAGTGGTCTTTAATGGAGCTAGGCCAGTTTACCCCAGCTGAGGATTTGGCCTACTATCTCCAAAAGCACTGTGCCCTCAAACATTAATATGGGGGCACTGGGTCAATATTGCTCCAGGGGGAAATTGCCACTTTGTGAGCCGCGATGGTCTCTGCAGTGCCCTGTGTTTGACTTGAAGATGTGCTAGGTTACAGCTTGTCTTTTGACATCTGATAAAATGTCAGATGAAGTGGTATAGCTATTGGCCACATATGGGGGTGGGGGTGGGTGGGGAAAGTTTTGTGTTTGTTAAATTGAACTTGGGATTTCCCTGTGACTGCTCCCAGTGCAAGAGTTAGCATATGTATTATTTAACGTAAACTCGGGGACTACAGTAAATCTTCTAACTGTCTGACTTTTCATTAGCTGACAGTTTTCCTCTGTGTCAACTGCATTTTCCAATTCTGGAGTGTACGTTTTTCTGGGCCAAGCAGGCAGTTAGCAACTGCCAGCTTTATCATCTGCTTGGTAAGATCCTGAAATATAGTCCCCCCGCCCCGCCCTTCCCTTCTCCAAGTATGGAGAAATGTGTTCGGGGTTGAACCTCACAGCATCACTGTCATGGCTAGGTCGTGGGCAGCCATACCTAATAGAGCCAGAGTCCACAGTCATAAGAAAGGAGTCAAGAGTTGACTGGGTCAGGATACTGGGGGTCAGAACCATAAGGCAGGAACCAGAGTCAGGCCAGGTCAGGATACCAAGAGGTCAGAGTCAAGAGACAAACTGGAAGCTGAGAACCAAAAGTCAGATGCCAGGAAATAAAGCCGGAGGGCAGGGTGGAGCCCAGTTGTTCAAACATCTCCCTTAGTGGCATAGCCAGCTTTTCAGTGCAGGGGGAGCAACCATAAAAAAAGCGCCCCCCCTTGGCTCCTCCTCTGGCCACGCCCCTCCTTGGCTCCTCCTCCGGCCGCTCCGCACCCCCCCCCCCCCGGCTCCTCCAGCCACGCTGCGGCTCGGTGGGGGGTGGGGAGGTCGGGCACGGGGGAAGGGGTGGCAGGCGCTGCTCGCTTCTCCCGGGGGTTGGGGGGAGCGGAGCAGTGGGGCAGGCAGCAGCTGGCGGGCAGATTCCCTCTTCTGGGCCGAGGGAAGCAGGAAGCTGCCAGGGAGAGGGGATCTGCCCACCAGCTGCGGAGCGCTCGGCCGCCGAGCCCTGAGTCACCGCAGGAGGCAGCCGCGGCGGCGATGTTGGGGCCACGCTGAGCATGGAGCACGATGGCTGAGGAGCCGGCCCCTTCGCTCCTCTGGCCGCGCCCGCCACGCCCCCCCCCAATGGCTCCTCCGAAGTCCGACCGTGCTGCCCCCCAACTTGCCTGCAGGACCCCAGCGGTGGCCCGGCAGGCGCCGCTTTTGAAAAATGTAGTGACGGAAAGCGGCTGCTTCCCCTGAACCCCCCTAGCTACGCTACTGATCTTCCTGTTCCTGCTTCTGGCTTACGTAGGGCCAATGGGCCAGTCAGACATTCTTGGACTCTGTCAATTGGACCTCAGAGGTGGAGCCTCACACTGGGGCTGGGCTATTGTCAGCAGGCTGCCCGGTGGAGATTTGGAGGTCCACGGCTAAGCCCATGAAACTTGCAGGCCTGGGTTTGAGACCTGTGGGTCATGACAGTCACTTAATAATTGCATTGGTTTTTAAGACAGAAAGAGAACATAGTTCAAGTCACTATCCTCTTTGGCCTTTTCCTATCTTTCTGTGTTCTCACTACACCCTTCTTTCAGGGAAGAAAAACACCATTGCTCAGGACAATTAAATATGGATAGGACAATGTGCCATTAACAACATTCCAGTACCATCTAAAAGCCCCAGCTGAGATCAGGGCTCCATTGTGATGCCCATACACATAGATAGGAATAACCTCTGCTCTGAAGAACATACAATATAAATGGACAAGAAGTGGGAGAAAGGAAACATTCTTATCCCCATTTCAGAGATGGGGAATTGAGGCACAACGAGATCAAGTGTCTTCTGGTGGTCACACAGGTAGTCTAAGGTAGAGCTGGAAATGGAATGAAGCTCTCCTGAGTAGGGTTGCCAATTTTGGTTGGACGTATTCCTGGAGGTCTCATCACATGACATAATCTTTAATTAAAGATTAATCTTTAATCCCTGGAGACTCCAGGACAATCCTGGAGGGTTGGCAACCCTACCTCTGAGAATATTGACCATAAGACAATTATTTCTTTCCGAGTGAACAATCTACATTAGTTGTGGCATGATACTCTACATGACCTAGTAGCTCTTTTCCAGCTCTAATGTCTATGATTAGAGTGTAGTTGTAGCTAGGTGGATCCCAGGATATTAGAGGACAAGGTGTATGCGGTAATATCAGTTAATATGTGTCTCAAAAGCCTGTCTCTCTCACCAACAGAAGTAGGTCCAATACAAGATATTACTTCACCCACCTTGTCTTCTGCTTAAGGGAGATACAATCAGCTGGTGCCAGTGATTAAATGCTGCGTAACCAGGTGTTAAATAGGTATGAAATTCCAGGATCTCTTCTTTGAATACAGAAGTTGCCAATTTAAAATGAAAGGAAGATCAAACAAATAGCAACTAAAGAAGATGAAATGCATCCAAGTCTCAACTCCATTCTGTTGGTTTCACTCTGCTCTGTGTTTTATTTCATTTGTGGTCTTTCCAGATTTTTTAAAATAGTATGTTTACTTAAACAGGACAATAAACCATTCACAGTCCTACTTCAATGGATTCTACCCTATTTTGCATTTTTTTCTTATACCTGATATGCTACTTTTTATTGTCTGTCACTTTCTCTAGCAATCTAACCTTCAAATCCCTATTGAAACTTACAATGGGAAGAGGAGTCTCATTACTTTCCATCTGATGTGCCTGTTTAATGTCTTGTAATGTTACTAGCAGTTTTATGCAGGCATCAGCCAAAGAATAGACCTCACCCCTTTCCCTTAAACTATTTTTTCTAGTGATTTGTTTAGCCCTCTTGAAAGTCTGTTTAGAAAATACATCCTGTATATTTACACAGCACGGGGTCAGTGTACACTCTGTGTTTAAGATGGCTATTTAATATGCTCCTTTTCTTTCTGCAGGGGAATCTCACCTAAGTCCATTTCTCACATTTCCTCACTTCGGTGCTTTAAAGTTTGACCCATCTGAAATCCATAAATTATTTCACAGCCATCAGTGTTTCTTTCCAGGTTAAATTATTTAATGGCATTGTTTTATTGAAGGGTTCAGATCAGCTGCTGACACTTATTGGCAGGAAGAAACACATCCCTCCACTGGGATAAAACATATTTTCATTCAAATAAAGAACGATACAAAATTGGGTTCCTGTCTTCTCTCTGATTCTTGCAGGGGAAATGTAGACATCTGGCCCTTTAAATGACAGCTTGCCAAGGTAACATACCATACACGGTCTCTCTCTCCCCCCATACCTCCTCGGAGATTCTTTTATTTTGACATATTCATATCTCCTCTTATTGCATCCTCTGGGTTCTAGGCTTAATCCCAAAGAGCAGTTGCCCCATGGAATGAACAAGATTAAGGGATTTTAACGAAAGAATAAAATTCGAAGCTTTGATTTCAGCTGCTTTCATCATTCCACCAGAGCTCCAGCCCCAGAATTCTTGAGACTAACTGGTAGCTCTAAGAGCCTGATCCAAAACTCACTGAGCGCTAGCAGTATTTTCACTTGAGTTTAACAGCCTTTGAATCAGGCCTCCAAAACACTAGGTGTAACAGGTAGTCTGATTTGTATCCTGTCCCTGAACTCCTCTCTAACACATAGCACTTTGATCTCAGACTGCCTGGGGGGAGGAGGAGGGAGTGGAAAGGAGGAGGAAGAGGAGGAGGGAAGTATATCTAAATCCAAGAGAAGGAGAAAAAAAAAAAAGACTGTATGAAACTGAATATTTTCCTTCAGTGATTTAACCAGACTTGTTTTAGTGTCGCTGTACAAAATTCTGCAATGCTACACAGGAAAAAGCACAAGGTCGTATACTTAATGGTGCTACAAATTCACTTTTCTTGTTGGTTCTTTCAGAAATTGCTTTGCCATGAATGACCTAGATGTTTATGAAGTGGACTCAATCATTCACCCCAAAAGGCATCAAATGGGTAGGAACAGTGGGGCAGATCCTCAGCCGGTGTAAACTGGCGTAGATCCGGTGAAATCAACGGAGTTTCTCTGATTGGCATCAGCTGAGCGTCTGGGTGCAGGCTGCAGTATGTGCATCCTGTATAAAGGGGCAGGGATTGGACTGGAGGAGGAGGGGTCCTCTTTAGATTACACAGTACTGTGCAAGAAGCAGAGGAGAGGAATCGTTTGAACAGCCTTTGCAGGGAATGAGAATGATTGAATAGGAGGAGAAGGAGAAAGTGTTCTGGGAACAGTTTGTGCAAACTCGTTCACAGTGTGGACTACGTTTTAATACTGAGACTGTCTTCAGGACACCTGCCCTCCCATCCATACCTACACGACCCACCTACCTGCCTATTCATGATCTCTGACATCTCCACAGCAACTACAGCAATTGCTGACACTGGTCTGGGAACCATAGCTTTGGAGCATTGTCAACTGTCCAGAAGCTGGGAAGGGGCGACAGGGGATGGATCACTTGATGATTATCCGTTCTGTTCATTCCCACGGGGGCACCAGGCCTTGGTCACTGTTGGAAGACAGGATACTGAACTAGATGGACCTTTGGTCTGACCCAATATGGCCGTTCTGATCTGAACCCTCTGTGCCCTGTCAGTAAACTGACCTAAAAGAAAGCAGAATCCAGGGGTGAAATCCTGGGTTCATTGAAGTCAGTGATAGTTTTGCCATTGACTTCAATGGGGACAGCATTTCACTGCAGGACATCTACTTCCCCAGGGACAGCTGGCAGTGAGGCAGGTGCCTGCCCCAGTGGGCAGGGATGGGGGTGGTACAGCCACACTGGAGGAGCTGCCTAGGGTGGGCGCTGGTTCCTGCGAGCGGCGGCCCGACATGCTGCTGCTTTTGCCGCTGCAGTTCCTGGTCTGGTTGGTGGCCTGGTGCTCTTGTTTGTTATCACTAGAACCCAGCAAATCCGTGGATGTCCACTTTATACCCACGAATATCCACATCCACGGATATAAATTGTGTATCCATGCTGGTGAGGTCTCAGCTGCAATACTGTGGCCAGTTGCGGGTGCCACACTTTAGGGAAGATGTGAATAAATTGGAGAGAGTCCAAAGGAGAGCAATAAACATGATAAAAGGTTTAGAAAACCTGGCCTATGAGAAAAGGCAAAAAAAACTGGGCATGTTTAGTACTGAGAAAAAAAGACTGAGGGGAGATCTGATAACAGTCTTCAAATATGTTTAGGGCTGTGATAAAGTGGAAAGGGATCAATTGTACTCCATGTCCACTGGAGGCAGGACAAGAAATAAGGGGCTTAATCTGCAGCAAGGGAGTTTTAGGTTAGATATAGTTAGAAAGTTTTTGCTAATTAGGCTAGTTAAGATCTGGAACGAGCTTCCATGGGAGGTTGTGGAATCCTCATATTGGAGTTTTTTAAGAACAGGTTGGACACCAGTCAGTGCTGGTCTCAGTTTATTTGGTCCTACCTCGGTGCAGGGATCTGGACTCGATCACCTCTTGAGGTCCCATCCAGCCCTACATTTCTATGGGTATGTCTACACTACGAAATTAGTTCGAATTTATAGAAGCCGGTTTTATTGAAATCGGTTGTATACAGCCGATTGTGTATGTCCACACATAAAATGCTCTAGGTGCTCTAGTCGGCAGACCGCGTCCACAGTACGAGGCTAGCGTCGACTTCCGGAGCATTGCACTATGGGTAGCTATCCCACAGCTATCCCACAGTTCCCGCAGTCTCCGCCGCCCCTTGGAATTCTGGGTTGAGATCCCAATGCCCGGATGATGCAAAACAGTGTCGCGGGCGGTTCTGGGTACATGTCGTCAGGCCCCTCCCTCCCCCGTCACAGCAACGGCAGACAATAGATTCGCGCCTTTTTATCTGGGTTACCTGGGTTACCTGTGCAGACAACATGGAGCCCGCTCAGCACAGCTGAGCTCACCGTCACCATATGTCCTCTTGGTGCCGGCAGACGTGGGACTGCATTGCTACACAGCAGCAGCTGCTAACTGCCTTTTGGCGGTAGACGGTGCAGTAGACTGGTAGCCTTCATCGGCGATCTGGGTGCTGGCAGCCGTGGGGCTTGCCTTTTGGCAGTAAATGGTGTATTATGACTGTTAGCCGGTCTATTACAAGTCGGGTCATCGCACATTAGCAGAGTCTTCCCCGAGCAGCCGATTGTGCAATAGGCCTGAAGACCATCGTCATACACCGCCCCGTATTTGCTGCCAAGCACCCAGAAAGATGCCGAGGGCTATCAGTCACGCTGCACCGTCGTCTTAAGATGTAAAAAAATAGATTTTCTCTGTATTCATTTGCTTCCCCCTCCCTCCGTCAAATCAACGGCCTGCTAAACCCAGGGTTTTCAGTTTAATCTTTGGGGGGGACCATTCTGTGTGACAGTTGTTTGTGTCTCTCCCTGATGCACAGCCACCGTTCTTTATTTTAATTCCCTGTGCCTGTACGCCATGTCGTCACTCGGCCCCCCTCCCTCCTTCCCCTAGGCCGTCAGATACTACGTTTGCGCCACAGCTCGAGCCGAGAAGCGGTTCGCGCCTTTTCTTTGAATTCTGGGTTGAGATCCCAATGCCCGGATGATGCAAAACAGTGTCGCGGGCGGTTCTGGGTACATGTCGTCAGGCCCCTCCCCCCTCGTCACAGCAACGGCAGACAATAGATTCGCGCCTATTTACCTGGGTTACCTGTGCAGACAACATACCACGGCAAGCATGGAGCCCGCTCAGCTCAGCTGAGCTCACCGTCACCATATGTCCTCTGGGTGCCGGCAGACGTGGGACTGCATTGCTACACAGCAGCAACTGCTAACTGCCTTTTGGCGGTAGACAGTGTAGCATGAGTAATAGCCGTGGGGCTGGCAGCCGTAGTGCTGCATTGCACCAGCCCCTTCCAGGCGATGGCATATTATGACTGGTACCCATCGTCGTCATACTGGTATGGCTGTCAATCATGGCCACCTGGGCAGACATGCTACTGTTTTGATGATGACGGTTACCAGTCATAATATACTATTTTCTGCCAATTGCCCAGTATTGTCTGCTAAGCACCCAGAAGAGGCCGAGGGCGATGCTGGGTGCTGGCGGACGTGGGGCTGGCAGACGTGGGGCTGCATTGCTACACAGCAGCAGCCCCTTGCCTTTTGGCAGATGATGGTATTTTATGATTGGTATCCGTCATCGTCATACTGGTATGGGTATGGCTGTCACTCATGCTGCACCGTCGGCTGCCACCTTAAGATGTAAAAAATAGATTTGTTCTGTGTTCATTTGCTTCCCCTTCCTCCGTGAAATCAACGGCCTGCTAAGCCCAGGGTTTCCAGTTTAATCTTTGGGGGCACCATTCTGTGTGACAGTTGTTTGTGTTTCTCCCTGTTCCTGTACCTGTACGCCATGTCGTCACTCGGCCCTCCCTCCCTCCCTCCCGCCCTCCTTCTCCTGGTCCATCAGATACTACTTTCGCGCCTTTTTTCTGACCAGGCGCCATAGCTAGCACTGGGATCATGGAGCCCGCTCAGATCACCGCGGCAATTATGAGCACTATGAACACCACGCGCATTGTCCTGGAGTATATGCAGAGCCAGGACATGCCAAGGCGAAACCCGGACCAGGCGAGGAGGCGATTGCAGCGCGGCGACGAGAGTGATGAGGAAATTGACATGGCCATAGACCTCTCACAAGGCACAGGCCCCAGCAATGTGGAAATCATGGTGTTACTGGGGCAGGTTGATACCGTGGAACGCCGATTCTGGGCCCGGGAAACAAGCACAGACTGGTGGGACCGCATCGTGCTGCAGGTATGGGACGATTCCCAGTGGCTGCGAAACTTTCGCATGCGTAAGGGCACTTTCATGGAACTTTGTGACTTGCTTTCCCCTGCCCTGAAACGCCAGAATACCAAGATGAGAGCAGCCCTCACAGTTGAGAAGCGTGTGGCGATAGCCCTGTGGAAGCTTGCAACGCCAGACAGCTACCGGTCAGTCGGGAATCAATTTGGAGTGGGCAAATCTACTGTGGGGGCTGCTGTGATCCAATTTGCCAGGGCAATGAAAGACCTGGTGATAGCAAGGGTAGTGACTCTGGGCAACGTGCAGTCAATAGTGGATGGTTTTGCTGAAATGGGATTCCCAAACTGTGGCGGGGCCATAGACGGAACCCATATCCCTATCTTGTCACCGGAGCACCAAGCCACCGACTACGTAAACCGCAAGGGGTACTTTTCAATGCTGCTGCAAGCCCTGGTGGATCACAAGGGACGTTTCACCAACATCAACGTGGGATGGCCGGGAAAGGTACATGATGCTCGCGTCTTCAGGAACTCTGCTCTGTTTCGAAAGCTGGAGGAAGGGACTTTCTTCCCGGACCAGAAAGTGACCATTGGGGATGTTGAAATGCCTATCGTGATCCTTGGGGACCCAGCCTACCCCTTAATGCCATGGCTCATGAAGCCGTACACAGGCAGCCTGGACAGGAGTCAGGACCTGTTCAACTACAGGCTGAGCAAGTGCCGAATGGTGGTGGAATGTGCATTTGGACGTTTAAAAGCGCGCTGGCGCAGTTTACTGACTCGCTCAGACCTCAGCGAAAAGAATATCCCCATTGTTATTGCTGCTTGCTGTGCGCTCCACAATATCTGTGAGAGTAAGGGGGAGACCTTTATGGCGGGGTGGGAGGTTGAGGCAACTCGCCTGGCTGCTGATTACGCGCAGCCAGACACCAGGGCGGTTAGAGGAGCACAGCAGGGCGCGGTGCGCATCAGAGAAGCTTTGAAAATGAGTTTTGTGACTGGCCAGGCTACTGTGTGAAACTTCTGTTTGTTTCTCCTTGATGAACCCTCCAACCCTCCCCCCCCCCGACCCGGTTCACTCTACTTCCCTGTAAACCAATCACCCCACCCCACCCTCCCCTCCCCTCCCGCTTGCAGAGGCAATAAAGTCATTGTTTTTTCACATTCATGCATTCTTTATTAGTTCCTTACAGAGGTAGGGGGATAATTGCCAAGGTAGCTGGGATGGGTGGGGGAGGAGGGATGGAAAAGGACATACTGCATTTTAAAACTTTAACTCTTATTGAAGCCCAGCCTTCTGATGCTTGGGCGATCATCTGGGGTGGAGTGACTGGGTGGACGGAGGCCCCCCCACCGTGTTCTTGGGCGTCTGGGTGAGGAGGCTATGGAACTTGGGGAGGAGGGCTGTTGGTTACACAGGGGCTGTAGCGGCGGTCTCTGCTCCTGCTGCCTTTCCTGCAACTCAACCATACGCTCGAGCATATCACTTTGATGCTCCAGCAGACGGAGCATTGCCTCTTGCCGTCTGTCTGCAAGCTGACGCCACCTATCGTCTTCAGCCCGCCACCTCTCCTCTCGTTCATGTTGGGCTTTTCTCATCTCCGACATTGACTGCCTCCACGCATTCTGCTGTGCTCTATCAGCGTGGGAGGACATCTGCAGCTCCGTGAACATCTCGTCCCTCGTCTTACGTTTTCTCTTTCTAATGTTCACGAGCCTCTGCGAAGGAGAAACATTTGCAGCTGGTGGAGGAGAAGGGAGAGGTGGTTAAAAAAGACACATTTTTGGGAACAATGGGTACACTCTTTCATTACAAGGTCGCATATTTCGGCTTGCAGGCAGCCATCGTAGGCCACAGTGTTTTGGCTATTTTAACCTTCTTAGCATGCGGGAAAGGTTGCAAACAGCAGCGCATTTCCCATAGCAAGGATGAATTGGGTTGTCCATTTAAAATGGGGTTTCAATGTAAAAGGAGGGGGCTGCGGTTTCCCGGTTAACATGCGGCACAAACACAAGTAAAGCCCCCCCCCACACACACACACACGATTCTCTGGGATGATCACTTCACCCCTCCCCCCCACCGCGTGGTTAACAGCGGGGAACATTTCTGGTCAGAATAGCAGGAACGGGCGCCTCTGAATGTCCCCCTTAATAAAATCACCCCATTTCAACCAGGAGAGCTTTCTGGAGATGTCCCTGGAGGATTTCCGCTCCATCCCCATACACGTTAACAGACTTGCTTGCTTTTTTTTTGTAATGTTTACAAATATTTACAAAGTTACACTCACCAGAGGTCTCCTGTGTGCCCTGAGGGTCTTGGGTGAGTTCGGGGGTTACTGGTTCCAGGTCCAGGGTCACAAACATATCCTGGCTGTTGGGGAAACCGGTTTCTCCGCTTCCTTGCTGCTGAGAGCTACCTACAGTACCTCCATCGTCATCTTCCTCGTTCCCCGAACCGTCTTCCCTGTGTGTTTCTCCAGTGAGAGAGTCATAGCACACGGTTGGGGTAGTGGTGGCTGCACCCCCTAGGATCGCATGCAGCTCCGCGTAGTAGCGGCAAGTTTGCGGCTCTGCTCCGGACCTTCCGTTTGCTTCTCTGGCTTTGTGGTAGGCTTGCCGTAGCTCCTTAATTTTCACGCGGCACTGCTGTGTGTCCCTGTTATGGCCTCGGTCCTTCATGGCCTTGGAGATCTTTTCTAATACTTTTCCATTTCTTTTACTGCTACGGAGTTCAGCTATCACTGCTTCATCTCCCCATATGGCGAGCAGATCTCGTACCTCCCGTTCGGTCCATGCTGGAGCTCTTTTGCGATCCTGGGAGGACTCCATGACGGTTACCTGTGCTGATGAGCTCTGCGTGGTCACCTGTGCTCTCCACGCTGGGCAAACAGGAAATGAAATTCAAACCTTCGCGGGTCTTTTCCTGTCTACCTGGTCAGTGCATCTGAGTTGAGAGCGCTGTCCAGAGCGGTCACAATGAAGCACTGTGGGATAGCTCCCGGAGGCCAATAACATCGAATTCCGTCCACACTACCCCAATTCCGACCCGCAAAGGCCGGTTTTATCGCTAATCCCCTCGTCGGAGGTGGTGTAAAGAAACCGGTTTAAAGGGCCCTTTAAGTCGAAAGAAAGGGCCTCGTTGTGTGGACGTGTCCAGGCTTAATTCGGTTTAACGCTGCTAAAGTCGACCTAAACCCGTAGTGTAGACCAGGCCTATGATTCATTGACTTCTCTTTGTTTGGTCCGTAGTTCCAATTAATGCTGTGAATGGGTACGGGCCACACACAGAAAACAGCAGCAGAGTATACATAGACTTAGACTAGGTCTACAATTGGGGGGGAGGGGGATCAATTTAAGATATGCAAATTCAGCTACGCGAATAGCGTAGCTGAATTCGACGTATCTGATCCGACTTACCCCGCTGTGAGGATGGCGGCAAATCGACTGCCGCGGCTCCCCCGTTGACGGCGCTTACTCCTACCTGGGCTGGTGGAGTACGTGCGTCGATTCGGGGATTGATTGTTGCGTACCGACGAGACGTGATAATTCGATCCCCGAGAGATCGATTTCTACCTGCTGATCCAGGCAGGTAGTGAAGACAAGCCCTTAGCAACCACTTCCCGAATTCTGCAAGAAGAAATCAGTTCAAAACCTCCTCGCAGGCCTCTTATAGCTAAACAAGTGCCCTGTCATCAAGGCACAAAGATACAAATACAGAAAAAATTATGCACTGAGGACTAACTCCAGTTGGCACCCCTTTTTTTGTTGCTCTCCCTTGCCTTAAGCAACCCCTTTAAGGTATCCCCAAGTTTTCAGCACAATTTGATTCCACCTTTTGGTCAAAGATCCACCTCAATGAGGCAAGTGGACTTTTGAGCAGACATGTAAGAGAAGTTTCCATAAAACAAAAGTTTTCTGCTGCAAGAAACAGTGTGAGAAACAAGGAGAGAATTACAATGGGAAGGCAAGCCAGGGGTCGACTGCATGAGGGCCCAATCCCTGCAGGATGCTGGTTCCCTCATCTCCTATTGATTTCAGCAGGAGTTGAAGGGCCTGAGCATTTTGTAGGTGATGCTCAGAACGCTGCAGGACCAGGCGCTTAACAGAAAACAGCTGACTTACTAGAGCTGTAGCCTCAGTCTCCACTGATGATGTCCCTTCTCTCTCTGATCTGAAAGGAAAGCACCTATATTTCGACAGGACAGTTTAATACATCTGTGATTGGATACTGTGCTGTTCTCAGTACAAATGCTTTAACACTCTATACACAGGAGACACATATCTGTGGGAATTGCAGAGGGGATGAGACACTGTATTCTTTAGTTTCATCTTGGATCTATTCAAACCTTCTTGCTCCATGCCTGTGACCTGCCTTGTAGAAAGCAAGAATGGGAGAGGAGCAGACTTGGTGTCACGCTGACTTTTAGGTCACCAAAAAATACATTAATTTGGTGAAGCTCCTTTGAGGACTTCATCATTTCCACTAGCAGTAACGCGTTCAGGGCCCCGCTTACATATGTGCTCAGACATGCAGAAGCAAATGCCAAAATGAATTAACTGGAATAGCTCTATTAATTTATGCCTTGGCAGTAATGACCTTAAGACACAGAAGAATTATATATTAATTTGTTTCCAGTGTATAACATTGCTAAGTTAACACATTTAGGAGAATACACTCTCCTCGCCTCCTGCTGTGAAGGTAAATGAGGCAGAGTGTCTGCTGGTGACAAATCATACCAGTTCTCCGCTAGATGGCAGCTGGTGTTCATAGAACCTACAGGCACATTTTGGTGCAGCAAATCCTTTTTCAGAGCTAATCATATCACAAGCTGGAAAATGGGCCATTTCTTCCTTCCCCCCTTTTTGCTTGTTTATGGGGGGGTGAGGTGGGGAGAGGAAGCTATTTGACCAGTTCCATATCCCAGCAGTCCTCCATCTGCCTTTCTAAAGTGACATTTGCTCTGCATGCCCAATGGCAGAGATACGTGTTTTGTGCTGTGTGTATTCGATGTGGGGAAGGGATCTTTTGGGAAGTTTGAGGGAAAAGGCTTTAAAAAGAACAGGTCGCCCTGAGTCACAGGCCCAGAGTCTTAGGGCAAAGCGGAGAAAACCCACGAGGGGCAGAGGCTGGGCATGAGGTAGCATCTCCTAATTGGCAGCAGGGAGTACAGTGCCAGTCATCGCCACCCTGACACAGTTGATGTTTTTCCCAGGGCACAGCCACATAAGCAATTAGAGTAGTGGCTGTGAGCAGTGGGGGGTGTATGGGATGTGCCGGACAGGTTGAAATTACCTCACAGTGGGGAACATAATAAAAAAACACAATCCGATGCTTCTCCTCTGGGTCTAATCCTGGCCTTGGGGCCTGTGCAGACTCTCAGCACCCCCAGTAGACAAATCAGAAGCATTTAAAATGCAGTGTCCCCTCTATTTTTGCAGATAGTTATTAACCCTCCCCCCCATTTTCCTGCCCCATCAAATAATAATAATTTCTGGAGAAGTTTCCATCCTAGGCACTCCGTGTGCTTTATCAGCATCTAAACACCCCCTGTGAAGTGGCCTCACCGTACAGAGGGGGAAACGGAGGCATGTGCAGATTAAGTGACTCGCACAAAGGTTACGTTAAAAAAAAAAAAAAAGCCTGTGGTAGAAATGGGACCTAGTCTTCAGCTCCCAGATTTGTGTTTTCGTCACCAGCCCATGGAAGATAGCAACAGCATTAACATTTAGGTAAACCAGCTCCCCGAGCCCTCATGTCCCACCCGTGGGCAGTGACAGCACCAGTGTGTCTGTGAGATCACGCTAAAGTGTGTCTGAGGGAAAGGGCCCGTTTTCAGAAATGGTGCAAAAGTGTCCAGTGTGTGGTGCATTTTCTGTCAGCAGGAGAGATCAGGAAGGTTCTTTTTTCCTTCCCAGAAAGACAGGATGAGCTCAGACGCTCTTGCTTTGAGCTGCACTCAACTTCCTCTCCCTTCTCCACCCCTCCCTTCCCCACTCTGAAGTTTCTCTCTTTCTCTCAGGATTTGGTGCTGCCGCATTGCCGGCGACTGGCCCTCTATCTCCTGCGTCACCCTCTGCAGCATTTTTCGGTTAACAAATTGTTACAGTTGCACTGGCCTTACTCTGCCTCCCAAAACTCTGCAGCTTTTGGGCTGATCCAGCTCTCTGGCTGCTTCCTGAAGTTCAGTGCACCAGGCAGGCAACACTGCGACACACTGAATCTTGTTTGACTAATTTCTCATTGACTTTCCTGATTCTTCCCTCGTCTCTTGTCGTCTGTAGTCGAGTGCCTTCCGCTCTGTCCCCAGACAGCTGATTTCTCCCCTCAGGGCATTGCCAGCTGCCATATATGAGTTTCTCCTATAGAGATTGAATGAAAACATATACTGAGCTAGACTGTTAACTTGTAATGTAGCTATCAGCAGAAGTACATATCAACCTGGGTGGCATTAGTCAATTATGACAGAAAACCCACTGGCGACATGAGTCAATTGATAAAAAAAAAAAAAAAAAAAAAGCATAATCTCCCTCCCCCGCATCACATCTTTACCAGCCACAATCGACTGTAGCATGTTTCCTATTCACAGATGAATGCTCCAGCCATTCACTCGGGTATTTTTCAGAGCAGAAGGTAATCTAGAGGGTTAATGGCTACAGTGCAGTGGTCTGAGGACAAAGCCACAGCAGGTGCGCAGCTAAATGGGGAGTTAATTGGGTAGCAGGTGAACATAAACAGAGAGCACAGAGGGTATGGAAGGGCGTTAGTGTGGAGGAAGGACCAGTGGGAATGCTGAACTCCGTAGCCCAAAATAAAGACATTCTGAACTTTCCTCCTCTGTGCTGCGGTCTTTGTTGCACAGTCTATTGTCTTGTATACTGTTTTACTCTCCAAAATGCTGCTGCTACTCCTGGAGGGGCCCCCAGCCTGGGATATAGGCACGAAGCATCTTAGCAGCTGCTGTCAGATATAGGGCTTGCAGCACTTAACTGTGAACAATTCATCTCTCGCCACAGGGGCTGAGAGATGCAGAAGGAAGGAAGGTTCCCTAGGATGCTGGAGATGCCCTGCCCTGCAAAGGCACCAGTAGAAACTGTTCCACACTGTAGAAGGCACCAGGGTTAGGGGGTTAGGGTCTAGAGAGAGAGGGTGATTGGATCTCCCTCTTCTGCATCCTTAACAGCTGAGTTTTAACTGGAGACTGAAGAAGAGGAGAGGACAGGGAGGAGTGTAACCAGCCAGCCATTGAAAACTGGATGCCAGGCCACAAGGGAACCGGGAGACACCCTGCATTAGCCAGGGGAGTATTTTTAGCATGCTCAGTGGTGGAAAGGGTAGAACTAGAGCAAGGGCCAGAGTTCGGGAATGCAGCTGTGAACATAAAGCCAGAGAGACCCAAACAGCTGGTGTAGTGGCCCCCAAATGGAAGTAGGACTTACCATTCCTCAGAAGCCACGGGTACAGTCCAAGGCGTGATCCCAGATGGGCTCAGACCTGAAGATTGGCTGCCAGCAGGGACAGGCCTATCACAAACTGGCTTTCTGGAACTGTGACCAGAAAGATGACAAGACCAGCCTATGCACCTAATTCTTCTGAGTTGCCTGGTCCTCCTCCCCATGTTTCCCTGTTAGTCATTCCTCTCCCTTTGGTGGCTGGCACTCCAGTCTCATTTCCCCCTCTCTTATCCGTATGGAGCAGTAGCTTCTAGCAGAGGTAGGCAGGCTGCCTGCTCCTTCTTGTTTCCAGCTGGTTAGAGCCAACCCCATGCCAGCAGTCACATGTACACAGATTACAAGCTAGAGCTCTGCAAGGTCACGACTGGTCCACATGCCACAGACTGGAACCTCTATACTAGACCTTTGTGCCCCTCTTTCACTGGTGCATTTATTCACCAATGATGCATTTCTGCTTGTGGTCACTAGTGTAATAGCCAGTGGTGGATCTATGTTTTTTGCCGCCCCAAGCACGGCAGGCAGGTGGCTGTCAGCGGTGCTGGTCACGCAGATTCGGTGGCATGCCTGTGGGAGGTCCGCCGGTGCCGTGCCATCAGTGTCCCCGCTGCCGAATTGCTGCCGAAGCCGCGGGACCGGCGGACCTCCTGCAGGCGTGCCGCCGAAAGCCTCCTGCCTGCTGCCCTCTCAGCGACTGGCAGGCCGCCCCCCGCGGCTTGCCACCCCAGGCACGTGCTTGCTGCGCTGGTGCCTGGAGCCGCTCCTGGTAATAGTCCTGTCCCAGGATGGCTGGCCCCTTGAAATGAGGCAGCTCCAGCACTCCTACATTAGAGCAGGTGCTCCCAGTTTGGCCAATTAAAAGGGTGGGGCAGTAGGAGACTAAAAACCACACCTCCCTCCTTGGAAAAGGGGCCTCCAGGGAGCAAGCTCTGGGAGGAAATGCTCTGCTGAAAGAGTGAGGCAGAATTCTGCAGTAGGCTCTAAAGCAGGAAGCATGGAGAGAGGCACAGGGGATAATCTCTTGGGAGCCATAGACTCAGGAAAGCTGAGGAGCTGTTTGCGTTTTGCCTCTGTTTGAGAAATACAACTCTGCTTGGAAAGAGCTTCTGGATGACGCAGTAGGATCTTCATGGGCTGGAGACAAGCCATCACCTTAATTCATACGTTGGCCCCTTAATGCCCACTGGCTTTCCTATTCCTGTTTACCCACATGTTTGCATTTTCATTGCCACTGGATGTGTCCTGAATTCCGAAAGGTGTGAAAATGGATAGGAAAGGGAGGTCTTCAGGGTTCTCTGCCTTGGGCCTAGCAGGCACTGATGATTCTGGTGGTGACTGCTGTATAAGACTGGCTGAGATTTCTGTTTCCCGTGTCCTTAAATCACCCCGTCCAAGAAGCCCAGGGCTTTTGAATCAGATTGGCGGTTCTGAGTAGTTCTTTAAAAAGTCAGAACAGGAGCATTTCCGTTAGCATTGTGCTTTGCTTTTGGAAGAACACAACAGGCTTTTGGCCTTTCAGACCATCCCACTTTAGATTCATGCAGACCAATGGCGGGGAGCCAGGTCTGAATCAGTAGAAAAGTGCCGCTAACTTCATCTCCTTTGCCAGCATGCTCTGTTTTTCCTGACCTCAAACTCCCTCTGGCTTTCACCAAGATGTGACAGGGATCTCAGATTCACTGAGGTCTCCTTCCCTGCAGAGAGAGAGAATGGGCAGGTGATGTTTAAGATGTGTGACTGGGGTCCTGCCCCTATCTAATGGGGCTTAATAAATAAGAGGAAAACAGACCATATCCTTTCTTTTCTGCTTAGTAACATACCCTCCGATATACCTTGGCATGGCCGGATGTGTGGAAGACAAGAAAGCATGATTTCTGATCTATATCTATCTGTTGCTAACAATATATATCCTTCCCTAAAAATAAGTAGTCATGCTTTCTGCTCTAAGGGCTGGTCCACACTAACCCCCCACTTTGAACTAAGATACGCAACTTCAGCTGTGTGAATAACGTAGCTGAAGTCAAAGTATCTTAGTTCAAACTTACCATGGGTCCACACGCGGCAGGCAGGCTCCCCAGTCGACTCCGAGTACTCCTCTCGCGGAGCAGGAGTACCGGCATCGACAGCGAGCACTTCCGGGATCGATCTGGGATCGATTTATCGCGTCTAGACAAGACATGATAAATTGATCCCAGAAGATCGATTGCTTACCGCCAGACCCGGAGGTAAGTATAGACGTACCCTTACATTCCATTAACCAGTTTGCTTTAATGCCATCTCCGACATTCCTATACAATTTGTTTGCATTATCATTATAGTCTCTGGTATATGTGCAATGATGAGCAAAATCCAGCTCCTATTGAAGTGATGTTGACCTCAATGGAACCAGGTTTTGGACCTAAAAATATACAGGCAGACTGCATTTGGCATGAAGTCCAGATCACAGTCTAGCCCTTTGTGAGTAAGGATGCTTCTCGTGAGATTTCCAGGCCTGTTTTGCAGATTCAGGCAGTTTAAACTGCTGAGATAATCACCTGTCATATGCTCAATGCCTGGCTAGTGTCTTGCCTCTACCACTAGCCTCTGCTGGAGGGACTCAGAAGTCCTCAGCTGTGTTTCCTATGTGCTATACTGCCAACAGATAAAGAAGATTCTCCTCAGAAGCCTGTGCTTTTGGAGATCTGAGTTCTATTCCTGTTGCAAGCATGAATTTCCAAGAGACCGTGATATACAGTACAGAGAAGACCATGCATTTCCAAGTAGCTCAGATTTCTTACAGAGTTCAAAGAAATAACAAGTAGTAAAGAAGGGGGAAAATAAAACCATCTCCTCCCCCTCCCCCAACCCCGTTACTTTGTTTTAAACCCAAAACAAAAAGTTTATCTTTAAACAATGCAAATTACATCTTCATATAAAATGCATTTCCCCAGGGTTACCTTTCTGGGCTCTGTTTCTTGAAAAGAAGATTCTCTAGCAATTGTAGATGTCTTCGTAAGGGGCTTTTATTCTCCTGCACTAGGTAATGGGAGGCTTAAGGGGAGCATGTTGGCAACAGGTCTGAAGGGACAGTAATGCTGCTTGACAGTTAAGTATTTCAGGTTTCCCTTCAAGTGACCACAGGAAGGACTTATGAGTGCCCCGATCATGTCTAAACCTCAGCCGTGTATGTCAATTCTAACCAGACATTATGGCTTTCGTTTCTGTGTTTCAAATGGTGAAGCAAAGCATCTTCTGCAGGTTTTTTTAAGGGGTTGTAAATTGAAATATTTCCCCCTTAATCTACTGATTGACATCTCTTAAGTCTGAATTCCTCTGCTTTCCCATAGAACAGCCACAGCACAGGATGTATCAGTGAATGCTTCCCGCCCATACGGTTCCACCCGGGTACCTGAGTCTGACCTGGAGGTACCACTTCCAGGGCTGAGAAGATACTTCAGACACTGTGGAAAGACAACTTGGCATTCTGCCCTGGATATTAGCAATAACTAGCAGTTTTGATCAGTGGAGACCAATGTGGTTTATGAAGGAGGCCAATATCATTAACTCCGTTTTACAGAGTGGGGAAACTGAGACATGGAGCAGGAAGTGACTTGCCCAAGGTCACCCAGAAGCAAGTGGCAGAGCTGGCAATAGAATCCAGGTCTCCTGAGTACCAGTTCAGTTCTCTCTCCACTAGACAACACTGCCACTGATTAAGGGATAGTACGTAGCTGCACTGCCCCAGGAGCTGACCAGCGAGCAAGCTGGCATTCAGAGTCACAATCCATCCCACTCACTCAGTGAGGGACAAAATATTTTTTTCATGGAACAGCTTATTCCCCGAGCTGCACTCCTGAGATGGAGCCTGTGACTCAAGGCTCCCTCTCTTCCCCACGGAAGATTGCATGACTCACGTGAACTCGTGTCAGTGATTGGGCAGACCTGAGGCTACATCCCTCCCTGCCCCCAAGCTCCTTGGAGGATGTAAGCAGGCAAATAGCTTCACTTACTCAGATGCTCTTGCACCCAAGTGCCATGTGACTTGCCTAAGGCCTGATCTACACTGGGGGGAGAGAGGGGGAATTGATCTAAGTTATGCAACTTCAACTACGTGAATAACGTAGCTGAAGTCGACATACTTAGATCTACTTATCGTGGTGTCTTCACTGTGGTGAGTCGACTGCTGACACTCCCCCGGAGTCGACTCCGCTTGTGCCTCTCGCTCCGGTGGAGTACTGGAGTCGACGGGAGAGTGCTTGGTGGTTGATTTATCGCGTCTAGACTAGATGCGATAAATTGACCCCCGCTGTATCGATCACTGCCCGCCGATCCAGCAGATAGTATAGACAAGCCCTAAGTAAGTAAGGGGGGTTCTGACTCTTATGCTTGGGTGTCAGAATCTGGCCTTCTCTATGCCCCAGTTAATCTACCCGTGAGGAGTACAATAAATAACCATCATGCTGGTTCACTCTGCAGCTGAGTTACGGGATATCTGTGCAGTAACTTGAGATCACCAGCTGAAAGAAATTCCAGAAATGCACAGGATACTATCAACCAAACTCCCCCCCTGACTCCTGTCAGGTATCATTTTCTAGGTGACATGACACATGTGCATAACCGGTTGCAGCTCTCTCCTCTTATTGATGCTTTGGCCTCTGTCCCTGAATGATCAATTAATGGACCTGAAGGGAAAAACGCCGAGCTCGGAGGGAAGAGCAAGGCCTGAAAAGTCCAGCTTTTCTGCAGGCAGCTTCTGGAGTGTTAGGTCTAGTTGTTACTCCAGCCCGATTACCTTTCTCCATCCCCAGTACAAAGGTCTTCCTTGGAAGTATTGATTGTGTCTTAAATTCTGCCTCACCTACAGTGCTGGGCTGGTGAGAAAACTGTAATGAATTCCCAGTGTTTTAAATCAAACTTATTGGATCTGTCTGAACCCTTCAGCTTCAGCCGGCTTCTGACTGTTCTGACACTGTGGTTGGGGATATTGCTGGGCAGGTAACGCTTCGGCCCCATTATACAGCTTCTGTTACTGAAGGCTGGGATTTGATTGGCACCAGTCATGCCGTAACCCTTTTTGTAGAGGCTTGGGCAGCATAGCCTTTCAGGTCTGTCTTAATAAACTAGCTCTGTGCCGCTCATCCCCTGCATGCCCCTTCACTGAGTCTGTTCCCCTGGGTACCCTTCTGTCATTTCCCCTGACCCCTGCATACCGCCAGACTCTCTCGCCCTCCAATCCGTCCTGGAAACCTGCTTGTCTCAATCTGATCACATGTATGTATCAGATTAGTAAAAATATAGAGAGGATTTCATCCCTGCACTGCAACATAAGAACATAAGAATGCCCCTACTGGGTCAGACCAAAGGTCCATCTAGCCCAGTAGCCTGTCTCTCAACAGGCCACTGCCAGGTGCCCCAGAGGGAATGAACAGAACAGATAATCATCAAGTGATCCATCCCCTGTTGCTCATTCCCAGCTTCTGGCAAACAGAGGCTAGGGACACCATCCCTGCCCATCCTGGCTAATAGCCATTGATGGACCTATCCTCCATGAATTTATCTAGTTCTTTTTTGAACCCTGTTATGGTCTTGGCCTTCACAACATCCTCTGGAAAGGAGTTCCACAGGCTGACTGTGTGTTGTGTGAAGAAATACTTCCTTTTATTTGTTTTAAACCTGCTGCCTATTAATTTCATTTGGTGACCCCTAGTTTTGCACCATCTACTGTATTCTGGGGAGTTCCCACTGGCATAAAACACCCCCTGCCCAGCCAACTCTTTACCACCTTTGCACAAGGCCCCAGCACAGGGAGGCAGATCTTCATCTCAGTCATTCTCTGCCACCACCTTAGCTGACACCAGGAATTGAACTGGTGACCTCCTGAAATGAACAAACAGCTCGCTACAGCGCCAGGCGCTATAGGTGGGGTTGTAACAGACTCGTATCCTCTCTGGCTCAGGCACAGAGGGAGACCTAGCGTACAAGTAGCAGGTTACATATACTCCATAGGGATCAGGCAGCAGGATGTACAAGTTAGAGCAACCTCAGAGCTGCTGTAGTAGCAGCAGCAGCAGACTGGGGGCGGTGGGGGGGTGGGGAGTAGCCACCTCGGGCCAAAAATGGAAAGAGAAATAAAATAGAAACATCAAACATTATAAAGAATCCTTAAGTAGAGTAAATGCAGAGCAGACTCCAAATCCAAATAAATCATAAATGTTGTGCCTTCCACTCTCCTGCCCAGAATGGATTTTTCTCTAGGTTGTGTCTAACTTAGGGTCTGATCCTGCGTTCCTCAAAGTCAGTGGTCATTGCTCCATGAGACAGGAACATGAGTTTCATGTCGTCTGTAGAAGGCCTTATATGATGGGGCTGTCTAAATAATTAATAGTAATACTAATTGTCCCCTTCACAGTCACTGACATGCTTTGTTCTTTCTCCTCTTCTTGCACGGTCCATTTTACTTTTCAAAATGCTGGGGCCAAATCTTCATCTGGTGTAAACAAAGTCAGTGGAGCTATTCTGCTTTACACCCACTGACCCCAATTCTGGGTTGACTATTGCTGGTGTAACTAGAGAGTACTTCCACTGCAGACAGAGGATGTAAAATGACGCACACGTGCCGAGAATCATCCCCTCTGCCTTCTGACCATCTCCTCTCTCTGAAGGCCACCTGTCAAGTGTATTCCAAATATGGCACTTACCTCTTCATTTGGCTAATGTGGGTGTCATAAACAGCTAGTTAAGGGTTAATACCTTTTTTACCTGTAAAGGGTTAAGAAGTTCACCTAGCCTAGCTGACAACTGACCAGAGGAACCAATGGGGGAACAAAATGTTTCAAAAGGAAGGAGGGAAGTTCCCTTTGTCTGGGTCACTTTCAGTTTTGTGGGAAAGCTCCAGAAAGCTCCAGAATTCAGCCTCTTATCAAGTAGTGAGTATTAGTGAAGGAAATAAATAGGTTTATGTTTATTTCTTTGTAACTTGTCTTGTGCAATTAGGGAATAATCAAATGGGGTATTCTTTTGTGTACTAAGTTTTTGCCCAGGGGAACATCGTCTGTGTTTTGAATCTGTTGTCTGTGAGAGTAGCTGGTATGCTAATCTCTCCCAGAGGGTTTTCTTTTACCTTTCTTTTCTTTAATTAAAAGCCTTTTTTTTATAACCTGATTGAATTTTCTTTGTTTTTAGATCCAAGGGGGTTGGATCTGGATCCACCAGGAGTTGGTGGGAGAAAGGAGGGGGGATGGTTAATTTCTCCTTGTTTTAAGATCCAAAGGGTTTTGGATCAGTGTTCACCAGGGAATTGGTGAAGAAGTCTCTCAAGGCTACCCAGGGAAGGGAATTAGTACTAGGGAGTGGTGGAGGCAGACCAGATCTAAGCTGTTAATTGAGCTTAGGGATTCACATGCAGGTCCCCATATCTTTACTCTAAAGTCCAGAGTGGGGGTGAAACCTATGACAGTGGGAAAACATTGGCAATCTGTGCCTGCCTCCTTTGTGTTGCAGTGCTTCATTTCAAACATAGTGGGGAAAACATGAAGTTTACCTCTGTGTGTAAATTCCTGGTAATGGGATGGAATTCTCCAATTTATACACAGATCTTGGATGTGTAAATAGTTCCCAAATCCAGCTTTAGGCTTTTCCATTATTTGCTCAGCAATGGAAATTGCTACTTTCTCAATGCGAAAAGTTATGCATGCAGTTTTAATCACGGCTTTTTATTACAGGCGGTTATTCAGAGCATGGGGCTGAGAGTCAGGATTCATTCACACCCTGGTGTCACTCCATCTGCTTCAATGGAACCAGTCTCAGTTTACATGGATTCCATTTCAAGTTCTGCCAACAGCTTGCTGTGCAAGAATAGTTAAGACACACAACCATTATGTGCCTCAGTTTACTCATATGTAAATTAGACCAAGAGAGGGCCAGATTCTTAGGTGTGTTGCCAAGCGATTCATGTCACCTTTGCATGCAGAATATGTTCACGAAGCGGAAGATGTCCCCAGTACAAGGGGGGAATTCCCAGTGGCGTAGCTCTTGTGCAAGCAGCCTCCCTGCTGCCAGCATAGGAGGTTTGGCTAGAGGAAAGGGGGCATGTCCAGGGCTTCCCAACTCCCTACTAATTCCTGTCTGCCATTTTGGCACTTTTGCGTCCGTGGCAACTGACATAACTTAGAGCAGCCTTTAGGGGGCGATGAAAGCCCCTTTATATGCTAGGGAGAACAGTCCTCATGTGCTCCCTCATGCAAGAACTGCTCTTGTGCCTGACCCTTGCAGAGATCTGGGCCGGGGAAGGGCTCTTCCTTTTACCACTGCCACCCTCTAGTCGAGGAGACGGTGTAATTCTGTTTGCTGTATTTGACATGTGAAGTACCTGTGCCCATCAGAATGCCCGGCGCTTTGCCACAGATTGAAGCAGGATCAGGATCGTGCCTTGGCTGTGTTGACGGAGAGCCATGGTTATGTGCACACCATCGAGCGTGAATGCACTGCTGTCCCTTGAGGAAAGGGACTCATTGAATAATCCTTTTTGTTTAGTATTACTAAGTGAACCATGGCCCTTAGTTTCCTTGTTTTGCTGCTATTCCTGTGGGACGAGCGAGGTGGCCTTGTTCACTCCAGTGCCTTTCATTGTGGTGAGCAAGATTTAAAGAAACATAAATCCACTTGCGAGCGAGGGTAACACTACACAGCTGAATAATGGGCTTTAATAGTCAAACCAAACAGTTAAATAAAAGATGCACGTGGCATGCTAAAACTTAAGGACTGCATATTCAATGCAATGCATTATTATATACAACAGTGAACATATGGGTGCCTACAATTAATGTATATAAATAGCTGATAAAATTGCTCAGTATTAGAAAGCTAGCGGCAAAAATGACCTCATATGTCAAGCAGACAAGCAGGCAGTTACCATTTTCTTTGTACACCTTACAGATGATAAATTAGTTTTATGGTCTGCATGGGGCCCTTATCACATTACAGCACCAAGTGTTGGATAAAGAAAAAAAATGCCTCCGCTAAAAATCGAACTGAAATTTGGAGTCCCTACGGACCTCATTTTTTAAACATAAAGAATTTTAACAACTTCCTTTGGGGAAGATTTATTGCCTTAACGAGAAATGTATATCTCTATTCTATACACTTTTATTACAACTTATTCCCTTCCCTTCTTATTTATTTTTAAATTGACATTAGGTACAATATGAATCTGCCTTAACTGGTTCATTGTGGGAGTTAGTGGCCAGAGCAGGTGGCGTGGGCAATCGGACCGCTGGCTAGAGCTGGGCAGAAAACAGGTTTCCCATCGCAGGGAAATTTTTGAGGTATTGGAAATGTTCCCCCTTTTGGTACTGAGATGAAACAGACCTTTCAAAGGTTTTTGTGAAAAATCAGAGACTAAGAGAGACCTCCCCAGTTTAGGACACGGGTGCTTAGGGCGCTGCCCAGTGCTTTGGCAGATCCAGGCTCAAATCCTGGCTCTGCCTGATTTAGTCAGCACTTTCCCAACAGAGGTGTAATTAATCAGTCTTTGCACCTCTGGTGCTCCTGGTCCAAATCCTGCATAGTGAGGCACATCCAACCACTGGGCTTTTACTGTTCAGCTTTGCTTGAGGACGTAGAGAGGGAGTCATCCCCCAGGCAATGGAATCGCTTCAGAGCCATTCTGCGGTGAGTACTGTGGCCTTGAAGTTCTGGCCTTCACACACCCCCTCCACAAATGCGGTAGATGGAAAGATCTAGGTAACAAGAGATCCTTCAGTCCTGTCCTTTGTCCTGCCCTACTCCGTCACTCCCGCCTGTGCTGACACATAGGGGCCCCTACACAGCTGCGCTCTGTGGTGTACATCCCCTTTCTAGAACTGAATGGGTTCTGTTGCCATGAGATTCTCCGCAACCATGGAGGCAAAGGCAAGATTTGGCCAAGTGCAAAGAGCCGTTTTTTAAAAGGGAGAATTTGTTCCCCAATCAATGTTAGCATGATGTGTTTGACCACGTTCCTGACTGAGAAATAGCAGGACATTTCCTTGAAGATTATGAGTACTCTTAGTCTGGTTTAGATCTTGATCCCAGATTCTCGTCCCAGATTAGGTCTGTGTAGACAGACCCCAAATTTATTATTCTAATTTGTATTACAGTAGCTCCTCCTAGAGGCTCTATAAGCTGGTGGGTGGTTTCACTAGCCGGGAAGGGAAATAAAACTTCAAAGGTGAAATCCTGGCTTAAATGAAGTGAATTAGAGGTAATTAGATTCTCACATAGTGTAGGACATAAAACACACAACCTGGTATCTGGATACATCCAAATACATTTGGTACGACATTTTCAAAACAGGATACAGTAGTTGTGTATGCCCGTTGTGTCTACAAACCCCTGCATTTGCAAGTGCAAACCAGCATTTTCCCATGCACTCAAATGGCATCATGTACAAATCAGTCCCACGTAAGTTCAGTGCCCTTCTTTGCTCCTTCCCTGGTTTGAAAATGCTGCCTTCTGTGGTGTTCTAAGGTAAGTTCTGTTAAATGTTTAGATGTATTTAGATTACTAGCTACTCATGTACTTAGTAATGAAAATGAATCAATTGCTTGTGTCCATCTCTTGGATATGGTAGGAGATTGAGAGTCAGGAGAGCTAAGTTCTGGATCATTAAATTAAATTAATGGAGATCTCCTATCTCCTAGAACTGGAAGGGACCTTGAAAGGTCATCGAGTCCAGCCCCCTGCCTTCACTAGCAGGACCAAGTACTAATTTTGCCCCAGATCCCTAAGCGGCCCCCTCAAGGATTGAACTCACAACCCTGGGTTTAGCAGGCCAATGCTCAAACCACTGAGCTATCCCTCCCTTCACCGAGTCACTCTCCGTTTCACTTTTCCTTTCAATAACATGGGGATTGCTACATTGTGCTATGGAGTCCTTAGATTGAGGCACTGAGACTCACAGAGTGCATCTCCGCTTGCAAAAATCAGACCCAGAGTTCACCACCAGTACAGCTCCAGCTGGGTAACAATAGTGGAAGCTCTAGTACAGAAAAGCCTCAGACATTTTTACCACTCTTGTCGTTATTTTTTGTTTTCTGACCATCCTTGCTTGGATGGATTCTCTGGAGGGAAATTTCCAAGGCTTCGTGAGAAACTTGGAAAAGATGTGCCAAAAACTACACGGAGTGAAATCCTGGCTCTGCTGAAGTCAATGGCAAAACTCCCATTGACTTCAGTGGGGCCAGGATTTTTCCCCAGGACAACAATAATGTAGCTAATCACCTTTTATATAATCATCTAATTGTTATCTATTTTGGGGGCTAATTCATATGTACTCAATGTATGATGAACAGATTTAAGCGATAGATATCGGAATTAGTAGGACAGTATTATATGTGTATAAGGTTGACAAGCATTTATGAGTGATGAGTGTGTATTAGGTATATAAGCAAATTAAGGATAATGCAAGGCCTAAAGGCTGAGGCCTGTAAGATCATAGTTTAGCCACATTAGGCCTTAGGCCTAAAGAAGGGTTGACATGAGGCGGTGACTTAGGAGTAACCCTGTGCCAGCAAAGTTATAAAATTACTGTAAAATATGTGACAATAGGTGATGTTTGGAAAATATGCCACAACCTACCTGTCGATACTGCAGTATGCCCGATTGTAACATCATGGGAAATTCTGCAGTGACTGCAGGTTACCATGGGGACTTGCTGATGTAAATGTTAATGAAAATAAGGGGAACTAAGAGGATAGCCTATGAAAAGTGGGGTACCCCAAATTTTATGGGACGTAGAAGCCCAGATAATGGAAAAGGAACCCATATGCATAACGGGTATGAGTGTGAGTGTAACACAGAATAAAAGGGGTTCCCCAGCATGAATAGAGAGGAAAAAAAAATCTATGAAGAGACCCTCCACCCATCCTTATGGTACCCTTGGGGATGTGAGTATGAAAACACTGATGCTGGACATCCTAAAGTATTCCTCCATCTTCACTTATGTATCTATAACTGTGGCATTGACTATCTGTGTAGGAAAGAATTTAAGAGCCGGAAGGCTGATAACTTGTGACTGCTGTTGTGGTCACTGCTATTATACCTTGTGTGCTCCTACAGCCTCCAGACCTAATGATCTTTCTAATAGAGGTTCTCACCTGGTAACTCTGATACTGTAGCCCTTAGGGAGTGCAAACCTTTGGCACAGGTTACTATGCTTTAAGCTACCACTGGTGTATTGGTATACTAACTTAATTGCTTTCTATGACGAGATAACTGGGTCTGTGGATGAGGGGAAAGTAGTGGATGTGTTATTCCTTGACTTTAGCAAAACTTTTGATACGGTCTCCCACAGTATTCTTGCCAGCAAGTAAAAGAAGTATGGGCTGGATCAATGGACTATAAGGTGGAAAGAAAGCTGGCTAGATTGTCTGGCTCAATGGGTAGTGATCAATGGCTCCATGTCTAGTTGGCAGCCAGTATCAAGCGGAGTGCCCCAGGGGTTGGGTCCTGGGACCGGTTTTGTTCAATATCTTTATTAATGATCTGGAAGATGGCGTGGATTGCACCCTAAGCAAGTTTGGAGATGACACTAAACTGGGAGGAGTGGTAGATACGCTGGAGGGTAGGGATAGGATACTGAGGAACCTAGACAAATTAGAGGATTGGGCCAAAAGAAATCTGATGAGGTTCAACAAGGACAAGGGTAGAGTCCTGCACTTAGGATGGAAGAATCCCATGCACTGCTACAGATTAGGGACTGGGTGGCTAGGCAGCAGTTCTGCAGAAAAGGACCTAGGGGTTACAGTGGACAAGAAACTGGATATGAGTCAACAGTGTGCCCTTGTTGCCAAGAAGGCTAACGGCATTTTGGGCTGTATAAGTAGGGGCATTGCCAGCAGATCGAGGGACATGATCATTCCCCTCTATTCAATGTTGGTGAGGCCTCATCTGGAGTACTGTGTCCACTTTTGGGCCCCACACTACAAGGAGGGCAACAACAATGATTAAGGGGCTGGAGCACATGACTTATGAGGCGAGGCTGAGGGAACTGGGATTGTTTAGTCTGCAGAAGAGAAGAATGAGGGGGGATTTGATAGCTGCTTCCAACCTCCTGAAAGGGGGTTCCAAAGAGGATGGATCTAGACTGTTCTCAGCAGTAGCACATGACAGAACAAGGAGTAATGGTCTCAAGTTGCAGTGGGAGAGGTTTAGGTTGGATATTAGGAAAAATCTTGTTCACTAGGAGGTGGTGAAGCACTGGAATGGGTTACCTAGGGAGGTGGTGGAATCTCCTTCCTTAGAGGTTTTTAAGGTCAGGCTTGACAAAGCCCTGGCTGGGATGATTTAGTTGGGGATTGGTCCTGCTTTGAGCAGGGGGTTGGACTAGATGACCTCCTGAGGTCCCTTCCAGCCCTGATATTCTATGATTCTATGGTGATATCAACCCGTCGATAATATAAAAGCTAGTCATATTGGATCAGATTCTGCCACCCTTATGTTGAATAATGCCTAAGGTGTTATTACTCACTGTGGGTCGGGTTGGTAGAATTAATTTTCTATGTTACGCTAGTAAGAATGGGATTCCCCAAAGTACCTAAATACCTTTGTGAATCCCACCTAAGTAGCTATGTGGCTATTCTCTCTGGGTCTGAGTTTCCTCTATTTAATTCATCTTTGTTTGTTTCTTTGGATTTTCACCCCTTCTGTGTAAATATTCAGCTATTTCTAAGGCCTTGTCTACACTACCAAGTTTTGTCGCCCAAAACTGCCTTTTGGCGACAAACCAGCAAGGGCGTACACACTACAATGGGACTTTTGTAGTGAAAAAGGCCCAATTTTGGCAACCAAAAAATTCCACCCCAGGAGAGACTTTTGTCTTTTCCCCTCCCTGTGTGGTCAACAAAGAGCCAGTATAGACACTTCTGATTGTTTTGTCAACAGAACTGGCTTATGCCAGTATCCCACAATGCCTAGCCTGATGGCTCTGGTGCCCTGCAGGCATGAGCCCCTCCCCCTTTAAAGCTCTGTGTGCTGCTCCCTTTGGGAAACAAACAAAGAGCAAATCATTGGAATGCTCCTGTTCTGCCCGGCACTAGGAACACAGCAGCAGGCAGACTGCTGCTGCAGGGGGAGGGGAACAGGAAGGGGAACAGACTGCCGGGCTGCTTTGTTGTTCCTCAGCACAGAGAGCTCACAGTGGTTTGAGCATTAGCCTGCCCAGGGTTGTGAGTTCAATCCTTGAGGGGGCCACTTAGGGATCTGGGGCAAAATCAGCACTTGGTCCTGCTAGTGAAGGCAGGGGGCTGGACTCAATGACCTTTCAGGGTCCCTTCCAGCTCTATGAGATAGGTATGATGCAGCTGTGGGAGAACTTGGAGAGAATCCCAAGATGCGCAGGGATCAGCTCTTCCTTCCCACAACACTGTACTGTGGGATACATACCCACGGTGCATTGCTCACCCTGTCGATGATGGTGTCCCCATCACCAATGTGGATGTGATCTGTTGACAGAGGGAGCAAGTGTGAACACCCCTTGCCGATTTTTGTTTTGTCGACTTTTGGGTAGTGTAGACAAGCCCTCAGACACCGAATCAGGAAAGCACTTGCTTAAGTCACATCGCTTATAATAGCATCTAGATCTTTATTAGCAGATCTCAACCTCTTCACAAGCTTTAATGTGTTTATCCTCTCAACACCCCTGTGAGGTGGGGAAGTGCTATTAGCCCCTTCTACAGATAGAGAACAGAGGTGCTAATCTACTTATGCGTGGTCACACAGGAAGGCTGTGGTGGAGCAGGAAATTTAACCTGGATCTCCTAAATCCTAGGCTCATGCCCTAACCACTGAGCCATACTTTCTCTTAATCCATCTTTTTATATCAATAGGACTTAAGCAAATACTTTCCTGAACAGAGCCTTAAAATCATAGAATCATAGAAGATTAGGGTTGGAAGAGACCTCAGGACGTCATCTAGTCCAACCCCCTGCTCAAAGCAGGGCCAACCCCAACTAAATCAAAATGCCATGACCTTACTATGTGGTGAAGCTACAAGACCTCTGAAAGTCCCATGGTACAAGTGACCATAACAAACCATATATTTGCTTACTCGGAGATCTGAACTAAAATGCTGTACAATGAAAGAAGAGTTTATGATCCTGAATGACAGGTTTCAGAATAGCAGCCGCGTTAGTCTGTATCCTCAAGAAGAACAGGAGTACTTGTGGCACCTTAGAGACTAACTAATTTATTTGAGCATACGCTTTCGTGGGCTACAACTATGCATTCGATGAAGTGGGTTGTAGCCCATGAAAGCTTATGCTCAAATAAATGTGTTAGTCTCTATGGTGCCACAAGTACTCCTGTTCTTTTTATGATCCGGAATGTAGCTCTCAAAGAGGGAGTCAACCTACATAGCTTAGCAATCAAATTTGTTAAGGTTTCTCTAAAGCCTAAACTCCAAATTAACAAGAAAATCCTCATCAGCCATTCAGTGAATGGCAAATTCATTCTAGTCAACATCTTTTTTCAGAAGTGGATTCTGTGCACTTATCTCCATGAAAACCCATCAGGAAAGTTTTCCATGAGAGTGATCCTACATCTGCCTGTTTTTAATCACTGCAATGGCAAGCAATATTCTACAATTACTTTGGTGATTTCATTTCAAGCAGGCAAATCATAATATTTAAGAGCCCAGCAAAAGTCATTTATTTCTTGGAACTATTAGCTAACTTTTGTGGGGCGAGGGAACATTGCACTCAGCACTAAATGCCCTGATGTCTTGTAACCTTCCATGGTGGAGTTGTAAAATTTGTCCAACAAGGTCAGACAAGAAATCCTGAAAATGAGTCATGGGGAGAGAGAAAAAAGCCCTATATTGTTCAATACCAAGTCATCTAGGTTTTCTTTTAGCTTAGATGATGAATGAAGAGTTCATAACCAGTTCATCACGTTAGACACCAGTTAATAGCAAAAAACATTGCACACAAAGTCATCCCAGAGAGACATCTGGGAAGCCAGATCTTTTCATTGTTGCTGTAACCATGCTGAAAACCTGATAAATATCTTATCTGTTTTTGTTGTGGACAAAGATTTTCTTTTTAATCTTCACCTTGGCGCTCTCAGGTATGTATAGTCTTACAGCACTGTTATCTATCTATCTACTATCTATCTATCTATCTATCTAATTTCCTAACAAACATCTATCCATCCATCCCACACTTATCAACATTGTATCTGTCCTTTCATGTGGTGGAAAGGGTAAAGCTATTGGGTTCAAGGATTAAAGCTTGGATTATCAGAAGGAACTTCAATAACAAACTAAAATAAATAAGTAAATTGTAATTTAAGACAGAATGTTGTTTAACTGGTTGGTCTTTTAATTTAACCTAAGTGGAGATTGGATGACTCATGTGATTGGCAATGAGATATGAAAGACCCTTTCACCTTCTGCCTGCTATTTCAATCGAATCCAGGTAGGTACTGCCCAAAATATTTTATCTTCTGAGAGCTGGTCTATGTGAAATGAGTTTGTGGGTCTCAGTTGTATTCCCAGCTTACATTTGTACACAACCCAAGAATTACTACATCACAATTTCCCTCTTTGTTGGCAGTCTCTGCAGAGAAGCCAATGACTGTATAGTCCAGGAAAACTGAACTATCATCTTGCTGCTACAGAACTTGCACTCCAGACAAGATCTCAATGGGATTAGTGCCATGCTTAAATTTAAGTACTTGCTTAAGTGTTTTGTTGAACCAGGGCCACAATTGGGTAAGTTCTGATCTCTCTTAGGCCTTGGCTACATTTGCAGCTGTATAGCGCTGTGAGGGAAACCTGTCTTCGTACAGCTGAGTCGGGAAAAGCGCTGCAGTCTGTCCACACTGACAGCTGCCAGCGCAGTGGCATGGCCACAATTGCAACATTTGCAGCTGTGTTGGGAGCGGTGCATTATGGGCAGCTATCCCAGCATTCATGTGGCTGCAACGTGCTTTTCAAAACGGGGGGGAGGGATGGATTGTGACAGGGAGTGTGGGGGGAGAGAGAGTGCTTTTTTGAGCATGTCAGCTCTCTATTTTGCAAGTTCCGAACTCCTGGCCCCCTGCTCATTCATTCACTCACTCAAAGCAAGCTGCAAACTGTTTGCTTTTTCTCTGTGGTACAAGCTTTGAAACCGGCACTTCCGCATTCCTGCAGCCGGTGTCAACAATGGAGAGGATTGACCACTTGCAGTACAGTGCTGCAAGCGTCTACACTCACATCCGTGAGTCGTAGCCACTCCGCTGCAGCTGTTATTCCTCTCGGAGATGTGGAGTACCTGCAGCGGTGTACCCAGGGAGATACAGCGCTGTAAGTGCCCTGCCAGTGTGGACGGGGAGTGAGTTACAGCGCTGGGGGAGGCTTTACAGCACTGTAACTCGCAAGTGTAGCCAAGGCCTTACAAAGGCATAAAAGCTAAGAAACCTCGCTGATTTGAGCAGAATGACTTCAGATATACTGGAGTAACTGAGAACAAAAACTATGGCCCTGTTTCTCTTACTTGGTTGATTTTTTTTAAAAACAACGAGTAAAAATCAGTGCAGAAAATTAACTTCACCGTTTTCTGGGTAAATATTGGGAGGATCGGAGGGCAGACAAAAAAGCAACAAATAGAGAAAAAAATAATAGTATTGAAAGCAAAAGCAATTTTATGCTGTGGATTATTTCATGAACTATAAATTAACATTATATGCATACACACATGCGCGCGCGCATGTGTGTATCTTCAACTACATTGCCGTATTTTAACAGATAGCCTCACATTTACATTTAATAATAAATTAGGCTAACATAAACATATCTACCTAATGTAATGTATTGGATTTCCTTAACATAATCAGTATTTTCATGTACTTGGGTGGCCCCAAATCTAGGTGAAAATCAGAAAAAAAAACAAAAACCAAATAGTAGCTTTTGCAAAATCCTAGAATTTTTCAGTAAAAATCAGTAAAAACTGAACACGGAGGGACTTTACATATATAGTATGAGAATCTTTAACAAAACAAATTAGGTTGAATGGGTCAGTTACTGAGTGTTCACTCTGCATCCCTTACCCCTGTGTGGAGTGACCAATTCTAACCATAAGTGGGCAATTCAGTCTTCATGGCCTGGTCAGCCCTTGTCGTTGGGACTAATCATGTACTTTGAGTAAAGCACATGCCTAACTGTATTCGGGCTTATATGGGTTTGGGACTTGTTTGATTATTTATTGTTTATGCAATGCTCATAGTGTGCCGGGTGGGGCTTTAGACAGAAATTAAAGACTCAAGCCATGATCTAAAGAGTTCATGTGCTCAATGGAGCTATATCATGATGAATGAAGGCAACAGAAATAGAGGAAGAGAACAGAGGATGTAGGGTCAAAGGCCATAAGAAAAGATCATGCAGTTGTATTGATTAGTTACATATGCACCTTACTGGTTGTATTTAAAGTGTTTTTGGGGGCGGTTGATATTGTATATATTTATAAATGAAGATGACTTAGAGCTAAGAATGCTAAAATCTGCTGCTGCTGCGAATATAACAAACTTGTTATTTCATGCATGCATATAATCAGCTCCATATCATTAAAAAAATCTTTTGGAAAGATTTAGTCCCATGAGCGATTGGCATCTGGCGAGTGTCAACATGCTCTTAGTGGCATATCAGACAATCTTGGCTGACCCTCATACCACTGGCTTTTCAAAGAATGGACTTGCCAGAATTTCAACATGTACATTGCTTATGGCCTACATACCTCAATAACTCCATTAGTCATTCACATTTTAGTCCAGGCCACTTGGACTGCTTGACCTTATTTAGCCCACAATGGAGCCCAAGGTTAAGAAAAAAATAGACAATATGAAAAAGAGCATTAACTGCTACAAACCCAATCTCTAGCAGCCCAGAGACAACTGCTTTAAAGTCAAGGGCTGAGCTCCAGTTTAGAACTTCAGTGGCACAGCCAGTAGAATGGGCACTAAATACATCACCAACTTGGCCCCCACAAAATAGGTATGTAACAGAAATTAATCACATATAAAGTAGTTCTATTTCCTGCAGGATGTTGTTATCCCTGCAAAGGATAACATAGCCATGGAGGGGAGGGGAATCCAAGCACAGGATTTATCACTTCTGAGTACATTTCCTTGAGAAACAGACATACACATGCTATTCCTGGCTCCAAATAAACAAATAAATACATGTGAAAACACTTAACAACGAGAGTCATTTTTCAATTAAAAAAAAAAATCTATTCATAGGCGTGGGCAATGGAATTAATACACAGTGGTGGCCCTCTTCCCTCCTTACCTTAGGCAACTAGTAGTGTGAGCAGAAATCCCGAGGTATTCTTAGGGATTGCTGCTTATAGAATCATAGAATATCAGAGTTGGAAGGGACCTCAAGAGGTCATCTAGTCCAACCCCCTGCTCAAAGCAGGACCAATTCCCAGCTAAATCATCCCAGCCAGGGCTTTGTCAAGCCGGGCCTTAAAAACCTCCAAGGAAGGAGACTCCACCACCTCCCCAGGTAATGCATTCCAGTGTTTCACCACCCTCCTAATCACACTATCACACTAATCATAGTCATCCCTGTTAGCTTGGTCTTGCTGTATCTGTTTGCTGTATCCATCTGTTGTCTCACCTTATACGTAGAATGTAAGCTCTTTGAAGCAGGGATCATCCTTTTGTTATGTGTGTACAGCACCGAGCAATGAAGAGGCCCTGATCAGGCCCTCTACCCTAGATGCTACCACCATACAAATAAGTAAGTAATCATAGAGTTTAAAGTCAGAAGGGACTACAGATCATATAGTCTGACTTTTTATATATCACAGGTCCCCAAACATAACTCAGCCACCTCCAGAATTAGAGCAAAGTATTACAACCCTCAGAAGGTTGAACTAATGTGTGCCAGAGAACAAGAGGGACTGAGGTTCACAAATGCCCAAGGCCACTCTAATCGCAGGGAACTAATTAGGTGAGATAGGCCCAGATGAGCCCAGCAAGTGACTTACATACCATGGGGCAGACAAAGGCAAAAAAAAAAAATCTCAAGGTTCCCACCAATCTGATCTGAGAGAAAATTCCTTCATGACCCCCAATATGGTGATCAGTTAAACACTGAGCATATGAGCAAAACCCACCAGTCAAAAACCAAAGATAGAGACTTTGCAGTACCATCTCAGAGCAGTAGCCCATCCCATCCAGTGTCTCTTCACTAAACTTAGTGCGTGATCATGCAACCCTTATTCATGTCCTTGAGTGGTAAGTGTAAATAAGGGATTCACAATAGGACCTTTTGTACAACGTTGAAGTCATCATGACCATTTGCAGAGTGAGGTATTACTCAATCTGAATAAGGGTATCAAATCTAGCCCTGAGGCAACAAGAAAGTCTTTAAAAGCAGCCGTTATTCCACCACAAATGTAGAAAACACCACAAAAAGAAACAGCATTTAAAGTAGATTTCTTTGGAACTTTCATCATAATTGTAATGAGAAAGAGCAGGAAAACTTCCTGTTTGTTCACATTTCACATGTGAACAATATAAGGCTATAAATCCAAGCTGAATTTTTCATTTGTACTAGTATGATTATGGTCTGTCTGTCTCTCTCTCTAACTACCTAGTCTTATCTAATTTAATCAGGTAAAGCCACTATATGAACTAATAGCAGCTTTCCCCGCTGAAAACAAGTGTATTATCTCTTTACATTTTCTGAAGCAAGCCAGCATTTCATCATTCCATTGTACTACGTTGTTATGTTATATTGTTTAATGTAATAGAATGACATGACACTGGAACACCAGATACATCAGAATTATGAACACTGGAAAGAGACAGTGATAAAGTGTTTGGAGATATATGTGATCCAGATAGTGCTAGGAGTTTCTGCAGTTGATTAAAGACATTTCCTCTGTGCCACCTCATTATTACACATCAAAGGGGAAAAACAAGGGCAAACTAGATGAGGGTAAAAGGAGCTTGTATTGCTCTATCCATACAGCAAAAATACTGGAGACGTAAAGAACATAAGAATACTTATACAAACATAAAAGTAGCCATACAGGTAAGAACAATGGTCCACCTAGCCAAGTATCCTCTTCCAACAGTGGCCAGAGGTAGATGCTTCAGAGGGAATGAACAGAATAGGGAAATGTTTTGCGTGATCCATCCCGTCACCCAGTCCCAGCTTTTCACAGTCAGAGATGTAGGGACAGTCAGAGCATGGGGTTGTGTCCCTGACCATCTTGGCTAATAGCCAGTGATGGACCTATCCTCCATGAACTTATCTAATTCTTTTTTGAACCCAGTTATACTCTTGGTCTTCACAACATCCCCTGGCAATGAGTTCCATAGGCTGACTGTGTGTTATATGAAGAAGTACTTCCTTATGTTTGTTTTAAAACTGCTGCCTATTAATTTTATTGGGTGATCCCTAGTTCTTGTGGTAGGTGAAGTAATAAATAACACTTCCTTATTCAATTTCTCCACACCATTCATGATTTTGTAGACTTCTATAATATCCTCCCTTAGTTGTCTGTTTTCTAAGATGAACCGTCCCAGTCTTTTTAATTTCTCCTCATATGGAAGCTGTTCCAAAACCTTAATCATTCTGGTTGCCCTTCTCTGTAGTTTTTCCAATTCTAATATCTTTTTTGAGATGGGGTGACCAGAACTGCACTGAGTGTTCAAGGTGGGGGATGTACCATGACTTTATATAGCAACATTGATATTTTCTGCCTTACTATCTATCTTTTTTCTAATGCTTCCTAACGTTCTGTTAGCTTGTTTGACTGCTGCTGCACATTGAGTGGATGTTTTCAGAGGACTATCCACAATGACTCCAAGATCTTGAGCGGTAACAGCTAATTTAGACCCCATCATTTTGTACATGTAGCTGGGATTATTCCTATGTTCATTATTTTGCATGTATCAACATTGAATTTCATCTGCTATTTTTGGTGCCCAGGCACCCAGTTTTGAGAGCTCTCTTTGTAACTCTTCGCAGTCACCTTTGGACTTAATGATCTTGAGTAATTTTGTATCATCTCACAATTTTGCCACCTCACTGTTTATCCTTCTTTCCAGATCATTTATGAATATATTGAACTTCACTGGTCCATGTACACTATATCCATTGGATCACCATTGTGCACATGTTTATTGACCCCCTCAAAGAATTCTAATAGATTGGGAGGCATGATTTCACTTTATAAAAGCCATGTTGACTCTTCACTAACATACTGTGTTCATCAATGTGTCTGATAATTCTGCACTTTACTAGAATTTCAACCAACTTGCCTGGTAGAATCATAGAATCATAGAATATCAGAGTTGGAAGGGACCTCAAGAGGTCATCCAGTCCAACCCCCTGCTCAAAGCAGGACCAATTCCCAGCTAAATCATCCCAGCCAGGGCTTTGTCAAGCTGGGCCTTAAAAACCTCCAAGGAAGGAGACTCCACCACCTCCCTAGGTAACGCATTCCAGTGTTTCACCACCCTCCTAGTGAAATAGTTTTTCCTGATATCCAACCTGGACCTCCCCCACTGCAACTTGAGACCATTGCTCCTTGTTCTGTCATCTGCCACCACTGAGAACAGCCGAGCTCCATCCTCTTTGGAACCCCCCTTCAGGTAGTTGAAGGCTGCTATCAAATCCCCCCTCATTCTTCTCTTCTGGAGACTAAACAATCCCAGTTCCCTCAGCCTCTCCTCATAAGTCATGTGCTCCAGACCCCTAATCATTTTTGTTGCCCTCCGCTGGACTAAAGGGAGTGGAGGTCCAGAAGCATAAAGGGAGTGGAGGTCCAGAAGCATAAAATAGCTATAGAGGGCAAAAATAGTTGTGTTGATGGTGGGGACCTCCTGTGGAATGGATATTAATCTTGGGAGAATGGAGGGAGAGATTGGAATGCCTAAGAAAAATGTCCATCTCAGGCTGGCTATAGAGGAGAACAGATAGGTGCGGAGTAGCTGAAAATAAGGAAATACAGTTAAAAGGAAATATTGATGAGTTTATAGTGATTTCTAGAGCTGGGCCTGAGTTGTAGAGTTTGGATTTGTATCAGAATCCAACCTGCCCCAAAGACTGTAAGCTCTTGGATTCAGTGCTCCAGTCTGGGCCTATCATGGAGGTAGTTTGGTTTTGAAACAAGTCCTAGACTCCCCTCAGTTCAGGCAGGGGACGGAGGGTTGGATGGCAGCATTCCATCTCTAGAAATAATCATTGTGAACATGGTTCTTTTTGAGTGCTCTCCCAACACTTCATTAACTCACTGTCCTGCAGTGGGGGACTTACAGGTACTTTTAAAGACTCTTGCTGGAGCTATCACGAGAATGAATGGCAGATATATGAGCTCCTGCAGATCTTCCAGCAAATCTCAATTGATGGGGTTTTTAATGAAAATTGAAGAAGGCTGAAGATTGTCACACAATATTTATTCACTTGGCCAATGAAACTCTGTATAACTTTTATTATTTTCCATTAGAGCAGTGCCAGAGGCTCCAAACAAGCTCTGGACCCAGATGTGCTAGGCACTGTACAAACACATGGTAAAATAAATTCTCTCCCCTGAAGAGATTACCATCTAAATTGACAAGAAAGACAAAGGAAGTGGTGCTATCCCCATTTTACAGACAGGGAATGAAGGTGCAGAGAAATCGAGTTCCCAAAGCCTCTGGGGGAGTATGTGCTAGAGCTGGGATTTGAACACAGATCTGAATCCCTAGCCAATGCTTTAACAATCGGATCGTTTTCCATTCTATAGCACAGCTTTGGTTACTGCAGTATACACATGCATACTTCTTCCCCCTCTGGGAAAAGGATGAAGGAGGCTTGCCCTTTGTCAGGCAGAGCTTAACAATTAAAAGGACAGCATTTGTGGGGCTGCAAGGCCCATAATAACTCAGTCTTAGTCACCCCAGCATTGGGGGTCTGAATCCAGTCCTGGTCAGCATTTGCCAAAAGTTCTTACCCATGGTATGGTGTCATAGGTGAAAAGAATTGGTGGCATCAGTCCGGGCCTGTACCATTTGGTCTTAACTGGCGCTCTTCTTGGCAGTCTCAGGGCCAAGGGATTCAAGCGTTATGGAGGCTGAATTACTTACCGGAAGCTCATCTTTCAGAGCAGGGTTAAGGCACCTTGGCAAAGTGGTAGGAAGGAAATTTGCACTACCACTGCCCATGCTGTGCATATTCTGAGGCTACAGAGGGAACTCCTGTCTCCAGAGCTATTGAGCCTGCACCTTTTCGCCATCATTAAATTCACTTTTGTAGAAAGAAAAGCCGTTTTCCACATCTTTGGAGTCCCAAGTCTTCTCATCCATTTTCAAGTCATTATTATTTTCTTTGCTGTGACTCATTCAGGTCAATTGTCTTTGCCGAAGTTCTCATTTGAGTCGGCAAACCCCAGAGCTGTGGAAAAAGGTTTTAATCTGAAATATGTGTGACTAGTCTTAATGACATACCAGTCTCCAGGGGCTTGAGAGGAGGGCACTTAAGCAAAAGTTCTTTCTAGGTGTGGAGTGGGAGAGATTCCAGAGCCCTTATCAATGCCACAAAGTCCAATGTTGTCAGAAAAGCTTCCATCTACTCCAATGGATAGGCAAGAATAGCCTAATAAAATCAGACAACAGTGCTATTGCGTGACCTTCATTATCAGGCACAAAGAGACCAAAAGCAACACCTTGTTCATGATTTACATTTGAGAGAGCAAGTGCCAGGTCAAAAAACTAATCTCTCAAATCTTGATCAGATTCATCCTGGGAATTAAGAGTTGATTGATGCAGTGCTTGCAGGAATAGCCCATGGGGGTCTAGTGTCGCTCCCATTGAAGTTAATGGTAAGATCTCATTGACTTCCATAGCAGGATAGAGCCCAATATGCAGTAGATGAGGAATACCACAGAAATTGTCACTGTTTATCATTCGTGTTGAATGCCAAGAAGCAAGTGCTGCTGGGTTGGCAACGATGCTACGATATTCAACCACTGGAAGGTCTCACGAGATTTCCCAGCAGCCATTCTAAGCTCACTGACAGATCAGAACAGGAATTTTGGGCTGCCAATATGCCTTCTCATATGAGTAACTAATCCATAACTTTCTTCATTGTAAAACAGAGATAAATGACTAGTGCTGCCTCCATCTCCCCTCCCAAACAATACAAAAACAGGGAGGCAGACGTATACTGTTTGGTCACCTAACTGATGGTGAGGCTTGTGCTAGCGGGAGACCTGGGCTCATTTCCCTGCTCTGCCTTACACTTTAAGTGTGATCTCGTGCACGTCTCTAAGCCTTTGTGCCTCAGTTCCCCATCAGTATAATGGGGATAATAGCATGGCCCTCCTCACCAGGGTGTGGTCAGGATGAGTTCACTAAAGATTGTGAAAAGCTCAGATACTACAGTAATGGGAGGCCATATAAGTGCATGAAATAGATAGAACTCCCTGTCCAGTGCTTTGACCCTCCTTCTGGACCGGAGCAAACTATCTTTCCTCCCGGTGTAAAAGTCTAGAGTATTTTTCTGCCAGCTCACAGAGACTTTCCTGTCACTTTCAGGCATTGTTGTATTCTCTGAAGTGTTCGCACTTCAGGATCAGGGGGGTGAATGGCCTCTGTTGAGAGTTGTTGCCATTCCAGACTGTGAAATAGTCAGTTTGACAGAACAAGGAGCAATGGTCTCAAGTTGCAGTGGGGGAGGTTTAGATTGGATATTAGGAAAAGCTTTTTCACTGTGAGGGTGGTGAAGCACTGGAATGGGTTACCTAGGGAGGTGGTGGAATCTCCTTCCTTAAAGGTTTTTAAGGTCAGGCTTGACAAAGCCCTGGCTGGGATGATTTAGTTGGGGATTGGTCCTGCTTTGAGCAGGGGGTTGGACTAGATGACCTCCTGAGGTCCCTTCCAACCCTGATATTCTATGATTCTATGAATAGGCTGGGGGACCAGCTAAGCCACATGAGAGGATAAAATAAAAGGAGGCTTTATTAGCGTTTCTCTCCTCTTTTAGCCTTTTTGATGCCACTTTAGAGAGGTTGGGAGCCCAATGTTTGCTCTTCAGACCTAAATAAGAGCCGAGGTGAGGTAGATGCAAAATGTAGCAAGAATCATGGTGGAACTGACATTCACATTGGGCTCAACTGTGCAACCCTTATTCACTGTGGTGAGCATTCACTACTACTCACTATTCACCATAGTGCTCATGAGCGTAAGGGCTGCACAGCTGCGTCCTGTATAGCGTTTAAGGCCAGAAGCGACCACCAGATCATCTAGTCTGAACTCCTGTGTATCAAAGGCCACCAACAGCACCCAGTACACCCATACTAAACTCAGCAATCAAAATTAGGCCAAAGTATTACAGCCCACAGAAGACTAGACTGTTATATGTTGGGAGGGGAGGGGGGGGTCATAGCCCTATCAAGCAATGGTTTCCTGTCCTGCCCTCTCTCCCCATCATGTCAGAGATTTGCAAGTATCTCTTCCTGCACCTTTTGCATCACCAAGCACCCCTTTCTCTTTGCTACCTTTATGAAAGACCATGTCATATCCTCTTGCAATGCTTCCATCACCCTTCCACTTTTCCTTACGAGGGAAAGTTCAGAGAACCAGGCACGCTCAGTCTGGAGAGGGAAAGACTAAAGGGAGACATGATAAATGTCAGTAAACACATGAAGGGATGTCCCAGAAAGGAGAGGAACCAATTATCCTCATTAGTCAGTGAGGACAGAAAAAGAAATAATAAGCTTCAGCTGAAGCATGGAATATTTAGGTGGAATATTATCAAAAAAACTTTATAACTATTAGTACACTGAAGGCAATCAAAAGTAAGTTACCCAAGGGAGGTTCTGGGCTCACTTTCACTGGAGATCTACAAGCACAGACCTGACACTCATCCATCGGAGAATGGTTAGAGATGACTAAATCAATCTTGACCTAGGTAAAGGGATGGATTAGATAGTTCACCACTGATCCTATCTAACCCAATTAATTCTATATATTTCCTTCATATATATATAAACTAGGTTCTTCCTATTGATCTGTATTGGGATGGGGCAGTTCTTCATTCTGCTTCCTCCCCTCCCCCCCTTAAGGATTTGATTAAAAAAAAATGCTTGGAAAATTTTGATGTGCCTTTGTGCAGATTATAGAGCTAGATGCTGCCAGACAGGACTCCAGGGTTCTAGTCTCATCTCTGCCATTGGACCACTTTTTGTGAGCTTGGGCAGGTCATTTCAGCATGCCTCAGTTTCCCCTGACAGTTAAACAGGGAGATGACAGTGGCTAGACAGTTAGTGTGCTGTGCCTCCTGTTTATTACACTTCTCATAATTGTCGCAGTGTTATTCTGTGCTTCCCCATCTGTTTATGGTCTCCCCCCGTTGTCTCTCATCTTACACCTCAAATGTAAGCTCCATAGGGCAGAGGCCATCTGTTTGTTATGCACACGTGAAGCACCCAGCATACAGGGCCCCCGATTCACAACTGGGACCTTTGTTGGGCCACAGTAACACCAATAACAATATTATCTTATGGGGTGTTTTAAGAATTGAGTTCGTAAAGCGCTTTGAGATCCTCCAGTGAAAGGGACTAGGTAAATGCAAAGCATTATTTTACTATTTATTTATTGGGATAAATCCAAAGAGGTGGTGAGCACCTTTGGCTCCCATTCCATTCAATGTTCAGCACTTTGTAGGGTTCTACCCAGCACGCAGTGCACAAGTGAACACATTTATTAAATTCCCAAGCTGAAGGCAATGCTATTTGAAGACTCTCTGTTCGGAAAGGCAATTAAAACTTGGGAAAGTGAACTTTCAAAAAAGCCCATTGGAGGAGACTGCCACCTCCAACCTTGATCCGTTCAAACTTAATAATAGCCACGTCATTTAAACACTTGGGTGGTCTTTGAAAGCAAGAGCCTTTTTGCCCATGAAGCAAAGCACTTCATTGTCTGGCCTCAAAGCTCAGGGAAAGAGACCAAATGCAAAATAATTGGATACATTAAACCCAGATCTGAGCAGGGTCAGCAGCAAAGTTACAGATCCGGAAAGATGTTCTGCCCTTTTATCCGCAATTATAGTCACCCAGTATGTCATGAACTCACACCTTCCTCCAGGAGATCAACCTAGCCAAATGCTCTGAACCTCCCCCATGTCCACTGCTACAAGCATCATGCTAGCTAAGGTAATTAAAATGATTCTCAAATCTAATAATAGTCCTGGCTTCTGTCCAAGTTTCTACGGCTCTGCCCAACCTGGCAGATCAGAGTGGAGGCCTGGTTTATATTAGTAATAATAATTTGTAATGATGTTTGATATTTATGTAGCACTTTTCATCCCAAATGATCCCAAAGAGCGTTTTGTAATGAAGTGGCTACTCAATCTCCACCGCTGCCTGCTGCTGGATTGACTCAAACTGCATAGTGTTCAAAACTAACAGAAATTATGCATTAGCTCCGGTGATTGGGCCTCTGCCTTTGGGATGAAATTCATCCTGTGTGGAGAAGCACCACAAGCCCCGAGCACCCCTTTAATTCCATATTTTGAGGTCTTGAGTGAGACTTAAGTGGTGCATAGACCTTATGTTCTGCACGGGGGTGAATCTCATTCTTGGAGTGAAAGAATCTAAGGCCATGTCTACACTTGCACTTATGTTGGCAAAACTTCTGTCACTCAGGAGTGTGACCTCCCCTCCCCCCCCGAGCAACATACATTTTGCCCGCATAAGCGTTCGTGTGCACAGCGCTATGTCAGCAGGCGAGCTACTACCGCTTGTGGAGCTGGTTTTATGATGTCGACGGGAGCGCTCTCTCACGAGCGATCTTACAGCAGCACAGATGTATTAATACCACTGTAAGTTTGTAAGCGTAGAGATGGACTAAATACTGATCCCACTGCCCCCCAGATGTTCCGAGTGGCTATGATCCATGGCATAGGATTTCACAGTTGTGGCTGCATGGCCATAGGCTTACCTAGGACCAGATTATGACCGACCCTTTTGTGGGTGAACCTTGAGCACAGGGTACAAAGAGCCTCCTTCCCTCCCAAAGCTCCAGTGTACACACAGTGCATGACCTGAGCAAAGGCCAAACACAGCTGCAGTCCCAGTCGAGCAGGAGGGACTCACTGGAGGGAGGGAGCGGCTCCCTCATAAAGGCTAAGCACACCTGGCGGCCCAGGGATATTGTGTTACCACTGAGGCACAAACTCCACCTGAGCGGCCACAGAGATAGTGCAAGCATTGACTTTCTAACAATTTTTGCCAGAGCTCCAGTCTCCAAAATAGCTACTGTTGTTTACTGAGGACTTGAAAATGGTCTCTAAAAACCACCTGCATTTCCACATCTTACTCTAACAGCAGTGGACACGATGATAAAGTGCAAATGTTAGGGACAGCTGAGTCTATGACACTGCAAGGAGCCAAACCCTGGTCTCCCCAGCCCAGGCTAGCACCCAAACCACTGGGAGCAGCTCTCACCCTGGGGTGAACTCTGTAGCAACATATATCCCCACACCAACTCCCATTGGCTTCAACAGGGCTCCACAGGACCGGGATAATGTCTTATGTGATAGTCACCATCTGATCTAACAGGTAGATCGAACAAGAAGCCTCCAGAGCTGAAAGCATGAGTTGCTAGAGCTTGAACTAAGGAGCCAACCACCTTAGGGGATATATGCAGTGTGGAGCATGCACTATGTTTGTGGTTTCTGGTTGGGCATTGCTTGCTGATGCCTTAACTGGTCATTTGCCTGTTTTTGTTTTGTTTTCACATTTATGTTAGTGGAGCTACATAGTAAGTCCCTGATCCCGCAAACATTTAAGCATGTGCTTAGCTAAATGTACGTCTACTCTCCAAGAAAAGTCCTGCGGCATGGCTGCAGCTAGCCTGGGTCAACGCTGACTCAGGTTCATGGGGCTCGGGCTGCAGGACTAAAAATTGCAGTGTAGACACCTGGGTTTGGATTTTTTATTGCGGTGCAGACGTCCCCTAAGATTGTCAGAAACTATGTCGTTTTTCTGCTTTTGGATAACAAGAATAAAAACACTAGTGACTTTCTGGGTGATGTGATTTATATAATCCAATGTTTCTCTTAGTCTGCAAAGCCATACATCTCCGTGTATTTTTTTTTCTCATACTGATCTCCTATCGGTTTGATTCTCTGGGCTGGAGTGGTGATTGTGCCCATTCCCTTGCTTTCCCCCGCAGGTTGTCGTTAGGTGCCTTCCACCAGGAAAACACTTTTTGCCTAATTAATTACTTAATCTTTATTTTGTTGCGAAACTTTCTTTAACTATCTTCCCTATAGTTAGTGACTGCAATTTTCTTTGATTACTCGAAACCATCTAGAACAAACACTTTCAAACCAACAGAGCAAAGAACCATTTGTTTTGCTGGTGCCCTCTTACCATTAGCCTCCTCTTCTTGTCGCTAATGGTATTGAGGGATTAAACGTCATCCTACAGGCAGTGACATACTCTATTGATTCATTTTAATTTTTCATATACACTTCCTCCCCCCACTTTGGGTTGGCAGTACCCCCAGGACACACATTACATCAAAGTATACATCATTTGCTCTTACTTCTTTTTGCATGCTGCCCCCAGGCTAGGAAATTTGCAGAATGCCGCTGAGCTCTAGCCATTTTCCTTTAGTCAAATGTTTTTTAACTTGAAAATGTCAACACAGAGATAAGTCATAAGATCAACTCATAAATATTCATAGGCTGTTTTTTTCCCCTAAGTCACAGCATTACCCAATATAGTATTTTAATAGCTACATCTCCCATATTTTGGGGTAATCTCTCTGTCTTTTAAGTACTATTCCAAGAGTTAACATTTTTCATTAGCAAATGTTGCACAATGTATTAGAACTGCAAAGATATTGCTCTGATGGAAAAATACTTTAGAAGGTTGTAGAAAATGGGGAAAAAAAAGTTTTGACATAGCTTTTTTGAACCACCTTATAATATTAATGTACAGTGAATGTAAAATTATGTGGAATTCTATAGGATGGTTCAAAAACACATCCTTACAGAAAGGAAATAATTCTCTAATAAACCCTAGAGGTTTTTAGAGTATCTTCTATAGATCCTTATTAAGATCCTCTAGACACTGTTGGTTTCATCCCTATTCAGTTCTTTAGGACTGTTCCCAAGGACGCACATGTAGAGCCAAATTCTGATTCTGTCATGTATCTCTTTGAACTCTGTGTGTGTGTGTGTGTAAACGAAGATGCTGCTGTTACTTATAATTGCCTTGCGGTTTGGAGAAGATTCACACATTATTGTACTTCAGTTCTGTTGTCTAGTGATTAAAATTAATCACCCACCCTTCCTAAATACTCAAATGACCTGCCCCTTAGCTGGTGTAAATTAGATATAGATCTCCGAAGTAAATAGAGCTATGAACGTTTATTCCATCTGAGGATCTGGCATTAGTTCTCAATGAACAAAATGGCCTGAAACAAATCTGGAGGTTCTAGACCAAACCCTACAACACCTGAATAACCCCGTTGCAGTAAACGGGAGTACCTATGCTTAAAGGGAGGCCCGTGGTTATGTACGTTGCTGAATCAGTTCCGATACTTGGTCTCAAAAATGTTTGAAGATTTTTATCCACAAATCCTCTTAGTTTCCAAACTCTCCTAGAGTCAAGCATCATTTTTTGATAAAACCAAAAACTGTGCAACAGAAAGAAAAAAACAAAGGAGCAAACAAACAAACAAAACAAAACCCTCCTCATGTTGCAGAATGTGAATAAGGTAATTCCAGGTGGCAAGCAGCTTTTTTGGGGCCCAATCCTCCACCACTGAAATCGATGGGTGCTTTCCCATTGACTTCAATTGGCTAAGGATCAGGTCCTTGCTTAGAGTCAGAAATGTATAGCCAAAATCAAGCTTAATGTGTAAAGAAAAGCTAGTTCCAAGCATAACTACAAAGGCTACTACTGTGACTTCCTTAATACTGTCTAGCACAATCCTGCATTGTCCCGAAGGGAAGGGATTAGATATGACCAAGAGCTTTTCAAACTCGATTTTCACTGTTCTGTTGTATGGGTAGAGGTACTTAGGGCCTAGAGAATGAAGGTCTTTACACTGATGGGACTAGAGGACAGCACCACTGAGTTCAAGTCCGACTTCTGCCCCATAACCTCAGTTCCCCCATTTGCAAACCAGAGATGACGACACTCAGTTTTGTAAAGATCGTCGCTGAAACATGTTTTAGTTTTGAAATAAACCCAAAACCTTTATTTGTAGAACACGGGGATGCCAGTTCCCCTGCTTCTATCCAAAGGAGCAAGCAAACAGCATGTTTAATGTTAATTATTAATATACATTTCTGGGTAAAAACAATGATGTGATCTCACCAGCTGGTTCATTTAATATAAATATTCAAACACAGAAGTACTTTATTAAGCAGATTGGAACTCATCAGCTTCATTACTATAATAGAGCAAATATAGTATCTTGATTTTCAATAAATGTAACAAACTGCCGTATGCTGAGTTGGTTGCTGCCTGTTACTATGTTCTATTAAAAAGAAAATAGTAATTCTAACAGAATGTCTTGTAGCCACTCTGGGAATTAATAGAATTAGTGCACCAACCACGAGACAGAATATAAATATATTATTGAATTATCAATTAAAAAACCATAGCAATAAAGGTAAACTGCACCAAATAAGTAAACAGAAATTACAGATTATTTCCCAAATTCTCATATTAGTCTTCATCTCAAGCCCAGGATGAAAATTCTGGAGAGTAACAAGTATGTAATTACTTGACATTTTTCTTCTTGGAGTCATCTTAGGAAAACAAATTACACGATATAAGTGCAGCTCTCTGGATTCGTAAACTGCCAGTGTAATGAAGAAAACACCATTTAGTTATTATGCACTGAGTAGTCATTGATGTTAATTTTTGCTCGAAAGATTGAAGCATAAATCATTTTTCAGTTTCCAATATGTGGCCGTTGAAGTTTCATTTCTGTACGACAGGATTTCATCTCTGGGATAAGAAAAGTTCGGTTAGTGTGCTGGCTGTCCCACTTCTCATGATTCTATGGACCTCAACTGAACACTGAGACATCAGGGGCCTCATACAGAAAAAATATCAACTCTCCAGAAAATATCATAAGGTGAAAGTGATAACTCACTGTAAGTAACTGATGGGTGTCATGTCTAACAATAGCAGAGAGAAGCTGAACAACAGAATATTTATGTTGAATATTGGGGGGAAAAGTTCCTAAGGGTGAGATCAATTAGATTGTGGCCTAGTCTTCTAAGTGAAGTGGTGGGAACCCCATGACTTGAGTCATTTAAAACTGGACCAAATACTAGAAGATTATAGCATTGAGAAATGTTGCACAAGTTCACCTAATAGGTATTTTCCATCACTAATTTCTCTCGCTCCATGACAATCCCATATTTTCATAGAGAACAATATTTCTTGGATCTATCATCTGATTGAAGAGGTGTTTGTACAGCACCCAGAACAATGGATTCATTATGCTAAATGGGATCTCTAGGCACTTTTGTAAGAAAAAGATCAAATATTAAATAACCCAGATATAATTCTACATTCGTACCAAGGTATTCAGGAAGGAACAGGTTGTGGGAAGAGGGTTTATTGAAATATAATTGGTCTAAGATACCTCTTTCTCCAATTATATTTCAGTATACCTTCTCAAACTCTGTTTCTGAAATCCAAACCCTCTTCCCACAACCTGTTTCTTGGTCCAATGAGTAGAACATCTGGACACTCCTACTGCCTTAGCCTATAACCTCCCTTAGGCAAGTAATTTCCCCTTTCTGTGCCTCTATTTCCCCTCTCTTTCTTGTCTATTTAGATCGCAAGCTGTCTAGGTATGGCCCATCTCCAACTGTGTTTGTACAGTGCCTAGCTCAATGGGGCCAAGTCTTGGTTGGGCCCCCTAGGCATTACTGAATCACAAATAATAATATAGATGAGTGAAGCCATGCTTGTCTTAAGGACAGTGGGACAGATCTTCAGCTGGTGTAAACTGGCATACTTCCTTTGACTTCAGTGGAATCAAGCTGATTTGCACCACCTGAGGATCTGGTCCATAATATGTATGGGTTTGATCCTCCATCAGTAAAGTTAATAAGACTTGACTTGAATGAGAGCAGGATCAAGCGCTATACTGCCCTGTGAATGAACAGGATCTAATGAACGTATAGTGTTGGTGACTTACTTTCCCCCCAGAACCAAGTTCTATCAGAAAGAAAGTTTTCTAGAAATCCACCTGTCTCCTTAACATATTCAGCTACAAGAAGGGGGCAATTATTGACATATATAACATTGTGGTTGTTCTTTATTTAACTGTCCATTTGCAAAGTGCACCCATCATTTTCCTTTTGGTAAGGAAAGTTATTTGAAAAGTGGAGGGAAGGAAGTTGACTATGAAATCCGTTTCCTTGACGCATTTTAAAATGGTCTGTTCCACTTGTTCCAAAGGACATGAATGAGTCCTGAACAGACCGGACTTGTTAATATTGTAAGTTTTTTTCTTTCACAATATTTCTGAGGGAGTTATGGGCTCCTGCCAATGAGGCGCTCATAGCACTCTCTTGAACCAGGCATAACATGACAGCTGCTATGAATCTTGGCCACTATGCTTCTTATCAAGTCTCTGTCTTTAATCATTTCCTAACGTGTAATGTTCTAAGCCCTGGACAACTCTTGAGTGGAGGTTAACAAGTTGGGCTCAATGGTCTGGTAGTTTTGTACTATGCACAGAAGGCCTAGGACGAGACACACCAAACTCATTTTCCTATGTTTTTAAAACCAGGGCCTCCTGAGGAGAAAAATCTAGTGCATTACCCCATTGTACCACATCATCCCAACTCTGTGGTTTATTTACTCCAGATCAGGAGCTCTCCAGAAGTACAACGACAACATCTTCACACATAAAAAGAGCTGCTGTTGTCGAACAGTTAGTCCTTGGTCTTGAAATCCCACTTTTGACATTCACTCACTCTATGGCCCAGGTCGTGTCACTTATCCTCTCGGTGCCTCTATTTTGCCATCCATAAAAAGGGACTTCCTTCTTCCAGGGGAATTGTGAGTATTAATTCACTCGTGTCTGCTGAGTGTCCTACATTGCTAAGAGAGTGCTGATTAGAATCATTTCCTAGGCTTCAGAGGAACACATATTGCATGGGATCATAGGAAAAACTCTCAATGGAGAAGTTGTGCAGCATATTAAAAAAAATATAGCATTTGCAGGATGTGAGTGTAGGTTTCATTTGTAGGCTTGATCGTGCCTAACCCATTAGCTGTGTTTAGCCTTGCATGCATATGCACAAGCAGTGGGGAAAGTGGGCAAGAAGCAAGTCCTCCTCACACCCTGTAGGTATTGTCTGCACCCATGTCCATAGTATCTAAGTGTCCAATGGCATGCAAAGACCCTGGCACAGAAAGCAGTTCCCGTGGGGGCAGAGAAGAGGGAGAGTGAGGTCAGCAGCTCTGGACTAATCCAGAGGGGAGGGGGCACACTGGACCCTATAAAAGGGTGTGGCAGATATTATTGCTGTGTGCACTGCTGGAGATACAGGGCCTGCCTCAAGGAGCCTGCTTTTGGGGCACAGCACCTTCTCAGCCTCCTCTCAAAGGCCTTTGCTGGTGGTGTGTTTAAAAGCTTAAACTCGGTGGGAGGTTGAGTACCAGCAACGAAAGCTTGAGGGGATGGTTGTTTTATAAACTCAGACCACCGATCCGCTTCCTGCTCATTTCTGGGAAAGCTAAAGCAGTAGAAAATGTATTGAGCCAAATTCTGGTCTCCAGTACAGTGCATGCACACAACTGCATTGTCAGGGTGCCATGGATGTAACCCAAAGGAGAATTTGACCCTCTTGACGGTGCCAACCAGCTGAGTTTATGGAGATAATGGGATCCATATTAAATGTGTTGAACACCTCAGCAAAGTGTTCAGGACCCTCCACCCCAGCTATCGTCCATGTGTGTTCGGGTTTTTCAGCACTTCCCAGATGAGCACAGGATGAACCTTCATGCATCCTGATCTAAACCCCACTGAAGTAAAGGTGAGTCTTTCTGCCAACTTCAGGCCCATGAAGTCCTGCAGAAAACAAACTATACTTGTATGAGGTTTAGGTGAAAATCACGGGCTTGAATATTTTTGGCTAACATTGCCAAGACTTCTCATGCCCAGGGGCAGTGTGACAAGAGAATAAGAAAATAAAAGCATGACATTTTTTGCTTCCTACTATAACCCAGGCCAATATTTCCTGAGGGACTAAGAACAAGGAATTTTTCTGACCCTAAATTTCCTAATGAATTCAACACAACATGGGCCTGGTCCAAATCTCACTGAAGATTTGAGGGAGTCTTCCTTCTTTTCCCACGTGAACTAGTACAAATTACCGTACAGCCCCCCTTGCCACTCAAATTCCAGTTGTCCGTTTTTTTCCCCTTTAAAGCCTTGAAATGTGGATTCTGCCAGGGAACAAATATTTGCTCACTTTTATCCCTACAGGTCTCAGTGGACACAAATCTACTCTCGGTTCTAGTTCAGCGTGAATGTGGAGTCAACACACTGTGGAGTCCGAATCAGTGACTCCAGATTTAAATTGGTCTAGCTGAAAGTGGAATTTACCACAGTGTGTCTGTCTCTTTCTTTCTGACTAGATTTTTAAAATGCACATTTCTGTACACTTTGCTAAGAGCTGTTGGTTTTATCCCCTCGCCCCCATTTAAATTTTCTACTTACTCACTCTAGTATAACGTGTCCCTTGAGAAAAGGGCTTTTGGGTCCTGTAATCCCCTTTACCATAGGTCTTTTGTTCTGAAGGGTCCTCGTTAATGAATTTTACTTACAAATAATTCATTAGGAATTTAGGAAGGCAGCCCAAATAATTCTTGAGAGCGCTCCTCTGCTGTGTTGCCAAAACGGCCTTGGGGCTAATTGCACACCTGCATTTTATTTGAATAAATTGTGCTGAACTGAATATGCACCTTAAAAGACTATGTGCTTTGTGAGTTGCGAATGAGTCCTTATGCATGGAAGGCTGCAAGGAAAAATTAGTCCTCCTCTTTCTTCTCTGTGACTTATTTGACCTTGAGACTTATAATGGCATCTCAGACAAAATGAACATAATCTAATGGACAGCGGGGAAGAGGGAACGGCTGGGTACATCTGTCGTATTACTGGGCTGTCTGAACAGTCAATGAAGCAGGTCCAAACCATAAGAGGCCTGTTCAGTTTAGCTCCAGGGTCTGCAGAGAGGGAGCACAATCATTTATCTTTATTTACTGAACTCTGCTTTCTGTTTTAAAAAAAAAAGGAAAAAAAAAAAAGAATTGACAGGTTGACAAAAACCCGACTTGGCGATGCCCGCTGCACTGAGATAAATGCTATTCATGCTCTGCAAAGACAAGGACAGCATCTCATGCCCTTTCCCCTGTTCCAGTAGGCACCTATTATACAGAAAATAAAAGCAGCGTGAGACACCTGTATGCTGTTTGTCTTACCCCACTAGCTCGCCTCCTCTCAGAACATTTACTCCATGTTTCTTGCAGGAAAAATCCATGAAAATATCAGAGCAACTGAGATTTCAAAGAGTTTGGGGTTTGGATTTTTTTCTTCTTGTGCGTATTTAGAAATGTATAGAAATGGAGATATGCCTCCCATTGGAGGTAATCCAAAGTAGATGCAAAAGAGCAAACGGCCCAGGAGGGAAATGCAGGCTGTCTTGCACACAGTTTGTTAAAGATCTCTCCAGAGATGCTGTTGAATGGTGTATGGTGCTGATGGAACCTACAGTTTTATTTGCTCAATTAAAAAAGAAAGTAGATATAAATGTTGTGGAGCAAATTCTGCTCAATGGATATGAAGGCAAAGTAACTCCATAGACTTCAATTGCATTGCTCCAATTTCAGATCATTGCAATTAGGAGCGGAATATGTCCATATAGATGTATATTCCAGGGGGAGCTGGGGATTGGATCCAGCAGTTTTAGCATGTATGGCTAGATTCACCAAGGTACTTAGGCTCCTAAACCCCAGATTTAGGCAAACCCCAGATTTAGGCTCCATTGTGATTAAAAAAACTCGTCAAACTCAAAAGGTGCCTAAATTCACTCAGCACCTAAATGTTCAGTAAAAAGAATGAGGAGTACTTGTGGCACCTTAGAGACTAACATATTTATTTGGTCATAAGCTTTCGTGGGCTAAACCCCACTTCATAGGATGCACGCAGTGGAAAATACAGTAGGAAGATATATATACACAGAGAACATGAAAAAATGGATGTTGCCATACCAACTATAAGGAGACTAATTAAGGTGCCTAAGTTTCTGAGCCTGGGTGTGTGCAGTGCTGCCTCCCTCTAGGCATCCATATACCCATCTCCTGGAGCGTGCCTTGAACCAGGGAAGACAAGCACTTGCTCACCCATCTCATGTGCTGGGGCCCAATGCAGAAGGCTTCCTTCCTATTAGATTAGATTAGGCCGTGATTTTCTAGGTGCCTAAAAGTTAGGCACCACAATGCTCAGCGTCACATCACCCTAAATCATTCATGAATCTAGCCCTTAGATACAGAGAGGAAGATTTTCAAAGGGAAAGGAGCAATGAAGCCCCCTCTGCTCCCATTGACTTTCAATGTGAAATGCTTTATGTATATTTGAAATGTTCTACCAAGCTGGGATAAATAGATAGATCGATGCGTCTCCTTTCTGCTCTGCCACTGCATACCTGTGTGACATTTGGCAAGTCACTCCATGCCTACGTTTCCTGTAAAATGGAGATCGCAATACCTACTTAACAGTGAGCCAGACTGCTCACAGAGGAGAGCAGTTGCTCACACGAGTCATCTCATTGACTTTGACGGACTACGTATGCATGTATTATGCTCCACAGCATGATGGAGAGAGGGTTTGCAATCTAATCCGATAGTGCTGCTGGGCATATCTTCCCCCTCCCCCGGGTGATTCTGATAGAGAGACAAGATATTTGCAAGCCTCCTCCCTCAAACCCGCAGCAGGCTTGGAGGCTGTGATGAGCCATCGCCGTCAAAGAGTTAATTCTGTGGGTGAGAGACAGTTTGCCAGAATACAGTTTATTTTTGATTTTTGCCAGCCAGGATATTTTCTCTCCCCCACTCCCTCCCCCTCCAACCCTGATTCATATGGCGTCGAGAAGAGACAGCTGGGAAGGATTTCAGCAGAGAGGTAGGATATGTATCTGAAAGTAATTTGAATAGTTTGTGAACCGTGGTGTCCATTGGTTTGTAACACCTGGCTGTGTCAGGTTATGTCATGTTATGGAACTCAGTTTGACTGATGCAGCTGGATGGGACCGGCTCTGGCTGACATTGCTATAACCCAGGAAACCTGAAGAGGCAATTTTCTGTGAACATGTCTCAAAAACTAGGAACTCTTTATGAATCCAAACAAGCAAACATCTCCAACTTGGGCTAAATTCACCAGGAAACCAGCAGCACATTGGCAATTCCAGGGCATGTATAACTGGGTTGCGTAAGGCTGGATTCAGATCCCCCAATGCGGGCTGAGTTGCACCTTACTCTGTGAGCCACCCCATTGTTTCCCCATCAGGAGTAAGAGCTTCAGAATCTGATTCAGAGTTAATTCACTATGTCAGATGTGGAACAATGAGGTGACTTCTCCTCTCTCGTGTACCAGCGTTATTTCAATGGAGTTACACTTGAGTAAAGCTGGTATAGAAAAGCAGAGACTCCAGACGAATACAGGGCCTAAAAAACACAAGTGGGCTCTTACTCCCGGCGTGGTGGAGAAGGGACAATGTAGCCCACAGAGCTTGCAGCGAGTAGATGAGGAACACTTATGGAGCTACTCTCACCAGTAATCACTCTTCATCGTCATTTATTAATACTGCAATGGCAGCCACATGCCCAACGATGATTTAAAGGGCTCAGACGTGGTCTGAGGCCATTGCTCTAAGTGCCAACATGCACAAAGATACGGTCTTGCTGCATAGGGGGAGTGGTGTGTATGATGACCAATGTTGCATCTGATTCAAAGTGTAGAACTGGTGAGAGCTGCAGATTCCTGAGTTCCAATCCTGGCTGTAGCCATGGGTTTGGGCGAACACCCTTTTATCTCTCTGTGTCTTAGCTTCCGCATCAGAAAAATACAGCTAAGTATAAAAGGATGAAGTAGAAAAGAGTCAAATCCAGCCCTTTTGTTGGATCAGGCCCAATGCCACTGGCTTCGGTGGAGTTAAAAAGCCTCCTTGCAGCAAAGCTATATAGCTTTGAAGATCAAACAAACAAACAAAAGTAAAGCACAAAACCATTCTTATTGGGTTCATCTTAAAAGTCTGCTTGCCTAACACATCACCGAGGAAAGCACAGAACTGAGTAGCATGAAACAACCTTGTAATAGGAACCTGTAATATATTCCTATAAAATGAGACACACAGTGTACCCTGTCATTCATTTCTGGCTTCTGCTTTATCCATACGATGTACCTGTTTGTTTTTCCATGAGTAGATATGTGAGTGCAGCACAAGAGGAACAATAGAAGGAAGGGGACTATGAACATACTTTGGGTTCCTCGACCCCATGGTGAGGGCATATTGAGAATAGAGAAAGTAAGAGCAACCACAGGAAAATATTCTTGCCCTGCAATATCAGGTTTTAAGCTGACATTTGCAATAAGCAAAATCAAGTTTCTTGACATTGTTTTTCCCCAGGTTAGGTGATATTTGGACTTTTCTAAGGACCCAATCCTGTGATGCACTGACGGTGTGGGTGCACCGCACTTCACAATCTCAGACCTACAACAGTTAGTTAAGTCACTCAAGCCAATAAACCATTCAACTGCTTTAAATCTTTCAGATTTCCATTTTTGAACAAGGAATCTTTTTGCAATTGGAACTAGCCTCCATTAAAAATAAAGAATGCATTTAATTTGGTAAATGCTAGTTACCCTTGCAAAAACCTCCAAGGATGAAGAGTTTAGCATCTGTAGCTGGATCTGACTTCCTGTCCTTCAGTTTTCAGTCAATCTCTCTGATAATCTCTTTGTAGCTGCCAGTACCTGTTTGCAAAGCGGAGCAAAGATTAGGAAATTCATACGAGGTGATGATGGAGTCAAGGTATAAATAGATATTCTTTTCTTGCCAGACTGAGAACCCGATTCAGCAAGGTGCTTAACTTTAAGCACTTCAGCTGCCCCACTGAATTCAATGGGACTACTCAAGTACTTAAAGTTAATCATATGCCCAAGTACCTCCCCGAAATGGACCTGAAAAGGGTGGGGCATGGCATTTGGCAGTGGAAGAGGCTCCTAATGTGCCATTAGCTCTCAACTAGCAATGGAAACTTTTTCCTTCCTGTGCAGTTTAAGGATTTATGTGCAGATTTTTTTCCCCTTAGTAATTAATTTGAACCCCAACAGCGTGAAGATGGAAAGAAAAGGACCCTATTAAGACTTGATATTAAGTTAATAGCAGGTGACAGTGACTTCATCAAAACCCCTGTGCAAAACATCAAGTAGATGGAAATTTCAGTTCTGGTACATTACTCAGCTGAGTATCATCAGACCTGCTTACCAGGGTCACAACGATTATTTATACATTAAAAAAAGAGACTGTCCATCAAAAGTAGTAGAAAAGGCAGTTGCTGCTGCAGTATATTCATATAGTCGCACAAATCTAGGGGCTGTTTACATTAAATCAGCCTTCCTTTTGGGTATCACATCCATGATTCAAGGATGTCTTTCATGTGGGTTCCAACACACCCATAAGTTACTGTATTGGACTGTGAAATCTGACCAGTGTTTCCTGTTTATGGTGTATCCATAATTGAAGAACAAGGGAACAGCTGGTGCATAAATGCCCAGCACACTTAGATGAAAAGTAAAGGACTTGAGCAAATGTAACATGAACTAAAAGGAAACACTTTTCACTCCAAATATATTTGGTGGAATATATTGACCACAGAGTCAAATGTTGTGCTGGATTTTTTAAGAAGACTAAATCATTTTATTAATCATAATTTACAATAGTGCTTTACAAACATGAATTCACCCTCACAACACTCCATAACACAACACTGAGGTAGGTAAGCAATGTTATATCCATTTTAGAGATGGGGAAACTGAGGAAGAGAGCATGTGAGGGCCTGATTATCCTCTCACTTGCACTGGTTCTATACCATTAACTTCAATTGAGTTACAGTAACTCCTCACTTAGTTGTCCCGGTTAATGTTGTTTCGTTGCTGATCAATTAGGGAATATGCTCCTTTAAAGTTGTGCAATGCTCCCTTCTAATGTCGTTTGGCAGCTGCCTGCTTTATCCACTGCTTGCAGGAAGAGCAGCCCATTGCAGCTAGCTGGTGCGGGCTTGTAACCAGGGTGGACTGGCAGCCCCCTATCAGCTCCCCGCTCCCCTAAATTCCCTGTGCTGCAGCTGCCCAGCAGGCTACCAATTGCAGATTATCAATTGCTGGCAGTTCAGCTGTCCCTCCCCCCACTGCCATGTGCTGCTCCTGCCCTCTGCCTTGGAGCACCTCCCGGAGACTCCTGTTTGCTGTACAGGGGGAGAAGTGTGTGTGTGGGGGGGCGGCTAATGTCAAGGTGCCCCCTTAATAAAAATAAATTAATGGAGATATCCTATCTCCTAGAGCTAGAAGGGACTTTGAAAGGTCATTGAGTTGAGTCTAGCCCCCTGCCTTCACTCATAGGACCAAGTACTGATTTTGCCCCAGATTCCTTAGTGGCCCCCTCAAGGATTGAACTCACAACGCTTGTTTTAGCAGGCCAATGCTCAAACCACTGAGCTATCCATCCCCCCTTCTCTATATAGAGCAGGGAGGGGACACAGATGGAGAGAGACAGAGAGCTTGGGGCAGCAGCTGCTGTCTTAACTTCCTGATCCACTTAACAAGAGAATGCACTTAAGAGTAGATCAGCTTACTTAAAGGGGCAGTGTGCATCTCTCTCTCTCCCATACACAAAGTTCATGTCTGTCTCTGTCTGCTTTGCTGTCTCCCCTCCCTCATGTTCGTGCTGCCTTGTGTGAGAGGCTACATTAACAACAATGTGTTAACCCTTGAGGGCTCAGCTGAGTGCTAGTTCATCATTTAGCAGCAAGGCATTACCTGGGAAATATCCTACCCTCTTCCACCCTCTGACTTCACCTCCTCAACCAAGCTTCACAATCATCAAAGCTGTGAACAGTATTAAATTGTTTGTTTAAAATGTATACTGTGTGTATATCTATATAACATATAGTTTTTTGTCTGGTGAAAATTTCCCTGGAACCTAACCCCCCCATTTACATTAATTCTTATGGGGAAATTGGATTTGCTTAACATCGTTTTGCTTAAAGTTGCATTTTTCAGGAACATGACTACAACGTTAAGCGAGGAGTTACTGTACTCCTGTTTTGTGCCCATGTTAGCAAGAGAAGAATCAGACTCTAAGTGACTTGCCTATTGTCACTCAGTATGTCACTCACAGAACTGGCAACACAACTCGGTAGTCCTGACTTCCACTCTGACCACTAGACTGTACTCCCTTATATGACCAGGATTACTTAGATAGTTAGCCTTTTGGGACACTGACCTTATGTTGTGTGTTTGTACATCACTTAGTACAATGGAGTCTTGTTCAGGAGTTGGGATCCCAGATGCTACCATAATATAAATAGCACAAATATGTAATCTCCTGCTTCTGGGTGTTATCTGATTGTTACATGGTCACAATCTGTGGCATTCCACAACTGGCTATCCTAAGTGCAATGTGGTTTTTTTTTATACCTTCCTTGGAAGGTTTAGGTATCTGCAGCTGCTGGAAGACTCCAGACCTCTGATCGGATCTGAAAAGGCTGCCCCCATGTTTTCACTACTGAATCTCCCAGACAGCAAAGAAACATAGAAAATGTTACAGGAATATTGTAAATACAGGCATATCTTTACCTCTCTGTTGCTTCCTCCCTTCTGTGCCACACAGAAGCCAATTGGACAGTTCTGATTAATACAGTAATTATGCGGTTATTAAAAACAGTAATCATCCCAGAATTAGCCAGGGCTGTAAAAAATCCCATCAAAGGAAAATATATGGATGCTTTTAAATTGAGCATTACAATTGTCAGCATATGGAAGAAGTAAATTGACAAAAGAATTTTTAAGATCCCAGGGAAGCACTCCTAACATGTTAAGAGAAAATGGCCTTCTCAATCAGTAAGGAAGTTAGCACTGCACATTTAGCGAGATCCTGATTCACTCCTCTGGAGGATGCTAGTGGCTAAACAATAGCTATTAATGAAGAGCACCAGGTTTGCAACACGTGCGCTAGAAAGCTGTGCACCAAATGCTGGCCTCCGAGTAGTTTCTTCAGCCTTGCGTAGCTCCTTCCTTTCTGAGCCGGTTTTAATTTGTTATCAAAGTAATCGCTCGCTCCAGCTGGAGTCAGCAGTGTGTTTTATTGTTGGTAGGGCTGGCAAACTGTTCCCTTTGAATAGCATTCTGTAACAATCACCTGTTCTGCATCTGTGATGGTTTTCCAGGTGTCAGGAGGAAGTCTTTTCAGAAGAGAAACAGTGAAAGGAATATGCAGACAGTGCAGTTCTACAGCTCTTCAAATCTACATGTGTTTCATCAGCAACAAGCAATAGACAAAGGGAAGGAGAAAACAACCAAGGGGAGTTAAGAAACACAACAATGCAGCAGAATTATCTAGTTACTCCTGAACAATCTGGTTGCGTTAACTCAGCCATTTCTCAGTTTAATGCTGAGGGAGAGATAGCTCAGTGGTTTGAGCCTCAGTCTGCTAAACCCAGGGTTATGAGTTCAATCTTTGAGGGGACCATTTAGGGAGCTGGAGCCTTGGGGGAAAAAAAAAGCAAGGGACAGTACTTGGTCCTGCTAGTAAAGGCAGGGGACTAGACTCAATAACTTTTCAGGGTACCTTCCAAGTCTATGAGATAGGAATATCTCCATTTATTATTAGTACGAGGACTAACATAGAATAGCAGGAGATCATCTAGTCCAACCCCTGCTCACAGCAGCACCAATCCCCAACTAAATCATGGTCCCTCTTAGGATATAGTGTCATCATCAACATGGAGTATTCATTATACCATAGAGCTATAAATGTTTAGAGGCATATAGAACATGTGCAAAACAACTTGCTTATGTTGAACTCGGATCTAGTAAAAGTCCATGCATGGTGCAGTGGAGTTAAAGTTACAAATAGCTTCAGCGGAGAGGGAATATTCGCTTTGCTTATAGCAAAGTTTAACTCCATTATAAACTGGTTCCACGATGCGAGCTCCCAGGACAGTATCAGTTTTCAGCAACCCTGAAATGTTGCATTCTGGAGGGATTATCACCTCCCCCTCCTCCTTTGCTCAGAATGCAGGAAAGGAGTTGCTACTACCCCATAAAAGGAGGATTAAAGTTGGCTTCCAGTCTTTCTGCAACTGTTCCAAGGAAAGAGGCATTATTACACCACACTGGGAGCACACATAATATTCCAGAAGCCCCCTGCAAGTATCAGCCACCTCTGGGCTCATTCCTGCTGAGCACTCTACTCCCAATCCAGCAAAGCACTTAAGTACATGCTTAACTTTAAGCATGTGGAATGTCCCAATGCCTTCAGTGAACTACTCTTTCCATTGACTTTAAAAGGAATTTGATTGAGCCATATATTGCACAGAAAAACAAGACTACTTTAAAAGAAGGTTAGAATCATAGAATTGTAGGATTGGCAGGGACCCCGAAAGATCATCTAGTTCAGTCCCCTGCACTCATGGCAGGAGTGAGCATTATCATTCTAGACCAGGGGTCGGCAACCTTTCAGAAGTGGTGTGCCGAGTCTTCATTTGTTCACTCTAATTTAAGGTTTCACATGCCGGTAATACATGTTAACGTTTTTAGAAGGTCTCTTTCTATAAGTCTATATTATATAACTAAACTATTGTTGTATGTAAAGTAAATAAAGGTTTTCAAAATGTTCAAGAAGCTTCATTTAAAATTAAATTAAAATGCTGATTTTACACTGCCAGCCTGCTCAGCCCGCTGCCAGCCTGGGGTTCTGTTCACCTAGGCCGGCAGCGGCATGAGCGGGGCCTGCGGCCGGGACGCCGGCTGGCAAGGGGCCAGCAGCCAGGACCGCAGACCTGGGGTGGGTTCAGGGGTCAGGGCAGAGGAATGGGGGCTGTGGGGGTGCAGGGCAGAAGGCTGGGTGTGTGGGGGGGAGCTCAGGGGTCAGGGCAGAGGGCTGGGGGTGTGTGGAGGTGCAGGGCAGAAGGCTGGGTGTGCGTGGTGGGGGTTCAAAGCAGAGGGCTGGGGTGCTCGGCTCGTGGAGGTGCTCCCAGACCCCTGCCCTAAGTGGCTCAGGGCAGGGGGCTGGAAGGGATATGCCCTGTTCCACCCCCTTCCCCAAGGTCCCGTCCCTACCTCTTCTCAGCCTCCTTTACGGAGCAGGGAGCATGCTGCCGCTCGGCTCTGCTCCGCTATGCTCCCCCCCCTCGCAATAGCGATCAGCTGATCGGTGCAGGGAGAGGGAGGGGGAGGAGGAGGAGGGGCAGGAAAGCACCACGCTGGGGGAAGAAGCGGGGAAGGGAGGGAAGCTTGGCTGCCACAGGACCAAGCTTCTGCCTCCTGTCCCCACAGGGGAGAGCGGTGGGGCGGGGGCGGGGGCTGAGTGGGGCTGAGGGCCGGGACCTCAGCAGCGTGCCACTCAAAATCAGCTTGCATGCCGTGTTTGGCACACGTGCCGTAGGTTGCCGACCCCTGTTCTAGACCATCCCTGACAGGCGTTTTTCTAACCTGCTCTTAAAATATCTCCAATGACAGAGATTCCACAACCTCCCTAGGCAATTTATTTGAGTGCTTAACTACCCTGACAGTTAGGAAGTTTTTCCTAATGTCGAACCTAAACTGCCCTTGCTGCAATTTAAGCCCTTTGCTTCTTGTCCTATCCTCAGAGGTTAATGAGAACAATTTACCTCCTTCCTCCTTTTATGTACTGTACTTGAAAACTGTTATCATGTCCCCTCTCAGTCTTTTCTTCTCCAGGGTAAACAAACCCAATTTCTTCAGTCTTCCCTCATAGGTCATGTTTTCTAGACCTTTAATCTTTTTTGTTGCTCTCCTCTGGACTTTTTCCAATTTGTCCACATCTTTCCTGAAATGTGCCCCCCAGAACTGGATACAATCCTCCAGTTGAGGCCTAATCAGCATGGAGTAAAGCAGAAGAATTACTTCTCGTGTCTTGCTTACAACATTCCTGCAAATAAATCCCAGAATGATATTTGCTTTTTTTCCCTACAGTGTCACACTGCTGACTCATATTTAGCTTGTGATCCACTATGGCCCCCAGATCCCTTTTCACAGTACTCCTTCCTAGCAAGCCATTTGCCATTTTATAAGTGTGCAACTGATTGTTCCTTCCTAGGTGGAGTATTTTGCATTTGTCCTTATTGAATTTCATCCTATTTGCTTCAGACCATTTCTCCAGTTTATCCAGATTATTTTGAATTTTAAATCCTATCCTCCAAAGTGCTTGCAACCCTCCCAGCTTGGTATCATCCGCAAACTTTATAAGTGTACTCTCTATGCCATTATCTAAATAATTGATGAAGATATTGAACAGAACCGGACCCAGAACTGATCCCTGTGGAACCCCACTTGATATACCCTTCCAGCTTGACTGTGAACCACTGATAACTACTCTCTGGGAATGGTTTTCCAAGCAGTTATTCACCCATTTTATAGTAGTTCCATCTAGGTTGCATTTCCCTAGTTTGTTTCTGAGAAGGTCATGCAAGACAGTATCAAAAGCCTTACTAAAATCAAGATATACCACATCTACCGCTTCCCCCCTATCCACAAGGCTTGTTACCCTGTCAAAGAAAGCTATTAGGTTGGTTTGACATGATTTGGTCTTGACAAATTTATGCTGAATGTTACTTATCACCTTATTAATTAAGCAATGAATTTGCAAATACCTAGAAAATATTTGCTCCATTTTTTCCCCCATGTACTGAAATTAAGATGACTGGTCTGTAATTCCCGGGTTGTCCTTATTTCCCATTTTATGGATTGGCACTATATTTGCCCCTTTCCAGTCCTCTGGAATCTCTCCTGTCTTCCATGACTTTTCAAAGATAATCACTAATGGCTCAGATGTCTCCTCAGTCAGCTCCTTGTATATTCTCAGATGCATTTCATCAGGCCCTGGTGACTTGAAGTCATCTAACTTGTTTAAGTAATTTTTAACTTATTCTTTCCCTATTTTAGTCTCTGATCCTACCTCACTTTATCATAGAATCATAGAATATCAGGGTTGGAAGGGACCTCAGGAGGTCATCTAGTCCAACCCCCTGCTCAAAGCAGGACCAATCCCCAACTAAATCAAACCCCAACTTTCACTGGCATTCACTATATTAGACGTCCAATCACTGCTAACCTTTTTGTTGAAAACTGAAATAAAAAGTCATTTAGCACTTCTGCCATTTCCACATTTTCTCTTATTTTTCCCTCCACATTGAGTAATGGGCCTACTCTGTCCTTGGTCTTCTTCTTGCTTCTAGTTGTAGAATGTATTTGTAGAATGTTTTATTTTTACCCCCTATGTCTCTAGCTATTTTTATCTCATTTTGTTACTTGGCCTTTCTAATTTTGTCCCTACATACTTATGTTATTTGTTTATATTCATCCTTTGTAATTTGACCTAGTTTCCGCTTTTTGTAGGACTCTTTTTTTTTGAGTTTCAGAACATTGAATATCTCCTGGTTAAGCCGGGATGGTCTCTTGCCATACTTCCTATCTTTCCTACGCAGTGGGATAGTTTGCTCTTGTGCCCTTAATAATGTCTCTTTGAAAAACTACCAACTCTCTTGAACTATTTTTACCCTCAGATTTGCTTCCCATGGGATCTTACCTACCAACTCCCTGAGTTTGCTAACGTTTGCCTTCTTGAAATCCAAACACTGGAACACAGTTCACTCTAGTGGTCACAGATACTTCTGTCTGTTCCTCCCAAACTACTGCCCCATCCCCTCTAACTGGTCCTTCTCCCAGTCCTGTCCTATTTCCAGCACTGGCTCTTTATCCCAGTTCCATTCTCATCGCCTATCCACTCCAAGTCTCAGGTTTCTCATTCCAGTCTCACTCCCCCTGCCCAGCCAGTTTCAGGTCCCTTCTCTCAGCTCCTCATCTGATCTGTTTTCCCCCTCTCCTTTGGCCTCCAGTCATCCCTCCTTGCCACCCTCTCCAACTGGTCTCTATTCTCTCCTATCTGCCAGTCCACAAACTTTTGGGCACCAGAAGACAACCACTGAAAGCACAAAGGAGACAGTCTTCATATGCTCAGTTCACGTGCCAGGCTGAACAGTTTTAGCTGAAACTCCGCCCACCCATCAAAAACAACAACAACAACAAAGACCAGCCTAAAGCAGACATGCAGGGTGGAAGATTGAAGGCTTTACATTTGGCAAAATTATAAAAAGTTTAAAACAGAACATATAATAGGAAGTGTCAAGCAACCTTAATATCAAGTAGTGGTACCAGCTCTACCTATAATAATCAGCATTATTCATTTGTTATGCTGCCTTAAGTATACTTGGTAGTTTACAGTGCAGATAATTGCAGATTCCCTGCCCATATGAGCTTAGGGCCATGATGCTGTAAATTGCAACCTCTGCACCCATGTGGAGCATCTTGAAGGCTTGGGGATTTTGCCTGGCCCTTATGTGGGCGGAGGTTACAAGGAGTGTGTGAACTGCTCTCTCTGGGGGCTGTGCTTAGCATGCAGGATCCAACTCTAAATGAAAACAAGAACAAAACAGAAAAAAGCACAGAGGACCAGGAGTGGGGAAGGCTAAATACATGGTTCCTTGGGAGGTGAGTACACGTGTCTTGAAGATATTAACATTTTATTTTTTTAAATATATAGAGTGGCTATAGGTCTCCCCTGAAACACAGCCCACTCCGGCAATAACACCAGCCTCAACACGTCGACTGTGTGCTTCCCCAACAACGGTGTCCATGCTCCTTCCATACCCCTACACATACAGTTTTGCATCTTTTGTCATTTTTGACTTTGGTAACACTGTAGCTGGGTGGAGCTGGCAGCGACAAGGCACCAGGTTCAATATCTATGGGTTCCTTTTTAACAATACAAAATAGAACTGGCTCGAGCCCCCACCCAGTAACCTGGAAAAATTACACATCACTCCTCGGTGCAACTACAGGCAGTACTTCCGCTCTCCCAAGCCCCGAGCCTCTGTGTTGAAAACAAAATGTTAATAAAAAGGGGAAAGCAACCCAGCATTAATTTGGGAAAACACCACAAGCATGACTCAGAAGCGTATGTCCATGAGTTAAACACCCACCCTGGAGTATATTGGGCAGTGTCTTTTGCCTCGGGTTCTCACCTTGCAGTGAGAAAGTCCAACAAACAAAACTTCCTTCAACATTTTGCTCCCCTCTCCCTTCACCGCACCCCACTCACAGTTGTTGTCCTTGGTCAGTGAAGATCCAGAGTTCAGAAGTGTATTTATGTGAGTTCATGTCCCACCTGGGGAGAAGAGGGAAAAAGCACGTGAACTCACTCTACTGTTGGTCACTCTGTCACCGCTTACTCCACCCTGGACCCTCTGTGCTGTGACCACTGGGGTGTCTTTAGGTCCCACCACTTAACACAGCTCTCAGTGATTTCTACTGTTAGTGGGGGGAACCTCACTATTAGTGCAGGCTGGTCAGTCTCTTTCACCAGAGACACTGTCCCATCACAGGTCTAATGCTTAGGCCTGGTTATCAGTTATTTCAATTCTAGAGATTCACAAGAATAGACTCTCAACTGAAGCTTTGTCAGCTCTACCATTACACAGTGGAGAGGGGGACAGCCAAAGAGGGGGATCTGCAGGCAGAGCCCACACCACCAGGTAGAAACACATATTCCCACCCTCTCTTCTCTCCACTGTGCTTTGGTACTCCTACCCCTGCTTAATGAGTGCAGTTGAGGGCACTCAATCAGGGCATGCCAATTACAGTTCTGCTCCCCTTGATTCACACAACAAAGATAAAGCCACTTTGTTACCCCTGAACCCAATAACAAAGTGACTTGCAATTAGGGTGACCAGACAGCAAGTGTGAAAAATTGGGACGGGGGTGGGGGGTAATAGGAGCCTATATAAGAAAAAGACCCAAAAATCGGGACTGTCCCTATAAAATCGGGACACCTGGTCACCCTACTTGCAATCCAGCACCCACCAAAAGTGATCATTTGGGCAAAGCAGCTCCATTATGCTGCGCACCTAGGCAGAGTGGGTGTGTCTATATAAACAAGGTCCGTTCATGAAGTCTTTTTCCCCAGCTCATCACTAGATGTCAGGGGAGAGCTCAGTCAGACCCTGCTTACATCTTGATACTTGATAGCCTTCTTAAAGTCCTCAGCTACTGAAGTCAATCGATTAGGTGAATCTCAACTTCCATTGAAAAGAACAGTATGGTCCTAGCCCCTGCAGTTGCAGTGAAAAGCCTGAAATTGTGACCTGAGTCCATTTGAAAGTGTCAGAAACCAGAAGTCCAATAAAAAGAGCTGCAAATGAATTCTTTTTTTCCTAGATCTCATGATTTTTAAGCCAATCCAATGATTTTGGGGACCTAACTCTTTATTTTTGAATACCTGGGGTTGGCAATAAATCCCCTTTTTGAGCTGGTCAACAGCCTTTCCACCTCCTCCTGAAGACCCTCATCTATCATGACACCTACAATTCATGATCTAGTTACTGAATAGGGACTAGGCAAAGGGGCAACCGGGGATAATGTAATGAATTACAAAAAATCTGATTCCTCCCGACAATGTGGCCAGTTGCCACTTACCCACTTCACTTGCAAGCTGTACCCTTTCTTCCTATCTTTTACCTGTTTGTTCATTGTCTTTTTGACTTGTGAGGTCTCCAGGGTAAGACTGTGCCTATTTGACATGCGTACAACCCCCGGTACATGGCGGGTACTGGCGGAAACAAGTAAAACAAGACACTTGATAGATGGGCCACTGTGCTGAATTCCTATTTAATAAATCATGGACAATAGGGCTCCTTGAAGAATTAGAGTAGATAACTGTGGCAATAATGGATATAGAGGATGTAATAACACATTTATAACAGTGTATATAATGGCTAAGGTCTGTGTGACATTTATCTTTGCGAAACCACGAGGAATGATAACGCTTGAGTGGAAGAGCCATGAGTGAGTTATCAAGTCTGTCCTCACAAGTGAAGATAAAGGTCATAACAAAGAACAGTTATCAGCTGGTGCACACAATGAACATTGCTTTTCTGTGTTAAGGTCCATTGTAACCATTCTCAGACACCTCCTTAAAGCATTGTTTCTTCTTTTTCTTTTTTAACCTACAATTTAAGATAAAAAAAATGTGGGGTTAAAGGAGAGTGCTTCACAAAATACACTCTGGTGATTTGAAAATTCTCTCTCATTATTCCTTCTGAGTTTCATTCAGAGGAGCCTCATCATCTACCTTCCAACTTTCTGTGTGTGTGGGGGGGTCTTCCTTGGCCCCTTCCTTTTTCTCTCTAAACACCTTGTCACTGGATAGTCCCATCTGTAAAAACAACTTCAACTATCATTGCTACGTAGACAACTCACATATCTACCTCTCCATTCCTCTCCTTCTGTCCGTATTACAATTTAAATCTCTCTTTTTGACATCTCATGAATGTTCCACCAATGGCTTAAGCTCAACATGGCCAAAACTCTTTGTTTTTTCCTCCAAACCCTCCTCCTCACCTCCTTTCTCAGTCACAATGGATATAATAGATGTTGCTATTATAATGTAAGAAAAGATACTGGAGACTGTTTATGTTACAGTAAACACTTCACTGAACTTGTTGCTGAGAAATATGCAGAGAGGTGTTGCTGGCTTGTTTGCCTGGCTCCAAGTGCCATAGCAGTGTACTTCTGCTGATAAGACTCACCACATAATAATTCCCCCCATACAACACTATGGGTAACTTTACTCCAACTTCCAACTTTTACTCCAAAGTTCTTGTTATCATTACAATATACAATTTCACCATCCTCCTTTGTCGCTCAGACCTATTATCTGGATTTCATCTTCAACTTAGCCCTCTATTTAGATGCTCATATCCAAGCCATATCTAAATCTTTCCACTTCTTCCTTCATAAAATCTCGACGATCCAGCCTTTTCTCTTGATCCATGGAGATAAAACACTTGTCTAGGCCTTTACTATCTCAAGTTTCAACTATGGCAGAGTCCTCTTCTCTGAGGTTGACAAGTCCCATCTTGCCCCACTTACATTCATTCAAAATGCTGCTGCAAGGATCATATTCCTGGCTAATCACTTTGGCCATGTCACTCCTCTCTTTGCATCCCTCCAATGGTTCCCCTAGCTCCATTACATCAAACATGAAGTATTCATCTTCAGTTTTAAGGTCCCTCATGACCGTACCTGATGAACTTATCTCTTCTATGCTATTGGTATGTGGAGTTCTGACTCCACTCTGCCAGCGATAATTATCTTCATTTTACCTTTGTTACATTTTCAAACATCTTCATGCTTTCTCTCATGACATCTCCTAATAGGGTTATCTGGTGACAATTTTATAATGTGAAGGATGTTTTATGGTCTATGTTATGTTGGCGCTTAATTCCTGCACACTTCCTGGTGGACAGAGCAGAATATATCACCTGGTTTGCAAGTGGAATTTCTGTTCTGTGGGAAATTCAAACATTTCAAAATCTGTTTTTTTCCCTTTTCATTTGATCAAAAAGTTGAAAATCTGACATTTCTCATAGAACAGTTCAGAAAAACAAACATTTTATTTCAATAATGTTGAATCATTTTATTTTTATATTGACAAAATATTTTAAAGCTTTTTATTTTGATAATGTTGAAATGATATAAAAGAATGGCTAAACAAAAATGATATATATAAAATATTATAATATAAACATCAAAATGAAATGAAACAAAACGAGAAAGTCAAAAGAATTAATCTGGACACACTCCTACAGAGCAGTGGTTCTCAACCTATTTACCATAATGGGGCACCTCTGCAGTTCTCTCTGTGTTATGTGGCTGCGGGTTGAGAACCACTGAGCATTTACTTAAAAATCAACATGTTGCTATGAAACATTTAGATTTCTGAAATTGCAGTTTCTGAAAGAAAACTCTTCCCTCAATTTTTTTTCAAACAGCTCTAGTGCACATCCTAAAGTCACCATAGTAATCAATTCACTGTTTGGCAAGGTACTAAGAAATGACTAGGTATAGAAACTGAAATACGCTCCCGCCCACTGAGGGTAGTTCCTAGAGGGTGGCATGACAGAAGCTGGCACTGCTGTCATCCATGTAGTGGGTACTTTGTAGCTAGAAGGCATCAATTTCTAGAGCTGCCATTATAGCACCATTCATGGGTATCAGATTCATTAAAGTATTTTAACAGGTATTACCACTGTTTCTGAGCACAATGCTTTGAAGGGCAGAAAAGACATGGTTTCATGGATTTGGCTGGATATCATGTATAGGTTGGTAGCATATTTAGTCAGACCTGAGAAATGACTCTTCCTTTTCCTTCGAGTAAACACGTACATTGTACATTGGTGATTGTAGCAAATTAAGGTATTAATAGTGCCTGCAATGTGGGCTTGTGAACTTATAACCTGGCTGCTTACTTATCCATCTTCTACAATTCTCAATTTTTATTTGCTCTTTTATTTGCTGTTTGCTTTACTATCCTCCCTCACTCTGCTTTTGCTGGAAGGCATCATTTTTCCTGCTCATGTTGTGTTTGTTCTTCTATTTGTTTATAAATCGTTTCCCCATTTTCCTGAATGGGTCTGTGTCTTATTTATCATGTAAAATTAATTAAAAAGAGGCTTATTTATTATTTTAAACCCAGCTTGAACCTTTGCCCAGACTAGAATGGAAGGAGAAGTTTTTGCTTTATTCCTTTAGGGGTTTGAAAAAGTTGGGTTGGCTTTTAATACACCTCTACCCCGATATAACATGACCCAATATAACATGAATTCAGATATAATGCGGTAAAGCAGTGCTCGGAGGGGAGGGGGGCCTGTGCACTCCGGCGGATCAAAGCAAGTTCGATATAACACGGTTTCACCTATAACACGGTAAGATTTTTTGGCTTCTGAGGACAGCGTTATATCAGGATAGAGGTGTACATGATCAATTACTTTTAACTGTTGATTAGTTTGTGCAGGATGGGAAATGGAAGAACCAACCAACACAAAATAGATAATTTTTGTCATAGTTCCAAGCTTGTCAAATCCAAGAACTACTAGGAATATTGACAGAGCATGTTTTCACATGATTTCTAGACTGACTTTAAAACACCAAAATGGTTCAGCTAAGGTTTATAATTGTTATTAAGGAGGTGCTGGTAGCAACTCTCAAAGCTGAGTTCTATTTTTCACTTAAAGAAGGAAATCAACATCTTTGTTTTCATGAAAAATATAGCATATCCTCCTTGAACTTACAGCACTTACTCCTTGAGTACTGAATTAACTTTCTGAAAAATTATAAATACATTTGTTAATTAGCTTATGAGTTAAAATTAATTTTAAAATGGGTCTTTTAAAACACGTAGACTCTATGTCAGTCTTTTCTTTGTCCCGAATGACCTTAACAAGGGAATAGAGAAAACACTTCAAGCATCACACACAGTTAACGTTTATTGAAAGCTTGTGCACAAGCTACATTTTGAAGAAATTAGATTGTAATTAAGCTAAGTTATTAACTATTGTATCTGATTGATGTTGACTTGAGGCTTATTGTAGCGCCCACAAGTATTACACAGTGCTTATGCCAGGCCATTGGAACATCACATGTAACTCAACCAATAACCATCCTTCTTCTCAAGCTAATTTGCATGCAACAACTCTGTTGGTTGTAAGACTCTGTAATATGAGGAAGATAGGACACGTGTATCAAGAGTTCTCATTGGAAAATTACTTGGGTCAACTGTCACAGCTCTTTAAAATTTCATGGCTGCCTTGACAAGCTTCCTATGTGTCAAGATACCAGGTCAAAGGCATAGGGCCGGCCTTAAGGGTGGGCGACCTGGGTGCCTGCCCAGGGTGCCATGATCAGGAGGGTACCGTGGTGAAGAGGCAAGGGGGGGAGGGATAGCTCAGTGGTTTGAGCATTGGCCTGCTAAACCCAGGGTTGTGAGTTCAATCCTTGAGGGGGGCCACTTGGGGATCTGGGGCAAAATCAGTACTTGATCCTGCTAGTGAAGGCAGGGGGCTGGACTCGATGACCTTTCAAGGTCCCTTCCAGTTTAAAAAGAAAAGGCTCGGGCTCCCCGTCGCTACTTGTGGAGCACTTGCCTCCCTGCTCCTGAGCAGAGGCCCCCTGCTTGCTGCCCCAAATGGTTTCCTAGCGCAGCTCCTAGTCCTGTCTCCACACTCTATGAGCCAGCAGGATCTTCCTCAACACTCCCCCACCCCACACCCTCTGGGACTGTCCCCAGTCTGGGCCCTTCCTCCTTCCATGGGTGGCCTGAATGAAAGTGATGCCACCCAATGGAAGGCAAGCGTGGCATCTCGGCTGGACAATGGGAGCCGGAAGTTGCCAGCCTCTTCTGTGTAGGAAAGGGAAGGGAGCTGAAACTGCAGGGGAAAGAGACAAGTAATTTTGGGAGAGTCCTTACCCCAGCTCCTGGGGGCCCATCCCTGTTCCCTCAGGTCCCAGCCCCCCTGCATGCCCATCCAGCTCCCAGGGGGCTGCTCCCTCTGCCCCCTAGGTCCAAGTTCTCTGATCCCCCCCCCATGTTCCCCACTTCTCATGGTGTCCCACAGGTCTTTGAGGTCCCCTTCCTCCATGCTGCACTCTGTCCCTCAGTTCTCCATGCTCCCCAGCTCTCAGAGGTTTCTCCTTTTCCTTGCTCATCCCAAAGGGAGGTGTCAGTGAGGGGGTTGGGGGTATTTCAGGAGTGAAGCTTCCAACATCACCACCCACCCAGCTCCGGTGTTTGCATTTTAACCTCCCCTCTCTGCCCCTGATAACTCACCTTCCCTGGGACTGAGATTGGGTACTTGAATATTGCAGATGTTCAGTACTGGGGTGTGGGGAGAGGTCTGACCTTCTGGTTCACCCAAGTCACTGCTCCATCCCCACACCAGTGAGATTCTATCTGAACTCCTCTGGTTCCATCTCCCCTTTCTGGGGTTCTCAGGTTACCATGCTCCCCTGTCACCACAGCCCTCTGGTGCCCTCCTGTCGTTCCACCTCCCCTTGGGCTGCTGACCTGTCATGGGGAGCCCGGGTTGGCAGCAGGGGGCAGGGGCACCAAAATACAAATTTGCCCAGGGCGCTATTTGCCCTAAGGCTGGCCCTGCATAGGTGGTCTTGCCTAGTGGTTGGAGCAGGAATCAGCATCCAAATGCCAGAGTCAGGGGGCGAGACAGAGTCAGAGCCAGAAGCAGAAGACAGGAGCAGAGATGGTTCAGAGGCAGAAGTGAAGGTGGGACAGGGCTGGAACAAAGCCATGTGCACAGTAGGGTCTATGCTGGAGCGAAGCTTGGTGCAGCGCAGGGTCTAGGGTGGAGCAGGGCAGGAGCAAGGGTTGGAGTGAGGAAAGTAAAGGGGGACAGAGAATGCATGGCCATGTGCATTGAGCAACCAGCAAGCTATTGCTTCTGCTGGGCTGAAGAAGTGACCTGCTAGCTTCGTCCGGCAGGGTGGTCCATCAGGCAGCCGAGCTGACTTGCCAGGCTGCAGGGCATTGGAGGTGCCACAAACTGTGGGGACTACTTCAGTCACGTGTCTGGGCAGAGTTCCTCTGGGCCATGTCCAATGGCTCCCTGGATGCCTTTGAGAAATGGTGGGTGCTGTCCAGAGTTCTCTGCTCTGTGTCCCTTTCTGGATCCCTGATTTTGAACTTGTGACTCCCACTCCCATTCCTCTTGTTGATTAGTTGTCCCCCATGCTTAGTTGATGCCTGGGTCCAGTGGCTCCTCCCCTTAAACTGAGGGGAAGGGCCTTTAGATGTGGGCAGGCCCACACCCGCCCATCCCCAGTGCTTCAATAGCTGCAGGGCCTTGCTCTTAACACCATGGCAATGCTGTCTTGATTCCCCTGTGCATTGAGGCAGTACTGGAAGCAGGAATACAGGGAGAAACTTTAAAGCAGAGGCAGGTTGAGACTCAGGTATTGAGCTCCCTTGGTTCTCCCTTCACACTAACCCAGCCCTCTTAACCAATAAATCAATTTAAATTTAGGCCCAGATTGACCAGTAGGTTTTCGCTGCTTTGCATTGTTTTAACGACGCAAAATGTCTGAACTCAGCTTCACTGGCTGGTGCTCTCTGGCTGCTTTTAGCATACCAAGGAATGTGCTCTTAAAAATGAAACAAATGATTTAAGCTTAATGCTACAAGCCTTTAAATCATTAGAAATATCACATGGGAACGTTCTCTTTGGGAGTCTTGTTTAGCATTTGTGGATGAAATTTGTAATAAATAATAAAAAAAGTAAGGAAATCCCAAAAGATAAACTATGTGAATGTGGAGTTTAGATGTATCAGCCACTTTAGGGAAAAACAAACAAAAAACATTACAGTAATTATCCCCAAGCCAAGCATTGTGAACCCAACAAATTCAGAATTAAGGTGATGCATAAAAGAAATCCAAATATTTTAAAAAGAACAGGAGTACTTGTGGCACCGTAGAGACTAACAAATTTATTTGAGCATAAGCTTTCGTGGGCTAAAACCCACTTCTTCAGGTTCATAGAATGGAACATATATTGAGGAGATATATATACACATACAGAGAGCATGAAAAAGTGGGAGTTGTCTTACCAACTCTGAGAGGCCAATTAAGTAAGAGAAAAAAAACTTTTGAAGTGATAATCAAGCTAGCCCAGTACAGACAGCTTGATAAGAAGTGTGAGAATACTTACAAGGGGAGATAGATTCAATGTTTGTAATGGCTCAGCCATTCCCAGTCTCTATTCAAGCCTAAGTTGATTGTATCTAGTTTGCATATCAATTCCAGCTCAGCAGTTTCTTGTTGGAGTCTGTTTTTGAAGCTTTTCTGTTGCAAAATTGCCACTCGCAGGTCTGTCATTGAATGACCAGACAGGTTAAAGTGTTCTCCTACTGGTTTTTGAATGTTATGATTCCTAATGTCAGATTTGTGTCCATTAATTCTTTTGCGTAGAGACGGTCCGGTTTGGCCAATGTACATTTTAAAGTAAGAAATAGATAGTTAAGACACCTGAACAACCTGTGGTGATGTCATTAGAGGACAAATATATGAAAAACACCACCACCACCTAATGTGACTTAGAACATCAGTTTAATCACATCTGGAGATACACACACTAAACAAATCTTAATCAAAATGTTATGGTTATTGCATGACGTCACTACAGGACCACCCATTGCTCCTAAAAGCAAAACCTGGCCCAGTGCCTCTGAATGATTCACAGACAGGCAGTCGATAAGCTACAAAACAAGATGCCCACTAGGACTCTGCAGGTGTGGGGACAACAGCCAGGAAAAAAAAAAAAGATTCCTCGAGGAAAGCCTTTAAAAAACTCTCTTCACAACGTGACTTAAAAAAAAAAGCCCAGTACATTCTAAAGATCTGGGACTGAAGGCAAAAGTGTGACTGCACCTTTAATTTCTATAGTCTAATTTGCATAGCTGAGTTTATAGGATGGCCTTAGGCTTTAGGCTTAGTCAGTGCTCCCAAAGGTGGTAATTCACACCTCTGCAGAGGGACTATGTGCCAATTAAAGGATCAAAATAGGGCTTAAGTGAGACTTGAGTGGTTCACCAGGCCTTGCACAGGAGTGAATTCTACCCTGAAAGAAGAGATGAGGCTAGGTTCATCCCAGCATCTATGCCAGCAGCTGCCAACGTAGACCATAGTGGAAACCCCAGGTGGTGGGAAGTCTGCTCAGGACTGTAAAATTCACCTGTAGTGGGAGTTCAGTTGAGTCCACTGACAGCTGTAGGGGGAGAAAGTGATCACTCTTCATGCCTACCCCATTCTCTTCTTGTGTGGATGGGGTGAGAGAGAAAGTAAGCTACTGCAGCCCTTGAAGAAGTTCAGCTTAGCTTCTCTCTTACATATGGCTAGTGAGAAGGGGAGTCAAGGCTCCACCCCTCCTGATGATCCCCCCTGCCCTCTCTCTCACATGAGGTTGCTCTCCACACCAGACTTAAGATCTGGGTAGATCAGACTTGGCCAAGCAAGTGTGATCTTACTCCCTTTATTCCCCTCTTCCCTAGCATTGCAATGCCAGGAGGTTGGAGTTACTAAAGCCAAGTGCTTCATTGAAGTACAACACATTAGTGCGGACTGTCCCCAGCAAAGGGTTAATTGAGATGCAGCTGGGTATGGGAGGATTTTTTCTTGCTAATGACTGTCTCATTGGTGGTGAAGGGCAGAGTGCGGAGAGAGAATCTCGGTACTTTTCCAATTTTACTATAAAACTCATTTTATTTCTACACCAACTAGCTCTCCCCACACCAGGCCTCCACTCCCTAGGCAGAGTACTAGCAGTGCCCACAAATGCCTGTTAAAATAAAAATTTCTGTTCCATTAAACATATGAAAAATATGTTGCATTGAATACAGTTGGCTTGGGAAATCTGTTTTTATCCATTCTAACCAATCGCCCATACTAACTGCAGCTGCCACAAGTGACATGGAATCTATTTTCTACTGAAACAGTGATTTTCTTTCAGTGCATATAGACCAGAGCTGTACAGCGTGCTGGTCCTAGGTCAGGAATAGCTGCATGATGTGTTTCAGTGTGGTACATGGTAACCTTCACCTATACTGGCAAGTAGTTCCCCTGTGTGCAGGTTGAGAAGGATCTTAACTTTTCAAGGAGTAGTTAGCAAGTGACACCATCTGGCCATTGATGTGGTGGTGTAGCCGAAGAAGGTCCCGGTGTTCAAAGATCCTAGTTGCCTGCCTGCTTTGCATATAGTGAGTAATCTTCAGGGTCACACCTCTGTGCTCATGATGGAGAATTGTGGCCCCATGGCCTAGATGAGACAGAAATTCCCAAATTCTAATCTGGCCTCTAATGCTTTTTTCCCCCCTGTGCCCTTGGCAAGACATTGAATCTCCCTGCCTCACTTTCCCCTTTTGGAAAACAGATGGAATGTTACTTATCTCTCTAACATGGATGGCTACGCAGAGTAATTAATTCATTGATCAGGTTCAGCACAGGCATAAAGAAGTCAGTGGAGTTGCCCACACTTAACCCAGCAGTGATTTCAATTCAGTATTTGCCAAGTGCTCTGAAGATGAAAAGTTCTAGGTTTCCACTACAGATTGGGACAGCTGCAATCTGCTCTGTGTACACAAATTTGATTCAGAACCCAGGTTCCAATTCCCTTCTTGGTCAGGGTGAGGACAATGCTTCCACAGAGAGTTTTGCAGTTTAGCCATGTTTTGTTGGAACAGCTAGGATTAATGATCAGAGAGATAGCTATTTCCTGATGCAGTCATGTTTGGGAGAAACAGCTGTGACTACATTGTTTATTATTTAAAACAAAAAATCTAGAGTCAGATCCATATTTTCAAACATGGCTACTGATTTCAATTTCAACTAGGCAGCATCTTCCATCGGAAAACTGGTCCGCTGGAAATATTCCATGTGAGGGACGAAGCACTTCCGAAGAAGGCCATTACCCTTAGCTCCCACTGACTTCTCAGCATCTCATAGGGTTGACCCTGACTCACCAAGTCTTCTCTGGGTCAATAGCATCTGAAAGCTTGTTTTCCTTTTATAGCTAATTTGTTGACCTGTGTGCAGTGAACTGTGGTTTCAGATCCAGTCTTTAGCTGATAGAAATGCACTGCCATTGGAGTGGAGTTCAAGGCTGTGTCAACAGAGAGGAGCTCTGGAGACTGGACTGGACTGCATCCCCACTCCTTGCAGTGGCCCCTACCGGTCAGGATGGCAGCACTCTAGGGCTGCCAATTGCCTGAGTTCCTATGAACAGAAATGGCAGTTTCTAGTTCTGAAGCAGGTATTCACCTATGCCAAGAGCTGGCATCTAATGCACAGTTTAGCAGGTGCTGCACCCCTCTCTCAATAGTCAATTACCGCTGGGCATTCGTTACCTGCATTTCCAGGACTTTCAGGGGGCTTTATAATATTTTTTTGTTGCCTCAGTGAAGTGAAAACCATTTAGTTACCTGCTAACATCAGCCAGATGCGTTGCAGCAGCATGGTACTGGGGAAAACCCCAGCTACTATAGAGCCTTCTCCAGTGGTATGCAGGTCAATGGGACATTCTGAGCTAGATGTGTGCTGGATAAGCATCCAGTTAGGGCTCATGAATGCAAAACTCTATTGGAAAAACCCACAGAGCCAACTGCACTCATGGCAGGCTCTAGGTAGGTGCCAAGTCATTAGCCATACAGTCCTTCCTTGCTTTTTGGCACCTTCTTTTGCCGCTCATCTTGCGGCAAAGCAGCAATAAGGAGCAAGGCTTCGCAGCCTCATAGACTTTAAGGTGAAAAGGAACCATTATGATCATCTAGTCTGAGCTCCTGCAGATCGCAGGCCACAGAACCGCACCTACTTACTCCTGTAATAGGTCTTTAACCTCGGGCTGGGAGACTGAAGTTCTCATATTTTGATTTAAAGACTTCAAGTTTCAAAGACTTCACCAAAGTTCCATCCTTTTGCTCATTCATTTGGTGTGCAATAGGCTGTGCAAGCCTATGGGACACCAAGTGAAATGCCATTGCACATGCAATCACACGCCTTGTACCCACAGTAGAAGGTATTGCACGTGCATCCTGGGTGTAAGATTTTGCAGGGGGAACCTAACACTTTAGAGCAAGACCAGCTGGAGAAAGAATGGCCACTGCAGCAGGGTAAAATGCTCTAGCAGCTGGGCAAAGGAGAAAATGCAAACCAGTAAAATACACTGGCATTTATTCCAGTTCTAAGGGCCATTCACAGCTGCCAGTGAAACAGCATGGTACTTCCAGCCGTCAAGTGAAAGATCCACAGTGGTGAAACTATCCCTTCTGTGCAGTAAACATCCCAGTAGGGGACCCCCTAGCAGCAGTGGGACTTTATGGACCTGCATTTCATTGAACTTGTGCTTGGCTGTCATGGTATAGGACCAGGAGATGCTTTTTTCAAGTGCCCTGAGAAGTTACAGTGCCCTACCTAAAAGTACTGCCTCATCTGAGACATCCCTCAGAGCCCCAACAGAGCAACTTACACCATCCCCTGCCCCCACTCAGCTGTTCTGGCTGATGTCTTGGGGGGACGGTGCCAAGACCACTCCTCGTCCATTTGCTCTGGGGAGAAGAGGAGTAATGGTGCATGGAACCTGATCACTCCTGGTCACATACACCTTGCATGGGCTACCCAGCCCTTGAATCTAAGTCATATTGGTACATCCTGATATGCCCCTGTACAGACACATAGTCCAGTCACAACCACAGAATCATGAAATGTAGGCCTGGAAGGGACCACAGGAGGTCATCTAGTCATCCGCCTGCTCTGAGGCAGGATTAAGTATACCTAGACCATCCTTGACAGACGTTTAACCTGTTCTTAAAAAAACCTCCAATGATAGGGAGTCCACAACAACCCTACATAACCTATTCCAGGGCTTAAATATTCTAATAGTTAGAACGTTTTTTCCTAATATCTAAGTTAAATCTCCCTTGCTGCAGACTAAACTAATTTCTTCTTTTTCTATCTTAAGTGGACATGGAGAACAATTGATCACCTTCCTCTTTATAAGAACTGTGAAGACTGTCATGTCTCCCTGGGATCTTCTCTTCTTTAGACTAAACATGCACAGTTTTTTTTAACCTTTCCCCGAGAGGCCAGGTTTTCAAAACCTCATATTTTTGTCTCTTTCCTTTTGACTCTGTCCAGTTTATCCACATTTTTCTTAAAGTGTGGTGCCCCAAACTGGACATGGTACTCCAGCAGAGGCCTCACCAGTGCTGAGTAGAGTGGAAAATTATCTCCTGTGTCTTATGTGTGACATTCCTGTTAATAGATCCCAATCTAAACCTCTGTGGGTAACTAATTATTTTTTTGTTTTAAAGAGACAATCATTTAATCACCATTGACTGACCTACATCCTTATGGAAAACCCCTATAACATTTAATAGGGTTTAAACCACTCAGGTTTTAAGGAAATTACTGTAAAAACCTATTGACATGAACTGAAAATGCCATCCATTTTGCATGTGTTTTTGAACCATCCTTTAAAATTATTTAACAATGAGATAATTATTATATTCTACAGGGTAGTCCAAGAACACCTATGTAAAATGTATCATTTTCTGTTCTATTTTATGTGACTTTACCTCTCAGTATTTTGTCAAACATACTTCCTTTTGCTGAAAAAAAGGGTTAATGTTTTCTGTTCTCCATTCCATCACAGAGGTTTCTAAACTAGGGGAATCATAAGAAGCAAATATGGGAAAGATCTGTTGAGTTATTATGTGCATCTCTTTGCCAGGATAAGATTGTTCCCTAGAGTATATTACAGAGTGCTTTGTCTAGTCCAGTTTTAAGTGACTCAAGCAATGAAGCTTTCACTGCTTCCCTTGGGAGACTATGCTGCAATCTAACAGTTAGGAAGTTTGTTTTGCTTTGTTTTTCCCTTTTCCATTCCTTAATTCCATTCCATTAGTCCTAGATATATGTTCCCTGACCACCTTAAGAATTCATCTCCTCTTTAGTGTTTAAATCCTTGAAACACTAGAAAGCAGTAATCGTGTTCCTTACCTCCCTTACCTTTTCTTAAGCTATGCTTTATGCAGTTTGATAGCAAAAGGAATGGCTTGTGAGGATCACACAGAAATTGGGTGTTAGGAGACCTAAGTCTACTCCTGACAAGGATATATACTTCCTGTGGGACCTTGAGCAAGTCACTTAGGACCTGATCCAAATTGAAGTCAGTGGAGTTTTGCAGTTGATTTCTATGGGAGAAACACTGGGGATTTGGGCCCAACTCATGACTTGAACTCAGAGGCTCTGTGTTAACACAGGGATCTGCTGGCATGGAAGACCCATAGAGTCCAAAGCCAAAAGGGAGCACTGATTATCTAGTCTGGCCTGCATAACATAGGCCATAGGACTCCACAAAAGAATTCCTAGAGCATTTCTTTTAGAAAAATACCCGATCTTTATTTAAAATTTATCTTTGATGGAAAATCCATCATGACCCTGGGTAAATTGTTCCAAAGGTTAATTGTCCCCACTATTAAAAATATACACCTTATTTTCAGTCTGAGTTCTTCAACTTCCAGCCATTGGATCACGTTATACCTTTCTCTGCCAGAAAGAGAAGAGCCCACTGTCAAAATTTTACACCCAATGTAGAAACGTATAGACTGTGATCAAGTCTGGACCCTATCCCTACGCTGGAGGGTAGGGATAGGGTCCAGAGGGACCTAGACAAATTGGAGGATTGGGCCAAAATAAATCTGATGAGGTTCAACAAGAACAAGTGCAGAGTCCTGCACTTTGGAAGGAAGAATCCCATGCACCGCTACAGGCTGGGGACTGACTGGCTAAGCAGCAGTTCTGCAGAGAAGGACCTGGGGATTACAGGGAACGAGAAGCTGGATATGAGTTAACAGTGTGCCCTTGTTGCCAAGAAGGCTAGCGGCATATTGGGCTGCATTAGTTGGAGCATTGCCAGCATATTGAGGGAAGTGATTATTCCCCTCTCTTCGGCACTGGTGAGGCCACACCTGGAGTATTGCGTCCAGTTTTGTGGGGCCCCCACTACAAAATGGATATAGACAAATTGGAGAGTCCAACGGAGAGCAACAAAAATGATTAGGGGTCTGGGGCACATGACTTATGAGGAGAGGCTGAGGGAACTGGGTTTATTTAGTCTGCAGAAGAGAAGAGTGAGGGGGGATTTGATAGCGGCCTTCAACTACCTGAAGGGGGGTTCCAAAGAGGATGGGGCTAGGCTGTTCTCAGTGGTGGCAGATGACAGAACAAGAAGCAATGGTCTCAAGTTGCAATGCAGGAGGTCAAGGTTGGATATTAGAAAAAACTATTTCACTAGGAGGGTGATGAAGACTGGAATGGGTTACCTAGGGAGGTGGAATCTCCATCCTTAGAGGTTTTGAAGGCCCAGCTTGATAAAGCTTTGGTTGGGTGATTTAATTGGGGATTGGTACTGCTTTGAGCAGCGGGTTGGACTAGACGATCTCCTGAGGTCTCTTGCAACCCTAATTTTCCATGATTCTATGAAGTCACCCTAACCTTCTCTTTGTTAAGATAAATAGGTTGAGCTCCTTGAGTGTCTCACTATAAGTCATGTTTTCCAATCCTTTAATAATTCTTGTGGCTCTTCTCTGAACTTTCTCCAATTTACCAATTTATCTTTCTTCAATTGTGGACCCAGAACTGGACATAGTATTCCACAAGTGGTCATACCAGTGGGAAATACAGAGGTAAAATACCTCCTTATTCTTACTCAATATTCCCCTGTTTATATATACTAGGTTCTCGTTAGTCCTTTTGGCCACACATTGCACTAAGAGCTCATGTTCAGCTGATTATCCATCAGGACTCTCAAGTCAACTATCTGTAATGGGCCTCTCTCTTACCACTTAAAAAGTTATTTTTTCCTCTGTGACAGACCCAGACCAGTGGGGTACAGGAGTCTGGTAGAGGGCAAATATACTGGTCACTGGATGAGTAGTTTTCTGTTCCATGAGTGACCAGAGCAGGGGCTGCACTAGAGTAATCAGGAACCTGCTAGAACCAGTTAAGGCAGGCAGGCTAATTAGGACACCTGGAGCCAATTAAGAAGAAGCTGCTAGAATCAATTAAGGCAGGCTAATCAGGGCACCTGGGTTTTAAAAAGGAGCTCACTTCAGTTTGTGGTGTGAGTGTGAGGAGCTGGGAGCAAGAAGCTGAGAGGGTGTGCTGCTGCTGGAGGACTGAGGAACACAAGTGTTATCAGACACCAGGAGGAAGGTCCTCTGGTGAAAATAAGAAAGGTGTTGGGAGGAGGCCATGGGGAAGTAGCCCAGGGAGTTGTAGCTGTCATGCAGCTGTTACAGGAGGCACTATAGACAGCTGCAGTCCACAGGGCCCTGGGCTGGAACCCGGAGTAGAGGGTGGGCCTGGGTTCCCCCCCAAACCTCCCAATTGATGTGGACTTTTGGTTCTCCCAGAGGGGAAGGTCTCTGGGCTGTTCCCCCCCCCCCCCCCCAACCCACATGGTGAATCTCTGAGGCAAGAAAATCTCCCAATAATTGCAGGACCCACCGAGATAGAGGAGAAACTTTGTCACACCTCCCTGGGTATCCTGCTGTTAATTGATTTATCTCATTAGACTGAACTAACACTTGGTAAAACACCCCCATCCTTCCATGTATTTATACCTGCTCCTGTACTTTTTACTTCATACATCTGATGAAGTGGGTTCTAGACCATGAAACCTTATGCTCAAATAAATTTGTTAGTCTCTAAGGTGCCACAAGGACTCCTTTTTTTTTTTTTTTTTTTTTTGCTGATACAGATTAATACGGCTACCACTGAAATCTTTTTCAAAGTCACTGCTTCCCTATATAGTCCCCCAGAATGCCAGTATCCCCTACTTTATATTTCCAGCTCTATGACTTCATATTTGATCATATTGAAATCCATCTTGTTTGCTTTTGCCCAGTTTACTAAGCTGTTCATATCACTCTGTGACCCATCCTCTTTATTATTTGTCACTCCCCAAATCTTTGTGTTATCTGCAAACTTTTTCAGTGATAATTTTCTGTTTTCTTCCAAGGCATTGATAGTAATTGCATGATTGGGGCGCTAGTTTCCCTATGTCTGTTTCCTCATTTGTAAAACTTTGATAACAATTCTGATTTACATTAATTTGTATCAAAATAGCCAAGGTATGTTTTTATTTTTGAAAACAGCCCCTGTGATCAGAAACATCTTGATAAAAGTCTGAACTCTTGAAAATTATTTATAGACTTCTCTTAGATCCTTGGATAGAAGTCACTATAGAAGGACAAAGTATTACCCTTATTAACCTTTTCTCACAAGGAATGCTAGTGCAGAAGGAAATCATGCAGGGAAAACCATTTTAAATATGCTTTAGGGTGAAAGTTATGCACCATGTAATTCCCATTTAAGCTCTATATTGCTGATCTTCTGCACAGGGGTGAATTTTGCCTGAAGGCTTGTCTACATAGGAAAGTTGCACCAGTTTAACTTAAATCAGTTTTTAAACTGATATCGTTAAATTGATGCAAACCCCTGTGTTGGCTTATTTCAGTTTAAATTGCACCAGTTCCCAGTTGACTTAAGCTAACCTGAAAAAAGCCACTCAAACCAAAAGACGAGTGGCCTACAGGGGGTTGCACCAGTTTAAACCCATGCCTTAGGTTATTCTGGTGTAACCTCTCAGTAGAGAAGGCCTTTTTTTCTGCAAACAAGCAATCCAGTTCAATTTCTGAGAGTAGGAAATACTCCTAAAAATCTCCCCTTTAGAGCAAACATCATAGATTTTGTGTGCGTTTTTCTTTCTAAAACAGCCTCACAGTAGACTCTGTGAATGATATCTCCACTCTCATCAACCAGAGCCTTTCTGAATAACATCAGGGTTTTTGTGCCTTCTAAAATGAAATGCATTCCATTCCAGGTTCATAGGAGGCAAGAGACTAGAGTCCAGAATCTGATCTCCTTTAAGCCAGTGTAAATCTGAAGTCACTCCACATAGACACCCATCGTAGCAGAGATCAAAATGCATCCCTAAGTCATTTATTTCCCAAATTAATCCTACGTTCCTTTCAGTTCCGTTTTCTATGGACTATTCAAGGATTTATTCCAAATCATGTGATCCCTGAAATAATCATTATTCCCTATATTATGGCTAGTATTATATCCCATGCACTTTCACTTACAGGCATGTCTGTCAAAGGGACCATTTTTCAGTCTCACAGCTCCCATGGCTCTGTCACTTTCTTACTTATAGAGGCCCAAAATGGAAACTATTTTTCTTTTCATTATGAGCTGTCACTTTTTCATCTTGGCACTACAATGATAGACTTTCATTCATCTTCTATATTACCTTTCCTGAAGCCTCTGACACAGACTGACATAATGCAAAATGCAGGAGATCTCAGAGCATACGCTAGCAATTTCTGGGAAAGGCGCTCGCTTGTCTTGCTTTGTTATTTTAAATATATATTGAAAATCTCGAGCTGTATTGTACATTGGAAATGTTAGCGGGGCTTCTCTCTTTGCAATGATCATTGCCAAGCAACACTCCCGTTGCAACAATCCTGAATTGGAGTGGCCTGATTTGATATGGAATGCAACTTGCTGTTGCCATCACCTTTTCTAAGGGCAATGGTGAAAAGTTTGCCACAAATCAGTGTTGACATACAGAGGATAAAAGGGATACAATCACCATCTCCATGCAGTGCTGCACAATGCTCTGCTAACAACCAAGCGGTAACATGGTGATGCCATGGGAAACACTGGGAAGCGCCTGGTTAAACCATCACAAAGCCTGCCATGTTGTTTGGATAGACAAGAATAATTTCAATCAACCTCAGACTAGAAAAATCACATTCATTCACAAACACTGAAATCATTACAGACAATGCTGACATAAAAAAAATGGACTTTGCCTCTCAGAATTTATACTGAATTCACTGCAGTGGTTTCTGAGCAACTAGCACATTTTAAAACAATAAGCACAGTAGAGGGACTCATTAACGATGACACAAAGGGTCTTTGTACAGATTCTTCCCTGCACTGCTTCCACTTCATACTACACTGCCAGCACAAAGTGATCCTAAAACCATTGGAGGGGGAAACCCCTGGAATGTGTGAGACTGATGTAACAGCTCCTAACTTTACCCCCTTCATCACAGCTGCCAGTGTATATGGAATGGCAGGGGAAGAGGCTTTGTATGCTCCAGCAATCCCTGACTGTGGTCTCAGTCCAAATTAAAATGGTCTTCGGCCTGCTCTAATCTACACTGAGGGACCAGCCAGGCACAAAATCCACCCAAGATTCTGGGGTGTGCAAACCGATGTAGTGAAGACAAGAGAGATCAAGTCACTCACACTCATCAAGGACATGTCCCAGGTCACATAATATGTCCAGGACAAAACAAGGAACAGAACTCAAAGCTTACGGCTGCTAGACTTCTGCCCTATAAGTGTAACTGACTAGTGTGTGTGTTTTAGGTCCCTCCAAGTTGGTTAGTGGTAATAAGCAAGAGAACTTTAGCTCAAGCTGTAGCAGGTGATCTGTTCAGCTCTGGACATCCCCACTTCTATCCCTCGTGTCTTCCAAAATGGTGGCCAACACCATCATAATTGTCCCATCCTATGGTTCCCTTAAAAAAAACCCCTCAGTTTAAAAAAAAATACAAACAATTAATACGTGAGTTATATGATGATGGGAGGGAGGAAGGAAAATCATGCTTGTCCAGTTACAGTATCATCTTTGACAGACAGATGTGATGCTTGTCTGCGCAATTCCACCTTATCTTTCCTTAGCCAGTTCACTTTATTAGAGTTGATTAAATTTTGATTAAATGCAAGTGCTGTACTGCTACACTGTATTGTTGCATTAGCACATGAACTGGCAGCTGTATCTTACTTTGACAAGTACTTTAAAAATCAATTAAAGCAAAAAAGAGGCAATATATTTTATTCTAATGAGTTCTTTATTTTTATTTATTTATTTTTGTAGCAAGAGAAGTTGCCAAGTTTTAGGGATGATTTAATATTGAAGTCAGCAGGAGTTTTGCCATTGACTTCAACTGAGAGAAGATATGGCCCCAAATTCTATAGCATTGTATTGTGTCCCTTCAGGACCCAATTCCCTGAGGTTTACAATATCTACACATAAGTTTGGACTCTCTCTCTCTCTCTCTGTGCTCTGAGTTTGATTTTCAAAGTTGCTGAGCACCCACAGCTCCCCTTGACTTCCGCTGGTCCCAATGTGTCTCTTGATTTACATTCAAAAGCAATGGGGTCACGTTTTAAAATCTGGGCCCTAGCCTTTTGCTGAGGTGGTATTTTATTATATGGACACATGTCGTCTAGGAACCAAAACTGGAATGCTGATTTATTTCAGATATGCCACTGAACCACCATTAGAGAGTGATGATTAATCACTTTCCACCTTTTGCCTATCTTTGACAGGTATATCCCCATATATTGTCATCATCATCTCCTAGAGCTGGAAGGGACCCTGAAAGGTCATTGAGTCCAGCCCCCTGCCTTCACTAGCAGGACCAAGTACTGATTTTGCCTCAGATCCCTAAGTGGTCCCCTCAAGGACTGAACTCACAACTGTGGGTTTAGCAGGCCAACGCTCAAACCACTGAGCTGTCCCCCCAGTCTGATCACTGACTTAGCCATGAAAGGCTCAGTATCCCACAATCAGTACAAGTATGTTGCAGACACAGGCTCAAGATATGTAACAGGACCACGGGCTAGTTACAGTACTTATGTCATTCCACACACATGTACTTTGCCCGACCATGGGGTACGTAAAAAACTGTGGTCCAGCTATTTAGAACTGTGCTCACACTTTTTACCCATTCAGTTTCCTGCAATTGCACAAATTATGTGTGCAGAAAATTCTGAACATTTGGGCATAGATGTATTTTCACACATCTTCCTCCTTTCCACTTAATAATGAATGATGGGGAAACCTCAATTGTCTAGGGGTTCAGTTAGGATAAGTCATTCAAAACTTTAGATGCTTATCTGCTCAAAGCTTACTTGAAAGTATTGAGCGACAAAGAGTCCTGTAGCACCTTATAGACTAACAGACGTATTGGAGCATAAGCTTTCATGGGTGAATACACACTTCGTTGCCTCTGACGAAGTGGGTATTCACCCACGAAAGCTTATGTTCCAATATGTCTGTTAGTCTATAAGGTGCCACAGGACTCTTTGTCGCTTTTTACAGATCCAGACTAACAGGGCTACCCCTCTGATACTTAGAAGTATTGAAATGGTCTAGGCCTAAAAATTTCATCACTTCAAATGCTGATTTAAAAAAAAAAAAAGATTTCCAGTCCCTTTTTTTCTGATTGGTAAAGATACAATACCATAGGCCATAGTATGTTGACACTCCTATTCAGGAGCCTGTCTCCCAGTCACACTGCGCTCATTTTCAGGCGTGTCATTTATTCTAGGGTAAGGTGGTCAGTTGCTCCCCCCCCCCGACTGTTCAAACGTTCATATATGATCCACTTCCTCCCCTCCCCCCGAACTTGGCATGATATAATGTAATCCCATATAATGTTCTATAGGTTGACACAATTTTGCCCCTCCCCCCAGAATTTTTCTGGACTGCTGCCCCCTGTAGGCCTTGTCTACACTACAGGGGAAATTTGATCTAAGATATGCAATTTGAGTTATGTGAATAGCATAACTCAAGTCGATGTAGCTTAGATCTACTTACCATGGGGTCCAAACTCTGTGATGTCAACTGGAGACGCTCTCCCATTGACTCCCCTTACTCTTCTCGATCAGGTGGAGTACAGAAGTCGACGGGAGAGTGATCTGCAGTCGATTCAGCAGGTCTTCACTAGACCCACTAAATTGACAGCCAATGCATTGATCACCGCTCATCAATCCCCCGGTAAGGGTAGACAAGCCGTTACACTACTTTGGTAGCATAAAATATGCCTACTTTAAAGCTCAAACCACCACCTGAGAATATTCCTTGAGCAAGGTGTGAAACTGGTGTAAGAGCTCTGCACTGGTCCTATTTTTAGCCCATCAACATAGGGAGGATTAGGAGCATGTTGCCCTAAATCTTCTCTAATTTACACCGGGTGTTGGGAATGCCCCTGCACTTCCCCCGAATACACAGAGTATGTGTCTGTTTGTGCCCAAGGTGCAGGCATGGACGCAAACATCCAGTCTTGATTTAAAAATTGTCAGTGATGGAGGATCCACCACAACCCTTGGTAAATTGTCTCACTGGTTAATTATTCTCACTGTTAAAAATGTGCGTCATATTTCCAATCTGAATTTGTCTAACTTCATCTTCCAGCCCTTGGATTGTGGTGTGACTTTTTCTGCTAGATTCAGGAGCCCATCATTAATTTGTGTTCCCTAAGTATTTATAGACTGCAATCAAGTCACGCCTTAACCTTGTCTTTGTTAAGTTAAATAATTGAACTCCTTGAGTAAGGCATGTTCTCTAATCCTTTAATCATTCTTGTGGCTCTTCTCTATACTGTGTTAACTGTACTGGTGAGTGGCAAAGCCAAAGAGAGGTGTGAAAATAATATATGTTAATAGTTAACTGTTTTTCCCCCCAAACCACACAAAGGTTTTGTTTTGTTTTGTTTTTTTAAATAAACCGCAGAGCCTATATGTAAAGCACAAAACAGAGTGAAGTCCAGTCATGCAACGAGCCAGATCAAAAGACACCTTGGAAAGGCCAGTGAGGACCTGCATTCCAAATTGTGGAGAAATTGAAGCTGACACAAAGTCAGTTAAATAAAGTGAAGAGCTCATCTGTTGTTGGCAGCAAAGGGTAGTAGCTGAGATATTTCTGCCTGTAAATAAACTGGTGTGAACACCACAAAAATAGAAACAAACGCAAAGAGTATCCTGTCACCGGAAATAAAAATCACTACTTCACACAAGGAGCTGAGTTTCCTTCTTAGTATCATTCAGTTTCAGCCCAGCTACCATGACAATATTATTAATGAAAATAATAGAAAGAGGGACCTATTAGCATAGAAATGGGAGTAGATGTCTATGACCAATAACAATATTTACAGCACACTTAAATGCAGAGTTTTCTTTCAGAATGCAGACATTTTGCCCGTGTTCTTCTATGTATTTCTTCTTCCTACTATTAGTAGTAGTATTTTAGCAGTGTCAGGAGACCCCAACCAAGTGTTTTAGCTGTTGTACAAACACATTAAATCCTGCCCCAAAGAGCTTTACATCTAAACAGACAAAACAATAGTGGGAGGGGAAATAGAAGCAGAGAAAGTTAAAGTGACTGACCCAAAATCACACAGTAGATTAAGCAGAAGAGATAGAACCCAGCTCTCTTGAGTCTCAGATCTGTGTGCTTTTCACCTGCCCATATTGCTCCTCCCTTTAAACACCTGGCACTTGGAAGAGAAAAAGGAAAGACAGCATATTCTACAGTTCCCGTCTGTGTCACCATTTTGCTCCTGCTATGGAAATATAGTCAGTAAATAGCCACTTTGAGGTAATTAAATGAGAATCCGTGGAACTATATTCTTACTGCTAAATTGTTCCTCAAAGCTTGTGTTGGACAAAGGGCATAAGACAAAGGCAGATAGGGAGTCTGATATACCGTTCTTGGAATAAATATACATATCAGTACTTGCCTCACTAGTCCTAACTTTTGGTATTTCATAATAAAGTCGGTAGGCAGCAAACAGCAATCTGGAGGCAATTATTTTTGAGCCATATTATCATCTCTGCAGACTGAAGTCCTCTGTTTATCCACAGGGCAGATAAGGCATGGACAATGGTAGTGTTAATTCCTTGTACACCATCCCACCAATGCCACCTGAGCTCTAACCTGGAAGGACCACCTGTAGGGATGAGGGAATGATTCAGTCCCCCCTTGATCAGTGCTTAATTTGTGCCACAGCTTGGCAGTTCCGAGCCCCGGCGCCCCTGGGCCTGGCAGTTCCGAGCCCCGGCGCCTCTGGGCTTGGCAGTTCATAGCCCCGGCGCCCCTGGGCCTGGCAGTTCCGAGCCCCGGCGCCCCTGGGCCTGGCAGTTCCGAGCCCCGGCGCCCCTGGGCCTGGCAGTTCATAGCCCCGGCTCCTCTGGGCCTGGCAGTTCATAGCCCCGGCTCCTCTGGGCCTGGCAGTTCCGAGCCCCGGCGCCCCTGGGCTTGGCAGTTCATAGCCCCTGCTCCTCTGGGCTTGGCAGTTCATAGCCCCTGCTCCTCTGGGCCTGGCAGTTCCGAGCCCCGGCGCCCCTGGGCCTGGCAGTTCCGAGCCCCGGCGCCTCTGGGCTTGCTGCATCAGTTATGAATGTAAAATAATTGCTTGAGCCCCGGCACCTCTTTCATTACAAATGATTCAATCCCTGGTTTCTCCGCTGAAACTGTTAGGGAGGAACTAGAGTTCCAGCTAGTGCTACTTGTGGCAACGTTGGTGCTATGCTCATCTGTCTATGAAGAACTGGACTGAAGTAATCAGACTCATTTCACACAGGCCGACATCTCTCTGTCAACTGATAACAGTTTTTGGACGTTACCAATTTGAGCTGCCATGCTCGATTGGGGCTTATATGAATGTAGCCTGATTTCTTTGGTCTAGAAATTTGTTCTGATGAGATTTCCAGCCTGTCTCCTTACTGAGATTTCTGGAACTTCATCGTTCTGACCAACTGTATCATATAGACAATTTTTCTGGTACCTTTTGGGTATTTAGGATTCTGGTTCTGGATGCAACCAAGAGTACTGGAGATGTCAAAAAGGGAGAGAAAAGAAGGGAACCAAACTATTGCTTAAACTACAGACAAGGTTGAGCTTGGTTTGCGCTTGAGTTTCAGGTGAAGATTCAGATCAGTTCTTAGTTATTTGAACCAGTTTGCATCTCCCTCTGGATACGGTGCGTGGGTCAGCTGAGGTTTAGCTTACTTATCAGTCTGTGTGTTCAGAATGAGTTTATACCAGGCCGTCATGGTTGAAGCAGCAGCATCCATGCCAATCTGACATGGTGGAAATGCCAGTCAATCCCCAGAGAATGGTTTTGCTGGCCTAAAGAAAGAGGAGTCTTTTGAGGGGGTGGTGGTAAAAATAGAACTCTTTGCCTGGCACCAGACCAAAAGAGAGTATACAAAACAAGGCTTTAGACTATTAAGATGATAATTGCTTATAGAACTGCTAGAGCATGGCGTCATTTCAGACTAGTCCACCTGAGAAATTCAACTTCAGTAAGCCCGAAAAGTGACTGAAATAAATTAGGAGATCTGAAAGATTCAGAATTGCATCAAGCCTAGATGAGCAAGAGGAAGTGAATCAGATAAATACATTAATACACACACGGTGACGGATGAGGCAGATGACATTTTATGCTCCTTTAAACTGACTGATGAAGATCAGACAAATTAGAAATAGCTGTGGACAAGTTCAAGAACGTCTTCTAGTGCGCACTGAAAGGGAATGTTAAGGAGAGACTATTCATTTATTGTGGAAGGGAATATTCTAGTGCCCCTGTACTGTTTAGCAGGACATCTAGGACTCTGCAAGGTGCAATGAGGCACAGTAATAGTACTGAAGGTCTAAGTGAGGAGACAGTTAGGGAAATATCAGAAAAGGGGATTTGAACATAAAAAACAAACAATACAAACAACAAAAGTTACTCTGTGGCAAGGAAGACAGGGTAAATCTGTCAAAAAGTAGCAAACTGTGTTAAGAAATTAACTAGATTTTGTAGCTGTGAGAGTACTGAGCAACTAAAATAAATGGTCCATTCAGAGCTACCTGAAAAGCAAGCTATATGAAAGAGAACATTTCAATAACCCCTTTCCTCCAAGGATTTCAAAGAGATTTACAAACATTACTTAAACTTAGTAAAATATACCTTCTGAAATGGCAATTTTATATTAATTAATTATTATTAAAGAACATAAGAACAGCCAGACTGGGTCAGACCGAAGGTCCATCTAGCCCAGTATCCTGTCTTCCAGCAGCGGCCAATGCCAGGTGCCCCACAGGGAATGAACAGAACAGGTAATCATCAAGTGATTCATTCCCTGCTGCCCACTTTATCCCCATTTTAGATGGAAACAGAACCAGATAACTCTGGTGACTTTCCCAGGTGAGTCTGGGAATAGAATCCAGGAGGTACTACATTTATATTAGAATTGTGGGGCTCTGGCTGAAACATTCTCTCTTTGGGAGCAAAATGAATTTTTTGGGGGTGAAACTTTTCTCTCCCACCAAAAAAAATAAAAATAAAAAATGCAGATTTGGGTGGACTGAAACATTTTGTGAATTCATGTCAAATTCATCTAACTGTTTCAGTCAAAACAATAATTAAAAAAAAAATTCCAAGAAAATCTATATTTTCAAAATTAAATGTTTTGTCTTTTTGATTTGAAACAACTTTTCATTTCAAGTTTTACTTCAATTTTATTATTTTTTAAAGGTTAAAAACCCTTTAAAATGAAATGAAACATTTTCTTTTGTGTCAAACAAAACATTTTGATTATTTTTCCAAATGATTATTTTTGGAATGTTTTGCCAAACCGAAAGGTAAAAAAAAAATCAAAACAAAACAAACAAAACCCAAACGAACAACACGTTTCCGGTTGACATAAAACAATTTTTTTTCAATTTGACCACCAAACCGAAAAATCAGTTGTTTACACTGCTCTACGACCCATTCCCTCATTGCTGGGGGGGGGGGGGGGGATGAATGGGAGTGAAAAATCACCTTTGTGCACAGGCCTAGACACCACTTGAATTCTGCTTAGGCCTTCTGCTGATGCTCACCGAAAGGGCAAATTAAGAATAAGAGTCTAATCCAACAGGAATCTTTCTATTGACTTCACTGGGCTTTGGATCAGGCCCAGGGTCAGCTTTTCATGCAACATCTACAGTATCAGTTTTACCAAAAATGATACTGCTATTTTCTCAGGCTTTCGTAAACGGTGTGGTGGGTCACTTACTGTATATTTGGTGTTTGGGCGCTCAGGCAAAGCAGAATCTCTCTATGTATGTAGTAGAGGACTAATAGAATTCAGTGCTTCCTGTACAGAGTAAGCCAGATCATGTGTAGTTGGCAGCAAAAGAAATTCCATATAGCAGCCGTCTTGGTAGACAAGACATGTCCTATCTGTCTAGTCAAGTAGGTGAAAAAAAAGGCACTACGCCAAACACGGTGGGAAGCAAACAAAGGGCATCAATTCAGAGAAAAATGAATGGATAGTCATCCACTGCAAAAGTCTGTCATCTTGTGTGTCTTCCTTCTCTTGTGGTAATGTGCTCTCCTTATTCTAAAATCCCACCTATTATATGATGTGTTTTGGATAGAATCTGACTACACAGTTCTCTGGTTGTTTTGTTCTGCAATGTCAGATACTAGTGCATATTCACCCCTTTCGAGTTCTGTGATCTGCAGAGTATTACTAAGCCAAAACGTCATCAGTCTTTTACTAAATCATGTGAAACTGATGTTGCTACAGTTGGACATTCCAAATGGACAGACATAATAAAATATTGTTGGAAGCAGTGGCATAGAAAAAAAATTAGCATCATTATCTTGATGATCATGAGTCAATTTCAACTAATCATCAATTGCACATGATTTCCTAAGGATGAAAAAATACAAGACAGCTTCACTCTCAATATTGGCATATTGTTGATTGCACATTTTATGATGACACCTAAGTGACCTGATTTTCAGGGCAGTGGAGCACCCACAATTTGTACAGCAGGAGCAGTGTGTGTTCAGCATCCCTGAAAGTCCAGGCACTTATTCAGGACCCTATGTTTAGGCATCCAAGTTTGGAAACATTGGTTTTAACCTTCTAAAGCAGTGGTTCCTAAACTTGTTCTGCCGCTTGTTCAGGGAAAGCCCCTGGCAGGCCGGGACGGTTTGTTTACCTGCCGCGTCCGCAGGATCAGCCGATCGCGGCTCCCAGTGGCCGCGGTTCGCTGCTGGAAGTTTCCTAATGTGTAAAATTGGGATAATATTATTTGCCTATCGATAGGTGTCTGGCCATCTTTTGACCTGTATTTATTTCAGATTGTCTTGTGCTAAACCATTACTCTTGGGACTTTATATAGCTATCATAGATATACAGTCTGCTGATTGAAAAATTATAGGTGGACCTAGAAGCACTGCTTGTTATTAAGGTTACCTAATGTTTTTCATTATAAGATCCTGTATTTAGCTGCTTATAACGAGCTGAAATTTTCTAGGCTGGGTGTCTGCCTCAGGCTGCCTTTTGCTATTACTGTGAAAATCCACCCAAATTTGGCCAACTTATAAACCTCGGGGGGGGGGGGGAGAATCACAGCTTGTACATGCTCAGTACAGACCTCTCTGATTTTAGCAGCTCAAAGCACTGAAGATTGTGTCCTCATTGAGCACACTCAAATCTCTCATAGCTCCTGTGTGTGACTGGATTCTATCTCTACAGGGCTGCCCAGAGGATCAGGGGGCCCGGGGCAAAGCAATTTTGGGGGCCCCTTCCATAAAAAAAGTTGCAATACTATAGAATACTATATTCTCATGGGGGCTCCTGTGGGGCCCGGGGCAAATTGCCCCACTTGCCCCCCCCCTCTGGGCGGCCCTGTATCTCTATAGAGTGACAGAGCATGCTCCATCCCTTCACAGCTGCTTCTGTTGACCAGACTGCATGTGACAGCCCCAGGGCTAAAAGGGCAAATACAGACTTTCTCTTAATAACTGCTCCATGCCTGGGTGGGACTGGTCACTGGAACTGAGACCTGTGCATCAAGTGCTTTTTTATCATGAACAGATGCAGGTTGTCAGCAGGCAGGATCAAACCAGGGCCCTCTGGAGCTTACTGGATGGGCCTCTACCAGTATGAGCTAAAAGCCAACTGGTTGTTAGCTAAGGCTGTAGAACAGACTCATTTTATCTCTCTCAGGGGTCTTGGGGCCACTGTATGGGACAGAACACCAGACCCAGAAGGTGTGTGGGTTACACTTTCACTGACACTCCCTGCTGGCATCCAGGCAGCGTGGAGGAAGCATACATGTGAATTCAAAAGTCATCTGAATTGAATGCAGAGGGAACAAAAAATCAGACCATGAGGAAGGGGTACCGATTTTCTGGGTGCCCAACTTGATACTGTGCGGTCTGATTTGCTGAACTGCTGTGCACTATGGGTACTCCAGCAATATTGCTATGGTGCTGTAGCGATGCCACTGTAACTCCATAGGGTAGAACTAGACTACAGTAATGGAAGGCATTTTTCTGTCACTGCAGGAACTCCACCTCCTCGAGCATTCTTTTGTCAACCTTTCTGTATCTACACCCAGGGCCAGTGCTACCTTTAAGGCAAACTAGGCGGTTGCCTAGGGCACCAAGGTTTGGGGGTGCCAAAAAGCGGTGCCCCCAATTTTTTTTTACAGCGTTCCTACCAAAAAGAGGTTGCCGCTCCACTTCTCCCACCTCCCAGGCTTGCAGCACCAATCAGCTGTTTGGCACCACAAGCCTGCGAGGGGAGGAGAATTAGAGCGGGGGCGGCGTGCTCGGGGAGGAGGCGGAGCAGAGGTGAGCTGGGGTGTGGAGTTGCTGCACAGAGGTAGGCACCTCAGGGCAGGGCAGGGGGCGGGGAGCTGCCGCAGGGCTGCGGGGTGGGGGGCGCAAGGTGGAAGTTTCACCTAGGGCATGAAACTTCCTTGCACCGGCCCTGTCTACACCAGGAGTTAAATTGGCATAGCTACAGCACTCAGGAGTGTGAATTAGCAATGTCAACCTAAACTGTAAGTGTATACCAGCCCACAGCTGCAACTGAAGTCAATGGGAGCTGTGCTTTGAACATATAAACTGCTATATAATGCTAAGGACTCTGAAAAAATCAGATACTAGTCATCTCAGATTGGCCATCCAATACTAGTGGAAACTTTTGACCTTAATTTCGGTGCCTCAGCTCCCTATTTATAAAACTGGGATAATACCATCCCCTCGCCCCACAAGGGTGTTGTGAAGATAAGTTAATGTTTGTGAAGCACTGAAATACTATACTGATACTCAGCATAGAAAGCTGATAAGGAAAATAATTCTGAATTCAAAGCAGGGTTTGAATAGTTTGCAGTAAGTACAGTTTGTAGCCACTTATTGAACAAGGAGGATAATACAAAATATTGTCTAGCTAATAATTAACTGACCATCACCAATCCTGTGTACTGAATGAAGCAGAGGTCCAGTGGAAAAAAGCAGTATGTCATCATACAGTTAAAGACTGTATCATAATGCACACATTAAAAAGGCCCAATTAAGGTGCACAAGTAACTGGTATTTCAAGTGCTTGACTTTTCCACCTTAATAATAAAATCAACGAGGAGTCCTTGTGGCACCTTAGAGACTAACACATTTATTTGGGCATAAGCTTTTGTGGGCTAAAACCCACTTCATCAGATGCATGGAGTGGAAAATACGGAGCAGGTATAAATATACAGCGCATGAAAAGATGGGAGTTTCCTTACTGAGTGTGTGTGTGTGGGGGGGAGGGCAGTGCTAACAAGGACAATTCAATTAAGGTGGAAGTGGGCTATTCTCAACTGTTGACAAGAAGAAGTGAATACCAGGAGGAAAAATCACTTTTGTAGTGCTAATGAAGCCAAAACGGTACCACAAGGACTCCTTGTTGTTTTTGCTGATACAGACTAACACAGCTACCACTCTGAAGCCTTAATAATGTTCTTTTTGTGTGTTTTATAAACAAAATAAAGTCCAATAGAGTAATATATATACTCCTGGTGATTTAAAAGAGCCTTTCATTACAGTCTATAAATACCTTCAGGGGGAACAGAAATTTGAGAGAGGACTCTTCAGTCTAAGTAGTATAAGGGGCCTACCATCAATCAAACGTAGGCCCTGCCTCCTGACCCCTCAGGCCACCCATCTGTCACCCTATGACCCATCCCCTGGGAGTATTACTTCTGGGGTCAAGATGGACACGTAACCAGAAGCAAAGGGTATCATGTGACCTCTTTAAGAACTCCTCACACTGCCCTCTACCAATCAGGATGGGTTTCAGCCACAGATGACCTCCCTGAGAGTGGATTTGACCAATAAGGGGGAGTTCCAGTGTGGCATGACCCGCCCAGAAGAGGTTCGTGTGACTCCCCTAAGAACTCCCCCTACCACCCTCTACCAATCAGAGTGTAGCACTTGTCCCAGAAGTCCCAGTTCCATGTGGACGAGGCCATTTCTTCCAAAGTACGCATGTTTTAGAAATTGTGGAAACACTGAGAGGAAACATGGACTCCTTCACCACCCCCGTGAGAACTTCAGACTTTGTTTTAGCTCTGAGGGCCTTCAACCACCAATGGAGGAAGTGCTACATCAGCAACAGTTCCGATGAGGAGGAGGGAGCGGCCGAGGGGAGCCCTTTGTTCCAGCCATTGATGGATACGTCAGAACCTGACCCTGAAACCCAATCGCTAGTGAGGCAGTCCGACGAGCATGATGTCCTCTCGTTGTGCACCCTCATGGAGGAGGAAGGCGACCGTCGCTCGTGGGAGTCACCGTGGCCAAGGTGAATGGAAAAGACGCTGCTCAGGTAAATGAATGATTAAGACAGTCGAGGATGTTTGTAATGGGATTAGGAACCGACCCGGGGTTGCATAAATCTAAAACAAGCAGTGGGGGGCTTACACTGTTTCTTTTCTGAGAATTTCTCAACAGCTCAACAATGCCTTTCTAGAGGCCCCAGGGGCCCTGGACAGCGTTGCTTCAGACAACAAAGAAGAACTGGACCCATGTTGTTTTTGCTCAATGCTTGTACAAATCATTGATAAGGATGATGAGGAAGATGGCTATATGGATTTAAGGAGGAGGATTGGCATAGAAGTAACTGAGCCAGTGCCAAGTCGTGAGCACAAAAAAAGTTTTGTAAGCTTCCTTTTTGTGTTTAAGCTCACTGAAGGGTTTCTTCAGGTATGTTAGCAACAAGAAGGGGGTCAGAGAAAGTGTGGGACCCTTACTCAATGGGGGAGGCAACCTAGTGACAGATGATGTGGGAAAAAACTGATGTACTCAATGCTTTTTTTGCCTCGATCTTCACAGACGAGGTCAGCTCCAAGACTGCTGCACTGAGCAGCAAAGTATGGGGAGGAGGTGAGTAGCCCTCCGTGGTGAAAGAGCAGGTTAAAGATTATTTAGAAAAGCTAGACATGCACAAGTCGATGGGGCCAGATGCAATGCATCCGAGGGTGCTGAGGGAGTTGGCTAATGTGATTGCAGAGCCATTGGCCATTATCTTTGAAAATTTGTGGGCAATCAGAGGAGGTCCCGGATGATCGGGAAAAGGCAAATATAGTGCCTGTCTTTAAAAAAAGGAAGAAGGAGAATCTGAGGGACTGCAGACTGGTCAGCCTCACCTCAGTCCCCAGAAAAATCATGGAACAGATCCCTCAAGGAATCCATTTTGAAGCACTTGGAGGAATCCATTTTTTGCCTTGATCTTCACAGACGAAGATCGAGGTAAAAAAGCAGGAACAGTCAACATGGATTCATCAAGGGCAAATCATGCCTGAGCAATCTGACTGTCTTCTATGATGAAATAACTGTCTCTGTGTATACGGGGAAAGCGGTGGATGTGATATACATTGACTTTAGCAAAGCTTTTGATACAGTCTCCCACAATATTCTTGTCAGCAAGTTAAAGTAGTATGGATTGGATGAATGGACTATAAGGTGGATAGAAAGCTGGATAGATTTTCGGGCTCAACAGGTACTTATCAATGGCTTGATGTCTAGTTGGCAGCCAGTATCAAGAGAAAGTCATCCTAGGGCCAGTGTAGTTCAACATCTTCATTAATGTTCTGGAGGATGGTGTGGATTGCATCCTCAGCAAGTTCGCAGATGACATTAAGCTGGGGGGGGGGGGGGCGGGAGAGAGGCAGATATGCTGGAGGGTAAGGATAGGGTCCAGAGTGACCTAGACAAATTGGAGGATTTGGCCAAAAGAAATCTGATGAAACTCAACAAAGACAAGTGCAGAGTCCTGAACTTAGAATGGAAGAATCCCAGGCACTGCTACAGGCTTGGGACTGACTGGCTAAGCAGCAGTTCTGCAGAAAAAGACCTGGGGATTACAGTGGACAAGAAACTGGATATGAGTCAACAGTGTGCCCTTGTTGCCAAGAAGGCTAACAGCATATTGGGCTGCATTAGTAGGACCATTGCCAACAGATCGAGGGAAGTGATTATTCCCATCTATTCGGCACTGGTGAGACCACATCTGGAGTATTGCATCCAGTTTTGGGCCCCCCACTACAGAAAGGATGTGGACAAATTGGAGAGAGTCCAGCGGGGGCAACAAAAATGATTAGGGGTCTGGGGCACATGACTTATGAGGAGAGGCTGAAGGAACTGGCCTTATTTAGTCTGCAGAAGAGAAAAGTGAGGGGGGATTTGATAGCAGCCTTCAACTACTTGAAGGGGGGGTCCAAAGAGGATGGATCTAAGCTGTTCTCAGTGGTGGCAGATGACAGAATAAGGAACAATGGTCTCAAGTTGCAGTGGGAGAGGTCTAGGTCGGATATTAGGAAAAACTATTTCACTAGGAGGGTGGTGAAGCAGTGGAATGGGTTACCTAGGGAGGTGGAATCTCCATCCTTAGAGGTTTTTAAGGCCCAGCTTGATAAAGCCTTGGTTGGGATGATTAGTTGGGGTTTGTCCTGCTTTGAGCAGGGGGGTGGACTAGATGACATCCTGAAGTCTCTTTCAACCTGAATCTTCTATGATTTTATGATATTCTGGGACCAACAAGGTTACAAAAACACTGAAAACATTAGTTATTGTCTGTGGTGTAGGACACATTCCTAACTCTATTTAAACAGTGAATCAGAAAAAAAAAATCTATAATCTCTGCACTTGCTGTGTTTCCAGCCTTGTCTGGTCTATGAAAAGAGGAGCTGAGTCATACTGAGATCTAATTATCCCTTTGGCTACTGCCATTACTGATAGCACTTAGCCAGCCTTCTTGCATTGCCTGGATATTTTGGAGTGTGTCTATATGAGGGATACACAATTATATATGAGCAAAATTGACCAGTCATTGAAATAAATTACTGTTTGCTTCACAGTAGGGAATGGGAAGGAGAGCTAAATGCTTGGTTTTTTGCATAGCTTCAAATAGCCATTGGTAGATTAGTTAGCTGTCCCTGCTGCTGTTCCCACCTCCTGCCCTTCTCAAGTTGTTTCAGTTCCTAAATTTTATTCATGATGACAATTCAGCCCAAATCCCCCAAATATTGCAAGAGGAAATGCAGGTGATTCTTCCTTTTTGTTTATGATCTCCCCACAGAGCTGCTATATACTGATTTTCATTTTTTGAACTCTTTCCATTGACACTTCTTTCTTCTCTTTTTTCCTGCTATTTCACCATGGGTTTTCTGCTTGAATTCAAACTGTTTGTCAAATGTGATAATGGGCAGAAAGGCGCGACATGAGCAGTTAGCGCTACTGCTACTGTCTGTAGAGGATTTCTCTGGATGTAATTTTCCTGATCTTAATGCAACTATACATTAGACTTACAAACTCCAAAGCCCTTCATAAAGGGCAATGCCATCGCTTGCCTAAATACGACATTATCACCGCTGTTAGTTTTGTGGTCATGGTAATGTTCATTTTATGAGCTCAATCTGGATCTGAACAATTGGAATTTGAAAATCCAACTACCTTATCCCTAAGAGGACCAGCTCATGTTTGGTTTACACTGTGCACAATGCAGAATACATTAGAGAGGTTTAGACTAAATATAATCTCAAAAATCACACCATATGGCAAGGTGGGCACTCTCTTTAAAACTGTATCAGGAAGCAGAGGAGCAGGGAAAATACCATTAAGGATCACGATGCTTCCATTATAATGTAATTCCCGGTTATTATAACAATTCTCATGTTCAATGTTAAAAGAAAGTGACTTTTCCTGTGATTGTCTTATTGACACATGACACAGAAAACAACAAAGATAAGGGGATGTGGTGTTTGCCCTATTTTGCCTGTTGAGATGTAGAACAGTGTGTGTTTTTGTTGGTTTTTTTTAAGCTGCTTGGAGAAGAAATGTGGTTTATCCATTAGAACCATTAGAACAAAGGACTAGGAAAAAGAATTCTTCCATTTAACCATATACAATCTACAACTGACAAGAGGTGTGTTCTTGAGCTAGTCAACTCGACCCACCTGTAACTTGAGGATAATAATAGTCACCTAGCCCACAGGGATGCTGGGATGCTTAATTGACACTGGTGTTGTACAGTGTTTTGATGGAAGATGTTACCTTAGTTGTTTAGTTCAGATCTGTATGCATGTGGGTGGGGAATGGAGGGTGATTAGTCAGCAATCTGCCTCACCCTGTGCTCGGGGAAAAAAACCTGGAACTGCATTCTTGGGTGCTTCCGTCAATTATGCCTCTACAACCTCATTGATGCCAAGCATCACACTGAAGACAATGAGGATTTTTCAGGGACTCATTCACTTGCACATCTACCATAGTGATATATGCCATCATGTGCCAGCAATGCCCCTCTGCCATGTACATCGGCCAAACTGGATAGTCTCTATGTAAAACAATAAATGGACCCAAATCGGACATCAGGAATGGTAACATACAACAGCCAGTAGGAGAACACTTCAATCTCCCTGGACATTCTATAACTGATGTAAAAGTAGCTATACTTGAACAAAAAAACTTCAAAACATACTTCAAAGAGAAACTGCAGAACTAAAATTCATTTGCATATGTAACAGCATTAATTTGGGCTTGAATAGGGACTAGGAGTGGCTGGCTCACTACAAAAGCAATTTTCCCTCTCCTGGTATTGACACCTCCTCATTAATTATTGGGAGTGGACTACATTCACCCTGATTGAATTGGCCCTGTCAACACTGGTTCTCCACTTGTAAGGTAACTCCATTCTCTTGTCAGTATAATAATGCCGGCATCTGTAATTTTCACTCCATGCATCAGAAGAAGTGGGTTTTTTTACCCATGAAAGCTTATGCCCAAATAAATCTGTTAGTCTTTAAGGTGCCACCAGACTCCTCGTTGTTTTTGAGGATCTATCAAAGTAAAGGAGAGCAGATTTCGTGTGTGTGTGTATAAATGAATATTTACATTGTGTGTGCACATTCACACAAATATAGGAGTCACACCCACTATTGAAATACAGCTCTCTCTTGGATGGGACACATTAGTTGTTTATTAGTGCATAATGCCACCTCACAAGCATGTAGAGCAGGAAGTGACTAAGAATGCTGCATTCAATTGAAACTGCAAGGGGAATTAAACTAACTAGATGATAATTATTCCCACTGGAATTTGGCAAGCACACCCAGGTTAACCCATCTACATCTCGCAATATTACTATGGGATCTTCAATGGCCACAAAAACCCTCACTTGTACTCCCATCTGAAAGATGGCACCTCCAGTGGCATAGAATCCCCTCGTACCATACAGGAGAACTGGTTCAGTACTGACGTAGATATCTCCGCCTATTGAATCTCAGCCACCATTATCTACTCTTAGATTCCTTTTGTGGCCCTTCCCCCCATGATCTTGTGATGTATTGAGCATGATCATGACCCATAATTATTGTTATTTTGTATTATGGTAACACCTAGAGACCCCAGTCAAGGTTGGGGTCCCCTTGTGCTAGGTACTGTACAAGCATGTGGTGTGAGACAATCCTTGAAGAATGTAATATCCAGGGATGAGATTTTCAAGTGCTGGCTTGACTCTGCTCCCATTGAAGGCAGTGGGGCAAGAGTTTGACTAATGCTGAGATCTTTTAGCACTCCCATCCTAATGAGTTTAGACAGATAAAGGTAGGAGAAGGAAAACATTATCATCTCTCTCAGAAGAAAGGAAGTCTAGTCCACTGGTTAGGGCACAAGCCAAGCACTTGCAAGACCCAGGTTCAGTTCTCACTTTGTCACAACCTTCCATGGTGACCTTGGACCACTCACTCAGTGTCTATGATCCTCAGTTCCCCCATCTGTACAATGGTGACAATAGTACTTCCCTACTTCACAAGTACATTAAAGATTGAGGCACTCAGATATCATGGGAATGGGGACACATCTGCACCAAGGAGAGAGGCCTTCTTACATATGGGGAACTGATGCAGGGGATGATTTAAGTGGCTTGACCAGAATAACAGCAGAAACAAGCACCACAGAGGTAGGACTGCAACCAAGATTTCTGGAGTACCAGCCCAAAGTTGTAACCACAAGAACATTGCTCTTCTTAAATTGGTTGGGGGTAATTGGCACCCCAGCTACTGATGTTGGCCCAATAGGTTTACCTTACAGTCAGTACAGGAGCAAATCCTACAGTGGAATAGCTGAGGATTACAATGCATGGATAAGCCACGTTTAAAGATGCCCCTCCAAATGTTGTGCATGGTGAGAAAACTGACACAAAAGCCGGTTGAGTGGATTTGGGCAGAGTTAATCTCTCACACCTATCAGATATTCCGTGGTCTGATTGAAAACACTTTTATAGACGTAGACTTGTACAGATAAAGAAATCTATTGATTCCTTTGCCTTCCCCTGACCCTGTAGGCTTCTTACCTGAGACCATTATCCAAAGTACTGTCTGCAATTAATCTTCTGGCAGTGTGTAATCACCCCAGGTGTACAGAGCTGAGTTTCAAATAGATAATGATACTGAGGGAGTGGGGGAACAAGTTGCCACTTGTTTACCGCACCTATCAGAAGACGAGCATAGTTTAGTGTCCAGAGAGGTCAAGGTATAGACACTTTACAAAAGAACAAAACAAAACCCCTAAACTATCTATTAAAAAAGAATGTATGTCTTTTTAATGTATTTGTATGGCGGGGGGGAGGAGGAGGAGGAGAGGTGAAACCTTCCAGATGCTTGCCTGCAGTAAAGCATTTCTGGCTGTTAGTTCCAGTAGGTCATTACTGCATTAATTTGGTGTTTAATTAAATGCCTGTGCAACAGACCATTTATTTGTTATCTAATATTAGCTTTAGTTCTTATCAATTAAATGCTAGCTGAGGGCTTGATTCACTTACGTTTTATGTCCCCTTACACTTTTTTTTTATAAACAAAAAACAAGGACTCAGTACGCAGAGGAGAGATTTACACACCCAAATTTCACAGTGGGCATAATGAAATGTGCTGAAGTGCTTAAGCAGAAGGACCTGAAACAAAGGGAGATTTAAAAAAAAAAAATCACGTAAAATAGGGGCGGGGGTTAAAAAAACAAGCAAAAAATAATTTAGCAGAGCATGACTGGCTTCTTGGGGGGGTGCATGAAACCATTTTCTCCAGCTTCAATTTGAGCAGGATCCCATGTCTGGTTTTCCTCTTTCAGTTTCAGGTTCCAACTCAGAACCTTATTCAGAGCGTTCACTGGGTTTCACATCAAAACTGGGAGATGGTCAATTTTGCATGAACGCTACGCAAAGCCCAAAAGGGGCCCATTGTTGCCGAAAAGGCTGCGGAACCATAGCAAATCTCATGACAAAGATAGGACCTGATTCTCCATTGCCTTGAACTTTTTGTTCTGCAATTGTGCAAAATGCTACCACAGGTGTAAGTGAGTGGAGAATTCTGAGAGTCATTTTGGACTCAGGGGTGTAGAAGACTACCCACAATGCAATGTAGTGAAGAATCAAATTGGAGACAGTGAAATATTTCACCAATATTTTTAAAAATGGTGAAAATAAAAATCACTTATATTTGGTCTAGTTTTAATTTGTTTTTTAACCATGAATAAGAGAGTCACATCTTCTACCATTTTCATTATGTGACAATATTGCTTTTTAATCAAAGGGAGAAGGAAAGAGAAAGAAAGGATAAATGTTGCATATTTGTGACCTTGAACCTTTTTATTGAGACAATGGAAAACTTGGTGAAAAAAATCAACTTCCTTTCCTGGGATGTCTCAGGAAGAAATAATTGAAAAACACCCACACAGATTAACCAGAGAGTGGTGAAATTATGTGGCATGCATTCAGTTTGTGGTCTACTACAGAACATTCATGGTGCTCAACCAGTGGCATGGTACCCTGATAGAATGATTTTCCTGCACAATGGAAGAAGTCAATTTGTTAATGACAACGAGGAACTGGTGACCCGCCTCACATATTTCCTCTGATTCTCTAATCATTCTTATCCAAGCCCTTCCAGATCTCACTGAAGCAGTAAGAACTGATTTACACCACATCCAGTTACTGACTTGCTCCTTTAGATCAGAACAGATGATTCTTTGTCTACTTCAGATCCTTCCTGTCATTCACTTCTTCCCACTGCTTTTGTTTTGGCTCCACTTCATTCCACCTCCAAGGCGAACAATAGTCATGATTCACTTTCATCCTAACTGGATCACTCTATGGCTGTTGTAATGTATGATTCTCTGTACAGTAATGAGAGGATGTGCATGTATTCTTCTTTGCCTGAAATGATCCTCAAGTGTGATATTATGACAATCAAGACTTCAGACCAGCCCCTTGATTCTTTAAGGCCTGGATCTGTCCCTAGTCACTTAATATTCAAAAACATGGATGCTTAAGAGACTCCTATTGCAAGATCCCCTAATGCTGTTGGAGCTTATTGGGGTATTCAAACCGCACACTGAACAACAAGGTGGTAAGGAGCTGTTCTGGGCTCAGCCATCCCTGCCCCATCTTACATAAGAATGGCCATATTGGGTCAGACTAAAGGTCCACCTAGCCCAGTAACCCGTCTTTGGACAGTGTCCAATGCCAGTGCCCCAGAGCAAATTAATAGAACAGCAATTCATCCTCTGTTGCCCATTCCCAGCTTCTGGAAAGGGATGCACAGACTGTAGGTGTTAAAGGGGAGAAGAGCAGATCTCTTGGGGGCAGACTAGGGAAGAGAAAGGACATTTACCTTTCAGCTCCTGAGGAAAGACTTTTTCCCCCCTCACATACTGACTCAGTTTGTTTGTGTTAATTTCCCCTGTTTTATTTATGGACTTTCTTAGAAGAGGAGAGACTTGGAACTGACCTGGCCAGAGGGCAGGGCGAGAGAGGAGACATCCACCATCCCAAGAGGGAGAGAGCAACAATGCCACACCTGGCTGTGAAGAGGTGCCAAGTGGTGAGTTGACTCTGTCACATCACCTTGCTAAAGACTGTGAACTTTGGACACTAGAGGGTGGTAGGAATTGGCCCAGGGAGAGAAGTCTTAAGGCTCTTCTGGGGATCAGATCATTTGGAAGTCATACAGGGCTGGAGCCCAGAGGAGTGGGACGGCCCCGGCTTCCTTACCACACACATCCTCTGCATGTTGACCCCAAGCACTAGGCAATGCTCCCCAAGAGTGCCAACCATCACAGAGTTGTAGAGGATTATTTCACCATCTATGATACTTCTTATACAAGCACCAAAACCCACTGGGACATTGAGAAAGCGGTTCTCTGGTGACAAATAATTGCACTGACTACAGGATATAGGGAAAACTACTCCAGGTATGTCTACACTGCAATTAGACACGCGTGACTGGCCCGTGCCACCAGACTTAGGCTCACAGTGGTTGGGTTAAGGGGCTATTTAATTATGATGTAGACTTCTGGGCTTGGGCTGGAGCCTGGGCTCTAGAACCCTGCGGGTCCCAGAGCTCCAGCTGCAGCCCGAGCTGAAAGTCTATTCTGCAATTAAACAGACCTGCAGCCCGAGTCCCGGGAGCCTGAATCAACTGATATAGGCCAGCTGTGGATTTTTAATTGCAGTGTAGACACAGCTAGTCTATTCAGAAGGTGACCGTATTCCATCCCTAACAAACAGGGAGGAATCAAAGACTGGATCTGTTTTTAAAAAAGATATGTTGTAGCTGAAACAGAAATGATGGGCTTGAAGCAGAAATTATTGGGTAAAGTCTTTTGGCTTGTATTACGAGGTCAGACTAGATGATCATAGCGATCCTTTCTGGCCTTAAAGTAAACATATCTAAGAAAGATAGCTGAGGAAGCAAAACCTTGAAGTAGCTAAGAACACATCTCATGTCTCTGCTGTTGAAGTGTGATAGCGAGTCTGTAATGATAGAGAAATGCCCACATAAGTATGCGGACAGTCTAGAGAAAGACCAGATCTACCCAAAGTTTTGTCAGCATAGCTATGTTGATTGGGGGTGTAAAAATCCACACCCTCAGACGACATAGTCTTACTGGCAAAATCCTTTGTGTAGATGCAGCTTCTGTTGGCATAGCTTATGTCACTGGGGGAGGTGGGATTGCTATGCTGATAGAAAAAACTGTTGGCATATGCTGCATCTATACTACTGGGGCTCTGCTGGTATAGCTATACTGGTATATCTATTCCGACAAAGCATATGTAAGGTAGACAAATGTAAACCACTGTATGCTGCCCTTCCTCCCTTAGCAGTGCTGGGGGATGACACATGGAACAGGATGTCAAGTATCAGAGGGGTAGCCGTGTTAGTCTGAATCTGTAAAAAGCAACAGAGGGTCCTGTGGCACCTTTAAGACTAACAGAAGTATTGGGAGCATAAGCTTTCGTGGGTAAGATGCAAGCCATCTGAAGAAGTGAGGTTCTTACCCACGAAAGCTTATGCTCCCAATACTTCTGTTAGTCATGGAACAGGATGGCTACTTCCAGGGGTGTGGCACAAGCACTGTTTTTCACTAGTTGTCAAGATTTCTTCAACGGGCCCCAGTAAGTAAATGAAGATATGTAGAATTTCAGTTTTTAAAAAAAGCACTCAGATACTAAGGTGATGAGTGTGGTATAAATAAATAGATCACAAGAACAACAGCTTTGTTGTGTTTAGCACCAGACTAACAGGATGAAATCCTTGCTCCACTGATGTCAATGTGGACAGGATTTCACCCCTAGAGACCACCTGAGATACCAACTGCCCATTTATCATTTACTTTGTGGTAGCACCGAAAGCCCCAATCAGGATTGGGAGTCATGTGCTAGGAGCTGCATGAATACATAGGAAGGTTTGATCCCTGATCTAAAGAGCTCACAATCTAATAACTTAGTGCTGGTCAAAATTTTTCACATAAGAGGGTTAGTTAAAAAAAATAGCTTTTTCAAAAAATGAAAAAAAAAATTGGGAGGTGGAATAGTCAGTTATTGAAAGTTTCTATTTTTCATGACTTTTTTTTTACCAAAAAGGTTTTAATTTTTAAAGGTTTCAGAGTAGCAGCCGTGTTAGTCTGTATCCGCAAAAAGAACGGGAGTACTTGTGGCACCTTAGAGACTAATAAATTTGTTAGTCTCTAAGGTGCCACAAGTACTCCTGTTAATTTTTAAAATTATCCTGGAAATGTTTATTTTACCAAAAGCCCGGTTGTCAATAAGAAAGCTCCTCAATGTTCTCTGTAGGCGATGATGGGTAGTGTGAGCAGCCACTTCATTTTTGAAAAGACGATGCCAATTGTGAGTTCTGAGCACTTCTCAAAACCTGGCCAATAAATTAACATGAAAAGCTGAAAATTTCAAAGCCAGCAAGTTGATCTGAACACCTAATACCCTTCAGAATCAATGGAAATTGTGTCTCCAAACCATCCAGGTGGCTTTGAAAATCTCAGCCTAAATTTAAGTACCTGATAACCGAGGCCACTTTTAAAAATGTAGCTCTATTTGACTTACCCAAGGAGTTACAACAAGTAATAGTTTGGATGGGCTAAGACATTAGGAATTTCTGGCTTTCAGATCCCTTCCATAGTCTAACTATAGCATACTGCCTTCTCTATTTAAAAACTAGACTTTTTACAATAATGGCCCCTTAATGGGTGGGGAAGGTACTTTACAAAAGTAATTATTAAATTTTATTGTCAGACTCTTCTCTCTTAGGGGAGAGGGCTTTTCTTCCTCGGTGCTTTGGTCACTATTGCAATCTAAATGAATAATAATTATGAAATACATGCATCTTAGAGCCAAAATAGAGGGTGAGTACCGGGGTCATCATACTTGAATCTCCGTTTGACCTGAGTTAAACACTAAGCACAGGCCTGGAGGGGAGCCATTTCTGCTTTTCTCTCTCATAAGTAACTTGTTTAAAACAACTTCTTTCAAATGTGTGTAAAATGATACAACTCAAATGAAGGTATCTACTTACTAATTTTTTAGAACATGTTTATAATCTTCTGGTGAGATCAGACCATCTCTTTGAATTTCAGTGTGAATAATGTTTTCGGGCTAATATTTGATCATTTAGAATGTATGCCATACTTAGATATTATCCCAATGGTTTTTGGTTTATATTTTGCTTTAAAAATTAAAACAAAAACAAATGTCTACAACAAAAAATTATCTTACAAACATGATCATATGCTAGACAAGCTGGCAGCTATGTGGATAACAAGATCAGTTGTGTATTTCAATCAGTCAGACAAAAATGTCAAAATAAGAGGAAGACCCTTTTGGTTCTTTGTGTGTCAAGTTGTAGCTTAAGGGGTTTTCATTTCTTAACAGATGAATTTTTAAAATCCCTTGTAAGAAAGGAATTGACAGATCTCAACCTACAGCGTGTGTAGCAGGTGCTACTAGATAAGATCTGTACTAGGGGTTGCACAGTGGCTGACGAGGGGGCCCTGATTCAACAAAGCACTTGCTTAACACTGGGCACTTACTTAGTTCCCATTGTTGCCAATGAAGTTGACAAATAGAACAAACTTTACATGACTGTTGGTTGTGTCACTTAGCGGTCACTGTTGGAAGGAGCTCAGATACTGTGGTAAGGAGAGTGTTCTACTCTGTTTGTTATAATAGATAAGATGTCCTATTGCATTAAATAGGACGTAAGCACATACTACAGAGCTTTGCTGTCTAAAAAAATTGAAGTACAGTTGCATCTTCTTGATCCACTTATGCTCTTTGAGTGTGACCAATATAACTGTTGCCATAACTAGCACATTGGTCTCAGGGAGAGTGGCTGTGGGTGGTCTGGAGGGCAGGGCTGCAGTTGATATGGGAGAGAGTAAAGGAACTGGACTGAGGGCACAGTGAGAAGATAGTACATCATTTAAATTGGATGGCAAAACAAGGGCCAACATTACAACGGGGAGAGAGAGACTGAATGGGCACACTTGGGTAATACACAAAGGGAGCCAAATTTGGGGGAGTTTATAGGGGTTGGGAGACAGGAAGGAAGACTCAAAAAGGGGCAGAAAGGACATGTGGAAAGGAGAAACAGAAAAATCAGCCAAAGTTCTGGGACACCCAGGGAAAGTGAGCTCACTAATGTGGAAAACACAAAACAGTAAGTTTTTCCCATGGGATAACTAATGTGTGTTACCCATCTTGCTGTACCATCCCGGTGGAGACAAGACACTGTAGTTTTATCATGATGTAGGCTAGGCATGATCAATCATGAGCAGGGGGATAATGCTGGCCTTGCCTAGCTACCTCGCAGTAAAAAACTTCTGTGTCTTATTCCCTCTAGTTTTTTTTTTTTTTTTTTTTTTTTAATAAACACATTTGTTATCCTTCTGTAGAAAAATCTTCACTTTTTTGCAATGAAGACACAGCTTTTGTGACGAAAGTCTCTGCGTGGGAGAGCAAACCTATGATGAGAGAGTGGAGGGAAAGCAAAAAAGGAAAATGGCAACTGCAAAAAGGGAACTCCAAAGTAGCAATCATCGTTATTGTTCCATGCAGCACTGTAAGTGATTGATGGAGTCAGTTTGGAAAAAGAAAAATGATGTGACCATTTCCATGGCCCCAAACTCCTTGTCCTCTTCTCTGACCATTAGACTATCTTGGATTTTTCCATACAGAGCCTGATGTTGTTCCCATTAAAAAGTTTTGCCATTCAGTTTCAGTGGTCAACAAGACAATGTATAAGACAGGCTTCATTCTCTGCCCACTGACCCAGGAGTAAGTCAGGAGTTGAGGGAAGTAACTGATGTAAAACAGGTGTCAGTAAAAGGATTAAAATACAGGTAAACAAGGACTCCTGTAGGGAGTAGGGATAGGATCCAGAGTGACCTAGACAAATTGGAGGATTGGGCCAAAAGAAATCTGATGAGGTTCAACAAGGACAAGTGTAGAGTCCTGCACTTAGGATGGAAGAATCCCATGCACTGCTATGGACTGGAGACTGACTGGCTAAGTGGCAGTTCTCCAGAAAAGGACCTGGGGATTACAGTGGACGAGAAGCTGGATATGAGTCAACAGCGTGCCCTTGTTGCCAACAAGGCCAATGGCATAGTGGGCTGCATTAGTAGGAGCATTGCCAGCAGATCGAAGGAAGTGATTGTTCCCCTCTATTCAGCACTGGTGAGGCCACATCTGGAGTATTGTGTCCAGATGGGACCCCCACTACAGAAAGGATGTGGACAAATTGGAGAGAGTCCAGCGGAGGGCAACACAAATGATTAGATGGCTGAGGCACATGACTTATGAGGAGAGGATGAGGGAACTGGGCTTATTTAGTCTGCAGAAGAGAAGAGTGAGGGGAGGATCTGATAGCAGCCTTCAACTACCTGAAGGGGGGTTCCAAAAAGGATAGAGCTCGGCTGTTCTCAGTGGTGGCAGATGACAGTACAAGGAGCAAGGGTCTCAAGTTGCAGTGGAGGAGGTCTAGGTTGGATATTAGGAAAAACAATTTCACTAGGAGGGTGGTGAAGACCTGGGATGGGTTACCTAGGGAGGTGGTGGAATCTCCATCCTTAGAGGTTTTTAAGGCGCAGCTTGATAAAGCCCTGCCTGGGATGATTTAGTTGGTGTTGGTCCTGCTTTGACCAGGGGGCTGAACTAGATGACCTCCTGAGGTCTCTTCCAAACCTAATCTTCTTCTATGATTCTATTCTCTGAAAGGAAGAATGAACCATTAGTTAGGTTACAGTTCAGGAGAGCTGGAGCAGTTCATTCTCCTGCTTCTTCACAGGCTTCCTGTGTGACCTTGGGCAAAACACTTAGACTTTGTGTGCCTCAGCTCCCTGTCTGTAAAACGGGGACAATGGCACTTCCCTACCTCCCGTGGGTGTCGGGAGGATAAATCCATTAAAGATTGTGAGGTGCCCAGATAGTACAGGAACGGGGGCCACAGAAGTGAAAAAAAATTACAATTAGATTTTCAAAAAACTTTCCCCTGAAAATTTCTTTCCAGATCACTCGCTGCACCTCATTTGAGGCTGCCATCGTACATGATAAAACTGCTTTCAAACACAACCATGTCTCACTCTCCAAATTAGGTCAGCATAAAAATAAGTAAAATACAGACATTCCCAGGACCCATTTATTTCTCAAAGACTCAGTCCAATAACTAAGAAATTGCCTTGTGTTACCAAGAGAGCTCATGGATCCTCTCTCGCTCTTTGTACGTGTGCTCCTTGTGTCTGCCTTGTCCATTTCCTCTTCCCTTCTGACTATCATCAGAGCTGCAGTAGCCCATAAAACAAAGATAAGTCCCAGCTCCCAGGGAGCTTTTCCTTGTCAATGAGAGATCAAAAATGACAGTCAGAGGCTATGTCATGATATTTGCAGCCAACTTTAAAAAAGTATTAGTCAGACCATTTGGGCTTTTTTGCCATCTAATCCTCCAGGACACCTTGAATTTCCCCTTATTAGGCTTGGGGGCAAAAAAAAAAAAAAAGAGCACCGTTTTTCTACTTGGAAAATACATCATTAAAAGAGTCTCTTTTGAGGTTATTGTATTAGAGTCGTGTCCTGCCTAAGAAGACAAACTATTTCACATGTGCTCAATGAAATGCTCACGTGAAACTCTGCTGCTTCTGGAGTTTCCTTCTGTAAGATGATGTGCAGACTCGCTAGCCATGACAAGAACATGAAAGTCTCATGTACAGGTCACTTCAGACCCTTTTCCTCAGTGCTTGTTTTATTTCCGAAGACCAAACTCAAAACCAGAACTAAACAAGTCAAGCTACTGGGCAAAGACCTACCTAAGGACTTTCCAGCTTTGGCCAGCTTGGAGAAAAGATGACAGCATCTCCCTTTGCACCAGCTGTTTTTTTCCCTTTTATAACAAGTTCCAGATCAGTCATGCAATAAGGAGTTACCGGGGTACTGCTTATATACTGGAATTCATTTACACCCAGTCACATCTGGCAATTCTAACCTCAGACCAAATTGAAGGTTCTGATTCAATGTTCTCAGAAGCCATTGTCTTCAGTCGGCATTTGTTCAGGCCATTATTGAAGAGTCTGTTAAAGTATCTAAACTTCAGAGTGAACTAGGACTGATATGTTGTAGCATCAAACTGCATGGTATTCACGGTGTCACATGCGATAATACAAAACAGACCATTTTGAGTGAGATTTTAAGATTGATATAGCATTCATAACCAAACTCTCTACTTAAACAAAATGTAGCTGTGCCACACAGTTTTGGAGATGGTCATGTCGATTGGAAAGAGTGCTCCAATAATCTATAGAGCAAGTCCATAGAGCGAATGTAAGTTTACAAAACAAATGTGGATCCTCAATAAGTTTGAGTCCAGCACCATCCACACATAACACAGACCTCTAGTACTTGAGGTAGAGAACTAAATCAGTAAGGGTCAGCTCTCCTCTGTATAAGCTGCTAGAAGGGGACACGTAACAACTTACAAGCACATTAACTAAACATATTGTTTTCGACAATCACTTGGAAATACTTGTATTTTTTGTAGGGACTGTAAAAGCTAAAATACATTTCTATTTTTCTGATTTATGCAGCACTGGTCTTGTAGAAATCATAATGGCTTCTTAATGTTGCCTTCCTATTTCACCCAACTTCAGGTATTTAAGGATAAATACGTAATTCACAGTGGTGGCTCTGTATCCAACCTCATGTTCACATATCACTGGGGACTGGCCCAAACTCTGGGCCCAGTTCTGAACATCCTGGATGTTTTGGATCTGAGTTTCACTATGGACACAATTTTTATACTGGGCCAAAGCGAAACCTGGAATCTGAATGTGACTGGTATTGATCCCAGGAACCCTGAATCTGAATGTATTCACCACTAGTGCTTGAGGTGAAAGACAAAGGCCTATTAGTTGGCTGCAGTAGCAGGAACGTAAACTTCTATGTGGTCCATTAACACAATGGGGAAAAAAATCTCCACATTGCGCTAATATGGATTACATAAATATCCCTGAACTCGGAGGAAGCTTGTATCCAAAACGGACTTAAAATGTCTTCTCTGATCTTGCCCAGAAATTACACTGATAGGACAACTGGGGGAATAAGCAATATGTCCCAAAATGATTGATTGGCACTGACGCTTTGTCCATTCCTCCCAAAGGGAAAATAAGTACACACAGATATAAAAAGTGAAAACTAGAAAAATCAGAACATTGACAGATGCTCAGCTGGCGATCTGGAGGCTGTCATAGCAAAGAATGCAGCCTTTGGGTTGGATTAGCTTCCTGGTTTCAATTAAATAGCTGTCATGGAGGCACACATTTTGATTGTCACGAATCAGACAGAGATGATCATCCGGAGTTTTCAACATTTATACATGTTTGGGTCTACTCACTCCTCGCTGATGGGTGGCAGAAGAAACAACAACAAAGATATCTTCTGTCTTATCCAGGAACAGAACTTACTGTAGAGTTGTACTTTTTAAATATATTGGGGAAAATCCTGGACTTACTGAAGTCAGGGGAAGTATTGCCAAACCCATTTTGACTAACAAAGGTCTCCATCATTCTGTATGTTTTCTTTTACCTAGAAAGTTATGGTTGGGAAATAGTTTTTTTTTTCTCAAAACTGTCCTTCACATCATGGGCTCCAGTTAAAATCTAGCCAAAGCATGCCCCAAGGCAACATGTGGCCTCTCAGAACCTGTGGCAGGACTTAAAAGAAATATTCAGAACTGTTGTGGACATTTTCATGCACCAGCAGTTGCCAAATACTGATAAAGAAGAGACCATGAGACCCCATCCATTCTTCAGACTGAACCCAAATGTCTGGAAGTTTATGGAAAGTTCTGATGTCCTGGGAAATTCAGTTAAGGGTACTCCCACCCAACACCGACTCTCTCCCAGAGGGAGGAAGTTGTGGATTGATCAGTGAGAACATGGGTGTCCTAAACAGATAGAAGAGCATATGCCAGGGAGCCAAGACCCCTATTATTCTATTCCCTGTAGACTCACTGTGTGAATTTGAGGAAGGGAGTGAACCTCTATATGCCTTAATTTATGTATTATCTTGTCTATATACATCCTTTTCCTCCACCCCAACATGCCCATATTTACTCAGAGAAAACTTCTCTCAATCCTGAGTCTATGGTTCTTCTTTTCTGATTTTTCTAGTATACGTTATACTTTTTAATATGAATTTGATTACAGGTGATGTTTTGTCTGTGCATTGACGAACCTGTGAATCTTTGTTGGGAAGATTAAGGTTTGTTACTGAACCTACTTGTTTGGAAACATGTTAGTGATTTTTCTCAGAATTTGCTGATTTGTTGAAATCAAAATGTTTTGAGGGATATTTTCATCTGGATACCAGGAGACAAAATACATCTATAGAGAAGGATGTTCCCTGCCACTTTTTCCTTGCCTGTTTGAGCTTCCTTTGTTTCCCTTCCTGCTTGAGGACTCTCTTTACTGCTTAAATGTAAATTAAGCAGAGCACACATTCTGCTAACAGGGAGTTTTGAGAGGGAGTTCTCCAGGTGAAGGAGGACCAAATACAGGACCCTTGGAGTAAGTGGCTGTTTGTGTTTGGGGGTTACTTGCTGTGTGCTGAGATTGTGTTTGTTTGTTTGTTTGAAGGACCATGTGCTGTGGCCGGCAGTTGGAAGCTGTGAACTTCTAAACAAGGTTTGAAATCTAGAAGCCTCTGTTCATTGGCTGAGCCTTAGTCAGGGGGTGGGGCTATCAGGAAGGCCAGGGCTTTATAAAGCAGTGAGTCAGCAACCAGCGACCACTAACAGGGTCTCAATGCATGGATGAGACGATGTTGTAGAGAGGAGGGGTTTAGATTTAATAGGAACTGGGGAAACTTTTGGGATAAGGGGAGCCTATACAGGAAGGATGGGCACCACCTAAACAAAAGTGGAGCCAGACTGCTGGCACTTAACATTAAAAAGGTTGCAGAGCAGTTTTTAAACTAAGATGGGGGAAAGCCGACTGCTGTAGAGGCGCATGTGGATCGGACAGAGACTTCTCTTAGAGGAGAGTCTATTGATAGACATTCTCTAAGTTTCAGTCAGGAGGAGACGATTGAAGAGGATAAAGTATGGGCCAGATCAGACAAGAAACATTGACATAAAAAAGAATCTGACACATCAGAAAAGGGCAGACAAATAAACAGTGACAAGTTTTTAAAGTGCTTGTACACAAATGCTAGAAGTCTAAATAATGAGATGGGTGAACTAGAGTGCCTCGTGTTAAAGGAGCATATTGATATAATGGGCATCACGGAAACCTGGTGGAGTGAGGACAATCAATGGGACACAATCATTCTGGGGTACAAAATATATCGGAAGGACAGAACAGGTCGTGCGGGCGGAAGAGTGGCACTATATGTAAAAGAAAATGTAGAATCAAATGAAGTAAAAATCTTAAATGAATCCACGTGTTCCATAGAATTTCTATGGATAGTAATTCCATGCTCTAATAAGAATATAACAATAGGGACCAGGACAAATATCAGAGGGGTAGCCGTGTTTGTCACTTTTTACAGATCCAGACTAAGAGTCCTGTGACACCTTATAGACTAACAGACATATTGGAGCATAAGCTTTCGTGGGGGAATACATGCATCTGACGAAGTGGGTATTCATCCACGAAAGCTTATGCTCCAATACATCTGTTAGTCTTAAAGGTGCCACAGGACTCTCTGTTGCTTTTTGTAAAAGAAGCAGTGGGAGATAAAAAGGCATCTTTTAAAAAGTGGAAGTCAAAACCTAGTGAGGTAAATAGAAAGGAGCATAAATCCTGCCAAATTAAGTGTAAAAATGTAATAAGAAAAGCCAAAAAGGAATCTGAAGAACAGCTAGCCAAAAACTCAAAAAAGGTAACACGTTTTTAAGTACATCAGAAGCAGGAAGTCTGCTAAACAACCAGTGGGGCCCTGGCCGATTGAGATACAAAAGGAGCACTTAAAGATGATAAAGTCATTGTGGAGAAACTAAATTAATTCTTTGCTTCAGTCTTCACAGCTGAGGATGTTAGGGAGATTCCCAAACCTGAGCCGTCCTTTGTAGGTGACAAATCTGAGGAACTGTCACAGATTGAAGTGTCACTAGAGGAGGTTTTGGAATTAATTGATAAACTTAACAGTAACAAGTCACCGGGAACCAGATGGCATTCACCCAAGGGTTCTGAAAGAACTCAAATGTGAAATTGCAGAACTATTAACTATGGTTTGTAACCTGTCCTTTAAATCAGCTTCTGTACCCAATGACTGGAAGATAGCTAATGTAACGCCAATATTTAAAAGGGGCTCTAGAGGTGACCTCAGCAATTACAGACCAGTAAATCTGACGTCAGTACTGGGCAAATTAGTTGAAACAATAGCAAAGAATAAAATTGTCAGACACATAGAAGAACATAAATTGTTGGGCAAGAGTCAACATGGTTTCTGTAAAGGGAAATCATGTCTTACTAATCTATTAGAGTTCTTTGAAGGGATCAACAAACATGTGGACAAGGGGGATCCAGTGGACATAGTGTACTTAGATTTCCAGAAAGCCTTTGACAAGGTCCCTCACCAAAGGCTCTTACGTAAATTAAGTTGTCATGGGGTAAGAGGGAAGATCCTTTCATGGATTGAGAACTGGTTAAAAGACAGGGAATAAAGGGTAGGAATAAATGGTAAATTTTCAAAACGGAGAGGGGTAACTAGTGGTGTTCCTCAAGTGTCAGTCCTAGGACCAATCCTATTCAACTTATTCATAAATGATTTGGAGAAAGGGGTAAACAGTGAGGTGGCAAAGTTTGCAGATGATACTAAACTGCTCAAGATAGTTAAGACCAAAGCAGACTGTGAAGATCTTCAAAAAGATCTCACAAAACTAAGTGATTGGGCAACAAAATGGCAAATGAAATTTAATGGGGATAAATGTAAAGTAATGCACATTGGAAAAAATAACCCCAACTATATATACAATATGATGGGGGCTAATTTAGCTAAAGCTAATCAGGAAAGAGATCTTGGAGTCATCGTGGATAGTTCTCTGAAGACGTCCATGCAGTGGCAGTCAAAAAAGCAAACAGGATGTTAGGAATCATTTAAAAAGGAATATAGAATAAGATGGAGAATATCTTATTTCCCTTATATAAATCCATGGTATGCCCACATCTTGAATACTGCATACAGATGTGTTCTCATCTCAAAAAAGATATACTGGCATTAGAAAAGGTTCAAAGAAGGGTAACTAAAATGATTAGGGGTTTGGAACAGGTCCCATATGAGGAGAGATTAAGGAGGCTAGGACTCTTCAGCTTGGAAAAGAGGAGACTAAGGGGGGATATGATAGAGGTATATAAAATCATGAGTGGTGTGGAGAAAGTGAATAAAGAAAAGTTATTTATTTGTTCCCCTAATATAAGAACTAAGGGCCACCAAATGAAATTAATGTGCAGCAGATTTAAAACAAATAAAAGGAAGTTCTTCTTCACACAGCGCACAGTCAACCTGTGGAACTCCTTGCCTGAGGAGGTTGTGAAGGCTAGGACTATAACAGGGTTTAAAAGAGAAATAGATAAATTCATGGAGGTTAAGTCCATTAATGTCTATTAGCTAGGATGGGTAAGGAATGGTGTCCCTAGCCTCTGTTTGTCAGAGGGTGGCGATGGATGGCAGGAGAGAGATCTCTTGATCATTACCTGTTAGGTTCATTCCCTGTGGGGCACCTGGCATCGGCCACTGTCAGTAGACAGGATACTGGGCTGGATGGACCTTTGGTCTGACCCAGTATGGCCATTCTTATGTTCTTTGTTTGAGACAGACCTGTTTGCCAACTTTTCATAGAATCATAGAATATCAGGGTTGGAAGGGACCTCAGGAGGTCATTTAATCCAACCCCCTGCTCAAAGCAGGACAAATCCCCAACTAAATCATCCCAGCCAGGACTTTGTCAAGTCTGACCTTAATAACCTCTAAGGAAGGAGATTTCACCACCTCCTGAGGTAACCCATTCCAGTGCTTCACCACCCTCCTAGTGAAAAAGTTTTTCCTAATATCGAACCTCAACCTCCCCCACTGCAACTTGAGACCATTACTCCTTGTTCTATCATATGCTACCTTAGAACAGTCTAGATCCATCCTCTTTGGAACCCCCTTTCAGGTAGTTGAAAGCAGCTATCAAATCCCTCCTCATTCTACTCTTCTATAGACTAAATAATCCCAGTTCCCTCAGCCTCTCCTCATAAATCATGTGCTCCAGCCCCCAAAGAGGCTAAGTGAATGGCCCGAGGTCACAAAAATCTGGAGTGGGATAAATAATTGAATCTCTCTCACAGGTCAGCACCCTAATTACTGTGCCATTCTTCCTCTCATCTGGGGTGACTGAGAATAGTTCATGGGGTGAAGTCCATGGAGTGACAGAGATTTACTCCAGCTGTGGGATCCAGCCCCATGTGTCTACAGTACTTTGAGATCCAAGTGCAAGAAATTGTTACTTTGACATTATTTGAAGCCAACATTTTTTCTAAAATAAAATTGAACAAAATGTTATCTCTCTATTGCCGAGACTGTCTGAAAATGAAAAGCATTGATTATTTTATCTTTTTTTCCTGGCAGATAAGAAGAATCTGGGCAGACAGTAATTCAAAGTATTAGTGTTTTTGTGAAGCAATTTATTGCACTTCTGACAATGAGATACTTAGAGATTTGCAGAGATTTGTTGGGGGTTTATTGGAACCACCCTGGGGAGTCAGTGCAGCAACTTGTTCTTTATGTAGGAAAGTCCCGCACAGCAATAGTCATAAAGCATTGTACTGGACAATAAGTGTGTGCAGGAAGGAATGCCGTATATAACCAGAACTGCTGTTCACAATCTAGCAGAGTTGGGGGAAGGGATAAGTACAGGAAGCGTCAGCAATGTTTAGGGGTTAGAGGACAGAGCGGCAAGACTTCTGGGTTGTATTCCAACCTCCATCATTGACTGGGTGGGGGCTCCTGGACAATTCATTGAGCTGTGTGTCCCAGCTCACTCCTCTGTAGGGACTACAGAATTGCACCTAGATCAACGGAGCCTCAATCCCTGACTGGAACCCCGTGGTGTTACCCTATTACAAATACATAATAAGGCATACTAATATCTAGCATCTTTTGTTTGACCCTGTGATAAATGAAAGGGGGTGGGGGGTGGATCCCTTTTATGGACACCCAGCCAGTCAGCTAGCTATAAAGTCCCTCTTGGTGGCTGTTCTCTGCTTGCTTTACCTGTAAAGGGTTAAAAAGGTCCCCCAGGTGAAGGAAAGGGAGTGAGCACCTGACCAAAGGAGCTAATGAGAAGGCTAGAACTTTTTAAAATGGGAAAAAAACTTTCCCTTTGTCTCTTGTTGTTGCTCTCCGGGAAAGAGGGGAACAGGGAGCAGTTATGCTATGAGAAGCTTTAAGCCAGGTATGATCATAGATCATACCTAGAACTAGTTATTAGGTTTATTTCTGTTTATTTCTTATGGCTAGTGGACTCCTCTGTGCTAACCCCAGATGCTTTCGTTTGCTTGTAACCTTTAAGCTGAACCCCCAAGAAAGCTATTTTGGGTCCTTTATTTTTGGAATTGCTCTTTTAAACATCTAGCAAAAGCCTAAGTTCCAGATGTATTTTATTTCTTTTTGTTTTTAATAAAATTTACCTTTTTTTAAGAACAGGATTGGACTTTTGGTGTCTTAAGAGGTTTGTGCATATGTTGTTTAATTAGCTGGTGGCAACAGCTAATTTCTTTTGTTTTCTTTCTCAGCCCTTCCCTGGAGTGGGGGTGAAAGGGCTTGAGGGTACCCCACAGGGAGGAATTCCCAAGTGCACCTTTCTGGGTTCCAAGAAAGGGGTTTTGCATTTGGGTGGTGGCAGCGTTTACCGAGCCACAGTCAGAGAGAAGCTGTAACCTTGGGAGTTTAATACCAGCCTGGAGTGGCCAGTATTAATTTTTAAAATCCTTGCAGGCCCCCACCTTCTGCACTTGAAGTGCCAGACTGGGGAATCAGCCTTGACAGACCCAAAATAGTCTTTTTGTCCATTCCATTTGCCAAATTAAAATCAAATAATATTCAGGTTGACCCAAAAGTTTCACCCCCGCCAACTTTTGGAATGGTCAGTGAACTGAATCCATTATCCTCATCACTTGCATCCTTGCTCTATAAGGCTTACACTATAAAAGGGCATACAAACAAAGGGAAAAAGGAATGGGAATCAATCAAAAAAAGCATGAAGAACAAGCAGCATAAGAAGCAAATACTGACAGACAATCTTGATTGTTTTTTGTTTTGAATGAATGAATTAAAAAATGAGTGGATGAAGAAAATTAATCCAAACTGACATGAATATGAACACTGTCATGTGGACTGAAAGTTGCCTGAGTGACTAAAAAAAGGCCAGAAATAAACAGTGATGTATCAAGTTGAGGGGAAGTGTGCAAGGTGTGAGTTTATTGAACATGGTCATTAATGATTTTGAAGAAGGTGTAAACATCACATGAATGATTTTTTTCAGGGGATGGTAAATTGGGATGTATTCAGAACACCAAGTGAGGAGAGAGAAAAAATAAGGGATGAAGAAAGATTAAATAGGTGCAGAAAAGAACAACAGGGAGTCAGCTTGCAAAAATACAGGGTGATACTGCTAGGGAAAAATAATCCAAGCCATTCAGTGGGAGGGAGAAACCTATAAGGATTCTTAGCAGTGATAGTGGAGAACAAATTAGACCTATGCTTGCCATGTCACATGGCAGCAACAAAAGGCCAACGTGATGTTAGGCGGCTGTGATGGGGCGCTCTACTCACCGCTAGGATGGAACCTCCTCCTAGATGTTCTGGGGATTAGATTCATGAGGTCAACGCTCCTTTCTGCGATTGCATGCCATCTCTCCACCTCTCTTTCCGTCTGCAGCCCCTCTCTAGGGCCTGGAGGTACTGCTGCCCCTTTGTGACTCAGCCCTCTGGCCAGCTCACTATATGCATTTTCCATTCCAGGAGTATCAAAGTCTTTACTCAGCAATCTTAGGCAGTCTTCTCATTCACTGCCTCATTACCAGTTCCTCATTCTTAGGATATCTTCCCACTCACTGCCCCATGGGGCCATGCCCTCAGTGGCTGGCAAGGGAACCTAACTCGCCCACCACTCCAGGCTCCGGCTAAGGGACCCTCTAGTCAGCCACCATGGTCTGTCCCCTTCTAGACTTTACTGCCTTTCCCTGAGCCCTTTCCTTGCCATCTATTGCCAGCCTCTTAATTCCCTCCTCCCCCGGAGTAACTATAGGCTACCTGTCTCTGCAGCAACCAAATGTGCCTCTCTTCTTCCAGGGAGTGACTGTAGTCTTTCCCAGCAGTCTCCCCTGCTGCCAATTTCCTGTCCTTCTAAATTCAGCCCAGTTTGTTCCTCCTCAGCTGGGCTCCCTCACTCAGTCAGGGGATTACTATGTCTACACTACCGCGGTAAGTCAACCTAGGCTACCCAACTGCAGCTACGAGAATAACATAGCTGGAGTCAACGTACCTTAGGTCGAGTTACCATGGGGTCTACACCGTGGGGGAGGTCGACGGGAGAAAATCTCCTGTCAACTTACCTTGCTCTTCTCATTGGGGGTAGAGTATAGGGATCGACTGGGGAGCGATCTGCAGTCGATTTGGTGGGTCTTACCGCCGCTGGATCGATCTCAAAGCTTCGATCCCTGCTGTAGTGCAGACCTGCCCTTAGCCACCTGATTCCCCTCAGCTGTGACCCGTCGAGTTAATTAGGCCCTTTCTCAATCTACATTAACTCTTTCCGGGCAGGTGTGGGATGAACATCCCATCAGAGTGGCATACACAGAGACCTCATGCCATATGAAATGGAGCTAATAGTAGCTCTCAATAGGCAGCTCTGATGTTCGACCCCTGAAATATTGTGCTAGTTTCCAGGCACCACATTACATGAAAGATACCGATTTAAGAGTAACAAAAAGTTAAAGAATGATTTACCAGGAAAGACTGATGCTAAATCCGTTCAGATGGGACAAAACAATGATTATGAGGGTGTATATGTGAGAAAGAGCATGAGAACACTCTGCAAATATCCCCAAAGGGTTTAAACATTAAGGAGGAAGAGGAATACTTTAAAATGGAACAAATGGTTAAGCTTAGGAGTAATGGGGGGAAACTTAGAAAGGGAAAGTTGAGGCTGAATGTAGGACCATAGGAATTGGTAGAATAGATCAGATTCATCCATGTCTAGTATCATGTCTCTGACAGTGGCCAGCACCAAATGCACGAGCCCTGCCATGGGCAAGTATGTCCCCATCTATTAAAAGTCACTAACAATGAGATCTATTAGATTGTGAATGATCTCCTACAGGAAACAGTGGAAGCTGCATCATTTGGGACATCTAAACCTAGACTGGGCAATGCCCCAGGTCACTGTATTATCTATGCAACAATGAGTTTGTATCACACCCATTGCTTTCGTATCTGAGCACTTACACTATATGGAACAAACCTTGACCAACTATGTGTCACCTTTCCTATCCCTAAGGTCTATAATAATCTGATCTATACACCTATTCAAGGCTTTTATTCTTGCTATGTTCATCCTAGTTATCTATTCAATGCCCTAACCCTCTGGACTTTGCCTCCCCTCCCTTTTTTAATATTTGGGGTTATTTCGATCTTTGGCAGAGACTCCTTCTTCTTAGCATATTTGTGCTTCAAGTGGCATGGGACCAGGATTCATCACCCAATTTGGTCCGCTGGTTGGATCATTAGCTTCTGCGGCTTGGGCCAGGTGCTGACGGGGGAGTGTGATGTGAATTCTGATCCATGCCCCCTGGCAGAGACAAATAGATCCTAAATACTTGTAAAGTCATTAGTTAAAATAACACAACTAATAAGTGCTCCGATGCTTTGGAATACATTGTACTCATCTTACTCCTACCTGGTTGTTCCTGAGAGAGTTACAGCCAGTAGGTAAAGTCGCAGCTCCTCAGAAGCAGGAATTGGAGTTAGTCCCCAACACAAAATCCCTAATAATAATATTGGTCAAATTCAAGAGCCTGATCCTTCTGCCAATGGCTTCCCTGGGAACAGGACTGGGTTTACTTTATTGCCTCATCAGACAGATCCAAAACTCACTGACGTCAATAGAAGGACTCCGACTGCCTTTGATAATGGAGTTTGGATCAGTCCCCAAGTGGTGTGAAAAAAAAAAAGGCCCTGGGTTCTGAAGCAGTGTAGCTGTTGTGTTTCTGGTAGCTCCTGTTTGATCTAAACCTTATCTTAAAACAACAAAACCTCTACCCTACAGACAGTTTTCTTCCCCTCACACTGCCAGCATTACTAATCTAACTACATTCTCAATACTAGCCTTAAACTCACTTGTCTCTAAACTGCTTTTTCTCTCTCTCACCTACCTGTCTAAAATTACTTTTCTGTCCGGGCTGATTTATTTCCCCCTTTTAGCTCAAGTACTTATCTTCCTTTCTGCTTCTGGGCTTGCACTTTTTCTTCTTGTCTGCTCCTTTAAAATGTTTTGCAGACTTTCTGCATGACTCCTTACTTCTCCCCTCCAGATTCTCTCTTCACTTTGGCTCAGACAGCTCAATTCCCTCCCACGCTTCAGTATGCCAGGATCCTGAATGCAGCATTCTCCCATCACCCACCAGGCACAAAGGATGGAACTGCCTCTCCAGCTGCTCTTCTGATCCTCCAGAAGTTAGAGAAGCAGCTGCTCCCAGGAGGCAAAGCTGTTAGGGCTTTATGCATCTTCGCCTCACACATAGGTCACATAGGGAATCTTGAGGAGAAATTTCCTAATGGTGAAGAAAGGTAGGCTGCTGAAGCATCTTCTAAAGGGTGTGTCTTGGAAGCTCCTTTTATTGAGATATTCAACACTAAGTTGGAAAAGCATTAGGAAATAAACTGTAGGGCACAATCCTGCCCTTTAAGGGCTGTGTGGATTTAAGGAATAGTCTAAATGACCTATTCTATTTCTAACTTCCATGAATCTATGAAACCCCAGGGTGACTTGCCCTTCCAGACAAAATTCCAAATGAACTGGTGCAGGGAAAACCTAGGAATAACTAAGTCTCAACATACACCTTCCACCTGCATTGTAAATAGGGGATTGTTGTTCATTGACACCTAGGACTGCATGTTTGTTGCCATTTTGCATAGCATATCCATTTGGAACTTCAGAGTCATAGCAGGGACACAACATAGGGCTTCCTGCTTCATGACTATCACTTGAGCTAAAGAATAGTTTTTCCTTACTCAGTCGTATAGGGGCTATGACACACAGGTAAGCAGTTCTTATGATGCACCATAGAGGCACCACCTAAGTTCTATTCCAGTTGCTGCTGTGACGTTCCTCATTACTACTGTGGCAAGTCTGAAATGCTAGAGGGCCACTGCACTGTTATGATGTGCACTTGAATCATTATAGCTTTTATGTATGGATAGAATCATAGAACATAGGGTTAGAAGGGACTACAAGGGTCATCTAGTCTAACCCCCTGCCAACATGCAGGATCTCAGTGTTTGCTACGATCACTAATAATTAATGAAGGGTCTCAGCAGCCCTGTGAAATACGGAGGGGGGAGGGGGGTCTTAATTACAGGTGGGTAAAATGAGGCATAGAGGGGTTGTCTATATACTGAAGCTAGGACCATACCTCCAAGCCTGTGTAGATGGACATGCGTTAGCTCTTCTTGAGCTAGCGTGCTAAAAGTAGCAATGTGGTTGTTGCAGCATTGGCATGGGCTAGCTGCCTGAGTAAAAGCTGTCCTGACCCCTTAGCGCCGTACTCAGGCAGTTAGTCCATGCCCCCACCAGTGCCACAACACCCACATTGCTAAATAGAGCACACTAGCTCTGCTCGAGCTAAGGCATCTGTCTATCCAGGCTGGGAGACATAGTCCAAGCTGCTGTTTAGGTTTAAGTGACTTCTTAAAGGCGATATGGAGAGTCAGTGACAGAGACAGTAACAGAACCCAAGAGTTGCTGTCATCTGCTCTCATCATGAGAAACCTTCTTGTAAAGATGAAAGATTATATTACACAGAAATTAGGAAATAACTTCCCTAAAGGTAGGTTGTTCCGTAACGCAGGGTTTCTTGCACCTTCTTCTGAAGCATCTGGTACTGGTCACTGTCGGATACAGAACACTGGGCTAGATGGACCAATGGCCTGATCCAATATGGCAGTTTTAATGTTCCTATGAGTGCATTGAATACTTGGAATGTTTGGGGTGGAGATTTTCCCCACAATGCACACACTCAAAGTAAATGTGTTCCGAATGTACTGAGGAGTCAACAGATGGCAGATGTCATCGCTGCCTTCTGTGTCACCATTTTGTGGCTCCCTAGGACCTGAGACAGAAGTTTACTTTGTAGAAGAAAGCCACAAGTAAATTGCCGAATGCTGCTGGCCGTGTGATATTACTGTATTCGTCCATGGGGCAGAAGTCATTTTCTCCCATGCCTATATTTGATTTCAATTAACAGAAGACAGCTTGCTTAATCTTTCCCCAAAGTTGATATGGTGTATACCTGAGTGAACTGGCCAATTCCCCTTATAAATTATGTATAAAATCCACAACGGCAGTCTCCATTTGGAACTCAGAGGAAAATTCAATCTCTCTTTTAGCTTATTTTTTGTCATGGTTCTTGGAATATTCATTCTGTATTTTCTGCTCATTTTTATAAATGTCTTATTTATTCAAGCTCTTCATAGAGGAAAGTAATGCCATGCATTGCTGATTTTATTACTTTGGACAGTTTACAATATCTCTTCAGAACCTAACATGTTGTTTGATTTTAAAATTTCTATAAATTTGAGCCATGCCTTCAGACCTTACATACTGATGCTGGAGAGACTTATTGAAACATCCTTTTCAGTTCTGTTAGAGTTTCTCTACATATACACAGATTCATCTTTTTCAAGTAGAAATGTGGGAAGAATAAACTTCTCACCAGCCAGTCATACGGTTGTCTAATGGCAGTGCTAAGTGTTGTTCTGTAGGGTCCAAGTTTGACACTTGATTTAAGTCCAATGCTCTCATTCTGTTAGAGGTTGGGGCATCCATTTAATAGATTCCTAAATTCATACATTCCAAGGCCAGAAGGGACCACTGTCTTCATCTCCTCTGACCTCCTGTTTATCACAGGCCATAGAACTTCCCCCCAAATAATTCCTAGAGCAGCTCTTTCATCTAATCTTGATTTAAACAGACACCCAATCTTGAGTTAAAAATGGCCAGCAATAGAACCCACCATGACCATTTGTAAGTTGCTCTAATAGGTAATTTACCTAAGGCAGTGGTTCTCAAACTTTTTTTTTTCCATGGACCACTTGAAAATTGCTGAGGGTCTTGGTGGATCACTTAATGATCTTTCAAACGTTTGTACCATTAGCTAAGTATTGTAAAGCCCTTTGGATAAAAGCACTATATATAAAAAAAACCCTTAATAATTGGACTCTCTCCAGTTTGTCCACATCCTTTCTGTAGTGGGGGGCCCATCTGAACACAATACTCCAGATGTGGCCTCACCGGTACCGAATAGAGGGGAATAATCACTTCCCTCGATCTGCTGGCAATGCTCCTACTTATACAGCCCAAAATGCAGTTAGCCTTCTTGGCAACAAGGGCACACTGTTGACTCATATCCAGCTTCATATCCACTGTAACCCCTAGGTCCTTTTCTGCAGAATTGCTGCCTAGCCACTCGGTCCCTAGTCTGTAGCAGTGCATGGGATTCTTCTGTCCTAAGTGCAGGAGTCTCCATTTGTCCTTGTTGAACCTCATCAGATTTCTTTTGGCCCAATCCTCTAATTTGTCTAGGTCCCTCTGTATCCTATCCCTACTCTCCAGAGTATCTACCACTCCTCCCAGTTTAGTGTCATCTGCAAACTTGCTGAAGGTGCAATCCATGCCATCCCCCAGATAATTAATAAAGATATTGAATAAAACCGGCCCCAGGACCGACCCTTGGGGCATTCCGCTTGATACTGGCTGCCAACTAGACATGGAGCCATTGATCACTACCCATTGAGCCAGACGATCTATCCATCTTATAGTCCATTCATCCAGCCCATACCTCTTTAACTTGATGGCAAGAATACTGTGGGAGACCGTATCAAAAGCTTTGCTAAAGTCAAGGAACAACATGTCCACTGCTTTCCCCTCATCCACAGAGCCAGTTATTTCATCATAGAAGGAAATTAGGTTAGTCAGGCATGACTTCCCCTTGGTGAATACATGCTGACTGTTCCGGATCACTTTCCTCTCCTCGAAGTGCTTCAGAATTGATTCCTTGAGGACCTTCTCCATGATTTTTCCAGGGACTGAGGTGAGGCTGACTGGCCTCTAGTTTGCAGACATAATGGTGAAATGATATCTCTAATTATTAATTATTATTATTATTACTATTATTACAGCAGAACTTCCAGGCTCCAGCCCAACTGTATACAAACAGAGTAAGAGTTGGCCCTTGCCTTGAATTGCTTACAATCTGAATAGACGACATGGACCTACGATATAGGGTTATTATATGCAGGCAGAGCGAAGAGTGATGGTCTGCAAACCTTATGGCAGTTGTGTTAGGGTGGTATTTGCTTATTTGTTTTCATATAATTTTGGGGTTTTGTTTATTTTACATTTGATTGTATCTATGTTTTGACTGGAGGCAAGGGATTAGCTAAAAATCAAAACAAGGGAGGGTATCGGCTCCCCAATCCCATTCCTTTTGTACATGTACACATTTGAATCCCCATCTTTTTTTTTTTTTTTTTGACCACCAGTCCAAATTGGTGCACCCTTGCAAGGAGATATTCCAGGACTCAACATCTGTCCAGGGCAGCTGAAAAAGTCAGTGAGGAGGTCTGCCTGTTCTGGACACTCTCGAAACACAGTGGGGTGTCTGGGTTTCTCATTTGCATGGCATTACCCAAGAAAGATTTTTTTCCAGCTTATACCACAGGGTTAGGCCGAGATATAATGCATGCTCTGAATACCAAATGTGTGTTACAAGTGAGAACAGGGGAAGGCAATTCCAATATTCAGCCTCCACACCTTCTCTTAAGAGTGTTTTCGATTTAATTAAAGCTTTATTTTATCCATGAGCATTGTATTGGCTCTAACATCTTTCTGCCAGTGTTAAGTCATAGAATGGCCTTTTCCCTTTCTTATTTCACGGATTTGCTTTCTCCCTTTGTTCCTTGTTGACCTAGGAAATTGTTTAAAGCTGGGCTTCTCACTGCCCATAAATATCATTGGTCATACTAGATGATTATTGAGTCTTTATTGGTGTGGTTTCCTGGCTTTGGAGCCCTTTGAAAATTAAAGCACAGAATTTGAAAGAGCCTTTTTTATTCCGCTTCAGCTACCACCCACAGCACAACTTAAGTGTAACTAATTTGTATTTTTGAGGCATGTCAGTTATGCAGAGCACTGAGAGTCAGAAATTCTGTGCTAACTTCCCAGCTCTGCAATTGTTTGTATGTTATTTAATCTCTCTCAAGCTTGGCTTATCTGCTTGTAAAATGGTTTGGGCAATAACCACCTTAGCTGGGCATAATGAGCCTTAATTCAGATTTGTAAACCTCTCTAATTCCTTGAAATAATTGATATAACCACAGAGTTATGGATTTTTTAGTATTGTGTACTGCCAGGCAGGGAGAAAAGGGAGTAGTTGATATTGTGAATGGTGTTCTGTTTATGATGGAAAATTTTCATCAGACAGGAAGGTATTGCAGCACTGAAGTAGATATACTCTAGTTCAAACAGGAACTATTCAGGAAAGTCCTATGGCCTGTGTTATAAATGTGACCAGGTGCATGGAAGGGCCACACTGAGAATGCCACATTAAGGGCATACTGCAAGAAATATGGCAGGCAAGCCCAAGTATTGGTGGTTTACTCTATAATTAGTCACCAAGCCAGTAATAAAAGTGCTTCTGCGGTACCCCACTGATTAATCAGAAGGCAAACACAGTCGCCTCTAGGCATTCCAGCCCTTGGCTCCAGTGCAGACAACCAAGTCTAATAGAGAGAGGTTATTGAAAACCCATTTCTCCATATGTGAGGTTCTTTCTAATCCCAGAAGACCAGACACATATTACCAGGTTAATATGAATCTCACATCTTACCCAGATATCACACTGTCAGTCAAACCTTAGTAAACTAACTAAACATTTATTAATAAAAGGAAAAAGGAGAGTTATAAATGGTTAAGGAATCATATATATACACAAGTGATTGCAAAGTCCTTATATCAGGTTTGTAGCAGCAATGGAATAAACTGCTGGTTTGCAAAAGTCTCTCTAGAATCACCCAAGCAGATTGGGGGTCATCAGTCCTTGTTCAAAGCTTCCTTGTTAGAATCTAGTCCAGAGAAATGAAGCAGGAAATGAAGACAAAATAGAGATGTTTCAGGGGTCTTTTATAGCCTCTGCCACGTGCAGGGAATTTTACTAGCCCAAACAAAGCCCGCAGCCCCTGTTTGTGGAAAGTTACTGGGCTAAGATGGAGTCCGGGGTCACGTGAACATATCAAATGTCCTTACATGGTGGCCATTGGCCTCTCGCTATCTGAGGTATCCTCAGGAAAAGCTGTCTGGACAGGATGAAATTCTTCAATGGCCTTTTATGAGAGTTCTGAGTCTTTGATGGGCCATCAACACATAACTGTTTAGCCTGGATGTAAATTCTATCGGGGGCAGGAGAATCACCCAGGAATACAACATGTGTAAGATACAAGTACATAGCCAATATTCATTATTTCAGATACAAAGATGATACATGGATTTAAACAGGATAATCACACTTAGCAAATAATAACTTTTCTCTCGACACCTTACATGCCATATTTTGTACAAGATTTGTTGTAATTGTATAACAGTGGTAGCAATAATGATACAAATGGTCATCTTTCTTATATACAACATCAAGATAAAAAATATAAAAGTGGCTATACTGGGTCAGACCAATGGTCCACCTAGCCAAGTATCCTGTCTTATGACAGTGGCCAATGCCAAATGCTTCAGGGGGGATGAACAGAATAGATCAATTATCAAGTGATCCATCCAGTCATCTAGTTCAAGCTTCTGGCAAGTCCGAGGCTTAGCCATTTTGACTAATAGCCATTGATGAACCTATTCTCCATGAACTTATCTAATTATTTTTTGAACAAAGTTATACTTTTGATCTTCACAACATCCCCTGGTAAGGAGTTCCACAGGTTGACTGTTCATTGTCTGAAGAAGTACTTCCTTTTGTTTGTTTTAAACCTGCTGCCTATTAATTTCATTGGGTGACCTCTGGTTCCTGTGTTATGTGAAGGGATAACTAACACTTTCTCTACATGATTCATGATTTTACAGACCTTTGTCATATCCCCCTTTAGTGTCTCTTCTCTAAACTGTACAGTCCAAATCTTTTTAATATTTGTTCAGATGAAAGATGTTTCATACCCCTAATAATTTTTGTTGCTCTTTAGGTACCTTTTCCAATGTTCATATATATATCTTTTTTGAGAGGAGGCAACCAGAAATGTATGCAGTATTCAAGGTGTGTGCATACCATGAATTTATATACTGGTATTATGATCTTTACTGACTTATTATCTATCTCCTTCCTTATGTTAGCTTTTTTGACTGCCGCGGCACATTAACTGGATGTTTTCAGAGAACTATTCACAATAACTCCAAGATCCTTTTTTTTGAATGGCAACAGCTAATATAGACACCATAATTTTGTATGTATAGTTGGGATTATGTTTTCCAGTGTGTATTAGCATTTATCAACACTGAATTTATCCTGCCATTTTGTTGTCCAGTCATCCAGTTTTGTGAAATCTCTTTGTGACTCCTTGCAGTCTGCTTTATACTTAACTATCTCGAGTAATTTTGTATCATCTGCAAACTTTGCCACCTCACAGTTTACCCCCTTTTCCAGATGATTTATGAATATGTTGAACACCACTGGTCTCAGTACAGATCCTTGGGGGACCCTGCTATTTACCTCTCTACATTGTGAAAACTGACCCTTTATTCCTACCCTTTCTTTTCTATCTCTTAACCAGTTACTGATCCATGAGAAAATCTTCCCTCTGATCCCCTAACTGTTTACTTTGCTTGAGAGCCTTTGGTGAGGGACCTTGCCAAAGGTTTTCTGAAAGTCCAAGTACACTATATCCAGTGGATGCCCCTTGTCCACATTTTGTTGACTGCCTCAAAGAATTCTAATAGATTGGTGAGGCATGATTTACTTTTACAAAAGTCATGTTGACTCTTTCCCAACATATGTTCATGTATGTGTCTCAATTCTGTTCTTTACTATAGTTGCAATCAATTTCCCTGGTAATGCAGTTAGGCTTACCAGATGTACTTGATAGGATTGCCTTTGGAGCCTTTTTTTTTTTAACGGTGTTATATTAGCTACCTTCCAGTCATCTGGTACAGTGGTTGATTTAAGTGATAGGTTACATACCACAGTTAAATATTTCTGCAATTTAATATCTGAGTTCCTTCAGAACTGTTGGGTGAATACCATCTGGTTCTCTTGTGACTGTTCCTTTTAATTATACAGGAGGTCAGGGCAAGCTGATCACATCTACCCTTATAATCTATTAATCTATGAATTTTGTAAAAGTCATAAAACTTCGGATTTATCTAATCTCCTCTGGAAATTCACACTAGATCACCTCAACTGCTTTATCCACAGATTTAATGTCTTTAGTTCTTGGCTTTGCGATTCGCTTTGTCCCAGAGGAACATATCTTGGTGGTGATGGGGTTTCTTATATAGCTGGAATCTCATTGATTGCTTTAAAATCAGGACCAAGGTCTTAAACTAGCAGCAGAAGCAGACTAGGAACCAGTGGAGGCACCAGAGCAAAGGACTGATGTGCTCATAACAACCTAAAGGATGAAAGTTAAGTAATAGCTCTTGGTGGCAGCGTAGGTTTACTTGGTCCTGCCTCAGCTAAGAGCACTGAACTAGATGACCTCTCATGGTCCCTTCCAGCCCTACATTTCTATGATTCTATTATTAATATTATTTTGAGGCCAAGTTCAGAACTAAATAGACTGGTTAGAATTGTTCCAATTATTTTTTTTAAAATGGCATTAAATATATATATATATATATATATATATTTCAAAAAAATGGTGTCCCTTTTATCCAATATTAAAAAAAAAAAGCCTAACAAAATTTCTATCAAAAACATTCCAGAAACATTATCAGAAGATAACATTTTTAATTATTTATTAAAATAAAAAAGATCAATGGTCTATTTTAATCACTTTGCAACAAAAATCTTTGAAATTTCTTTAAATTTTTGAGAAACTATTTTTTTTTTCATCTTGACCAGGCCTAACAATATACCAATGCTCCAGCAAAGTGTTAGGAGACACTCTGCTCACTTGGGCCAGGTCTACACTACCCCCCTAATTCGAACTAAGGTATGCAACTTCAGCTACGTGAATAACATAGCTGAAGTTCGAAGTACCTTAGTTCGAACTTACCTTGGTCCACACTCGGCAGGCAGGCTCCCCCGTCGACTCCGCGGTACTCCTCTCGCCGAGCTGGAGTACCGCAGTCGACGGCGAGCACTTCCGGGTTCGACTTATCGCGTCCAGACTAGACGCGATAAGTCGAACCCAGAAGTTCGATTGCCAGCCGCCAAACTAGCGGGTAAGTGTAGCCAAGGCCTTAGATGTAAACCAGAGCACTTGGGGTCATTAAAAATCCCTTTTCGGTCTTTACAAGATGAGATGTGTCTGTTAACCCTTTGTGATGGGCCACTATGCACATGGGGTAAATAGAGTAGCAGAGCTTAAAGTAAAATTGAAATGGATTGCAAACATTGCCAAATAGAAAATCATTTTCAAATTAGAACAAACATTTGAAAATTCCTCCATCCCCATTTGTAGCAACTTAATATCTTGCAGTTTTGTTGCATGCTATTAAACATTTGCTGTGTGTCATACCCAAGGGTATGTCTATATTTACCCGTTGGTTCGGCGGCAAGCAATCCATCTTCTGGGATCAATTTATCGCATCTTGTCTAGATATTAGAATTTGTTGTGTCTAAACCATCCCAGACAAATGGCTACCCAGCCTCTTTTAGAAAATTTCCAGTGATGGAGATTCCATGACCTCCCTAGGCAGTTTGTTCCATTGTCCTACTGTTCTTATAGTTAGGAAGTGTTTCCTGAGTTTTAATCTAAATCTGCTCTGCTGTAGTTTGAACCCATTGCCTCTTGTCCTGACAAGAGAGAACAATTTTTCTCCAACTTTTTTTATGGCAGCCTTTCAAGTATTTGAAGATTGTTATGTCCCTCCTTATCTCCTCTTTTCCAAACGAAACATACCCCGTTCCTTCAGCCTTTGCTCATATGGCTTGCAATCCATCCATTTGATCATACATTTATGAATGTTGTGGATGATACCAAGCTGGGAGCAGTTCCAAGTGTTCTGGAGGGCAGGATTAAAATTCAAAATGATCTGGACAAACTGGAGAAATGATCTGAAGTAAAATAGGAGGAAATTCAATAAAGACAAATGCAAAGTACTTCACTTAGGAAAGAACAATCAGTTGCATACATATAAAATGGGAAATGACTGCCTAGTACTGTAGAAAGGGATCTGGGGGTCAGAGTGGATCACAAGCAAAATATGAATGAACAGTGAAGGACTGTTGCAAAAAAACTAAACATCATTCTGGATGTATTATCAGGAGTGTTGTAAGCAAGACATGAAAGGTAATTTTTCTGCTGTAGTCTGCGCTGATTAGGCCTCAATTGGAGTATTGTGTGCAATTCTGAGCACCACATTTCAGGAAAGATGTGGACAAATTAAAGAAAGTCCAGAGAAGAGCAATAAAAATGATTAATGGTCTAGAAAACATGACCTATGAAGGAAGATTGAAAAAAATGGGTTTGTTTAGTCCAGAGAAAAGAAGACTGAGAGGGGACGTGATAACAGTTTTCAGGTACATAAAAGGTTGTTACAAAGAGGCGGGAGAAAAATTGTTCTCCTTAACCTCTGAGGATAGGACAAGAAGCCATGGGCTTAATTTGCAGCAAGGGTGGTTTGGGTTGGACATTAGAAAAACTTCCTAGCTTTCAGGGTGGTTAAGTACTGAAATAAATTGCCTAGGGAGGTTGTAGAATCTCCATGATTGGACATATTTAAGAGCAGGTTAGAAAAACACCTGTCATGGATGGTCTAGATAATATTTAGTCCTGCCATGAGTGCAGGGGACTAGACTAGATGACTTTTCAAGGTCTCTTACAATCCTATAAGTCTATGATCATTTTTGTTGCTCGCCTCTGGTTCCTTTCCAGTTCCTCCACATCCTTTCTATACATTGGTGACCAAAATGGGACACAGTACTCCAGTGAGGCATAACCAGTGCAGAATAGAGTGGTACTATCACCTCCCATGACTTGCATGCTATGCCTCTGTTAATGCAACGCAAAATTGTATTTGCTTTTTTTGCAACAGCATTGCACTGACTCAACACACTATGATACACTTCTCAACCATACTGTTTGTGACTTATTAAAGGCCTTCAGTTTCATGAAAGTGTTGGAGTGTCATCAGAAATGTGCTGCGGTTAGAGAAACATGACTATGATGTTGCAAATATTGCCACACCAACCCGCTCCGTTCCCTACATTTATTTTATTCTTTGAACAAATACACATCTTCCCTTCACTACAGTTGCTCAGGGGAGAAAGGGAGAGCATGCTCATCTCACAGCTGGACTATGCTGGAGCCACAAGGCCATGAACACTTTCCATATTGTTCTCAGGGTGAGGTGAAATATACTGTCCCTGACCTGCCACACATCACTACAAATGCATTTATAACCTCCCAAAGGAAGTTGCTAGAGCAAGTAATATCCCGGCACACTGTTTCTTTATGAAGGGAAGAATCAGAGAGGGCAGATGAAGCAGGGAGTCTAGGGTAGGGTTACCATCCGTCCAGGTTTCCCCGGACATGTCCAGCTTTTTCAGCGTTAAATGGCCATCCAGGGGGGATTTCTAATCAAGTAGAAATGTCCGGGATTTCCCCCTTCCCCTCATGCGGAGTGTGGCACGGCTGATTGGATGCCTGGCCTGATTGAAAGCTGCTCGCAGCCACTAGGGCCTCTAGCAGCCAGAGTCCCTCCCCCTCCCCCGCTCCCTCCTCCCCCGCAGAGCAGCGCGGCTGTGTTTGATTCCACGTGGAGCCTGCATTTCTCCCTCTGCCGGGTGAGCGGGGGGAGCAGGACAGGCAGTGGGGGGGGGTGTGTAGAGGCTGCAGGGGCAGGGCAGGCAGGGGGCACAGAGGCTGCAGGGTGAGTGGGGAGCAGGGGGCACAGAGGCTGCAGGGGCGGGGGGGTGCAGAGGCTGCAGGGTGAGGAGGAGCAGGGCAGGCAAGGGCATAGAGGCTGCAGGGGCTGCGGGGTGAGTGGGGAGCAGGGAAGCACTTAGCAACCCCCAACCAAGATCAGAGCGGGAGTGAGGAGGGTGAATGCGGGGTGCTCAGAGGAGGGGGAAGAGTTGGGGCAGGGACTTTGGGGAAGGGGTTGGAATGGGGGCGGAGAAGGGGTGGGGTTAGGGCGGGGCCTGGGGCGGGGAAGGGGTGGAGTTGGGGCAGGGCCGGGGGCGGGACCGGGGCCCCGTGGAGTGTCCTCTTTTTTAAATGTTTGAATATGGTAACCCTAGTCTAGGGGTATTCCTTATTACTTGCTGGCCCACTGCAAGCCTGGATAAGCTGATGCAGGATGCTTCACTCACAAACTTGACAGCATCAACATTGCTGCTTTAGGCAAAGACAACAACAAAGGAGGTTTACTGACCTGCAAACTGTTCTGTATGTGGGTGGGATGTGCTAGCTGCACTGGGGATGTTTGCAGAGTACATTGTTCCTGCCTGGAAAGTTACTAGCTGAGTGTAACCAAGTGTGTATTTCTCTCCCAGCTGTATCCTGGGAAGGTCTGATCCGATAACTCCATTACATTGGCTTGGTGAAGCTCTCCCTTTCAGGCACGTCATGCAGGTTAGATCTGATTTTTACAGACAGGTACCCCACCTTTAGCAATACGTTTTGCCATTGCAACCTGAACTTGTTCCTTCTATCAGATGGGAAGCTGGAATGTGCAGAGAATCAATATATAGATGAACATTAGAGCAGCATCAAGCCTGGCTTGGCTGGAGCTGGGTGACAGTGCGGTAGTTTGTTTCAGAAGTTCTGTACTCAGTGGAGAGGGGCAGTGATGAAGGACCAGCTTATTTGCTGCAATCAGCCACAGACCCCAAGACATGTTCAAGTAATAACTAGTACGGGCAATCTGGCTGAAACGGAGTTGTGTTTATGTAAATGTCAGCGTTTTGCTCCACGGATCTGCTCCCTGTGAGCCCGATTCATGATTGCCTTGTGGCTCCATCACACCAGCTGGAGGCCATAAATCAGGCATATCCCTCCCCCAACACCTCTTGGGAATATATTATCATAATAATGGTCCGACCAAATTACCCTCATTGTGAGCTCAACTGTGACGAGAGGGTGAAAGTTCATAAAATGTCACAATAACCTATAATAATAAATGTTAATGGGGAAAGGTACCAACAAAAGACAAAAAGATTGATTTAGTCCAAACAAAAACAACACCTGCTGATATAACTCAAGGACTGTGTTAAAATCATGCCTGGTAAACAACTGAAGTGTGGGAACAGAAACCAATGAACCAAAACTCGTACATCAGAAATTAGGCCCATTGGTGAACCAAATAATGAGCGGATGGGCTATTCCACTTCCCTTTGGAGTTCTTGGGAAAAAAAAAGAGATGGGGGAAATATGGATGGGCAGATGAATGTGGACACTGACTGAAAGAAAGGGGAGGAGCAAGTTTCACCATCATGTAGGGTGACTAGACAGTAAATGTGAAAAAAATCGGGACAGAAGATGGGGGTAATAGGAGCCTATATAAGAAAAAGACCCAAAAATCGGGACTGTCCCTATAAAAGGGGGACATCTGGTCACCCTACCATCATAGCTGCCACCACCAGTGTCCTGGGCCTTTTCCATCCTAATCCTGTGGTTGCCATGGTACTAAGCAGGCTGAGGTCTCTGTATATCAAACCTAGAACCTCGTTTAACACTGTTAATTGTTGGACAGCGTCATGGCTTTGTTAACACCTTTGACTCTTTGGGCCCTTTATTCCCTCCAAATGAAGAGAGGACAGGAGGCATTTGCATCAACAGCTGTCCCGGCTACGGGGAGCATTGCGGGGTGTGTGTGGAGCACACGCAGTGAAGGAGGCAGATGTGTTGAGGCCGAGCTGCACCCTGGTGACGCTGCACCTCTGCAAAACACCACAGGGGCCAACTCACCAGGGTCTTGTTAAGCCCGGATGGAAAGAGCTACCATTTGCAGTGCACCACGAGTGCGAGTGGTCCTACAAAACTGAGGACCTAGGCTACCTTTTCCTGAGCACCATCTACTGGCACTTTAACTATTTACAGAGACACAGGTCGAGCACGTCTGGAAGAGCTGCGGGACCGAGAGCTCCTGAACAAGGAGAGGCTCACTCTGCCCTCTCTCTATCTCAGCTCTGCTGCTGACATCGTTGCAAGTGCTGGCACTCCTAGCTACTATCATAATGCAAATGATAAATAACAATCAAAACAAGTAATACACACAGCACATTTGCATCATGTAATTATGAAAGGCACCATGCAAAGGGGATGAGGTCCTATCAGCATGGGAGCGACTGTTAGTCTCTGTATAAAGCCGCTGAGTATGAGTGAATTAGATCTCTGCCAGAAGTCTGACCAGAATCAGCCTGGGTTGGCTACTCAAGCAGTTAATAAAAGGGCTTCTTTCTCTCCTGAAAAGCCTGACTCCTAAGTGGTATTTAACATGGCTTTATGGCCAAAATGCATTCACATGACTGTAAAATGGGTATACTTCTTACCAAGAAAGGAGTAATTGAGGCCAGCAGTAATACAAGTGACTCTAGATAAACTGCTTGCTAATTTGTGGGTCTAATTCATTAATGTTTAAGTTAAAGACTTATAACACCAGGAAGGGATGCAGGTTAGGCACTAGGCCACAAAACCTATTTAATGCTGATGCTGCTCTTTGCGTTTATTATATATTTTTTGGATTATCGTAATTACACATGGGATTGGCTGGGTGCAGTGTCCAAACCATCAGGAGCTCAGGACCATTAATAGTTACCATTGAACTGCACTGTTTCCAACTCTCATATTGTGATAAAATTATGTTAGGTGTATCTAAAGCCCCAGTTCTTGGAGTCAGGTGATTATTTGAGAATCTCAGCTTCCATTTACAAAAAAAAAGTCTAGCTCTCATGATTGTAGACAAAATCCCCAAAACAGGACCCCTATAAGTTCAGAAACCAGCAGGCAAATCAAGGAAATAAATAGAGCCCCACATTTATTATTTTTCAATGTCAGGATTTGTAAGCCACTTTCATTATTTTTCAGGGCCTGTGGAGCATTGGGGCTGGTAAGACTGGATTTGTGCTGCAGAAGAACAGCCTTGTTTATCTGTTGCTGCAGCAGCCAAGGCTGCTACTACCTCTCTGCATGGCTGAAATTCACCTCTGTGCAGAGCAGCTTGTGCTGACCCTCTGCACAGACTGAATTACACCCTACTTGTTCTTTTGAACCTGCTATGATCAGTGAGGATTATCCAGGATGAAGCTTGATTGTGCGCCCATCTCAGCCCTCTTGTTTAATGCAAAGCCACACCAAACAAACAAACACACACTTCTTGATTTACTCCCCTTCTCGCTTAGGTCTGTGTGTGGGGATGATAGGTGGCAGCAGAATTTTCATACACATTTCAGAATGCAAAAGACGTCTTTAGGAAACACTGCTGCGATGCCACTGTGCCCCCTCCATTGATTTTTTCAGATGTGCGTTACAGTGTAAGTTTGAGGAAGATAAGGTATGTATTGCTGTTTGGTATCTGGTGGAGACTGGGGGGGGGGGGGGCAGATGCCCCCATTTTATAGGGACAGCCCCAGTATTCAGGGTTTTGTCTTAGATAGGTGCCTATTACCCCCCATTCCCATCCTGATTTTTCACACTTGCGATCTGGTCACCCTACTGGAGACAGAAGCAAAAGTCCACTAGAGCACTGGTGTGTATTGTCCCCAGCGTTGTAGGCAATATAAAGGCAGAAAGGAATGCACACGTCTTTCCCCTTCACATCTTATTGCCATTCTTTTACAGTTTTGGCTGGAGCAGGTAGGTTTTGCCGCAACCTTAGTTGCAATTCAAGATTGGGGCTTTTTAGGTTTGCGAATGTGGATACATACAGTTTGGCAGTGACGCTTTAACATGGTAGAGTTACCAAAAAAAGTCACAGCTGAGCAAAATGATAGAAAATCATTAAGTTGGTGCCTTCCATAAACACTGTAGCACATTGATTTCCATAGTGATCACACACAATGAGGGTGCTTGGGGAGTTAGGGAATTGCCACCATGAACACAGCTATGCACAGGTGAAATGGTAGACACCTCACCTCAGCCATGCATGGGGTCAGAGTACCCCTTCCCCACCCTGAAAATTAGGGAACCTTGGGTCAGTTCCCAATTCTGCCCCAGACTTTCCATCTAATGGTGGGCAAATCATTTGATTTCTTCTTAGCACCTCAGTTTTCCCCTTGCACCACAAGTCCCCCCTCTACAAAACAAGGATAATAGAACTTGCCTAACCGATGATGGTCCTTTGAGGATAAGCATATTAAGAGTCAGAGGCGCTCAGCTACTATGATAACAGGTGTCACCTCAGTATCTTTGTTGAAGGCAGATGGGCTGCAATTTCTTTTACAGAAGAAGACTGAGTTCTTGGGCCAGACCTTTCATATCATGTATAAACTTCACATACATGAAAGTGGACAAGGTACAGTATGAATAATGGAGAATATTTCTAAATCCCCTAGATAACTTTGAAAGTTGTACCCTAAACCCCAGGACTTAAATTCTCAGAGATTAGTTCCAAGAACCCTCCACATCCTTTTCCCCTTATGGATCTCAGGGCTTTAGCCCTGTAAGAAGGCACCAGGGCTCTTTCAGCTTGAAAATATTTACTGGAACTCAACTCTGGATGGCTCCAGCTAAATTTAAGCCCTGCAAAAACCTCAATCCTGCATTTAACCCACACAGAGTCCCAGAGAAATCTATGAGAGTCTGCCCACACAGATCAAGTTACAGGATCTGGTGCTAAATATCTATCTTGCTTCTGGAGTTTCACTATTTACACATACAATCAGTCCTGAGCATTCATTGTTTGAGTGCTTTCATAGCCCTCTCTCTGCATAGCCCCTTATCTACATACACTTTCTGGGCAAAAGCCAATGAATTATTTTTATAGTCCCACCCTATCAGGGTGAACACCTGGGCCTCTCAGGTGCATCCCATAAGAGAGGCAGTAAACGGCCTTTCCACTCTCTAGAAAATCAGAAATCCCATGATTCTAGATGCTGAGGCCCTAGCCAGTAGTGGTTTAATCTGGGCCTGGTTGCAGTACACGGGTTGAGGTCTTTAGCTCAATGTTTGATGGAAACTATGTGATCCACCAGGATTTTCCCTAGCATACATGAGTCTGAACTCTGTTGTATTTTGAAGCTAAAATACAGATTCCCTGTGTAAACTAGATTTACAGAACATGCAGTTTTATCATTCAAACTATGATTAATTTACTCATGTATCACTTTTGTTCCTTTTATCAGCATACAAAAACTCCTAAGTCAAGTTGAGACCTTTTCAGTAAAAACATGTATAATCATTGTTTTAATTAAAAACTACCTATAGTTCTACCATCCTATCATGTGATCTCAAGAGATATCATCCCCTTTTAAGCATGGTCAAATGGTCAGTAGTTGATGGAAGAAGCCCAAGAAAGCTGTAGTTGCTGCAAAGAATGTTATTAATGATGTAATAGGTAGCAATCTTAATTGCTGGTCTGTGATAAGTAGATACCCAAGCATGGTGCTTGGGGGAATTGTGCTGTTGGATGTATTATCATTCAGCTGTGACATAAAATTGAGGTGCTGACCACCTGTGATAATTAAAAATATGGTAGCATTTTTGCAGCAGTAGGGGTGTTACAGCAATCTTAAATCCTCTGCAAATGAGGCTAATTAATTTGCCTTTCTAAACTCCCCATGTGATCACAAGTGGTTACAATGTTCTTTAATTCTTGTCCTAAACTGCTGTGTTGCTGATGCTTGATCTTTGCATTTGTTGCCTAGACAAGACAGATGGGAAATCAACTGCTAGCTAGGTAGATGGACTGAATGGTGGTGTCATTAACATAGGGTCCTACAGAATCAGGAGAGTTTGGTTTGTTTCCTGGTTCTGCTGTAGACTTCCTGTATGACTTTAGGCAAGTCAGTTAACCAATTATTTCTTCATAAAACAGAAGAAGGACATGAGCAGTTATGTAATTTGCATGGGTGTTGTGAATAGGGAATCAGGAGATTTGGGGATTATTTCTGTTTCTGCCACTAACCTTGGGTAAGTCGCTTCAACTCCCAGCCATTATGAGATCGTAAACTCTTCAGAGCAGAGATTCTTTCACTATATGTATGTATGCTGCCTAGCCCAATGGGCCCTGATAACATGTGCAGGTTCTCACTGAGATCATAAGAAGAAGTTAATAAAATGCCTTGAGAACTGGTCCAGGGATTTTTCTTGCTCTTCTCTGGCCTTGCTGCTCTTCTTTGTTTTTCACTAATTTCACTCATATTCCAAAAATTTCAGCTGAGATGAGGATCAGAGATAGGCCTGCATCAAACCAGAAATCCAGACACCTATGTACTTAAGAGAAGGGTAAAAAAATCCATATTTAAATCCATATCCATATTTTGCAGGAAGAGTCTCTTTTCTTTATAATTGACTGAAACAGAATTTCATGGGTATTTAAAATCTGGACACAGATCCAAACTGTTCATTTGAAGACTCACCCTCACCTTTGAATTATTGCAAAGTGAAAATCATTTTAAAGAAGTGTAAGTTGACAGTATCCTTTTTATAACTGCCCAATGGTGAACATTAATGAAGTCATTGGGCCAAAAAGTATCCAGGGGTAATTCCAATGACATCATACAGATATTTGGTTTAACAGCAACGACTTTATATTTCTCCCTGGAACAATCATGTGGACTTCAGTGGAGTTACACCATAGATGAATTAGATCCATGGTGCATTATACAGGATTTCTGCTATAGTCAGAGGATCGTTGTCTTTCCCTTATTATAGCCCAGATTTAATTAAAATTAAATTAAAAGAAAAAATAAATTAAAAGAATATTTTCCAGGTATTAAATAATGTTTGAACATCCTCTTTGTGTTTGCTCTGAAAGCACTGAATAAAGTGCAAAATTATTTTTTGCCAAATGAATTTACTTGACGACCATTGACATACCATTCCCAAGAGGGAAAATGTTTTTTTTTTTTACTTTTGTTGATTAATATTTATAAGGATTTTATTAATATGTGGTTCCTGTGGATGAAACCTTTTGAAAATTTAACTCTTTTCCCAAAGTATCCTAAAGAGCTGGGCAGTTATTGTAGCACAAGTCAGTCTCTTTCTATTCCATTGTATACAGGTTCTTATACTGTGCTCAACCCTATAGTATCTGACTGCTTCCCAGGCACATATTAAGTCACGTGATTCATATCTGTCATGTGTACTTTGTTCTCTCATCCTCTCTCCGGGGGGAAAGCATGTGTGGAGGAGTGTTTTGTTTTGGTAGGGTTTTTTGTTTTTGTTTTTTTTAATATGCATGTTGCTGTATAGATATGTTCATAGATTCATAGATTCTAGGACTGGAAGAGACCTCGAGAGGTCCTCGAGTCCAGTCCCCTGCCCCCATGGCAGGACCAAATACTGTCTAGACCATCCCTGATAGACATTTATCTAACCTACTCTTAATTATCTCCAGAGATGGAGATTCCACAACCTCCCTAGGTAATTTATTCCAGTGTTTAACCACCCTGACAGTTAGGAACTTTTTTCCTAATGTCCAACCTAAACTTCCCTTGCTGCAGTTTAAGCCCATTGCTTCTTGTTCTATCCTTAGAGGCTAAGATGAACAAGTTTTCTCCCTCCTCCTTATGACACCCTTTTAGATACCTGAAAACTGCTATCATGTCCCCTCTCAGTCTTCTCTTTTCCAAACTAAACAAACCCAGTTCTTTCAGTCTTCCTTCATAGGTCATGTTCTCAAGACCTTTAATCATTCTTGTTGCTCTTCTCTGGACCCTCGCCAATTTCTCCACATCTTTCTTGAAATGCGGTGCCCAGAACTGGACACAATACTCCAGCTGAGGCCTAACCAGAGCAGAGTAGAGCGGAAGAATGACTTCTCGTGTCTTGCTCACAACACACCTGTTAATACATCCCAGAATCATGTTTGCTTTTTTTGCAACAGCATCACACTGTTGACTCATATTTAACTTGTGGTCCACTATAACCCCTAGATCCCTTTCTGCCGTACTCCTTCCTAGACAGTCTCTTCCCATTCTGTATGTGTGAAACTGATTTTTCCTTCCTAAGTGGAGCACTTTGCATTTGTCTTTGTTAAACTTCATCCTGTTTACCTCAGCCCATTTCTCCAATTTGTCCAGATCATTTTAAATTATGACCCAGTCCTCCAAAGCAATTGCAATCCCTCCCAGTTTCGTATCATCTGCAAACTTAATAAGCGTACTTTCTATGCCAATATCTAAGTCGTTGATGAAGATATTGAACAGAGCCAGTCTCAAAACAGACCCCTGCGGAACCCCACTTGTTATGCCTTTCTAGCAGGATTGGGAACCATTAACAACAACTCTCTGAGTATGGTTATCCAGCCAGTTATACACCCACCTTATATGAGCCCCATCTAAATTGTATTTGCCTAGTTTATCGATAAGGATATCATGCGAGACCGTATCAAATGCCTTACTAAAGTCTAGGTATACCACATCCACCGCTTCTCCATTATCCACAAGACTGCCCCAAATTTGCAAAAAAAGCAAACATGATTCTGGGATGTATTAACAGGTGTGTTGTGAGCAAGACACGAGAAGTCATTCTTCCACTCTACTCTGCTCTGATTAGGCCTCAGCTGGAGTATTGTGTCCAGTTCTGGGCACCACATTTTAAAAAAGATGTGGAGAAATTGGAAAGGGTCCAGAGAAGAGCAACAAGGATGATTAAAGGTCTTGAGAACATGACCTATGAAGGAAGGCTGAAAGAATTGGGTTTGTTTAGTTTGGAAAAGAGAAGACTGAGAGGGGACATGATAGCAGTTTTCAGGTATCTAAAGGGTGTCATAAGGAGGAGGGAGAAAACTTGTTCATCTTAGCCTCTAAGGATAGAACAAGAAGCAATGGGTTTAAACTGCAGCAAAGGAGGTCTAGGTTGGGCATTAAGAAAAAGTTCCTAACTGTCAGGGTGGTTAAACACTGGAATAAATTGCCTAGGGAGGTTGTGGAATCTCCATCTCTGGAGATATTTAAGAGTAGGTTAGATAAATGTCTATCAGGGATGGTCTAGACAGTATTTGGTCCTGCCATGCGGGCAGGGGACTGGACTCGATGACCTCTCGAGGTCCCTTCCAGTCCTAGAATCTATGAATCTATGAAAAGGTAGACAGCAAGTTACTACCCACACCCAGTGTGATGAGGTGGGAGGGGAAGATGCTTTATTTTAAAAAAAAACAGTAAATATGATTTTCCTATGATTTTCTAGTGGGAATGTGTTATTGATGTTATTAATTATTATTAATAGTAGCAGTATATTTCACTAGTGCCAACAGGACCCCATTGTGCTAGGCGCTATACCTACATCTACACTTATGGCAGCACGTAGAGAACAGACACTGCACGCCCAGCTAGGAATAAATAGCCATATCGCTAGCGAGACACAGCGTAGGCGGGTCGAATGACCAACATGCCTGAACTCTAGGGTAAATACCTTACATGGTTCTCTGAATGTCCAAGCCATGCTTCTCACAGCTACGCTGCTATTTTTAGCAGTCTGCTGTCTCACTGCCTCCTCACTGCCAGAGCCTTTCCTTGCCACAGTCAATCTAAATAAACAAAACAAGGGTGGGAGAGGAAACCAACAAAAAACCCTTTGCAAAAGAGCCAGAACCCACTTTTTTATATGTCCATAACCTCCTGTGGATCACACAGGTGTAACAAAGCACAATTTGGCCCTCCTATAGGTTATCCATTTGGGTTATAATGTTTATACTACAATATTTGTACACGTGTTGTGTGCAAGGCGGTGGTCAGTCTTTGTCAGAAGATTTTTTTTTCTACTATTGAGTGCTGACTATGTGCTTAGCCTGCTACAAAATATAAAGCAGACAGGTCCCTGCCTTGAGGAGCCACAATGCTAAGAAACTACCAGCACTGCCAAGCCTACCGGGAATCAAGAAATTATGCTGAGCCTCAAACAAAGTTCTGCTGCTTCTCACCACAAGGAGCAAGTGTTCAGCAAGTGGAAATACGCCAACATCTGTTCTGGTGAAGTGCAAGGCAGAATAGCTCGCAGGTCGCTCTCCCCTCGCTGTATGGGTTCTGCTGGTTGAAAAGTAGCAAGAACTTGTTGTCAGTGAAGTAAACAGGTGTATGTCTACAAGTCAGTGTCACCTGGCATTCGTTAGTTAAATGTGAAGCTGTTGTTTCCACTTTTTGGCTTAACTTTGTTCTTTTTTTTTTTACCTCATCCCCCCCGCACCTTTCACCCTTCTGTACACACTCCTTTACATGATTATTTCCCCCCACACATCCCAACACAAGTAGCTGTGGATGTTTAGTGTAACAGCTGATTGTATTAGGAGAAGGTAGTTTGGTAAAGTTTAAAAATTACCATCAATCCAATTTTACAAACTCATTCCTGATTGCATTGAGAGAAACTCAAGCTCCACCTCTCCACCAAGCTTTCTGCACACAAAACAATGTTGACTGACAGTGGTGGAAAAAGCAATGAAGAGTAGAGCTGTCAAGGAAAATAAAAATAAAAACTAGCCAGAGCCAAACTTCAAAGACTTCCTACTAAAACTGTATGAAGAAAACCAAACCAAACAAAAACTGCACAGAAATTTCAAAGGGTATGTGGAAGCAAAAAAAGAACTGACAGGAAGGGGATTGCAATGCATGACAGTTTGTGAGCAAAAGTCAGGCTAACTGTAACCCTAATAATGTGAAATTTGTAAAAGCAAAAAAAGTGTGAGGCGAGTAAAAAAGAACTGTGTAAAAAGTTGTTGCGACCTTGTGTAAATAATGTGTAGATAATATGGAATGTAGACTAAGAGTCTACATTCGTGAGCAAAACAAAATATCAAAATGACCTATGTATAAACAAAATGCAGCTGTTGCTCATTATTGTCTGTAACAAAAGGTATAAATGCTTGCTGTAATTGTTTACCTGTTAAAAGACCTGTTTAGCTCTCTCCCTCTATGCAATTAATAAAGAGAAAATGAAGTATCTGACTTGCTGTACCCAAACAAAAAGTGAGAACTCTGTTATTCTCCGACAGGTACAAAAACACACAGTGAAATTTCACACCAATTGGCCACCTATTTTTAAAGAAAAACAAACTACAAGACTAACTATAGAGTTCTTAGACCAGGCACCTCCATAACTACTGAGAGATGAGGATGGCAAAAAACTTGGGGAGAAAAATCAGACAGCATCCTGATGCTATGAAATCTATAAATGTTGCATATAAGCAAGGAATATTAAATAAAATATTAAGAGACTAATGCTGCCTGGAAAATTTATAGAGTTGGAGTTGTCTGTCTGAAATTATGCCCTTCATGTGCTTCATCTCCCCTAACTTGGCTTCTCTGAGGGGTTTGTTTGGGCAATAAATGTTTTTTTAATTCTGTGGACATATACAAAATTTACAAAGGACAGATTTAAACACCACATTAAAAAAAATTCAAGGTACCTTTAAAAAGAGAGATTTTGCTAGAAATAGGGCTCACAAACCAGTTGTTGCAAAGATTATTTTTTCCTCTAATGGTAATTGCCATCATCACCTCTAGGGAAGCAATTATCTGGTGCTTTGTTGCTACATCTGTTATGGAAAGATGGTCATCTCCATGATTAAGTTGAAGCTAGCCTTCAGTGAAAACCCTACTTTTGATCACATACCTGACATTACAAACTCTAAAGAAATCTGCTCCAAATTTCAAAGATGTGAACTTATGTGAGGGTAGAAATTTTCTGTGAAGGTTGATGGAAAATGGACAAGGGAAATGGGAGAATTCAATCACTGAGGTGCTCTTGTTTCTTAAATACATTTCTAATGTTCATTTACCTCATTCAAACTTCACAAGAGCTTCAGTTCCACATTTGATTTAACAGGCTCCCTCACCTCGTCTCAGTGGAGAAAGGGTGGGTGTTTGCAGAAGGATGGAGTTATCCAAAGCAGCTCCCACACACATCGTATGAATTACTTAAATCTGGTAACACCCATTGTTTCATGTTCTCTGTGTGTATCTATATCTATATCTATATCTATCTTCCTACTGTATTTTCCACTGCATGCATCCGATGAAGTGGGTTTTAGCCCACAAAAGTTTTAAATGTGTTAGTCTCTAAGATGCCACAAGTACTCCTGTTCTTTTTAAATCTGCATGGCTCTGATGTGGACAACACTATTGTGGGGAGCAGCGACAGACGGAGAACAACATGTAGCTGGTCACGGAGGCATCTATGGGGAAAGGGGGAAAGAGACACACACATTGGTGGTTAGAAGGGGAGGGAGGGTGTACCACATGGGGCAGAGAAGGCTGATCTGGGGAAGAAAGAGGGACCCTGCTAGAATTCTAGAGCTTGCTCCCCCAACAAATCCAATTTACATGTTCCCCATTCCATTGATGGTCTCTCTCGGTGTTGTAAGGAACAGAAAGAGGGTGCTACATTAAGTCATGGGACTCTTAGCTGGGGACCAGAAGGGAATGGAAGATGAAAGGATGGCTGTCTGTCACTGTACAAGTTTCAAGCTCAGCTGGAGTCCCTTCAGACCTTGGAAGATGCTCTCACTATTGAAAACTAAGGAAATTCCTGGGGAGAGGGGAAATTATTAAACAGGCACGAAGGCTGTAAAAACTGTCACTTTCTTAGAGGAAAACTCCTTAAAGAGAATGGTGTATGAAATGTATGGTTACATTTCAGGAGAAGACACAGTGGGAGGAGGGACACTACCAAACATAGAAAGAAGCACTGCCATCTGGTTGAACTGCTGGAGTGCATCATGGGAGTCCCATTGCCATAGTGCATTATGGGAGATACAGTCTAGCCAGGAAACCTGGCCTGCAGAGGAGAATGGCAGCATGATGTACTTGCACGACAACCGCCCCCAGGTGCTGAGGCAGCCACGGTTCAATGTCAAAATGACACCAAACAGAATGCCTTGACATCAAAACTTTTCTGAAACAAATGTCAAAATATTGGAATTTCCCATGGGACAGAAATTCTGTGGGTTTTGACCTCCTCTGTGCCCTCTCATCTTTGCTCATTCTTATTTATTTGTATTACTGTGGTTTCTAGAAGTCCCAGCCAAGGTCAGAGCCCTTGATGCTGGTACTGTACAAACATATAATAAGAGGCAGTCCTTGCTGTGGAGTGCTTACCATCTAAACAGAGAGAGAATGAGAATCCTATTTTCTCTGTTTTACAGGCTGGGAACTGTGGCACAGAGAGACTTAATGGCTTGTCCAAAGTCATGCATGAAGATTATGGCAAAGTCAGGAATTAAACCCAGCTCTCATGAATTTCCCTAAGTCCATCCTTCTTTTCCTACCTAGATTTGTATACCATGCCCACTGCCCTGAGTGAGGGCATCATGTAGACACCCAAGTTAGCTTTACTTTAGCTAGCTCAGGTACCAGAGTAGTGAAGCCACAGCAGCACAGACTTGTGTGGGCTGTCCAAGCCCACCCAGAACACTAGGTAATTACTTGGGTGGCTAGTCCATTCTGAAGCCTGTTCTGCCACAGCTGTCCTGCTCCAGTTCCGGAGCTAACTAGATTAAAGCTAACTCAAGTATGTGACGCCACTTGATTACAGTGTAGACATATAGCGAGCAGGTACCTCTACTCCCACTGGGGCTGACTGCCTCTATCATCCCTTGACAACCTGAAAGATGGGACTTTGTATGGCTGAGTACCAGCCCCTGTGGAATAAATCGCACAGGAATAGCAATCTATGCAGACCTTACACTTTATGGTGTATCAAGCTTTGACTATTTTCCACTCTCACCATAATATAAGACTGTATTACCAAGGAACATAGTTCCATGGAGGGGGAGAAAACAAATAGGAGACAAGGTACCACCCCATTTTGTAAACTGGAAGGACTTCAGCTATGCTCCATAACAACTGGCTTAATATACAGTTATTACAAAGCTTCAGATTTTTGACAGGTTAAGTGCCATTAAATCATTTTGCTCTGAAGGCACTAAAAGGTCACAAGATGAATTAGTTCAGACCACCTTAGCCTAGTCCGCAGCGCAGTGCTCCACTTAGAAAAGAATGGGAGAAAAAAAGAGAAAACTGAACTGGAAATTATGACCCTCTAAATGTCTACAGGATGTGAAGCTGTGAAGAATGACAGTGCCTTGTCAAAAGCAGGCAGATGGGCTTTTATCAGCTTGCAGGGCTTTCTTTCTTTCTTTTGTAGACTTTGATCCAAAATGTTGCATTCTGCCCTGTAGGAAGAATTTTCCAGTTGAAAGGATCAGCAGCTATAACCTTACCTAGTACTTAGAACATGTACTTAAGTTGCATGCAATAATTTCTTTTAACAAAGCATCATGTAATGTTTTATTTCTATGCCACTGTTCTAAATAGAGTGCAACTCCACTGACTTCAGTAATGTTACTCCAGATTCTCAACAGTGGGAGAAGGCACAAGCCTTACTCGTGCTAAGTAGCATCAGTGTGCGTTGAGCCTATTTAAAGGTCTTATTTGAACCCAGAGGGCAAAGAAATGCAGTAATCAGAACGACTCTGCCCTTCGCTCACCCCACTGGAGTCTAAAAGTTGCGGATCTTGTACTGTTCTAGCCAGAGGTTTTGAAACAGCAGGTGATCTTTACATTCAATAGGACATGAGCTGCATTACTTAAGCACAACTGACTGAATAAAGGATGGAGCAGTGACCTTAGCTTTTTGATTACTTCGCATTTCTGGATTTATGTCAGAGCTTTAACCTCATTTTAATGTAGCTTTTTTCTGTTTATTAGGTTCTGCTTCTTTTATTTTCTCGTGTGTGTGTGTGTGTGTGTGTGTTTTTAAGGCTAGCTTCCAGCTGCTCACTGAAGAATCATGCATGCCAGCCAATTTTAAGCATGTGAGTAGTGACGGTGAAGTCAATGGGACTTCTCATGGACCTTATTGTGTTTTATTAACACCAACACTTCAGACTCTATGTCCTATTGCTATTTGTTCTGCTTTTGTAAAGTCTCCTTCTGCCCTTGTATTTTCAGCTAGATACAGTACTCACTTGCGATCCTGCACTGTTGGGTGGTGGTGATGTGCACGGTTAAACTATGACATTCATCTCAGATGCAGCCATTCCTGCCTAGTTTCAGTTTGTAACAAGTTAACACATCTGGTCAAAATCTTTTTCTGTAGAAAGTTTTCCTGCCCAAAAATATAGTTCTGTCAAAAATGAAAGATTTTTTTTTAAACCAGAAAAAATTCAATTCCAATGTCAAATTTTGGTTTTCCTATGAAATTTTGAAACAAAAATGTGTTTCCAATTGACATTTTGAAGCAAACCAAGCCTGTTGTCATTGTTTTTGTTTCTAAAACCACTATTTTAAAGGAAAATGTTGAATGAAAATAAAGATTTTTGTTCCATGGTTACTTAAAAGATTGTTTAGGAGGGTTTTTTGGGGGTGGTGGTGATGGTAATTGGTGGATTTCTTTTATGAGGGGAAGCAGCAGTTAGAAAGGGTGTTTGGGGAGGCAACTGAAGTACACTGCTGGAATATGGCCATATGATTTAAATGTTTGTTTGTTTTTAAATATTTAAATATCCATATGGGTGAATTAACCCTCATGCAAAAAAAGGTCTAGGTACCACGTATAGGCTCATCAAATGCCCTCATCAGAAAGGTTCACGTGAATTTAGTGGTTTTCATTCCCAAACCCGACCAGAGGAAATCTAAACCCAACCACAGTATTATACTAGTGATTAAGTATGGCCCGGATCGGGCCAGTTTGTTGTTCATGTGTGGCTTGCATAACAATCATATCATGCAGAATCTCAACGTTCATTAAACAAATACATTTTTTTCTAAAAAGTAAGTTTCTAGCCCTCATGATTATGAAGAAAATTGCCGACTGTGGATAACTTAACACAGTGTTGCCTTCCTGAATATCCAGACAACCTGAAGCACGAGCCCTAGGAGTTGTAAACGCCCCTGTCCCCTCACTGGGGTTGTCAAGTAAAATGACGCTTTAATGTCAACATTAACTATTTCATTGCTGATCATTTTAGTGGATGACGTGGAGGCAGAGGTGAGAATGGGAGATTGCTGTAGAGAAACTATGCAAAAGGAAGAAAGAAGGGGAGATACAAAGACAAGGAAGAAGCAGAGAAACAGAAAAAGGAGTGTGGGCAAAGAAGAAGGGAAAAAGTGGTAGCCCAACAAGAGGAATATTTTCCCACTGAGTGATCCTGAATGTGACAATAAATTACTACACCTCTACCTCGATATAATGCTGTCCTTGGGAGCCAAAAAATCTTACTGTGTTATAGGTGAAACCACGTTACATCGAACTTGCTTTGATCCGCCGAAGCGCGCAGCCCTGCCCCCCCAGAGCTCTGCTTTACCGTGTTATATCCGAATTCGTGTTATGTCGGGTCATGTTATATTGGGGTAGAGGTGTACTTTACAAATAAGTTATTACACTTTAGTTACAATACACAGGCCAGATTTTAACCTTAATCTCTACCCTGGGTAAAAGTGAGTATGGTGCCCACAATTTATATTTCAACTCACATACCATTCCTGAAAGTAGATTTCACCCCTCTTTGACATCACTGTACTAGTTTATGAGAATCAGAAAGGGAAAGTACCAGGGGACAGTTTCACTTTCCATTTATAAAGAGACTGGTCTAGTTTAATTGCCCGTCTGTAGTGCAAAATGCAGACAAATAATAGCCAAATAGAAGGTTTAGAAAGTGTTTCTGGCTTTTTTTTTACTCACAGAAAAGGGGAAAAATAGATGATGTTAGGGTCAAATTTATCCCTAGAGTGATGCAATTGCAATTAAAAAACACAAAAGAAGCATCAGTCACCAGTGCCTTATAAAAAAATACTCACACCAAGTAGAGAAAATAAATGCAATCAATAGGGTTTAAACTACTTAGGGTTGCATGTGATCTCTATATTGAATGCTAGAGAGGATAAAAAATAGGACAAAGAACCTTGATTTTAATTTAAAGGTATTTATCTCTTAACAGTGTCCCTTGAAAAGTATGTGCATTTATTCTGGTTATTCCTAAATCCATCTGAATAATTACTGGTGCAGAAATTCTGCATCTTGCCAAATATTGCTTTAATTTGCCTTAAAAAGATAAAGATTTTAGCAAGTAAAATTAATCTTATTTAAACATTTTTGCTCTTTAAATGATTTCTACTTTGTAAAAATGGACAGAAGTTCACTGACTCCCAGAGAGTGGGATTTTCTCATTAGCACTGTGAATATTTAACATAACCTGTTTGAGCACAGACCTCTTATCCAGGTAAATGTTAGTCAATATAAAAGCTTTCGGACAGATTACTTACAAAGCCTGAGCTTTAGAACAGATCTATGAAATGCCCCAGCAATATTTAGGGCCCATGGGGGAAATGAATAACACTCCATGTGTGATCATTGCTATTTTGATTATGCCCAGGCATTAAGCCCAGGCCCTCCAGAGAGCTGGGTGTGGGTGGGACATTGCTGGAGCTTGAGCTAACTGGCTTCGTTCTGCAGGCAACTCCTGTAAGAGTATGTCTGTGCTGCACACTAAGCTCTGATTCAGATTTGAGCCTGTCTCCCTTTTGCCCCCCACACAAATTGATCTGATTCGGATCAGGACTTGAGTCTAAGGATATGTCTACACTACGAAATTAGGTCGAATTTATAGAAGCCGGTTTTATAGATATCTGTTTTATACAGTCGATTGTGTGTGTCCCCACATAAAATGCTCTAAGTACATGAAACCAGCGGACCGCGTCCACAGTACCGAGGCTAGCATCGACTTCCGGAGCATTGCACTGTGGGTAGCTATCCCACAGTTCCCGCAATCTCTGCCACCCATTGGAATTCTGGGTTGAGATCCCAATGCCTGATGATGCAAAACAGTGTCACGGGGGTTCTGGGTACATGCCGTCAGGCCCCTCCCCCTCCATCAGAGCAACGGCAGACAATCGATTCGCGCCTTTTTACCTGGGTTACCTGTGCAGACAACATACCACGGCAAGCATAGAGCCCGCTCAGTTCAGCTCAGCTCACCGTCACCATATGTCATCTGGGTGCCGGCAGACGTGGTACTGCATTGCCACACAGCAGCAGCTAATTGCCTTTTGGCAGTAGACGGTGCAGTATGACTGGTAGCCGTCATTGGCTATCTGGGTGCTGGCAGACGTGGGGCTGCATTGCTACACAGCAGCAGCCCCTTGCCTTTTGGCAGTAGATGGTGTACTAAGATTGATATCCGTCATCGTTGTATTCCAGTTCAATCAGAGGCACCTGGGCAGACATGCTTTGTCTCCTGGAGACTCAGTCCTGCCGGCAGTCCTATTGAACTGTCTTGACGATGATGGCTAGCAATCGTAGTACAGTATCTTCTGCCAAGCATCCAGAAGATGCCGAGGGCTATCAGTCATGCTGCACCATCTGCTGCCAGCTTAAGAAGTAAAAAATAGATGTATTCATTTGCTTCCCCCACCCTCCGTGAAATCAACGGCCTGCTAAACCCAGGATTTTGAGTTCAATCTTTGGGGGGGGCCATTCTGTGTGACAGTTGTTTGTGTTTCTCCCTGATGCACAGCCACCTTTGTTGATTTTAATTTCCTGTACCTGTACGCCATGTCGTCAGTCGCACCTCTCTCCCTCCCTCCATCAGTTTTGCGCCTTTTTTCAGACCAGGCGCGATAGCACTGGGATCATGGAGCCCGCTCAGATCACCGCAGCAATTATGAGCACTATGAACACCACGTGCATTGTCCTGGAGTATATGCAGAGCCAGGACATGCCAAAGCAAAACCAGCACCAGCCGAGGAGGCAATTGCAGTGCGGCGACGAGAGTGATGAGGAAATTGACATGGACATAGACCTCTCACAAAGTACAGGCCCCAGCAGTGTGCAAATTATGGTGTTACTGGGGCAGGTTCATGCCGTGGAACGCTGATTCTGGGCCCGGGAAACAAGCACAGACTGGTGGGACTGCATCGTGTTGCAGGTCTGGGACGATTCCCAGTGACTGCGAAACTTTCGCATGCGTAAGGGCACTTTCATGGAACTTTGTGACTTGCTTTCCCCTGCCCTGAAGCGCCAGAATACCAGGATGAGAGCAGCCCTCACAGTTGAGAAGCGAGTGGCGATAGCCCTGTGGAAGCTTGCAATGCCAGACAGCTACCGGTCAGTCGGGAATCAATTTGGAGTGGGCAAATCTACTGTGGGGGCTACTGTGATCCAAGTTGCCAGGGCAATCAAAGACCTGCTGATATCAAGGGTAGTGACTCTGGGAAACATGCAGGCCATAGTGGATGGCTTTGCTGCAATGGGATTCCCAAACTGTGGTGGGGCGATAGACGGAACCCATATCCCTATCTTGGCACCGGAGCACCAAGCCACCGAGTACATAAACCGCAAGGGGTAATTTTCAATGCTGCTGCAAGCCCTGGTGGATCTCAAGGGACGTTTCACCAACATCAACGTGGGATGTCCGGGAAAGGTACATGATGCTCGCATCTTCAGGCACTCTGGTCTGTTTCAAAAGCTGGAGGAAGGGACTTTCTTCCCAGACCAGAAAATAACCATTGGGGATGTTGAAATGCCTATCGTGATCCTTGGGGACCCAGGCTACCCCTTAATGCCATGGCTCATGAAGCCATACACAGGCAGCCTGGACAGTAGTCAGGACCTGTTCAACTACAGGCTGAGCAAGTGCCGAATGGTGGTTCAATGTGCATTTGGATGTTTAAAAGCGCGCTGGCGCAGCTTACTGACTCGTTCAGACCTCAGCGAAAAGAATATCCCCATTGTTATTGCTGCTTGCTGTGCGCTCCACAATATCAGTGAGAGTAAGGGGGAGACATTCATGGCGGGGTGGGAGGTTGAGGCAAATTGCCTGGCCGCTGATTACGCGCAGCCAGACACCAGAAGAGTACATCAGGGCGCGGTAAGCATCAGAGAAACTTTGAAAACGAGTTTTGTGACTGGCCAGGCTATGGTGTGAAACTTCTGTTTGTTTCTCCTTGATGAACCCTCTGCCCCCCCCCCGCCCCCGGTTCACTCTACTTCCCTGTAAACCAACCACCACCCCACCCTCCCCTCCCCCCTTCGAGCACCGCTTGCAGAGGCAATAAAGTCATTGTTATTTCACATTCATGCATTCTTTATTAATTAATCACACAACTAGGGGGATAATTGCCAAGGTAGCCCCAGAGGGGTGGGGGAGGAGGGAAGTAAAAGGACACACTGCAGTTTAAAACTTTAAAACTTATTGAAGGCCAGCCTTCTGATGCTCGGGCAATCATCTGGTGGAGTGACTGGGTAGCCGGAGGCCCCCCCACCATGTTCTTGGGTGTCTGGGTGAGGAGGCAATGGGACTTGGGGGAGGAGGACTGTTGGTTACACAGGGGCTGTAGCGGTGGTCTCTGTTCCTGCTGCCTTTCCTGCAGCTCAACCATACCCTGGAGCATATCAGTTTGATGCTCCAGCAGCCGGAGCATCGACTTTTGCCTTCTCTCTGCAAGCTGACGCCACCTATCATCTTCATCCCGCCACTTGCTCTGTTCATCCCGCGATTCAGCCCGCCACCTCTCCTCTCGTTCATATTGTGCTTTTCTGTAGTCTGACATTGACTGCCTGCATGCATTCTGCTGTGCTCTTTCAGCGTGGGAGGACATCTGGAGCTCCGTGACCATATCATCCCAAGTCCGCCGTTTTCTCCTTCTAATCTTTGCTAGCCTCTGCTAAGGAGAAACATTTGCAGATGGTGGAGGACAAGGGAGAGGTGGTTAAAAAAGACACATTTTAGAGAACAATGGGTACACTCTTTCACGTTAAATTTTGCTGTTCACATTACACAGCACATGTGCTTTCATTACAAGGTCGCATTTTTCCTCTTATATTGAGGGCCTGCCGGTTTGGTGTGAGAGATCACTCACGCAGTTCCAGGCAACAGAATTCGGCTTGCAGGCAGCCATGGTAAGCCACAGTCTTTTGGCTTTTTTAACCCTCATAACATGTGGGACTGGCTTCAAACAGTAGCGCCCTCATTTCCCATACCAAGGACCCATTGGGTTGGCCATTTAAAATGGATTTGCAATGTAAAAGGAGGGGCTGGGGTTTCCGGGTTAACATGCAGCACAAACCCAACTACTCCCCGCCCCACACACACCCAATTCTCTGGGATGATCCCTTCACCCCTCCCCCCCACCGCATGGCTAACAGCGGGGAACATTTCTCGTCAGCCGAGCAGGAACGGGCACCTCTGAATGTCCCCTTAATAAAATCACCCCATTTCAACCAGGTGACCGTGAATGATATCACTCTCCTGAGGATAACAAAGAGCGATAAGGAATGGATGTTGTCTGCATGCCAGCAAACACTGGGACCATACGCTGCCATGCTTTGTTATGCAATGATTCCAGAGTACGTGCTACTGGCCTGGCGTGGTAAAGTGTCCTACCATGGCGGACGGGATAAGGCAGCCCTCCCCAGAAACCTTTTGCAAAGGCTTTGGGAGTACATGAAGGAGAGCTTTCTGGAGATGTCTCTGGAGGATTTCCGCTCCATCCCCATACATGTTAACAGACTTTTCCAGTAGCTGTACTGGCCGCGATTACCAGGGCAAATTAATCATTAATCATTAAACACGCTTGCTTTTAAACCATGTGTGATATTTACAAAGGTACACTCACCAGAGGTCCCTTGTGTGCCCTCAGGGTCTGGGAGCACGCCTTGGGTGAATTCGGGGGTTACTGGTTCCAGGTCCAGGTGATAAACATATCCTGGCTGTTGGGGAAACCGGTTTCTCCGCTTCCTTGCTGTGAGCTATCTTCATTGTCTTCATCATCATCATCATCGTCTGCGTACCCCGAACCTGCTTCCCAGTTGCGTGTTTCTCCATTGACGGAGTCAAAGCACACGGTTGGGGTAGTGGTGGCTGCACCCCCTAGAATGGCATGCAGCTCCGTGTAGAAGTGGCATGTTTGCGGCTCCGCCCCAGACCTTCCGTTTGCCTCTCTGGCTTTGTGGTAGGCTTGCCTTAGCTCCTTAATTTTCATGAGGTACTGCTGTGCATCCCTGTTATGGCCTCTGTCCTTCATGGCTTTTGAGACCTTTTCTAATATTTTGCCATTTCGTTTACTGCTACAGAGTTCAGCTAGCACTGATTCGTCTCCCCATATGGCGAGCAGATCCCGTACCTCCCGTTCTGTCCATGCTGGAGCTCTTTTGTGATAGATTTTGTGCATCTATCAACTCGGTTCATCTTCCTTCCCTTATTATATGTAATAAAAGGGAAAAAACAGCAAAAAAATAAATAAATGTAAAAATGGAACTAATATGACCATTTGCCATCCATGGCTCAGATCACTCTGCTTGTATATTTCATCTCTCCCCTCCCCCCGCCCCCTTTGCCTTGTCTATTCAGACTGTAAACTCTTTGAGGAAGGTACTCATGCATTAACAACCTAGCACAATTGGATCCCGTTCCTAATTTGGGCCTCTAGGCACTACTGCTGTTCAAGATATTCATAAATCATCTGGAAAAAGGGGTAAACTGTGAGGAAACAAAGTTTGCAGATGATACTAAATAACTCAAGATAGTTAAGTCCAAAGCTGACTGAGAGATGTTATCAAAAGATCTCACAAAATTGGGTGGCTGGGCAACAAATTGGCAAATGAAATTCAATGTTGATAAATGCAAAGTAATATACATTGGGAAAGATAATCCCAACACTAAGTACAAAATGATGGGGTCTAAAGTAGCTGTTACCACTCAAGAAAGAGATCTCAGCATCATTATGGATAGTTTTCTGAAAACAACTGGTCATTGTGCAGCGGCAGTCAAAAAAAACTAAGAGAATGTTAGGAATCATTAGGATGTTCCTAACAGAATGTTACAAACATATCTATTTATAAAATTAGGAAATGGGATCGATAATAAAAGAGGAAATATCATAATGACACTATATACATCCATGGTATTCCCAGACTTCAAAAACTATTAGAATTGAAAAAGGTACAGAGAATAGCACCAATAATGATGAAGCGCATGAAACAGCTTTCATATGAGGTGAGATTAAAAGGACTGGAACTTTTCAGCTTGGAAAAGAAATGACAGGGAGGGATATTACAGAGGTTTATAAAATCATTAATGAGGTGGAAAATGTAAACCAGGAAGAGTTATGGACCCCTTTCACATAAAACAAGAACTAGGGATCACCGAACAAAATTAACAGGCAACAGGATTAAAAGAAACATAAGTACTTCTTCGCACAATGCACAGTCAATCTGTGGGACTCAATGCCAGGGGATGTTGTGAAGGCCAAAAGTATAACTGGGTTAAAAAAAAAAGCATCAGATAAATTCATGGAGGACAGGTCCATCAATGGCTATTAGCCAGGATGGGCAGGGATGCAACCCATGCTCTGGATGTCCATAAAATTCTGACTGCCAGAAACTGGGGCTGGATGATAATTGACCTGTTCTGTTCATTCCTTCTGAAGCATTTGACACTGACCACTATTGGAAGGCAGGACCCTGGGCTAGATGAACCATTGGCTTGACCCAGTGTGGCCATTCCTACGTTCTTCTGTAAATAACAACAAATCCCAGAAACTTAAACTATGGTAGGGCCAAATTCCCTTTTCAAGACTGGATCTATCTCTTGGAGCATCTAGCACAATATGTTGGCCCTGTCATTAAACAAATTAATGAATATAATAATGAGGTGCTGAATAAGTGTGTAGCCTTCAGGGTGTGTTAACAAAAGGGTGACATATTTTTGTTTTGTTTTGTTTTGTTGTTATTATTGTCATCCTTGGAGGAGAAATAGATATAAAGAAACCTTTCTCTCAGCTCTCCTGCAAAATCCCGAATGCAATGGAAACTGAGGAAGCTCAGCACCTGACATCCATAGACTTTTTCCTGCTGTTTTTCCTGCTTTCCTGATCTGCTCTTTTGAATGTGTCTACTTATTTTGTAGCTGTCAGTGGGATGCGAATGTGTTATGACAGATCCACCCTATGCCAAAAAAATCTTGAAGATTGGATCCATTGTATAATTATGCCTATGATGGAACAAACCAAAATAAGCCATTTATTAGAATGTATATATTATAGTATATATTATATGCTGCATGTGTGTTGGGGGTGTCAGACAAAATAGTCTTAGAAATGCAAGAAATACTGGTTTGGTAGTTGAAGTATTTCAAGGATAAACTATTTGAAATAGCTTCTTTCTTGACAAGGCTTCTCTGAGGGTTTTTTCCCCCCTCCCTTCTTCATGTCAGGTCTGGCTGTGTTTGAAATTTCTGGGTCTACCATTGCTTGTGCTATATTTTTCACACACACACACACACACACACACACACACACACACACACACACACACACACACACACACACACACACACTTACTTACTTATTTCTCCTGAGAAAAGACTTCAACGTCATGGCAAAACTGAAGAAAGCATGTCAGAGAAAGAAGCTTCTTTTCTACAACTGTTTTTGAACTTCGGCCAAAATTCACCCTCACTGCCTTTTACTCTTGACACGTTTTCCCTGTGGAGTTAGGGGGATTTTTTATTTTTTTTTAAACAAGTGGCAGGTTTTAAGTTGTGTGCCTCCATAGCCAGTCGAGGAGTCCAGGATTCAAAGAGCAGTGACTCTATATTCATGTCAATATTAAATAAGCATGGCATTTAAAGGTAACTGTGGGCAACTTTTCTTTTGATGGTATCTTGGGATTTTTTTTAGAAAGGTTTTTATATAAGACATCAAATAGTTATGAGGAATGTGGCTGTGCTTTTTATAACACAAGAAAGGTTAAGAGCAGAAATCTTTATAGACATTGTAAGAAGTTCCAGGGGAACAGAAGACTCTGTGGACTCAGAAGATGGATTTCACCTTCAAGAGTTGGATTCAAGTTCACCAGAGAATCTCAAAGTAACAAGCATTTTGATCTCAGCTCAGTTCTTCAGGGCTTTGTGCGTCTATGTGTGTGTTGGTTGGTTTCTCAGAATGAGCCATAGTTTGCATCTAATCTAAAGAGGTTAGTTCCCCACAGATTAGAATTCAAATGGCAGGGAAAGTGCTGAAGCTTGCCTGCCATAGAGACAAAGGGGATATGTAGGTTTTCAGTTTTGAGCCTGTTCAAAGTTCATGAAAGAACTCACCTTTTTCAAAATGATTTGAACTTCAGGAACTAAAGGTATTTTTAATTGGCTTTGGGGCAGCTTCTTTATTCAGGGTGTTTTAGTGGTGGGTGCTGGCTCTGCCTCTCCTCAGGTCCACAGAGAAGCATCCACCGAGAATGGATAGGTGTCTTGAGACAGGGTAGAGTTTTGATGTGAGGAATAGAAGAAGGGGTGGGGGGAAGGAGTCTTTAGAGAATGTGTGTGTGTATGTATGAGGGGAGAGAGTGAATAGAAAGAGTCTGGGAGAAGAGAGAGGGTCTACAGAGAAGGAGATTGGAGCAGGAGTCGAGTCAACTAAGGAACTTTGCAGAGGGGGGATAAGTCCCTAAAGGCAGAGAGATGGAGTCCTAGAAGACAAATACTTTGAAACAGGAAGAAGAGGAGCTATGGGGTTCTGGCCTGCAAGCAGATAAAAAATAAATGATAGATACTGTATGTAAACAGAGTGAGTCAAGAGAGCCTGGCGATAGGAAGGGTGGAGAGAGAGAAAGTTGACGAGCACACCCTGGATGCAGAGATACAACAGGCAAGGCCTTAGGAAGTGAGAAAAAAAGTAGGAGAGTTAAGGGAAGTAATACACCAGTAAACCTAGCTGCCACCAGCTCTGAATTGCCTCCCACCCAAAGGGAAGGCTAGAGACTGTTCAATATTAAATAAGATCATTAAAGACCCTCTTCCAATCCAGGGAGATTGCCCAGAATTGAATCAATCTGATCTCTCTTTGAAAGACAATCTTGTGTGCTTAAAACACCTCAGTCTGAGCAGGGAATTATCTCACCTGCAGTGGGGAGTCCATTGAATCACACTGATTTCTTGTTTAAAACCCCAAAATCCTTACCTGTACAGAGAAACCAGAAGGAGACAGGACTCTAAAATGGGCTACTGATCTTCTCCTTTACTTCTCCTTCTCCTTCTCCTTCTCCTTCCCTGCTCCTTAGTTCTCACCTCTGATGTGCCCCACTCACTCTCTTGGTCTTTGCTCCTGCTCATCTTTACAGTGTGGCTCAGACACACATAACACTAAAAGAAGAGAGAGGAGGAATGTTAACAATTTGCAATAGGTCCAAAATCATGGTTTGGCCAATCAAAAAGCTTTAAAAGCAAAACAGACTGGACTGACATTCAACGACCAAGACAGCAGGAACAAGCTAGAATGTAAGACGGCGATGGCACACACGTATTCGAAGAGGATGTTTCATTAATACTACTCTACTGATCATGTACACAGCTGAGTGATTTGTACATGTTTTTGGTGAGATAATGAGACTGTGAATGGGCAGACTTCTCCTATTTAATCACCAAGCAGTGTCTATGAGTTTGTAGCTCATGGGGAACCATGGAGACAAACGGCAGAGACGTGATGCCTGTCTGTGGTTCTGGGAACACAACCTTTATTCCTATTGACAGAACAATCTTCAGCCCACGGAGTATGAATATCAGGTGCAACCAATGATGAAAATGCCACCTTCTAAGAAGTTGTGTTCTATCTGGAGGAGTATTAACATGAAAAGGTACAGAAAGAAGGATGGTCTTGAGATTAAATCACTGGCCTTAGGACTCAAGAAATACAGATTCAATTTCCAGTGCTACCAAAAACTTCTTTGGGCAAGTCGTATAATCTCAAGTGCTTTAGTTTGCCATCTGCAAAATGGGGATAATGGTACTTCCTTTCTCCTACCCCTTGCCTATCTTGTGGATTTAGATTGTAAACTCTTTGGGGCAGGCTCTGTTTCTTAGGCCTTTTCTATATTAGATAGTTGTATCTCTTTGAGAACCTTCCCCGTAGAATGGACACAGTTATAACGATATTATCATATTTATACCGATATAGCTTATTCACATACAGGAAACTATACCAATATAACTGTGTCATAAGAACGGCCATGTTGGGTCAGACCAAAGGTCCATCTAGCCCCGTATCCTGTCTCCTGACAGTGGCCACTGCCAGGTGCCCCAGAGGGAATGAATAGAACAGGTCATCATCAAGTGATCCAACCCATCCACTCTAGGAGTTATACCAGTACTCTTATATTGGTAAAAAAAAGCACACCCCTCCAACCAACATAGTATCAGTAGAAAATCTATGTGTAGATCAGACCATATTAGTTGTTGTAAAGCACTTAACACAATGGAGCCTTGATTTCAATCGGGGCCACAAGGTACTACTATAACAGGGGATGGCAAACTACAGCCTGGGGGATGGATCCGGCCTGTCAGGGCTTTCAATCCAGCCCGCAGGATTGCCAGCCCATTGGCGCAGTGGGGCTAAGGCAGACTCCCTGCAAACCCTGGCCCTGTGCCGTTCCCGGAAGCGGCTGCCACCACATCCCTGCGGCCCCTGGGGGAGGGGGGACAGAGGGCTCCATGCACTGCCCTTGCCTGCAGGCACCGCTTCCCGCAGCTCCCATTGGCCAGGAACGGGGAACTGCGGCCAGTGGGAGCTTCAGGGGTGGAACTCTCATGTGAGGGCAGTGTGCAGCCGAGCCGCCAGCCCCACCCCACCCCCAGGAGCCACTGCCGGACATGCTGGCCACTTCTGGGAGCGGCATGGGGCCAGGGCAGGCAGGGAGACTGCCTTAGCCCTGCTGCGCACTGCTACCACCCCGGAGCAGCTCGATGTAAGCAGCGCCGGGCAGGACCCCGCACCCTGATCCTCTCCTGCACCCTGCACCCCAACTCCCTGCCCTGAGCCCCCTCCTATACCCTGCACCTTTCTTGCATTCCAACCCCTTGCTCTGAGCTCCTTCCTGCACACCGCACCCCCTCCCGCACCCCACACTCCCTCCCACACCCCAATCCACTGCCCCAGCCCTACATTCATGGCCCTGCATGCAATTTCGCCACCCAGATGTGGCCCTCAGTCCAAAAAGTTTGCCCACCCCGTCCTATAAGTAATAATAGTGTGGGACAACTTCTTGTGCCTCTTGATAGAAACTCGTGCCCCACACACATTAATTTTATAGCTGGCAGAAGCCACTTTTTGGAGGGTTTTGACAAATTTTGAACTACTTTGCTATGAATTCTGAAGACTGAGCTATGAAATGAAGTGACAGCGAAGAATCAAGACGCTTCAAATAGTTGCATTATGGAAATGGCAGGCGCTGACATTGACATGGAATTGCTGGCTACAGAAAAGATTAGATGGAAGAATGGAAGGAAAGAAAAAAATCCAGCCCCGAAATAGTGGGAGTAAATGTTGACACTGTAAAATGTAACTGCTGGCAAAACGCTGTTATCCCAGTCAGCCCAGACTCTGCCTGACCATTCAATAAACCATGGAAACTTTCTGGAGTTAATACCACACAGCAAGCACGACTGTTCTAGACAATTAAGTCGCACATTGTATTTCAGAGTCTCTCAGGCTGCAAGACACAGATGCCAACTTTGACAAAAAGGTTTTGCTGCAGGAAGGAAGCCTTTCTCAGCAAGGTAACAGTACAGAAGTCCCTGCTTTCTCTCAGAGGCAGTGCCATAAAGTTGATTGTAAAGGTAATAACTGAGCACGTAGGATATTTTCTATCTGCGTAGTATCAAGGCACTATGACCCATTTTGTGCCATGTCGATGGCCCTAAAGTTAACAGAGGAAGTCACAGAATTAGTAGAGTGAGGGGGATAATGGCTTAGGGTATGTCTGCACTTCAATTAAACACCCGTGCCTGGCCCGTGTCAGCTAATTTGGGCTTGTGGGACTTGGGCTATGGTGCTGTTTAAATGCAGCATAGATGTTTGAGCTAAGGCTGCAGACTAGGCTCTGGGGCCCTCCTCATTCATGGGGTCTCAGACCCTGAATGTCTACACTGCAATTAAATGGCCCCCTAGTCCGAGCCCTGTGAGCTTGAGTAGGCTGACATGGGCCAGCTGCAGGTGTTTAATTGCTGTGTGGACATACTCTTAGACACCCACCCCTCTCTGCAGCTGGGATAGGGGGCTTGAGCTGGAGAAAGGAGACATGGCCCAGATTTCCCTGCACTTCAGCAATCCCCCGCCGTCTAAGCAACCCCTAAGGGCCATAGGCAGCCAATGTAATTTAGTGCAGCCCAGAAGCTTCTCTAATTCATGCTGGTGGACTGACCCAGCATACTGCTGGCTAGTATCAGGGGGATGCAAAGGTGGCTTAAGGCTGTTTTTACAGCCCCATCCTGAGTTACACGTTCCTCAGTTGCAGCCAAGAGTCTGGACCTAAAATGTGAGCTAGAAGCAGCCACCGCAAATTTATGTTTATACATCAGTATTCCGTTTGAATATCTGTGGGATGCAGTGCTGCTCTGCAGAGCCCCCTTCAGGGTCATCTGTGGTATTGCAGTGACTCCTCACCTTATTCTGCAAGGTTTGACCACTTCCTTGGGGCAGGACAGCCTGTGCCATAAGTTTGGTATCATTCTCTAAACAATCGAGTAACAAAATAGCAACTCAGGATTCAGCTGTCCGCTCCTTTAGACAAATGGGGAAAACTCTTCTTAGTTTGCAGTGCTTAGGGCAAGTCCCTGGCCTGGGTTAGCCCTGAGGCGCTCCTCCTCTGATCCCAGTCACATCCAACTCTACCCCCGAGAAAAAGCAGGAATGCCTTTTTAACTGGCCTGCTGGTTTGTGATTGGACAATATTTCCTCCTGGCCCTTCTAGGTCTTTGGAGGACTGTTTTGTTGGTGTCCCAGCATGAATGGATTTTCCTTGGGAGGGGAGAGTCAGGGGGCTGGTACCTGTTCCAGCAGGTCCAGTCACAACATCTTGTCAATAAACACAACAATGAGGGCTAGAAACTGCCTTTAAAAATTGAATGGTGATTGCCATGAGATAACATAACTCCAGGGAGCTGGAGTTTAAGGAAAGCACCAAATATAGCAAGACTTACCACAAAATCATGTGAGTTGGTGACACTGCACACTGTCCGCTTTCTCAAAGCGGTCTTGTGTGGTATGTATGCAATATGGCTAGAACTGGATGAAAATGAAGGAAAAGTTCATTACTTTTAAAATGTTTTTTCCTCCTTTTTCATTTTTTTTTTCACATTTCAGAATGTGAAAAATGTAACACCTCCGGGTTTGCCAGTACATTTTCAAAATGTGTCTCTCTATGTGTTAAAACTTATATACTGCAAAAGTTTCTTTTTAAAGTGTCATAAAAATCTCTTAGCAAATTCTAGACCTGTGCAAGACTGAGGATGTGGTCACCACACAATAAATAAAAACAAACAAATAATAATGACTGTCACTCTTTGAGTTCACTTAATCTCAGAAGCATGCTGCCCTAGCCCAATCTCTTTTCCTCCGCATTTGTAGCTTCTGACAACATGTATTTCAACAACATGTTGAAAGAATAGCATTGCACTTTTGGCACATTTTTTGTAATACGTAGGACAACTGTTGCTTCGACAGAGTATTATCGCAATATTTTATCAAAACAATGGCTGCCAAGAACTTATGTCCCAAGATGGATGTTATATATTTATTTTAAAGGAGAAAAATAGAGCATAGTTTATAGGAACCTATCTGTGATTCTCATATAACCACCATTATTATAGAATCTGAGTATCTCACAATCTTTAATGTGTTTATTCTTACAACATTCCTGTGGAGCAGACATCTCCATTTTACTGATGAGGAGCTCAGGCTCAGAGAGACTAATGACACCCCAAAAAACCACACAGGAAGTTTGTGGTAGAGTGGGAATCATAGAATCATAGAAGATTAAGGTTGGAAGAGACCTCAGGAGGTCATCTAGTCCACCCCCCTGCTCAAAGCAGGACCAATACCAACCAAATCATCCCAGTCAGGACTTTGTCAAGCAGGGTCTTAAAAACCTATAAGGATGGAGATTCTACCACCTCCCTAGGTAACCCATTCCAGTGCTTCACCACCCTCCTAGTGAAATTCAACCCAAGACTCTTAGACCACTGGACCATCTTTTGTGGGAGAAATAAGGAGGGAGTACATACTGGTAAATTGGCTTAGGTTCTTCATAGCTACCTGAGAAGATGATATTTATTTATTTGTTTATTTAACATGGCCTTAACATATATTAAGTTTTTGAAAAAAATAAGTAAATATTGGGAGAAAAATGCTGCATTACTATTACCACTGCTCAGCCCGTCTCTGCTCTCATCCTCCTTTCAATTCTGCATTCTATTTTGCTGAATGTTTATTCAAGAGGAATTCCATGTGAGTCACTCTCCCCCTCTGCTTCTCTCCTCAAAGTGGATTCAAGAATACCTGCCTCCTAGTGGTTTGGGGAAGCTTAACGTGGAATGTCATCACTGACTAACAGGAGCAGAGTGAGGCCAACATGGAGCACTTTTGAAATTCCCACCCATAATCATTGAATATTTGTTAAGCACTTCCAGATCCTTGAACCAGAGATCTTCTATAACGATACAATATTTAAATGACTTTAAAAATCTTTTTTTTTTCCAGGACAGTTTTTGCCATAAGGGAAAGGGAGTTTTTACCTCTCTGATGGACACCTAATGTTCAATTTCATGAAAATGACTGTCAAGTATCAGGGGGTAGCCGTGTTAGTCTGTATCTACAAAAACAACAACGAGTCTGGTGGCACCTTAAAGACTAACAAGATTTATTTGGGCATAAGCTTTTGTGGGTAAAAACCTCACTTCTTCGGATGCATAGAGTGAAAGTTACAGATGCAGGCATTATATACTGACCCATGGAGAGCAGAGAGTTACTTCGCAAGTGGAGAACCAGTGTAGACAGGGCCAACTCAATCAGGGTGGATGTAGTCCACTCCCAATAATAGATGAGGAGGTGTCAATTCCAGGAGAGGAAAAACTGCTTCTGTAATGAGCCAGCCACTCCCAGTCCCTATTCAAGCCCAGATTAATGGTGTTAAATTTGCAAATGAATTTTAGTTCTGCTGTTTCTCTTTGAAGTCTGTTTCTGAAGTTTTTTTGTTCAATGATAGTGACTTTTAAATCTGTAATAGAATGACCAGGGAGATTGAAGTGTTCACTTACTGGTTTATGTATGTTACGCCTGGTGGCTGAGCTTTGTGACTTTGTCCTCACCCACAACCACTTCAGATTTGGGGACAACTTATACCTTCAAGTCAGTGGCACTGCTATGGGTACCCACATGGCCCCACAGTATGCCAACATTTTTATGGCTGACTTAGAACAACGCTTCCTCAGCTCTCGTGCCGCTACTTGCACTACATTGATGACATCTTCATCATATGGACCCACGGAAAGGAGGCCCTTGAAGAATTCCACCTGGACTTCAACAATTTCCACCCCACCATCAACCTCAGCCTGGACTAGTCCACACAAGAGATCCACTTCCTGGACACTACAGTGCAAATAAGTGATGGTCACATAAACACCACCCTATACCGGAAACCTACTTCAAACACCACCTTCAAAGAGAAACAGCAGAACTAAAATTCATTTGCAAATTTAACACCATTAATCTGGGCTTGAATAGGGACTGGGAGTGGCTGGCTCATTACTTAAGCAGTTTTTCCTCTCCTGGAATTGACACCTCCTCATCTATTATTGGGAATGGACTACATCCACCCTGATTGAATTGGCCCTGTCAACACTGGTTCTCCACTTGGGAAGTAACTCCCCGCTCTCCATGGGTCAGTATATAATGCCTGCATCTGTAACTTTCACTCTATGCAGCCGAAGAAGTGAGGTTTTTATCCACAAAAGCTTATGCCCAAATAAATCTGTTAGTCTTTAAGGTGCCACTAGACTCCTTGTTTATGAAAATGACTAAAATTCTTAAAGTGACTGTAACATTGACTCACGGGCTTCTATCTCTTTTTCAGTTTTCCTATTACAATTTTGGAAAGTGAAAAACATATTTTTGCTACTAAGCTGCAACGTACTGATGATATACATGCTGCCTGGGATTGTCATTTGACATAAGCTTCTTTAACTAATCACAGCTAGGTAAAAATGAATAGATGGAGTTTTCACTGCATACGTTTAACATCTTAAAAGCTAGTTAAAGTTTAGTAAGCTATTTTTAGAGCTGTCTAAATGGAAAAGAAATATTCAGACAGATCCTCAGCTGGTGTAAATTAGCATAGCTCACAGCAGTAGAGTACCTGACCCATTAAGTTGTATAATCGCGTAACTTTCATCAAGGTAAATCCCAAAGTGATGTAGCTTTCTTGTAGATTGAGCACCACCCAGATCACTCTCCAGCTAGGTCTTTAGAATGATACAGCTGGAGGTTCAGTCTGTGTCCATCACTGGCAATCTTAGCACGCCGGCAAAGCTTTTGGTACCCATGTGATCACCAATGGTGTAGTAGCATTGCTTGGTAAACATGCTTTGTAATCTGTTAGTCGTCCAGACTAATAATATGTCCATACCAAGAAAACCCCCAAAACCGAACTAGTGCTGATGAAGTTGGTTGGTGGGTTCGTACACAAATATCCTCATTGCTGATCTTGTCCTGCCACTTAATATGGAGCAGCTGATGAGGATGACAGCAATCGAAAATGTCAATTCGGTGCACTTCAGCCTTTCGCTGCCACACAATAGAGTTGGTATAACGGTAGTCTGATAAGGCTGGTAAATGATATGCCATGATGCCAAGGTGTAACATGAGGCTACTTTTAAAGGTGCTATGAATGAGCAATTCAGAGCCTTTATTTTGAATGCCCACTTTTACTGGCTACGGGATCTCTTACACTTCACCTAGTTACAACCTGGTGTTGACGGAGTTGCAGTTCTATATTTTGTTGCCACTCTTGACAGCTCAAAAATGTTTCTGAATGATCTTGTCCTCTCTTTTGCAAGCCACCTCCAAAAGCTATGGATAGATGCAAAAGCACATCTAACTGAGACTAGTGAACCACCAGAATAAAAGTGACTCAAGAAAGTGACTCACACCCTTTAAAAACCAGGATCCTGGCAACCCTTTTGAACAGCATGAGCTTTTCACATCACTCCTTGTGCATTAACAGCTCCGGTGGTTACTTTGACAGTTTCCAGAAGAGTTGTGAGAGAGGCTGTTCTCATGAGACTCTGATTTCCAGACCAGAGCAATTCAGATAAGACTGGGAAAACTTCAGGTACGCCTCCAAAGATTAGGTTGCTTTTCCAAATTGAGTTTGCAGAACATTTGGGGATGGCCCCTTGCTAGTTACACTTTGCGTGGGCCCAGAATTTCAAGGATGTCTCAATATTCAGAAAATAAAAAGTTGGGGACAACACATAAGGTCTTTTAGTCTGCAGCCGAGTCCATGGTTAAAAGATGCAGTTAAAACTTGGTGAAACAACCTTGCTTTAGACCAAACAGCTGAAGCCGCCAAAGCAAACGAAGAGAGACAAAACAAAGGGCACATCAACATAATGTACATATTGTGAGGATTTTTGAAGGTCAGTGCATGATCTTTTTACTTCTTAGTGACATATAATGCCAATATTTGTCAGTCCTTGATGAAGACCAAAGCTTACTTGGGAAAAAAAATGCATTGCATGACATTTGTTCTCAATTCTCTACCATTGAGCAGTCTTTGCTGCTGAAACGTTCTTTGAAAATAGTTTGTAACTATCAAGAAAATTAAGGACACGTGTTCTGGAGAAATGAGGGGGTTCACATGGTGTTCACTTGCAGTTAGTGATGTGTGAAACACATACAGTGTACAAGGTTTTTATTTTACATGAGCATCAAAGTAAGTTCAAATGCTTATCCCAACTTCTTTAGTCTGTAAAATTGACCTGGAGACTTACAAACATTGAATCTATCTCCCCTTGTAAATATTCTCACACTTGTTATCTAACTGTCTGTACTGGGCTAGCTTGATTATCACTTCAAAAGTTTTTTTTCTCTTAATTAATTGGCCTCTCAGAGGTGGTAAGACAACTCCCACCTGTTTATGCTCTCTGTATGTGTGTGTATATATATATCCTCAATATATGTTCCATTCTATATGCATCCGAAGAAGTGGGCTGTAGTCCACGAAAGCTTATGCTCTAATAAATTTGTTAGTCTCTAAGGTGCCACAAGTCCTCCTGTTCTTCTTTTTGCGGATACAGACTAACACGGCTGCTACTCTGAAACCTTTAAAAGGGTGTGAATTTGATTGAATTAAATTTGATTTATGACGCAATGGGATATTCACATAATTTCTTTTTCTCTGCTCATCTGACTCTAGTATCTGATCATTTTTCAGTTCTAGATCCTTGTCGATAACTGACCATCTGCAGATCCCGGTGTAGACGTACTTATTTTGCTTTAAGACTATCTTATTTCAGTTTAGCTTAGTTCCCTCTCCCCTCCCTTTTTTCCATCAGATTAAGCTACATTGAAATTTCTCACTCACTCTTAAACCAAAATAAGAATATCTACACACAAACTTGCATGTCTTTCACTAAATCAGTTTAGCAACATATTTTAGTTAAACTGGGTGTTTTCAAGGCTTAGGAATCCGTCATTTTATAGTAGATCGCTTCTCAAAGAGCTAGATTCTCCATTGCTTTGCCATGCATATAGTCACACATGCCTGTTCAACCAGGATACAAAAACGCAGCCATTCTGATCTGGTAGCATTTTAAACCTCCTTTTGCAGGTATAAATTACTATAGAAGGGACAAGTCAATGAAGAATCAGGTCCACTAACCTTAATAACTCTGCATATAAGGTAGCATAGTTGTTCTGAATGTATATTCTTCCTTTTTCATTTCCTGTTGACCTTGTCAGCTGAACTAATCAAGAAAAAGAAAAAATCCCCCCTCCATGCAGTGGAGGTACAATATCAGCTGCTTGGAGATATTCAAGGAAAACTGGAAAGTTTCCAGAAGATTAAGCAGAAAGCTTATGGTTTGGACCAGACTCTTAGATTTCTACCAACTCTGACAGAGAGATAAATCTTCAGCTCTTTTAGCTAAAATCAAAGCAAACAAACTGATAACTATTGTAAACAGAATGTATTATGGATTGGATAGAGCAGTAATGCTAAGGTGCAACTATGCAAAGCTGTCAGGTGAGTTGCCTTTTAGTTAAGACACATGCAGCTTGGGAAATATTTACAGGCACCCCTAAGCACTTGGGTTAAATAAGTTAATTGCAAGAGCCAGTAATGTACATCAAGCCAAATCCTCTTTCCAGCATTCACACCAAGCAGCTGAGCTGTGGGGATGCTCCACCACTGGTATTGCAGCTCCCATAATGCCCAAATCTACTTGCTTAGTTTGACCAGGATTATAATTAGTAGTGAAAAACGTAAGACATTTTATATGCCATTCCACTCCCACCCCCTCTCCCCCAAAATTACTCACCTTGGGCATGTAGGCAAGTGGAAATATGCAGTGTGTTTTGTTCTCTCTCTGTGTCTTTTTTAGATGTGTAAAATCTCACCATATGTTAACGAAACATCACCATCTGTTTTCCAAGATAATCCCTTCACTTTACCTAAATAAGAACCTCCTGATCTGAAATAACAAAGTAACACTATTTATGGTGGTCCAAGGTAAATAGACGCCACTCCACCAATGCTGGTACCCTTATGGCACTTACCCTGGTGGTGAATTCAAATGCCAATGATTATGGAAAGGGAAAAGTGCTTTGTGGTTTTACATTTATTTCTCATTTCGGAGTTTAGTTCATAACATAAAATCAGGCAAACAAACAGAAATTCAAAAATAAAGACACCACTGACTTCCCCCCTCTCTCTCTTTCCCTCACCCCAGTACTTTAATTAATATCGCAGGTCTTAAAATACAGAATTCTCCATCAAGTGGTATGAATCAATAGTCTTAAAAGAATATGGTTAAGACAGTGTTTCCGGCAATGTAGGAACACACGACGAAAAATGAATTATTGCCACTTCTGATGCAGGGGAATTTTTCATTACTATCTGATATTTAATAGTCAAGCCTAAATATTATGTCCAGAAACAATTGTGTGCACTAAAATGTCTATGTTAGTGAAAGTGGGTGGGTTAGTATCTTTGATTATACTAACTTTTGTTGGTTGAAGGAACAAGCTTTCAAGTTACACAGAGCTCTTCCTCAGGTCTGGAGAAGATAACCAGAGTGTGTCAGCTAAATACAAGATTGTTAAGCATAAGGGGTTCACACATGTTGTACCAGACCACTTAAAATGTAGGGGGCAATTAACTCCTCTGTGCTCCAGGGGCAAAGGAGGGTTAATAGGCAGCAGGGTGTGTTACAAATTGTTGTGAAGAGCCATAAAACTGGTGTCCCTGCCAAGTCCATGGTTTTTTAAGTTTCCAGCAGAGTTATGCATTTAAATTCCCAGGCTTGTCTTTTGAAGGTGTTGTGCAGGTTTCATTTGAGGACTGAGAGGTTAGATATGGAGTGATCACTTTGTAAAAAGTGTTCACCCACCGGTGATAGAAAAATAATAAAAGACAAAAACGCCCTATGTGAGTTCATTCATGAGCATAGTTATTGTCTGCTTTTACCCATACAGTTGATGTTGTGGTATTTGATACACTGGATGAGGATACAATATGTTGTGATAGGCATTTGTAGAACCCATGGATCTAGAAAGGTGTGTTGAGGGGGTTGTAACAGTGGAGATACATCTGAAGGTTTTGCATCTGTTGTTCTGGAAGGATCTAGTCCTGCTTGGAATTGGTATCTCGGCTGTGGGGAGCTTGCTTCTTGTGATGATCTTGGTGATGTTGAAGAGGCTAGAAGAGGGGGCTTGGGAAAGATTGCTTTCAGGATGTGGTCCCTGTCAACTATGGATTGTAATTGTGACATGCATGGTGGTGATAATGATGGTGGTGGTGGTCATTAGTTCCCCATGTTAATTTAATTCCATCATGAGGTATTATAATTTACACCTTTTGAGAGGCCACGAGATTCCAGGTGTTTTATTATTTCCATTAAAAATGACTCACAAGTGTGCTAATGTGTAACTGACTGGTGCCACTAGCAGCTGTATTGGTTGCCCCCCGCTTTACCTATCCGTCGTCACAATTTTGCTTTCAACCTTTGAAGCCAAGCGGAGTTGTTCATCACCTTTTGGACGCCACCCTTGTGTAATCGCACTGATAGAAGGCTATGCAATCAAAGTGACAGTTCGATGATGATTTGCATCATCCCTGACTCATTACTGTGTGCAGCATTTGGCATGCCAATCAATGAAAAATGATGTGCAGTCCCTTGAAAAAATGACAGTAATCCATTTTCCACCCATTGGCAAGAGGTGTCCTTGACAGACTAACAAGTTAGGTCCAAAGCCAACTATTATTTGGCAGGTGTCTTGCTGTGCTGCCATTTTGCAAACCCCAGGGGCATTTATCAAAGTGATAATATTTTTTCTCTGTCATAATGAGCATACTTTTCAATGTCTACATTTGCCTTCAGCTAAATAATGTAAGTGGATGGGTGTTACTTAGAGTGACCAGATGTCCGGATTTTATAGGGACAGTCCCGATTTTTTGTTCTTTTTCTTATATAGGCTCCTATTACCCCCCACCCCCGTCCCTATTTTTCACGTGTGCTGTCTGGTCACCCTAGTATTACTTGTCCACATATTTGATTGTGTTATATTGTCAAACATGCACTAAAAACCACTTCCAATTAATAACATCTTCAGTGTCGTCAGTCACCATTTTACAATATCCTCATGGAGTTTCCAGCATAATTTTGTTCATCCTTCAGTAAAAAGCCTTTGTACAAGTTCTTGGTGCTTGTTTGGGAAATCATTGTATATCTGCAATATATCTTCATTCAAAGCCTGCTCATCTAATTCAGCAATCTATCCCTATTCAGCAATACTTGTGCTTAAATGCTTTCCCGAACTGGGTCTGCAGAGTTTGATTTTCAAGCACAAGCAGGATTGCCCTAACTTTGACCCAACTAAAGTCAATGGTAAGATTCCCATTGAATTTGCTGATTAGGCCGGTGCTGTGTGCTTTTGAAAATTCCACCCATAGTGCCTGATTCAACTCCTAGTGGAGTCAATGATACTCTTAGCATGGACTTCAACATGTGTTGCATGGAGCCCACCTTACAGCAAAAACTTTGCAACTTTTTTTATCAACTATAAGTGTAACTCTGCTGGGTTCAGCTCTGAACATAGGTTTCATGCTAAATGTTCTGAAGAACTTTGTTGAAAATGAGAATCAATAGTTTTGCTCTTTGTGGAAGGGAAGGATAGCTCAGTGGTTTGGCCTGCTAAACCCAGGGTTGTGAGTTCAATCCTTGAGGGGGCCATTTAGGGATCTGGGGCAAAAATCTGTCTGGGGATTGGTCCTGCTTTGAGCAGGGGGTTGGACTAGATGACCTCCTGAGGCCCCTTCCACCCCTGATATTCTATGATTATAAGGAATGCAACTGAGCTTCCTGAATTCATTGCAAAACTTTGTTCTAGAGGTCATGGTATAAATCACATGATAGCCCTTCTAGATCCCTGATTTATTTAGCCTAATGCATGTGATCAGAAGCATCAACCATGCCACTTTGGGGTTGTATTCTCGTTGAGAAAGAATGACTTGAGATGACTTCTAAAATCTCAGTTTCCAGTAGCACAAACATACTAAAAAATTCACACACACAGGACCCTTTGTTTTGAAATCTCTTTAAGAAAAGAATTAATGAAAGACACAATATAAATTATAAGTATAACATTAATATAGTATTTGCTTGATTGTTAAGACTGGAAGACTGTTCCCCCATTTATAATTTCTTATTTTAACTTGATCACAAGTTTCTGAGGTTTTCTGAGATGCAATTTTCTAGGACAGGACTCTTTTTGAAAGTAAATACTTTCAGCCAATTTTGCAGAATAAGCGAGTGAAGGGGAAAACATACTTTCCCCAATTGTAGAACTTTATTGCCACATTATTTTCTCACACAAATAACACAAAATAGTCTGAATTTTGCATTTGAAACTTGGCATAAAACTAAATTATCCTTATGGAAAAGAACAGCGGCAACTAAATTTGAAACAGAAAAACTGGTATAACATAATAGGGAACATTTGAAAATTAAGTATTTGAACAGTGTGAAATGAGCCTAAATCGCAGATAATTTTCAGTAAATCTGAGATGAATATTATTTGTATTACCATAGTGCATACAGGCCTCAACCAATTTTGAGAGCCTGTTTTGCTAGGTGCTATACTTACGCATGGCATGAGACAGTTGGAGCCTCAAAGATCTTATGGTCTAAACCTACAAGACAGACAATGGGAAGAAGAAAGTAATTATTATCCCCATTTTATCAATGGGAAATGCAGGCCTAGAGTATATGTGATTTACCCAAGGTCACACAGGGAATCTATGGCTGAGTCATGAACTGGACCCCTATATATGAGTCCTAAGCCAGCATCTCAAGCACAGAACCACCCTTCATCGTGGGAAGTTTGTAACTCCATCCTCCATATACAGCCCCAGCTCAAAATTTGATTTTTTTAAAGGTTCTATCTATTCCATCCTATTCAGAGTTTTGTTTTGAACACATCACTGTGGCATCTGAGTATTGACTCACCTCTGGGCTTAGATACTGAATGTATCACACCATCCTTGATCCAACCTGAATGGTTTTTTGTAATATCCACTACTAAATGATCATTATTTAGGACAAAAATCAGGGACAGTGTTTATTGGACAAATGATAACATTAATTAAAGCTGTGCGTCTTCCCAGAATAGGGTGACTAGACAGCAAATGTGAAAAATCAGGACGGGGGTGGGGGGTAATAGGAGCCTATATAAGAAAGAGACTGAAAAATCAGGACTGTTCCTATAAAATCGGGACATCTGGTCACCCTATCCCAGAATGTCACACTGCTCTGAATTTCATGCAGCTGTAAAGTAGACATAACATTAATTTAGTGTTGTGCTGTCCATTCTATCGTTTGGTCATTACAAAAAAAACTTCTATGTGCCTTTGAGAGATGGGAGGAAAACTACACTAAAATGAACAGGAGTACTTGTGGTATATGCATCCGAAGAAGTGGGCTGTAGTCCACGAAAGCTTATGCTCTAATAAATTTGTTAGTCTCTAAGGTGCCACAAGTACTCCTGTTCTTTTTGCGGATACAGACTAACACGGCTGCTACTCTGAAACCTACACTAAAATGCTTTGCATTGTCCAATATGTATTCAGAGATTTATCATCTACCTTCATATTTTTGGATACATTTGCCAGTGCCTTTTTCTTTGTCAAGGTCTGAATAGCAAAGGCACAGAGAGCAATGGAATGTTCAAGGGCAGAATCTACACAATTCTATCCTGTTTATTAGAAAGCTGGGAGTTGTATTATAAACGGTTTCATACATTTAGTCTGAACATTTTTTTATTGTCTTGTGTGAGCTCCCATTGTTTTCCCAATATAAAAGGGCATCGATGAGCTTGAATCCTCTTAATCCAACACTTTAGAATTCTACCATTCTCGCATTTATGTCTGGTTTTATATAAAGGATAATAAATGGTGACAAATGAATTACAAGGTTGTAAATCAATTGAGTGCTTCAGCTGATATCCATCTCAGGGTCATTGCTGAGCTGCTGTATTAACAGAATGTGGCTAGAAATGTGGAATGTTGTGCCTACTGAGAATTCAAATTTTGCACCATCAGCCTTGCTGAATTTTCATAGGATATCCGACAACTGCAGATTTATTGGCTATTAATGTTTGGGAATGATAATCTTACAGGTGAAACTGATTGTACGGTGATGGCGTGAACGTTCATCTACGTTCCCCGTGCCTTAAAACTATACCTGTCCTTAGGGAAGGGTTTTTCCCAGGATAATTCAGTGGAATTCACCCCACAGGAAAGATGGAATTTTAAAGTGCCAATAATGTAAATAGAACCCAAACTTTACCACTGATTATAAAAAGCTATATATTTAGGCATCTGTACCTCTTTATGAATCATCACATCCCATTCTGAATTTAAATATGCCAATAGTTAACCAACTCACAGCAACAAGAAGGTGTTGACGGCACTAGGTATCACCCTAGGTAACTTGGGAGGGTGGAAGGCCACTAAGTGTCAATGAAGCCTTCCTGCACTAGGCCTAAGTGAACCAAACTCTATCCTTCCATGTTTAAACTCTAATCAACCTCAAAAGCCAGGTGCAATTGGAATATGTAAGCAACCAGTTATCTGTGTGCAACCCCCTGCTCAAGCGGTAATAATGAGGCCTGCATGTTTCTGGCTGAAGGGAAAAAGGACAAGATAACGGTTTAAAGAAGTTACTAACAAGCTAGGCTTATAGCTGCCAAGAATGACTTAACTATTACCAGGGACGGGAGGGGTAGAGGGAGGAATGGGGGGGGGGGAAAGGGAGGGCTAGAGCGGAAAGGGGGGGGGTGAGGCTTAACTGCAAAATGTATAAAAGAAGAAAATCTGTTCCTGTTAATGTGCTTGATTTGAGACTTGCCTGTCTCCTTGCACCGCTTTGGGATCCCAAATAAACTTTGTTTGCTTCTCCACCTGGTGTGTTTATTGACGCGAAGCACACCGGGCAACGAACCCACTGTTGCTGTCCTCGAGCACACCTGTGCTGGCAACAAAGGGAAGCATATCCTGTCCAATAGAAACTTAAGGGTTAAGGTTATTCAGGTGTCTCAACTATGTTTAATAACCATCATCAGGGACTAATCAGGGAACTCTAGCGCTAACAATATGAGCCTCTGTAGCGTGAGCAAATGGACTAAGCTCTCTAGCTGCAGCAGCCCCATATCCAATGTGGACCAGGCACTGAGGGTGTGTCTACACTGCAAAACCAGACCCATGGCAGTGAGTCTCAGAGGCCAGGTCAACTAACTAGGGCTTGTGCTAAAGGGATAAAAATAGCAATGTAGACATTCTAGCTCAGGCTGGAACCAGGCTCTGAGACCCATCTCCCTTGCTTGGTTTCAGAGCCTGGGCTCCAGCCCAAGCCCGAATAACTACAGTGTTATTTTTAGCTCAATATAGTGCAAGCCCTGCAAGCCTGAGTCTGTTGGCTCGGACTCTGAGATTCACTGCTGCTGGTCTTTTTTTGCAGTGTAGACGTACCCAGAAGTAATGGTTTGCATATGCATCCCCGAACCTTAACACGTCTGTTTTTCTTTTAACTCTGAATTATCTGGATTTGTAACATTTGCTTTCAAATTAAACACATCATTTGAGTAATATTTTCTACCCGTAAATTACTGAGCCATACTCTCAGTCCTAACTTCAGATTAACAATTTTTGGATTGGGAATTTGAAGTGATGTTCTGCTCCTTGTTTGACATTTCTCTTAAGAAAATACTTTACAGGCACTACTTTTTGAGGGCAGTTTTTGATCTCATGTACATTGATGTAAGTGACTCCAGATTTACACCAACATACCTGACATCAGAATCCTGGCCAAAAATTGCCCGTTGACCTCAATGGAACATGAAGGCTTTGCTGAATCAGGGCCATAAGTAGAATGTATTGTTAACATGACTTTGCTTTGGATTCTGAATAAATTCCCTTTTGTTCTTTCATAGTTATGAATTCTATTCTGTCAAATCAGCCATGCAGCCATTGGTGGGTTTTGAGGAAAATTATGTTTACAAATAAGGGATTAAATTAGAAAAGAAACTTTAAGAAAAGATACCGGTAGTTTAAAAAAGAAAAGAAAAGCACTATTAAAGTTCTGGTTTTCTTTTAAGACATAATTGGTAATACATGGGAATAAACACTGTTTGCCCTTATCTAATCTATCACATGCACATTAATGCGGTATCCCCATGAAAACATGCATAGTGCTATGGGGGACTACATGAAAGTGAAGAGTTGTACCACAGAGAGTTTGAGACTGTTCCTAAGAATTATACAGGTTGGATTTGACCCACTATATAGTTTATATTTAGACTCATAGACTCATAGACTTTAAGGTCAGAAGGGACCATTATGATCATCTGGTCTGACCTCCCGCATCATGCAGGCCACAAAGCCGTCCCTACCCTTTCCCATGACTCTGCTGTTGAAGTCCCCAAATCGTGTGGTTTAGAGACTTCAATTAGCAGAGAATCCTCCAGCTAGTGATCCCCGCCCCATGCTGCGGAGGAAGGCGAAAAACCTCCAGGGCCTCTGCCAATCTACCCTGGAGGAAAATTCCTTCCCGACCCCAAATATGGCGATCAGTAAAACCCCGAGCACGTAGGCAAGATTCTCCAGCCTGACCCTCATTAGCCATTATACTATTTACCAGCGATGGCACGCTGTTCCTTGACTAAAATCACGTTAGCCCATTAGACCATTCCCTCCATAAACTTATCTAGCTTAGTCTTAAAACCAGACAGGTTTTCTGGCAGTGAGTCTTGTTTACTGGCTAGATCAGGGGCTGGGAGTCAGGATTCCTGGAGCCACATCCGGTCTGGAATAAATGGATGGCATTATTCTGGAAGTCTGAGCAAACTCAGAGATTAACCAATTTGTCCCAAAGTCTCACACACACACAAAGTCCTTGCAAAGCTGGGACATGAACCTAGATTTCAGTCCAGCTTCTTAAACGGAAGACCATCTGTCCATCCTCCTGCCTTAGTACCTCACCTAAATAGGGCTTCAGCCTTTGTTTGTCTTGTATATTTAGCTTGCAAGCTCTTCAGAGCAGGGACTGACATTGACTGTTCATTTGTACAGTGCCTAGCACAATAGAGCCCAATATCAGTTGGGGCTGTAGGTGCTACTGTAGAATAGAATATCAGGGTTGGAAGGGACCTCAGGAGGTCATCTAGTCCAACCCCCTGCTCAAAGCAGGACCAATCCCCAGACAGACCTTTGCCCCAGATCCCTAAATGGCCCCCTAAAGGATTGAACTCACAACCCTGGGTTTAAGCAGACCAATGCTCAAACCACTGAGCTATCCCTTCCCCCTTATAGAAATAATAGTAATACAAATAAAGAAATAATAGTAATAATGCTGCATTCAGCAATGGTGTAAATATTTATGATAGTGATCTATAACCGGTGGAAGTGTATGTTATGTTTGGGGCTAGGTGGGGGTGGATGGCAAAGCAATTATTTGGATTGGGATCATGAAATGAGCCCAAGGGCTAGATCTGCTCATCTCTGAGTGCCTAATCAATGCAATTTACACCCATTTCCAGCACGCACTGAATGCCAAATGGCTGCAAGTTATATTACTTTGCCACTAACACCTGGATTTAAAAAACAAAAACAAAAAACATTTGACGTTTCAGTTGCAGCTTATACCATTTTTTATGTCACTTGTAGAGTTTGCCTTCCTAGTTCTATGTTCATCTCGCCTACTCACTCACTGTGCGGCTTATATTCATAGATTCCAAAGCCAGAAGGGACCATTGTGGTCACCTGGGATATTTTTCATTCTCCCAGACAGGTCATGCCTGGGAACAGGACCACTAGCTTTGTGAGCAAGAGCCATACCCCTAGACCACTTGGTCACATCAGCTCACCATACCTCAGTTTCCCCATCGGTACAAGTGGTATCATCATGCTTGCCTGGTGGTGGCATGCAAAGCAATTAGTTTCTTCGAAGTGCTTTGAACTTTCACGTGAACGTGGCTATAAAAGTGCAAAATATTATTAACATGAAAAGACTTTTAATTTACCCTCAAATGAGATGATCTCTCTCACTCGCATTCAATTACATCCTGATGGATAGAGCGCCTTTTCTCATCCCTATCTCTGGCTCCTCATTGCTCCGTATCAAAATTGACTCTCATTCTTTACAGTGGAGCTTTAAAAATAAGCTGGGGAGTCATAAAAACTCTCTCTTCGCAGATTCAATAGGCAGCCTAATAGAAAACAATTATCTGGAACAATAAAAAAGATCCAATAGTACTGGGACATTAATATTTGTATCAAAAGAATGAACTTCATAATTGTAAAGTCCTGTGCAAGTGAACAGACCAGAGTGTTTGCTGCCTCCATTTTGCCTTCGCGTTATGCCGTCAGTCAAAGATCTGAAAGTGGCTTTCGACACAAACTTCCTTGCAAGTCCAGACAGCAACAAAGAGGAGGAGTGGCTTACTAACCACCCTCTGTGGTTTCAATGTACCTCACTTTCCATCACACATTCTTAACAAAACAAAAGAAAACCTTCTGATAAAAATATCTCCCCATTTCATAATGTAAAATATAAGCAATTTTATCAGCATTAACACTGATTGGCTTCCATTAGCCTCTTGCCTTCTAATAAAATTTATGATACCTTTCAGAAGCACAATTTTATAGCAAGTGAAGTGATTACACCCTGCTTAGATATCTCTGCAGCATCTATTCCAACAATAATGCAGTAATTTTATGCATGAAATAGCACAATTGGCATAAATAGTTATAATACTGAGTGCTGTCTAAGGAACCTGGCTGCTGGAAAATTAGAAAGAGCTTCACACTTTTGAAACAGGTAATTAGGATTTCTCTCCATGCTCATAGGAGGCAGACTGGAGTTTCATTTGATATGTCATTAAAATATATGTGTTAAAAATAAATGTTGGATTTAAAGCTGCATACGTTATGGAAATTAAAGGCACAGTGCTGCTACAAAGGATATAGCACAATGGGCCTTTAAAGTTCCGATTTTGGCTCTGCTAAAAGTTTTAGCACTTTCTGACAGATAAAGGCTTCCAAAGAGTCTGATTCAGCAACAACTATACATGGCTGTTGCAGCAGGATCGAGCTTTTTGATGGAGAATTATGCCCCCAAAACTAGTGACTTATTTTAATTTGTGACTGCTCAGGAAAGTGAAGGACTAATGGCATAGGTACCTCTCTCCTGACCTGTAATGCTACAAAACAATTATTGCTCCATCCTAATCTGCAGCATCCAATTGACCTTCCATTCCTGTGTTCTCTCACACAGCTCTACCAATGCATCACACTTCCAGCCTAGTATAATACAGTTTTGGCCACCTCTTCAAGCAGAGGGTTTCTGGTCTTTATGTGTTGTGTGGTGACTTGCATGGATAAGGATTGTAATGACCAAACTAAACTCATTTTCACCTCCTACCTAGGTCAGAGGTGAACTCTAGTTTCCTAAAAGGAAAGGCTAGCTAGCATATTAATCCTCCATTCCACCACATTTCATATTCCATCCAAGTTATTTCTTTAAGGATTTAAGACATGACGAACAGAGCCATAAAACCCACACTTCTTCAGCTGTCTTCATAATACATGGGCATTGCGTGAATTTTATACTCTTTATGTGCTCCCTAAACTAAAATCAGTCCTTTTATGCAGGCTGCTTTATGGGCAGGCTTTAGCAAGGCACTCAATGAGAAGTGAACTGGAGACAGGAGGAATACCTGTTTGGTTTTGTGATGAAATGACAAATCACGTAGCTAGAATTCAGTAACAACAAGGTGGTTTTTTAAAGACTATTCGATGAGCTGCACCTTGGGCACATTTTCCAAAGATGTGGGGAAAAAAGGAGAAGAAAAGCCAAATCAAACTGGTATTCTCGCTGCACTTTGTATCTATCACTCTTGTGTTCTTCTTCTGACAATTGTAACATATGACTCCAGTCGAGGGAACTGTGTAGCTTATTCCAGAGTTTAATCATACGTTTAGATACACAGCTGATCAACATTTTTTGACCATAAAATGTTCCTGATGAAACATGGGTTTTTGTCAAAATCAATTTTTTTCAAAGGGAAATGTCAATTTCAACCTTTTATTTCCAGTTTTTCAACTGATGCATTTGAAAAAGAGACATTTAATTTTAAATCAACATTTTGGAATTGAATTTCTTGTGTGGAATTTTCATTCCACATTACAATTGGATATTTTGACTTTTCATCTTGTTTTGGATGAAAACAAATGGCAAAACATTGGAATTTCCCATGGGATGGAAATTCTCTTTTCCAAACAGCTGTACTTAGATACTGGGGGTGTCAAAGTTCAGGTCAAGGCACCTGTATTCCCTCTCTAAGGTCCACCAACGGCATCCACTCTGGGGCTTCCAGCTCCCCAGCTGTCATCTCTCTTGGGTGGAAACATGCATCTCTCTCCCTCCTGGCCGGGGTATTTCCAGGTTGCAAATTTCCCTGGCTATACTGTGAATTCCCCCTTTACTCACATTGAGTAGTAACTGATGCCCTGATCCTGCAGGGAGAACACCACTATGCCTGCACAGAGCCCCAAAGGTGTTTATTGGGTGTCCACATGTCTTAGACATCTTTGCAAATCTTTCTCACAATTATGATGAGGGTGCATTAAATTTTGTGAAACTTTAACAAAGTATGTGTGAGAGAGATTCTGGATTGTGAAATAGCTAGAAGAAGATTCTTTCAAGAAATTATATTTTTGTCAATATCACATACCTGCAATTACAACACAGGAATCCAACAATGAAATTGCAGCTCTAATAGGCGGGAAAGATTTCTTTCTCTCTTTTTTTTAATTGAGTTACACAGCAAGATGTGAAATACCCCTTATCACCTCAAGTCAATCCTGGCCATTCTGAAGTCACTGGCAGTTTTGCCATTGACGTCAGTGGCGGCAGGATTTCACCCTGAATATAGATACAGTTTAACACCTTTACAATCATGTTAACCTGTGCTAGCTAGCTGTGTGGTAACCTAGGGGGACTTGAGAATGATCTTTCGTTCAACATATGTGCTCACTGGCTCCATCCCCATTGGTAAAACAAACAACCAAGCCTACAATGACTGTAATTCAATTATGATTTAGCCCTGCAAAAACAAAGCCAATTTCTAATGCTTCAGAGCTCCGCTTTTGTGAAGTTGCAAGGTGCATTTCAATTGACTGATGTAGAAGAAATGTTACTTAAGTCTGCAAAAGTCTCTAGTGTAGACAAGGTCGGCTTTTCATGCAGGAAAACTTTTTAGGTGAAGAAAAGAAAACAATCACACACTGGTACTTCGTACTAAACAAGGAGAAAATATCCTCTAACAAAACTATGAGCAGTGGGAAAGAGAAATAAAACATAAATACTTTATCATCAAGATTTAAAATCTTAAATACAAGAATTAAATACACCTGGGACAAAATTATAACTAGTATGATTGAAATCAACAAGAAATCTGCTTCAGCCTCCATTAAGGGGATTTGGTCCTTTCCTAGCAGTAGTAGTCAAGATATTTGGGCAACATCGTCCTGGATGAGCATAATTTGAAAGATAACCAGTACCATGGTTAAGCCCTCCAGACAGGAAGTGTGTGTGTGTCTGTGTTTATGTGTGCATGTGCGTACATGTGCATGTTAGGGTGTGGGAATGGGAAATAACATATACAGCGAGAAGCAATCGACTTGTCAAAATTGGAATGAAATCTCTTAAGAATGTTTGACTAAAAGTACCTTCCCCTCTCGATTGATTACACTCTCTTGGTACATGTGATATTTTAATATTACGGCAGTAATTCTCTAGTCATCCAGAGAGTTTTCTAGGAAATGCAGGGAAAATAGGTCCTGAATTTCTCATTTTAAAAAAGCCAAAATATCTTTAAAAAATTCAAAGGAAGAAGAATTAAAAAAAAGTTCAGATTTCTATTACACTGCATAAAGAAGCAATAAAGGACACAAATGTTGTTTCCTTTTTTTAGGCCAACTTTAAATGCCAAACCCTGCTAGTACTTGTTAATTAATTAGTAATGATTCACTGTCTTTAAAGTTATGTCTTTTCTTTTATGTCCCCTCTATATTTATCCTTTGATCTCTCATTGCCTTTTTCTCTCAGATATAGTTGCTTCAACAGTGAGTCACTTCAGTGTTGGCCAGTGTAGAATGCCCTGAAATGTTCAGAAAGTCTCAGGTTGCAGCCTTGTGATGCAGACTCCACAGACTGTCTTGGAGTGAGATAAGGTTTCCTCTAGGTGTTGCTCCAAACATTCTCACTCTTGTCTACTTGGGACAGTGCCAGTCTTGCACTTAATGCACACTACCCTTTGGCTACATGCCAGCAAGAGGATAAACTAGAACTTCCTGAATTATTCCTTGACAATAAGTTATTCAACAGATTTAGATCTTGTTCCCATACCATTCCAGATGATTATGAATGTGCTAGTTATTCAGAAGTATTTACCAAATAGCTTACCCAAACTGATTGCCGCCTATAGATAGTTGAATTACTAATTTCAGCTCTTCAGCTGAACGTTTTCAGCTTTGTTATTCTTTAACTGTGTTAAGCAACAGAGGGTCCTGTGGCACCTTTAAGACTAACAGAAGTATTGGGAGCATAAGCTTTCATGGGTAAGAACCTCACTTCTTCAGATGCAAGAACTTGAGGTTCTTATCCACGAAAGCTTATGCTCCCAATACTTCTGTTAGTCTTAAAGGTGCCACAGGACCCTCTGTTGCTTTTTACAGATTCAGACTAACACGGCTACCCCGTGTCAGAAAGTCTCAGGTAGCAGCCTTGTGATGCAGTCTCCACAGACTACCCCTCTGATACTTTAACTGTGTTGTGTCACTTAAATTATATATTCCCTGACTGGATGACTGAAAAGTTCTTCTATCATCAACTTAAGTGGAGAAGTAAACAAGAGACTAACAAATAGTAGCAGACAGCAAATTGAGAAGAAAGGTGTGTTTCTGGCTAAGGAACTAGACTGGGGATCAGGGTTCCCAGCTCTATCTCAGGCTTCTTTTGGGGCCCTGGGCAAGTCATTCAATCTCTCTGGGCATCCATTTCCCATCTATAAATGGAGGTGCTCATACTGGGCTACTTCAAAGGGTTCCATCATCGATGTTTGTGGAGAGCTCAGCCACCGTGGAGACAAGCACCATAGAAAAGCCTATAAACAATGTTCAGATGACTAATTATTAGTGCGAAATGCTAGAGCTGGTTGGAAAATGTTGGGGGAACTTTGTAAATCAGAAACTGGTGTTTTGCCAAAACAAACGTTTAAAGGAGACACATTGATTTCAACATTTCTGACTGGAAGGTTTCTGAGGTTCAGGGTGGACACTCGCTGGTCAATTACAGAGAGAAAAATTGAAAACATGACCTTTTTAATCCTAAAATGGATGTTCTGACACAATCCCATTTCAAAAGGTTGGGGGTTTATTCCAATGTGGAATGAAAACAAATGTTGAAACTTTGAAAGCTTTCACCAAACAGAATTGTCATCCTCTGAACATCTCAACTAAAAACATACAGAACTTATGGGATTCACAAAAATTTGCACAGTTACATTGTCTTGGTGCGGGAAAAAGAGGAATTGTGTGGCATTGTGAATAAAAGAGAATGGAAAGCTACCGGATTATTCCTGTAAATATTCAAAAAAATCTCACCGTCCTATTTGACCTGTTCTTGGTTTCCAGTGTTATGTACCATGCTGCCAATAAGTCCTTTAAGTAGAGAATATTGATTGGAAAACTGTGTAAAGGGCAAAGTAATCCGAACAATAACTTTAAAAGAAACAGAAGTAGAGATAACAAGATAATTGTTGGCTCATTAGCTTAATTTTAGATATTATTGCAAACAGAAAAGTTGTGAACTATAATGACGTAAATTTCACCCTTAAAAGAATCATACATTTGGACTAAGGATGGATTTACCCCAGATCCCTGCAGTGGAAATTTTTGGGTGGATATTAAAATCTAAACATACACCCTTATCTTTAGGTCAATGGGGCAGCATATGAATGCTGGGGTCTATTTACATGGTTTTGGAGCCTTAATTGGATCACTCCTATCTCTGGGCTCAGTCAGAACCTCATATCGGAACACACCCAACTCGGGACAGGGTAGGGGCCTAGTTTGAAATCCAGATTCATTTTGAGTACATCTTTTGTCCTTCTCTATTTAAAAGTGTTGTCTCCTCTGTCTTCCGCAGCTAGAGGGCTAATCTGGCGTATGTCTCAACTCTCTTGTTTTCCTTCCACTCCCCTTGTCACTTGCCAGGCATTCCATACTATGTACATAAATTAAACACACACTCAGGGTGTCCTAAAGAGCTTTCCAAAATAATGTCTGAGATACCAGTGGGGGGACTGTCTGTGTCAGTAATAGACACAGCTCTGCAATAGAGCTCACACGCAGGCCTGGAAATGAAAAAGGGACTAGAGCAGGTTGTTGGCCATCTGAATTTAACTTGCTGAGTTATTTCCCTAGATAGAGTCTTCAGTCACAGGCTGGCAGATGCCTCAAGCACTGCCAGAAAAGTCGTACCACTTTATTAGCATAACTAATGCCGCTGAAGAGGATCTGCTGATACGGAAATCATTCAGCTTCGGATGAAATTTCAACAGGGTGTCATTTAGCCACTACTGCCTGCAGCACTTCAGAGAATGGCTACCTGCAGCGGCCGTCCTCTCAGATCCAAGGAGGGCAGTAAAATGAACCCCCTGATCGCTCTATCCCTCCTTATGGTCACTGTTCATCACATTTTAAGACAAACAGAGACAAGAATGCAAAATGGCTGGATTTGCTTCCAAGGCCAAAGGAAAGCAAAACACACAGACCAGAATGATGTCTGATAAACTGCTCATCGGAGTCAAGAGGAGCAGTGCTAGAAAGATGTCTCCACTTTTAAGGTGTTCTGCTAGATCAGCAATAGCCATGTAGGAGAATAGAATTCCTAAAAGTTTGTGCTTGTCACCTGCAGTTTTTTTTTCTGCAACTGAGTCAGATTAGTGTAGCAGAACATAGGAGTTTACCATATCACATCAGACCAATAGGTCATCCAGACTGGTAACCTGGCTTCAACAGCAGCCAATGTCAGACACTGCAGAGGAAAGTTTAGAGCTCCCAGAATAATCCAAATTGTGACAGATTGGGGTGTTCCTGACCCCACCTACTGATCAGTTTATGCCCTGAAGCGTGAGGATGCACCGTGCTTGTAATTGTTATCCCAGCTAGCACAACTGCAGATGCTCTTATTATTCATTCTGAAACATGCAAAGCCTCCCTCATTCGATCTGCAGATGCTTTATGCTGATGCCTTGGGCAGACACTGTTTGCATTTCCAAGGGGGCATCGTACATAGAGAGATAGAGATTCAAATCAATGGATGCAGTCTCGGTTTGCAGGAAGCCATAGCTTCAAAGTTTCACTTACAGTAACAAGCACATTCATTTCTTTCTGGGTAATAAGGCAGCGGTTGAAACAGACAAGCAAGCAGTCAGAAAATCCCAGACAGTAATGAGGTCTGTGAGGGGTTTCAATTAAGTGATAATACATGTTTTAAGTTGGGCTATTTGCTGCTAGGTTGTAGTATGTTTCATTTCCAGAGTGGCAACAATTCCATCCACTTGATCAGGCCAGCAACCCAAGCCGCATCCCATACTGGGAAATAGTGCATTTGCCTTCATGGGCTCAGTCCCATGTCAACTACTTGCTTCCACTTTTACTCCTCTGACATCTCTTCATGCAGGGCCTGCTTGTTTGTTTTAATCAGCATGAAGGTGTTAAGGATTCTCTTTATCTTCACCATTCACACATGCTAGTGCTTTTATTCTTCTGGGCCACTCTTTAGGATGACTCACCAGAACGCCAATATCTACATTTAATCTGAGGACCTCATTGACACAGAATATTAGGCCACAAGCTCAGCAGGACTTTAAGAAGTACGGGATGTTTATATGGAAAAGGTGAGTTTTAAATAAATAGCTTGGAAAGGCATAAGTCAACCAGATGGGGTTCCAGAGGGACTGGTGAGTCCATAATTGCCCACTTCAGATTTTCTTGCACCTTCTTCTGAAGTATCTGGTGAGAGACAGAATAGTGGATAAGATAGACCACAGGTTTGATCTGATATGACAACACTTCTGCTCCTAGCTATTGATTTTGGCAGTTCTCCACCAGCTGCCCCATTACTTCCTCATTTAGTTGGGGATTGGTCCTGCTTTGAGCAGGGGGTTGGACTAGATGACCTCCTGAGGTCCCTTCCAGCCCCTGATATTCTATGATTCTATGATTCTCCTGCTTCCTCCTCATGATTGCTGCTAGTAGTAGTAAATGCCCAGGCCCAGCAAGACATATAAGGACACTGTTAGAAGAGTTTTATAAAGTTTATTCCCTGCTGTCACATTAACTCTGTTAACACCCTCGGTGGAGCTGCCCCACCTGCTGTCTGCCAATTTGATACTCTGCTAATTGTTTGTGAGAGGTTTGGCGGGGTGTTTGTATCTAGCTGGAAAAGGGAAGCCAGGAGTGGCTCCTTTCAATAATAAGCAACAGAGGGTCCTGTGGCACCTTTAAGACTAACAGAAGTATTGGGAGCATAAGCTTTCGTGGGTAAGAACCTCACTTCTTCCGACGGCTACCCCTCTGATACTCCTTTCAATAATGTTGCAGATGAAAAAGTTTTAAATCTGAGCAGCTAAGAAATTAAACACATTTAAGTCAAATTTTCCATTTCCCTGCCAATGCAGGATTGTTTCCTACAGTATGTTTTGTTCAATCTCACGTGACCTGAGTGATGGCTGTTCTACCACGTCTCTTGGGAGGCCTCCACATGTGTCTCTTCAATTCACCACTCATACCACTGAGGTTTGGTTGCTAATTTTAAAGACATAAGAATATAAGAGCGGCCATACTGAGTCAGACCAAGGGTCCATCTAGCCCAATATCCTGTCTTCCAACAGTGGCCAATGCCAAGTGCTTCAGAGGGAATGAACAGAACAAGCAATCATTGAGTGATCCATCCCCTGTCATCCACTGCCAGCTTCTGGAAATCAGAGGCTAGGGACACCGAAAGCCTAGGGCTTTGTCTCTGACCATCTTGGCTAATAGCCATTGATGAACCTATCCTTCATGAACTTATATTATTCCTTTTTGAATCCCGTTATACTTTTGACCTTCACAACATCGCCTGGCAATGAGTTCCACAGGTTGATAGTGTGGTGCGTGAAGAAGTACTTCCTTTTGTTTGTTTTACACCTGCTGCCTATTAACTTTATTGGGTGACTCCTGGTTCTTGTGTTGTATGAAGGAGTAAATAATACTTCCCTATTCACTTTCTCCACACCATTCATGATTGTATACACCTCTATCAACCCCCCCGCCCCCCGAATCGTCTCTTTTCAAAGCTGAATAGTCTCAGTCTTTTTTATCTTTCCCCATAGGGAAGCTGTTCCATACCCCTCATCATTTTTTGTTGAATTTCATCTGCCATTTTGTTGCCCACTCACCCAGTTTTTCCAATTCTAATATATCTTTGTTTAAGATTCGGTAACCAGTACTGCACGCAGTATTCAAGATCTGGGCCTACCATGACTTTATATTGTGGCATGATTATCTATGTCTTTCCTAGTGGTTCCTAACATTTTTAGCTTTTTTGACTGCACATTGAGTGGATGTTTTCAAAGAACTACCCACAATGACTCCAAGATCTCTTTCTAGAGTTGTAACAGGTAATTTAGATTCCATCATGTTGTATGTATAGTTGGGATTATGTTTTCCAATGTGCAGTAATTAGCATTTATCAACACTGAATTTCATCTGCCATTTTGTTGCCCAGTAACACAGTTTTGTGAGCTCCCTCTGTAACTCTTCACAGTCAGCTTTGGACTTAACTATCTTGAGAAATTTTAGATCATCTGGAAATTTTGTCATCTCACTGTTTACCCCCTTTTCCAGATAATTTATGAATATGTTGAATAGGACTGGTCCCAGTAAAGACCCCTGAGGGGACACCATTATTTACCTGTCTCCATTCTGAAAACTGACCGTTTATTCCCACCCTTTGTTTCCTATCTTTTAACCAGTTACTGATCCATGAGAGGACCTTCCTTTTTATCCCATGACTGCTTACTTTCATTAAGAGCCTTTGGTGAGGGATGTTGTCAAAGGCTTTCTGAAAATCTAAGTATGCTATATCCACAGGATCACCCTTGTCCACATGCTTGTTGAGCCCCCTCTAAGAATTCTAATAGATTGGTGAAACATGATTTCCCTTTACAAAAGCCATGTTGACTCTTCCCCAACAAATCATGTTCATCTAGGTGTCTGATAATTCAGTTCTTTTCTATAGTTTCAACCAATTTGCCTGGTACCTATGTTAGACTTACTGGTCTGTAATTGCCAGGATCACCTCTGGAGCCTTTTGAAAATATTGATGTCATGTTAGCTATCCTCAAGTCATCTGGTACAGAAACAGATTTGGGGAATAAGTTACATACAACAGTTAGTAGTTTCGCAATTTCATATTTGAGTTCTTTCAGAACTCTTGGGTGAATGCCACCTGGTCTTGGTGACTTATTACTGTTTCACCAGGACCAGATGGTATTTACCCAAGAGTTCTTCATGCCCAGCTTTTAAAAAGTAGCCTCTGATCTTGGCTCCCAAGTTAGTGGGAGCTGCTGGTGGTCAGCGACTCCAAATGTCACGTCCTATGAGTACGTGTCTGATGAAGGGCATCAAAAATGTGAGATTTTTTTGCAGTTTTGGCCCTTACTTTTTATTAAAATATTGCAACCAAAAACCATAGAGAACAGAGCTGCCAAAACTCTTGAATTATGAATTATTATAGTCACAAAGGGCAAAAAGCAACTTTACAATGTTTCCTATCATAATAATAGCTGACATGAATAATTCAGACCACACAAAGTATAACAAGCAACGGGAACATGAGAAAATGACTTGGGGGAAAAAAAGAAAGAAAGCAACACTAGAAAAAAAGTAAACAAAGAAAAAAAGACAAGATGGGAAAATCTCATCATATACCCAGGATCACAAATATCTCTGTTGCTCTGCAATAACTCAAAGAGACACGGAGTTTAAGACCAGAAGGGACCACCAAATCATCTAGTCTGAGCTGTATATCACAGGCCACCAATAACACCCAGCTCTCATACACTAAACTCAGCAACCAAAGTCAGACCAAAGTATTACAGCCCACAGGAAACTTTTTTTTATGTGCCATAGATAGAGAACAGAAGGGACCAAGGTGCAGCAGTGTCTGAGTCCCCCACAATGGCAGGAAAACGATTAAGACACACCCAGATAATGTTGGCAAGTGACCCATACCCACATGTGGCAGAGAAAGGTGAAAAGCTCCCAAGATCACTGCCAATCTGACCTGGGGGGAAATTCTTGTCCAATCCCATATATGGTGATCACTTAGATCCTGAGGGTGTGAGAAAGACCCAGGCAGCCAAGCGCTTGAGAGAACGAATGGTTGGCACCACCTCAAAGCCCCGGCACACCCCGCTCAGTGTCCCATCTCCAGCCGGGGCCATCCCTGAGAGTTCAGAGGAATTTTTTAAAAAATTCCCACAGTACTTGGGGGATGAGGAGAAGTCCCTTCCTTATCCCTGCTGGGGGCTGGCTAAATCATAGAATCATGAATAATAGAATATCAGGGTTGGAACCCTGAAGCATGAGCTTATTGGAACATAAGACATAAACCAGAAGTCAAGCCCCAGGGCTGCTGACCCCTTGCCCCCTACCACCACAAGTAACCCCATTATACAACTGCCCTCATAAATGTGACCAGCTCTCTCTTAAAACTAATTAAGTTGCTTGCCCCAACAACTCCTATTAGGTTGCTGTTCTAAAATCTCACCCCTCTGATGGTTAGAAACCTTCTTCTAATTTCCAGCCTGAATTTGTTCATGACCAGTTTATAGCCATTTATTCTTGTGCCAAGATTGTCTTTTAGCTTAAATAGCTCTTCGCCTCCCTGGTATTTACCTCCCTACTGTATTTATAGAGAGAAATCATATCCCCTCTCACCTGTCTTTTTGCTAGATTAAACAACCCAAGCTCTTCCAGTCCTTTCCAGTTTCCTCTCCTAAGAGTGACTCTCCATTCTTGTGATCATACTAGTAGCTCTTCTCAGCACGTGTTCCAGTTTAAATTCACCTTTCTTGAACATGAATTGCCTTACACACTAAAGCAGGGGATCAAGGCTCCCCCATGCTCCATGGGCTACCTGAATTGTCAGTCTTCACACTGTGGTTTGAGTAGCTGCTAAGGTCCACTACTTCCTGATAGTGCACCAGTCAGCATGGCTGAGCAAGCATGGACAAGGGAGTATAGAGCTGGCTGGCCCAGGTTACTTCTCTGGAGCAAGGGGAAAGCAGGAAACAAACTGGGATGCAGCGCCCCATTTTGGTCTCTGCTCTGGGGCAGTGAAAATATGTGCTGCCCCTTACTCAGAGTCTGTGTTAACTCTATCATTTAGCGTGGAGGGGAGAGCCCCGCTAGCACTGTGATATCATAGATCTATTTTATTGGAATGGGGCATATCAGTGAGAGTTTCTGGACATCTGGCGTTGATAGAGGAGAATGCTCTATAACCCGTTGACATTGCGTTGCCTTCCTCACCCTTTCCACTCTGCCCAGTTCCGCCAGCCTGGATACCCATTAGTCTGCTTTCAGCATTCTCCCATGCGTGTCCCTCGGCAAGGAGCACTTCAACATTCAAAGCTCTTTCTTCATCCAAATCTCTAAGAGCCACTTCTGCCTCGGAAGCTGCAAGGAACAGTCTATAATGTTGATCTGTGCTGCTTTAAACATACTAGGATCAACGTGTTTCGTAATATTTACTAATGGCATTTTATCTGACCCTCATTGAAATGATTATATATCTCTCTGCCAATACAGACTGCAGTATTGATTACGTTTAGCACAGGGAGCTCTAATAACCTTATGCAGGGCCTGACCTAAAGGTCATCAAAGCTAATAGAAACATTCCTATTGACTTCACTGGCTTTGAATCTGGCCCATAATACCCAGGCCTATTTTGAAGTAAGCAATACAGCTTAGTAGATGGGGCAATTCCACACCCCGCTAGTATCCAAGGATTTCTGAAAGCACACCTTGATTGCTACAGAGAGGGGCGTTTTCTAGAACATTCCACACACTTTAAGAAGGGGTAGAAGACTGTGAATAAAGTCTCAGTGTTTGGGGGCGGGGGAAGCATGAGAGTAGTCAGTGTAGGGCTTTTAGGGAAAGTATGAAAGTCATTAGAAAAACACAAAACAGAGCAAGTAGCCAGCTCTTCCGATGTTTCCTGTCATAGCAACACATTTGAAAAGTACTATCACTGGATCTTCATAAATACATGAATGGCTAGGCAATATTATGACCATTAATATCTGCTGCTGTGCAAGATGAGGCAATGAGCAAGATTATTGTGAAATTAAAAGAGAGATTTCCCCCCCCACCCCCATTTCCTAATGTATTATACTGCAAAATTGGTCATGTGTCTTATGAAGAATTTTTGCCTTCCCTTGAAGCATCAGGTAAGCGTCATTGCTGTAGAAAGATACCAGGCAGCATGGTCTTATGCAGTAAACATCTGGTAAATTAATTCCACGTGCAGATCAGTAAGCAAGGGTATAGATTCCTCTTCCAGTAATAAAGCAGTACAATGCAGATGTGAACAGATATCCGGGTGTGCCATATGGGGCCTAAGGGTATGGGAGACATGGGATCTGTGGGTTGCACCAGGATTCCCCCCACCCCCTAATATTTGTTTATATTGATTATGTAATGCTAATTAGGGTTTCTGGATTGGCAGGTCTGGGGAATAAAACCCTCCTTTCATAGAATAAGTCTAGGACAGATAGCCAGCCTTCTGATCTGATCTGAGCACCTTCCCGTAAAATTGTCTAGCAACAGCAAAGTCACTAGTGGAGTCTCTGGCTCTTCTCTCTTCACCAGGTGAAAGTGTTGTTGGAGGTAGGGTATATTTCATTGAGGGTTTCAAGTTTTTGAGGGAGTTGTTCATTTTCCTGGAGTATTCAGTACTTGGCCTCTCTACAGATACTGCCAACAAGTGGATAAATTAGCACCACCGATGATGTGGGGGTGGTCTGTTACCCGCTAGCCCAAGACCGCTAACTGACTTCACACAGGGCACTGTATAGCCAGAAGATGATAAAGTCACAGCTGAGTGAACTTTGGACTAGTGCACTAGAATTAGACTTTGTCACATTATCAGTTCCCTTTGCCGCCTATAGGCTAGAGTAGTTGAAATGTCAGCACAATCAGGGCCGGCTCTAGGCACCAGCAAAACAAGCTGGTGCTTGGGGCGGCACATTTTTAGGGGCGGCATGGCCGGCGCCAGAATGCCGCCCCTAAAAATGTGCCCCAGCCGCCCTAGCTCACCTCACCTTGAGAGCCTGGGAGGGAGTGGGAGCAGCGGCGTGCGAATCAGCTGTTTCGCGCGCAGCGGTGGCTCGGGGTCTCCCCCTCCCTCCCAGGCTCTCAAACCTGGGAGGGAGGGGGAGATCCCGAGCGGCCGTTTCACGCGCCGCTGCTCCCTCTCTGTCCCAGGCTTGAGAGCCTGGGGGGAGGAGGCAGGGCTGGGGATTTGGGGAAGGGGCGGAGTTGAGGCGGGGCCGGGGGTGGGGTAATTAAAGAACCCGGGGGGCGGCCAAAATTGTTTTTGCTTTGGGCGGCAAAAATCCTAGAGCCAGCCCTGAGCACAATATAGAGTTCCAGCTGCATAGTCTCGCTATATACTGATGGAAGCCCCATTGTTTGTGTCGGTTCATTGCCTTATAGAAAATTATGTCTAGTGGCTAAAGCAGGGATCCAAGAGACTTTGGTTCTAATTCTGACTGCCACTGACACATTTCCATGACCTTGGGAAAGACACTTAACTGGAGAGCCTCACTTTGTCCATCCATAAGTTGGAGATAACAACACTTAAAAAACTGTGCCATGAAAGGAGCTATATAGGAGCAAAGATTATTTATTATAGTTATCATTATAATACTAAATTGAAACATTCCATGGAAGATAAATGCATAATTGATAGCAATGACCTTCACCATAAGCCACAGACGTGTTTCAAGTGGAGCAACTGATCTATAGTTATTGATGACATGCTATTGAATTATTTATCACAGCTTGAATGGGGGAAATGATAGTTGCTATACAAAGCTATAGTAATAAAGCTACAATGGAAGTTCCTAGAAGAAAAGTGCTGGATTTTATACGAGTTGAGGATGATGAGGCAATATATATTGTACATAACTGGAGGTGGGGGGACAGCCAATTAGGCAAATTATTAGGCCCAGCAATTAAAAAAAAAAAAAAAAAACGAGAAAGAGAGAGAGGAGAAAATAGGTACATTAGCGAAACCCTTACAACAGATGGCAAAGTGTCCTCAGATCCTCTAGTGGTAGAAAAAATAAACTTTCAAGGAATATTTTATATCAGTGTATCACCTAGAATATATTCACTCTGAGGATTCAGAGAGCTATCTAGGAGACATTCAACTAAATTATTTAACAGAGGATGACAGGAAAGAATTAGAGAAAGAAATTTCCCTGTTGAAAAGTTAAAGCAACAATCCACTCTGTATCCACTGATAAATCTCTCGGTCCAGATGGTTGCCCAATAGAATTTTTAGCAAACATTTGGAGAGATAATAAGCCCTGTAACAGTAGATAATTACTCACTTCTATATGGCTCAGTGCCCCCCTCATCTACATTTGTTTCTATAGCAATTCTTTTGCCAAAAAAAGAGAGAACAGACCCTCTCCCCCCTCCTAATTTGCAACATCCTTTCTTTTTGCTCAATGCAGATGTCAAAAACACAGTCACTTCTATCTTGCCATTCATGGGATGATCTTGGTGACATTAGAAACGATAAAGCTGAATTCAACACAATTAAAGTGGGTTATTAAAATAGTGATTAAAAAAGTGGAACTAAACAAATGATTCAAAGATATGATTGAAAATCGGGCTTTTGACTCAGAGAAGCTATGTGAATAAGGACAATCTGAATAACAAAGGCTTGAATATTCAGTGGTGTAATTCACTGCAGTTTACAATTGGGAAGCTATTGTGTTTGGGGCCATTATAATGGAATTCTTTCACCTTTTCATAAAGGTTAGCAGGGGAATTAGGTCCACAGCAGCCTATCTTTCTTTCAGCTCTCTGGAATTTGAAGCTATTGTCCTAGATCCTCAGCCATTTTAACTCAGCAGAGCTTCACTTAAGCCAATAGATCTATGCCAGTTTATACCTATGGACAGCCTGGCCCATGATCTGTAAAAAGCCATGATCTGTACCAGAAATGGACTGACTCAAGGGATATAACTGGAGAAATGAATATTGTGGCCAGATCTTGAGTTGGCGCCAAAGGGCATAGCTGCAGTAAGGTTGATGGTGCATTGCACTAGCTTAGGGTTACCATATTTAGTGCCTCCAAAAGGAGGACACTTTAAGGGGGCCCCAGCCCCGCCCCCAGCCCCGCCCCAACCCCGCCCCCTCCCCAAAGTCTCCGCCCCCTCCCCTGCTTCCCGCGAACATTTGAGTCGCGGGAAGCCTGAAGCAGGTAAGGGGGTGTGTGTGTGTGGCCCCCGGCCAGATGTCCGATTTTCCCGGACATGTCCGGCTTTTTGGGATTTCCCCCCGGACGGGGATTTGGAGTCCAAAAAGCCGGACATGTCCGGGAAAATCCGGACGTATGGTAACCCTACACTAGCTGAAAATCTGTTTCTTCATTTAGGTTTTGCATTTTAAAACATGTGTATAATGGGTGAAGATGTTGATGCAGCTGAGAGGGTCATCACAGGAGTGCTAAATCAAGGGAAGCTCGGAGGATTGGTTTGTTTGTTTTTCCCCTTTTAGTTGCTCTTAGAGGAGATTGGAGAAGTTGTTAAGAGAGAATATTAAAACAAAACAAACTAGGAGAGGTGTAGAAAACAGAGGAATCAGTCTTGCCTGGAAAGGGATGGCAAAAGAACTAATACCACAGGATTCAAATGGAGAGAAATGAGAATAAAAGGGCTCTCGTTTACTAACATGTATCTTCTGTTTAGTCTCTTCTAATGAACCCGCAATAATGAAGGAATTAAAACACCAGTGTTAGGAAGACTGGATAGCTCAGGAGATGTAATTGTTGAGAGAATCTTTAATCTTCTCACTGCTCAAATCCGTCCTCGGTAAGTGCGGTGGACAAAAATTGTGGTTGTTCTGTGCAAATGAGTTTGATGTCCAAATCATTATCTGCTACCTTGGATGGCAATGTCAGAAGACAGGACATGTAGAACAAGCTATTATCTTGCTTATAGAGGTGACCCCAGGTCATGGAGGTGACAGTGTGGGACAACCCATCCTATATATCTTTTGAAGATAGGCAGAGGACTTCAGTCTCCAAGCCTATCTATTTTTGCTCCTTCAGAATAAAAAAGAAAATCCAAAACAAAACAAAACAATCAATGAGAAAACAACCAAACTTTATCTGAGATCTCCACTTTCAGTATCAAACGTGAATTTATACTACATAGCTGTACTGTGTGGGGATTCTCTACCTGTTCCTTATGAGACCTCCAAGTAAGTGAGCAACCACTCCTTTCAGAAGACGATGACATATTATCCACCTTTTAGGTAGGAAGATTTTTACTCAGGGGGTAAACATGGATTGTTGCAGCAATGCAGCACCTATGGAGATCATTCTGCACATACTCACACCCTTCTGTGTCTCTTCCCACCAACATAGGAACAAACTTGATACAAATTCCCAGAAAGCATATTTCAAAGCAAATATCGGTTTTGACACCACAAGGACTTGCACCTTGTCCAGTCAAGGAACACAAACAATATCCTGTGACTCATCTGAATAAATGCCATTAAATTAGAGAGCTGGATTTAAGAATATCTATTGAAGTTATTTATCGGGGGTAGCCATGTTAGTCTGGATCTGTAAAAAGCAACAAGGAGTCCTGTGGCACCTTATAGACTAACAGATGTATTGACGCAGGCGTCTGACGAAGTGGGTATTCACCCACGAAAGCTTATGCTCCAATACATCTGTTAGTCTATAAGGTGCCACAGGACTCTTTGTTGCTTTTTATTGAAGTTATTGTTTCAGTAAATTTGATTAATTGAATAAATTGGAACATAACACAATCTTATTCCTTAGGGCCTAGTCAGAGGTAACCAATTTTTTTTGTCAGGGTTCAAATTTCTTGGTCAAGGTATAGTCAAGATCCAGACTCCAGAGAAAATAATACAAAAATAATAACCATAATGGTAATAATAATAAGTAAATAAAAAGATATCCCGGTCAGTTCAAAAGCATCTGGCGGTCTGGATTTGGTGCCTGGTCCTCCTATTGACTATCCCGGCCTATATCCTGCAAATGGGTGTGCCTGGGCAAAGCATTAACGGGATCTAGCTTTATATGAGGGGAATGAATGGTGCACTATGAATAATTGACTTGATTGTGGTGACGGTGGGCGTTCTGGTGTGATGCAGAATAGCAAGTGGCCTTCTGGAATCACATCTTGGAAGATAACTCCTGCACACGCGCTCTAATTCTAGAAAGGGTCTTTAAAGGATCTGAAGAGTTTGATGGAACTTTTAAATGATCCTAAGCTCTCGACATACAGGACCAAATTCAGAGTAGGTATAAATGAGTGCGAGACCCAGTTAGGACAGTGCTTAATTTAGACCGTAAGTAGCTCAGAAGGTGATGATGGTTCATCCAGTGAGTGTCTTTCTCCTCTAAAAAAACAGGAGTACTTGTGGCACCTTAGAGACTAACAAATTTATTAGAGCATAAGCTTTCGTGGACTACAGCCCACTTCTTCGGATGCATAAGTGGGCTGTAGTCCACGAAAGCTTATGCTCTAATAAATTTGTTAGTCTCTAAGGTGCCACAAGTACTCCTGTTCTTTTTGCGGATACAGACTAACACGGCTGCTACTCTGAAACCTTTCTCCTCTCTGAATCAGTGCAGAGCCAATGCCTGAGTGTGGTGTTAGATGGTGTTGTATGGGAGTTGCATTAGACAAACCCAAGGTCCCTGTGAAGGAGTGCACTCACTGAACATGGCACTTCTTTGTGGCTACATCTGGGGATTAGCTCTCACCCAGTCTGGTGGCCCCGTTCATCAGTTACTCATACCGTGACCCCTCTCTCTCTCTTCATGATTCAGGGTGCTCCCTCTTCATGATTGGGACCTCCAACCTGGTCACTTCCAGGGTAACAAAGTCCCTCTGGACCAGCTCTCTGAATGGTATCTCCAGCAATCCTGTGCCACTTCCCAGAGGCTGGTTAGGGAACCCAGGCCCTCACTCTATTCTGGGATCCAGCCCAGGGATCCTATAATGAGCTGCCAAGGTCTTCTCAGTCCTGCTCCATGATGCTGTTTCCCTGGGCTTCTTCCTACTCAGCCCTCTCAGGCTTTCTTTCTCCACAATTTCTCTGGTGTTGATCCTTTTTCCAGGGCTAGGATCTCAAGGCTTATTCTCCTTATTGGGTGTTTTCTTCCCCATCTCTCTGCTCCCAGAGAGTAACTGCAGACTCTCTCTCTGCAACCTCTTTCTGCTTTCAACTTCCTGACTTTATACTAACCAGCCTGATCCTGCCCAGAGGGGTTTCATGTTCATTTAAGTCTGGCTCTTCCTCTAGATGTAGCCAGATACCATAAGTGGCTTCTCAGGCCCCCATTAACCCTTTCAGGGCCTGTGATGATGCACACATAATCACAGTCCCAGTCAAAGCTATTATAATAATACACAGCGAATGAAAGAAAGGGGATTTTGATAGTAATGAATATAAATCAGAAGCTAGGAATTGTAGAAATTTTATAAGGAAGCAAAGGGACACAATTAGACCCCTATGGCCATCAGAGTTAAGCACAATAAGAAGAAGGTTTTTAAGGAACAAAAATAATCCTGACAATGGTACGGGTCCATTACTAGATGGAATTTGTAGAATAATAATAATGCAGAAAAGGCAGAGGATTCAATCAATATTTCTGTTCTGTATTTGGGTGGGGAAACAGATCAGGTGGCCTGATCATGATGATGATGATGATGATGATACTCTTTCTATTCCACTAGTATCTCAGGAGGATGTTAAATAGAAGCTACTAAATGTAGACATTTTCAATTCTGCAGGTCTGGATAGCTTGCATCCAAGAGATTTAAAAGAACTGTAGAAGAGCTTGGTGGGCTGTTAATGTTGATTTTCAATAAGTCTTGGAACACTAGGGAAGCTCCAGAAGACTGGAGGAGAGCTAATGATGTGCCAATACTTTAAAAGAGTAAATGGGATGACCTGAGTAATTATAGGCCTGTCAGCCTGACATTGATCCTGGGCAAGATAATGGAGCCGCTGATACGGGAGTTGATTAATAAAGAACTTAAAAGGGTAATATAATTATTGCCAGTCAGGATAGGAAATAGATCCTATCAAACTAACTTGATATGTTTTTTTAATGAGATTACAGGTTTGGATGATAAAGGTAACAGTGCTGATGTCATATAATTAGACTTCTGTAAGGCATGCGACTTGGTACACACAACTTTTTGATTAAAAAATTAGAACAATGTAAAATTATCCTGGCACACATTAAATGGATTAAAAAGTGGCTAACTGATAGGTCTCAAAATGTAACTGTAAATGGGGAATCATCATCAACTGGGTGTATTTCTAGCGGGATCCCACACGGTTCTGTTCTTGGCCCTATGCTAGTTAACATTTTTAGGAATGAATGAAAGAAATGGAAGACGATATAATATCATCACCGATAAAGTTTGCAGGTGACATAAAAGTTGGGGGAGTAGTAAATAATGAAGAGGACACCAGAACGGGCTCAGTTTAACAAACAATCTAGATCACTTTAGTAGTAACCTAAACTAATAAAGTGATCTAGATTGTTTGTTAAACGGGGTGCCAGTATCGAGGCATCTTAATATGACTAAATATAAATGGATACATCTAGGAACAAAGAATGCAGGCCACACTTACATGATGGGGGACTCTATCCTGGGAAGCAGTGAAGAAAGATTTGCGGATCATGATGGCTAATCAGCTGAACATGAGCTGCCAATGTAACCCTGTGGCCAAAAGGGCTAATGCAATCCTGGGGATGCATAATTTTGGATGAGGAATCTCAAGTAGGAGTAGATACATTATTTTCCCTCTGTATTTGGCACAAGTGCGATCACTACTGGAATGCTGGGTCCAGTTCTGGTGTCCACAATGCAAGAAGGACGTTGATAAATTGGAGAGGGTTCAGAGAAGAGCCACAAGAATGAGTAAAGTATTAGAAAAGATGCCCCATAGTAACAGATTCAAGGAGATCAACCTATTTAGCTTAACAAAAAGAAGGTTTAAGGGGTGACTTGATCACAGTTTGTAAGCACCTACATGGGGACAGATATTTAATAGTGAGCTCTTCAATATAGCAGAGAAAGATATAACATGATCCAATGGCCGGAAGTTGAAGCTAGACAAATTCAGAATGGAAATAGGGCATATCTATCTATCTATCTATCTATCTATCTATCTATCTATCTATCTATCTATCTATCTATCTATCTATCTATCTATTATTTTTTTTACCAGTGAGATTAGTTAATCATTAGAACAATTAACCAAGAGTCGTAGTTAATCATTAGAACAATTAACCAAGAGTCGTAGTAGATTCTCCATCACTGGCAATTTTTTAAAAATCAAGATTAGATGCTTTTCTAAAAGATCCGCTCTAGGAATTATTTGGGTGAAGTTCTGCAGCCTGTGTTATGCAGGAGGTCAGACTAGATGATCCCACTAGTTCCTTCTGGCCGTGGAATCTCTAAATCTTATAGCACTTTTTGCAAGGGTTGGAGGTATTAGCCCTAAAGTCTTGACCAGATTCCAGTTCAGGAAATGTTATTCTACCTTGATCATTAAGGGTCTATCTACATTGCAACAGAACACCCTCAGCCTGCCCGTGTCCGCTGACTAGGGCTCGCGGGGCTTAAGGCTTCAAGGCTATAAAATTGCAGGGTAGATGTCTGGGATCAGATTGGAGCTCAGCCTCTAGGGCCCCGTGAGAGGGGAGGGTCCAGACCCCAGGCTCCAGCCTGAGCCCAGACTTCTACCCTGCAATTTCATAGCCTGAGTCAGCTGACATGGGTGTTTTATTTTAGTGTAGACATATCTATATGGCTCCCATCGCCATAGTATCACTCTGCCTACCTACTCTTCTCCTAAAGTTGCACATGGATATTACATCACCACTCTTATTCCACTGTCAGTGCTGGAGGGCAGTATACCATCCGCTTACAACACCAGACATGGGGTGTATCCCCCCACAGTCCTGATACTTGGTGTTGATACAGGATGGGGTGCCAGGTGACTCGCCTAGCTGCATCAAGGCTGTTTTCAAGACTGTTCATCTTATATGTCTAAGGTACAATAATAGCTGCAGTGAGTGCCGTCCATGAAAATAGACGGAGGCTGTATATACATGCGTGTACTTATATATGTCAAAATTATTGTTATTTCCACACTACTGTGCTGATCATTTACTCCCAGGTGCTTTCTTTTCTTAGCTGCAGAAATATTCCAGCATATATGCCACACAATTTGGCCTTAGGAGAAGCAGGACATTATTGTTGAGGCAAAGTGATGACAGTCTGTGCAGAGCCCAAGGCTACAGCTGGAAGGGTACTGTCAGTGGACAAGTAATAGGTACTGTTGGACTCAGACACAGGAATTGGCATATTTCTCCCATAGCGCAACAATAACAATGTCCAGAAATCTTGCAGCTTTCGTTCCCTAGCCCCAGCTTTTAATTAGCAGATTTCATTCAGTTCTTTTCCAAAGCCTGGTTGCTTCTTGTTAGTAAAATTGGAGCCATAACTGTCTAAGCAACCTTTATTCAGAGAAAGTACTGAACGTCTAAGATTCCAAGAAAGCATTGGAAACAGTTTTGGCCGGAACTTGTCCAAAACTTTAACTTGAATCTGAACTTTTTGAAGAACGAAAGAGTTCTGATAAGTTTGTCATCAGTTCTCCCATGCCTTTCGGCATTTGTGCTCCCTTTCTGGGAACTGAACAAGAAGAACCAAAATATCAAGAGAGAATCTAGTATTTCCATGCTAAGTTAGCAGATCCAGGAGCGCAGGACTCTGGTCCTTTGAGAGTTACTCACCACTAATGCTAAGCTTGCCATAGCATCTGTGCTACTATAGCAACTGCAACAGTGAGAGCTCAAAGTCACTAGATAGTCTAATTAGCAATCTCCACTCTGCAAGCGTTGATTGGTCCAACTAATTCTGTATGGTGTCTGGCATTGTCCAGCACTGGATGCTTCGGAGGAAGGCATGCAGTCAATCTAATGCAACTAGTTATGCAATTACAGTAAATATAATAGGGGAAATATCTTCCTGATCCCAGCTGGGGAACAGCTTATGCCCTGAGACATGAGGATTTATAACCCTTGTCATTTCATCATAGTAAAGGTAAGTATAGATGGTATTACTCACAAATATATATTTTAGAGAGATGACTAATGGGCCAGATTGAATCCAGCTGCTACATAGGTTCATGAATAGCTCCATCCCACAATGTCCCCCTGCACAGCAGCTCAGGGCTGCCCAGAGGAGGGGGGGGGGCAAGTGGGGCAATTTGCCCCAGACCCCCACGAGAGTTTTTTGGGGGCCCTGGAGCAGGGTCCTTCACTCGGTCTGAGGGCCCCGGAAAACTCTCATGGGGCCCAGGTCCCCGGAGCTTCTTCCGCTCCGGGTCTTCGGTGGCAATTCCACGGGCAGGGGGTCCTTCCACTCCGGGACCTGCCACCAAAGTGCCCTGAAGACCCGCGGCGGGGGGTCCTTCTGCCCCAGGACCCGCCGCCGAAGTGCCGGGTCTTCGGCGGCAATTCAGACCCCAGGCCCCCTGAATCCTCTGGGCAGCCCTGCAGCAGCTAGGCACAGTTGCCAACCCTGCACTCTCTCATTTCCATGTCCTTGGAGCTTCCTGATTCCAGACGGGACCATAAATGTCAAAACTCCATGACACCAGCTATTCATATGAGATTTATAACCTAATTTTGTAGACTTGAGAGGTTTTGTTAGGTCAGGTAAACATGAAAACTTGATGGACATTATCAAATGGAGACCCAGACACCAGACCCTTAAAAGTTCACTCACCATTAGTTCACCCCCCACCTGAGACCAAAACATTACAATATAGCATGTGTATGTCAAGTTGTAACAGGACATGATGATACAGACTCCAAAACTCATAGCATGCCCACATATACCCTTGCTTTATTACATCAAGTCTGATTCTCCAGTACCTGATACCTTGTGGAGGCTTTTAGACACATACAACATGGTTATAAAATGCTTTGCATGACAAAAGATAATCAGGCTTGTTGTCTTGAGATCACTGAAGGACTCTGCAGAATATTTTCACCAATTTTCCTAAGCATTTTACAGTTATTTGTGAGTTGACCGTGATTTTAGGTTCACTTATTACAATGCCATTATTGCACTCAAATCTTGTGTGTCTACTTATCTCCTGCTTCCTTTAATGGGTAAGAAGAAGGATGCTGTTTGATTGCTTGATTAACCTTCAAAAATGTGTCATTAGGTGTCATTAGGTGAATGTCTTCTCATCCACTTATGAAAGCCGGTAAGAGTCAGCCATGGGAGCTTTTCATCATACTTTAAGTCCACTCGTGCCATCATGAAAGGTTGTATACAATTGCACAGGATGCTGCAGAAGGACTTATAATGGAAGCAGACTGTCATCATGACATTAGCAATGAACAAGAAAATAAGTTGGCCCAACCAGAAAATGTGAGGTGTACCACTCTCCGGGGACAATTAAACAGCATTATATTAGCATGGGCATTATGACAATCAGTGAGTAACAAGTCAACAGGAAAGTTACACAAAGGGGGTGATGGCAGTGGTGGGGAAATGGACGTACATTGTCTCACTTAATACAACTGATCATCCAGGTGATATTGGCAAGGAAGGACAGCTTCCCTTTTATCTGCATCATAGCAGAATCATAGAATATCAGGATTGGAAGGAGGTCATCTAGTCCAACCCCCTGCTCAAAGTAGGACCAATACCCAACTAGATCATTCTAGCCAGGGCTTTGTCAAGCCTGACCTTAAAAACCTCTAAAGAAGGAGATTCCACCACCTCCCTAGGTAACCCATTCCAGTGCCTCACCACCCTCCTAGTGAAAAAGTTTTTTCCTACTATCCAACCTAAACCTCCCACACTTCAACTTGAGACCATTGCTCTTTGTTCTGTCATCTGCTACTGCTGAGAACAGTGTAGATCCATTCTCTTTGGAATCCCCTTTCAGGTAGTTGAAAGCAGCTATCAAATCCCACCTCATTCTTCTCTTCTGCAGAATAAACAATCCAGTTCCCTCAGTCTCTCCTAAGTTATGTGCTCCAGCCCTCTAATCATTTTTGTTGCCCTCCGCTGGACTCTTTCCAATTTTTCCACATCCTTCTTGTAGTGTGGGGCCCAAAACTGGACACAGTACTCCAGATGAGGCCTCACCAATGCCGAATAGAGGGGCATGATCACATCCCTCGATCTGCTGGCAATGCCCCTACTTATACAGTCCAAAATGCGATTAGCCTTCTTGGCAATAAGAGAACACTGTTGACTCATCCAGCTTCTCGTCCACTGTAACCCCTAGGTCCTTTTCTGCAGAACTGCTGCCTAGCCACTCGGTCCCTAGTCTGTAGCAATGCATGGGATTCTTCCGTCTTAAGTGCAGGACACCTAAGCCATATGCTTTGAAATATGTAATGTTTGCAATCAGAGTGGACAGAAATAAAAGTCACCTCTCATACCCCCAGTCATCTAGCAACTCTTGTAACTGACATATGCGATGGCTGAATGACCTGGCTTCATTCACAACTAGATCAGTACTAAAACAGTCAGGATGATAGATAGCAGCTTATCAATAATTGAAAAGAAAGGCTTAGAGATGTCCCATTATCTGAATAATTAACGCTGCACTTGGGCTTTGTAATTCCTTAATAAAACTGACTGATTGATTTGCTTAATTAATTCCTACTTTGACAGGCTTATTGCTTTCTTTGGAGATGGGGTTGGGCAAAAAAATGAAAATTATTCAAAACGGGGAAGAAAGATTTAAAATTTTCATAAACTTTTGCCACCCTTCCCTCCTCAGAGAATAGTGGAAACATGTTCAACAGTTAATTCTGCATGACAGATCCTCACAGGACCCCACCTCTTATTAACCACAAAAAGAGCTTCACAAATGGAAACCAAAAAACAAACAAACAAGTTTTTCCCTCTTTCCATTTCACCTCTGCGTGTGTCCCATTGCAACCGACCAAACATTATGATAAGCTATAAAGTGTCCCCTGACTTCACCACTAGTAAACTTGACTGAGCCTTAAACACCTTTGAATAAATCAATCTGAATGGAATCTTTACAGCCCACGTCAGTTTAACAGCAATAATTACTTTGAAAGTCAGCTGCTGCCCCTTCTCTGCTCTGTCATAAAGGAAAAGCTTCCTCCAGCTGTAGGGTTTACCTTAGGGGAAAACTGTTTTATAGACGGTTTGAAATCAGGAGACCACCAGCTTGTTTTCTCTAGTTTGTTACTTTGTTGGTTGTTACCCTGTGTCCTCGTAAAGGTCAAGGCTGAAAGAAGATTTTTAACCAGGCTCTAAGTAGTGATGGGCCCTGTTATTAATTACAACTTATACAGTACCCCAAGCTGTGCTGTGTTTTCATGGACAAGCAACTATGCCGTGATCCAGATCCAAATTCCCCCAAATCTTAAGGACTTACAGGTTCCAACTTCTGGTCTGGTTGACTATAAAGATGTGGTTTCAGCCACAAAGTGTGGATCCACGCTTCTCCAAAATGAATGTGTATGGATCTGGATTAAGGGTTAGATCCATGTCTATTTATGACATGGTTTTATGTTCCATCCACACAAGTGAGACTAAACCAAAAACCTGATTTGACAACAGCAGAGATCATTAACCATTCAACAACACCCACTGTTAAACCGAGTGAGCGAAACACCATTGGCCTCAGAGGAGTTACACCAATCTTGCATTCAGCAATTGTTTTGCCTGTGTAAAAGAGTGTGGGCTTTTGGTTTAGAGCTTTATAAGGGAGAGGTTTGTTTTCCTTTTGAATTATGAGAAGATAGAAAGGAACCCTAATGTAATAAAAAGGGAAGAAAGAAGCCAGGACTGATTAACCAGTTAACAAAAAAAACAAGGTTCCGGTGTTTCCCCTATGGAAAACTGAAAGGGAGGGAGTAACATCACAGCAAAAAAAGCAGAAAAAGACCTAGCAGATTCAAAACTAAAGTGGTTGGAGCAGTGGCAATCATGCTGGCATAAGAGGAATAAGATGACCTAGTTCTGTAACATAATCTCCTCTTCCTGGTAACTATTTAAAAGTTAGCATCACAGTACCATGTAGATGTGCCAACCAAGATGAAAGGCTAGGCAATTTACATACCTGTAGTGAGAGATAGTCAGAGCCCCAGAAAGACAGAGGAAGGAAGTCCTATTATCCCTATTTTGCAGATGGGGAACAGAGGCATAGAGAACTAAAGTAACTTGCCTCTGGTTTCTGACAATACTTGGACTCAGACCCAACTATTGTGTGCATTAACCACAAGACCATCCTTCCTCTCAACTCATTTCTTTTTCTGTTTTTTTTATTGTATGAAAAGTTGGTAAGAGTCCAATACCATCGTGTTGCATAAGAAAGGCAATCGAGAAAATCTAAAAAATTATCGCCCGATCTGCCTGCTTTCGCGTATCTATAAATTGTTCACTAAAATAATAACAAATCGACTACTGCAAAACCTGGATGAACAGCAACCTAGAGAGCAGGCCTGCTTTCAAAGGAATTATAGCATGATAGACCACCTCTTCACTCTAAACCAACTACTAGAGCGTTCAAGGGAATATAGATTCCCTTTGTGCACTGCTTTCGTGGACTACGAGAAGGTGTTTGACAGCGTAGAGACTAACACCGTTCTTGAAGTTCTTTCAGAACAGTGCATCAGTGCGAAATATATCACATTACTAAAGGAAGCGGACTCTGGCTGCAGCATGGATATATCGCTGTTTGAAACTCCTCTCTGAATCCCCATCGAGAAAGGTGTGAAACAAGGACATACAGTTTCCCCAAAATTATTCACAGCCTGTCTTGAATTGGTTTTTCGACAAGCAGACTTGAAAGGTGGGATTAATATCAATGGCGAGTGGCTAAACCATCTCAGGTTTGCAGATGATATCGTGCTGATAGCTGAAAATAGAGTCCATCTTGAGAGAATGCTTAAAGAACTGAACACGAAAAGTAGTCAAGTCGGATTAAAAATGAATCGGTCGAAAATGAAATACATGAGATCATATATTCTGCCAAGAACCCAAATAACTCTTGGAGGAGAGGAAATCCAAGAGGTTGATAAATACGTTTATTTGGGACAGGGAGGCAACATGCGCCATGATCAGAAAGGTGAAATATCACGCAGAAAAAAGCTGGATGGTGTGCATTCAATGACATCAAGGACATCCTCCAAGGAAAGATCAGCAAAACAACTTGTGCAAATCTTTTCAATAGACCGTGCTTCCAGTGATGTTATATGGCAGCGAAACATGGTTGCTGACAAAGATTGAAGAACATCAACTGTCTGTCACACAGAGGGCGATGCAATGAACATTTTTGGGCATTTTGCTCCGCGATCACATCCCCAACAAAATAATTAGGCAGCAGTCTGGAGTGCGAGACTTTGTTGTTGTTGAAAGCAAGCTCAGCAAAATGCGGGGGGCGGGACATGTGGCCCGACTCAGTGACACCAGATGGACCGCAGCTATATCCAAGTGGTATCTACGAGAACAGAAACAGCCACACGGTCGGCCTCCAAAGAGGTGGGATGATTTCCTAACAAGGAGATATGGACAAGATTGGCGAAGGATGGCCAGAGCAACAGAAGATTGGAAGACGTGTTGTGATCGGCTCAGTCTCAACAGATGAAGGACCAACAGTCTACGCAGTCTAGGTGTGAATCAGTGTGATCTAGAAGCTTCAGTTTTCTTCCAGCCCTAAAATCTAAGAAGCAAGTTCTTGTGCTTATCTTTCCTTGATGTTTTTAGGAGAACCCTCTTTCCACAGTGATTTGTCCTTGATACTGGTATTTCTTTCCTTAAACATTTTACGCTTGACTCTCTTATGTTGGTATAAATTAGGAGTGACTCCAGAGAAGTCATGGGAGTAACACTTTTTGTAAAACTAACATAAGAAAAATCAAGGCCTCTGAATAATAATTAATGAGAAGAGAACCTCAAATGTTTAAGAACTTCGGCGTGGATAAGCACCCAGATGTTATAAATAAATAGACTGCATGAACAAGCTTCTTGGGAGATAGCTACCACAATTTTTCCAATGGAAGAAGAGGTTTGAGATTTCTGATACTTCCTTATGGTCAGACAGGATGTACCTGAATGGTTTTAACACCTCTTCTGATTCTGTGAAGATCCAGGTATTGGAGAGGTAACAGGAAATTCATAGAATCATAGAAGATTAAGGTAATCTAGTCCAACCCCCTGCTCAAAGCAGGACCAACAACAACTAAATCATCCCAGCCAGAGCTTTGTCAAGCCAGGCCTTAAAAACCTCTAAGGATGGAAATTCCACCACATCCCTAGGGAATCCATTCCAGTGCTTCACTACCCTCCTAGTCAAATAGTTTTTCCTATTATCCAACCCAGACCTCCCCCACTGCAACTTGAGACCATTCCTCCTTGTTCTGTCATCTGACACCACTGAGAACAGCCGAGCTCCATCCTCTTTGGAACCCCCCTTCAGTTTGTTGAAGGCTGCTATCAAATCCCCCCTCACTCTTCTCTTCTGCAGACTAAATAAGCCCAGTTCCCACAGACTCTCCTCATAAGTTATGTGTCCCAGACTCCTAATCATTTTTGTTGCCCTCCACTGGACTTTCTCCAATTTTTCCACATCCTTTCTGTAGAGAGGGGCCCAAAACTGGATGTAATACTCCAGGTGTGGCCTCACCAGTGCTGAATAGAGGAGAATAATTATTTCCCTCGATCTGCTGGCAATGCTCCTACTAATTCAGCGCAATATGCCGTTGGCCTTCTTGGCAACAAGGGTACACTGCTGACTCATATCCAGCTTCTCGTCCACTATAATCCCCAGGTCCTTTTCTGCAGAACTGCCGCTTAGCCAGTCTGTCCTCACACTGTAGCAGTGCCTGGGATTCTTCCGTCCTAAGTGGAGGACTCTGCACTTGTCCGTGTTGAACCTCATCAGATTTCTTTTAGTCCAATCCTCCAATTTGACAAGGTCACTCTGGACCCTATCCCTACCCTCCAGCATATCTACCTCTCCCCCCCTAGCTTTAGTGTCATCTGCTATCTTACTGAGGGTGCAATCCATCCCATCATCCAGATCATTAATGAAGATGTTGATAAAAAAAACGGCTCCAGGAGAGACCCCTGGGCCACTCCGCTTTATCCCGGCTGCCAACTAGACATCAAGCCATTCATCACTACTCGTTGAGCCCAACAATCTGGCCAGCTTTCTATCCATCTTATAGTCCATTCATCTAGTCCATACTTTTTTAACTTACTGGCAAGAATACTGTGGGAGAACGTATCAAAAGCTTTGCTAAAGTCAAGATATATCATGTCCACTGCTTTCGCCATATCGACAGAGCCAGTTCTCTTAATCATAGAAGGCAATCAGGTTGGTAAGGAATGACTTGCCCCTGGTGAATCCATGTTGACTGTTCCTGATCATTTCCTCTCTTCCAAGTGCTTCGAAATGGATTCCTTGAGGACCTGCTCCATGATTTTGTCAGGGACTGAGGTGAGGCTGACCGGTCTGTAGTTCCCCAGATTCTCCTTCTTCCCTTTTTCAAAGATGGGCACTATATTTGCTTTTTCTAATCGTCTGGGACCTCCACAGATTGCCATGAGTTTCAAATATAATGGCCAGTGGCTCTGCAATCACATCAGCCAGCTCCCACAACACCCTCGGATGCATTAGATCTGGCCCCTTGAACTTGTGCATGTCCAGCTTTTCTAAATAGTCTTTAAGATTAAGATTGATTGGATGGTTAAAGTTGACAAACGTTTCTGAACCTTAAAAAAAAGTTTGGACTGAGTTTGGTTAGAGTTGTTGTTGCAGGTTAATACAGTATTGGCCTTCGCTGTATCCAAACCAGTTTGGTTATCCCTAATAACAATAGACTACATGCTGCAGTCTTTTGTGGGGTAAAACACCCATTGAAATTGATGATAAAATAATATATACAAGCCAAGATGGACTTTGACTGCAAAGTAGATTTGGATTGTGAAACAAACTCTCCCTATCCTCCAAAATTCAGTGGGTGTTTGGATCTCGGGTTTTGGTAGAGACCCGTCATTCCTGACTATTAATTTGATAAAATGCCTGGATAATCTTTTTTTTTTTTTAGGAAAAAATCTGTGATCCTCTGCATATATTCAATCAGTTATTCAAACCTTGTGCCTGTGCAGAGTATCTGAATCTCAAATGACACATTAAATTGGATGCACAGTTGAGGGAAATAATTAGCATAAGGAATGGCTTTCTTGAGACTCAGGATGTGGGTTCCTAGGCTCATCATAGAGGAGTTTTTGAAACAACCCAGCCAACTCGTGTGCAGCAGTTCTTCAACAACATAATCCACTATCCCTCCACTCAGCATTTCAGACCAGAAAACAACCAACCCTTACAATTTTAGCAGCTTTTGCGGCCAGTGTCTGACATCAGCAGTGCTCACTGCCTGACACGGCCGAGCCAGTTATTTCCTTCTGCCACATTCATTGAGGATGGCTGCACCACCATAAAAGGGACAGGCTTTTTAAGCAAGGCAGTTCTTGCACAGAAGATGGAGTTTGAAAATTTGCTTCTCCAGCCTGTTAAAAAGGGTGCTTCGGGGGGACGGGATGGTAACCTAAGTAACATAGTTTGAAAAATGCAAGAGTCCCTTTTACTGAGAGCAAATTATTTACAACTATTAGTATTTTTACCAGAAGACAGCTAGATAGCTAGATTAGCTTGACACATGAAACTGTGGATGTCCCCTGTAGCTTTATAAATGTTTTTTTAAATCCCGCTATGCTCACAGCCTCAGTGATATCTTGTGTCAATGAGTTCCATCGGTTATCAGTTTATTGTTCAGATAACACTCTCAGAAATATTTATTTATCCTGGTATTCATGGTATTTTTTACTTTCTGTAAACATTCTTGCAACTAAAAGAAATATTTTATTCACAGACACCAACAAACCAATTAAATGGTTTTAGTCCAAAGGATACTCACAAAGGGTAAAATTCACCCTATTGAAGAAGGCCACCACTGCATCTCATGTTAGCACTATTTTGAGGGTGTAAGCAAGGTGCATAGGGCTTATTGTGTGGTCCTCTGCACAAGAATGAATTTTATCCAAATATTTTCCCTTTGCATTCACACAGTCTTTCAAATAACCCCTTATTATTATCATTCAACCCCTTATTGGTTGAAATGTTTATAGTATTATTTTCTTCCACGCCAGGCAGAGGGCGCACTGGACACTCATGAGACAGAAATCCTTTGTCATCAAATGTTATATTTGGACCCAGTGGAGAAGGGGCTAGACCCAGACAAAGAGCAAGCTGAGAGGCACACAGCTTTCTGCTGTGGTAGTAACTTTAGTGTTTTGGCAGTAAAATTGAAACCAACACAAAAATGAGGTTTGCAATGGGGAAGGAGGGTTGGGGGAGGGGAGACATTTAAAGGGACAGAACATCACAAAAACCACGATCAAAATGTTTAATTTCCTGACTACTCAGTTTGAACATTCAGATAATCATTTTGATAACAATTTAGAAAAAAAAGTTATATTTTCCTGAAGAACTTTTTTTAAAAAGTTTTTTTTTTAAATGCATCCGTTTTGAACCTTGCACAATGGAAACAACTTTGGCATTTCAATTTTTTTCTGAAACATTTTTTAAAAAATACTTTTTGCCCTGCTGTGCCTCTTATATTACTAAAACTGTGGGGAGGCAGGGAAAGCTATTTTAAATTGCCTATGTAGGATATTTATTTATATCTTACTTTTTATAGTGCTTGGATAGTGACAGTACGCTGGTTAGTTTCACATTCTGGTCCTCATGAACCAACTGGGCATGTCCGTGGAATTCCCACCACAACAGGGGAGTGTTTCCTTTTTTTATTATTATTATTTTTTTAAGTTTTCTGAAATAAATAATCATGGGGAAAAAATAAAACATTTTCATTTGTATTAGTTGTGGTTTGTTTGCTTTGAAACATTTCAGGTTCAAAACTAAGGCCATGTCTACACTAAAAAGTTAGAGCAACCCAGCTATGTCACTCAAGGGTGTGAAAAATCTCTACCCCCCCGAGCGATGTAGTTAAGCCGATGTAACTCCTGGAGCAGATAGCACTAGGTCATTGGAAGAATTCTCCCACAGTGGTGGATTAACTACAGCGAGGGAGAACCACTCCAATTGCCACAGTGAGTGTCTACACTGAAGCATTGCAGCGTTTCTAGTGATGAGACAGCCTAGGTTGACAGCATATCTTGAACTCCACAACAATATCAGACACTGAACCAAATTCAACCGAAAATTCAAGAATGCTGGCTTTGTCCTTCATCTTCCAAGGTATTTGGGGACAGATTTTTCAGAAGGGCTCAGTACTCGCGCTGGGGACCTGATTTTCCAAAATCAGTTAATCAAGTTTGGAGTTGAGACCTCTTGAAAAGTTGGCTGCCGTGTTTGCCAGTTGCTATTACATGTTAGCTTGAATCTTATATTGAGCTGTTGGAAGTAGGTTAGGAAATGAAATAATGTTCAGGCTGCCCCACTCCGCCATTGCACACAACAGTGCTAATAGTGTTTTTTTGCAGAAGTGTGTGTGTGGGGGGGAGGGTGAATTGTTTCTCCGACTCTCAAAGTACCAAAGTCCTTATTATTCTTTTCAGTGAAGGGGAAAAAAAATCCTTGAAAACTTATAAATAATGAAAATATATAGATTTTTTTTTCTTTTGCAATAATTGTTTCCTTTGGGAAATAATGATGCAGTTCAGTGATGCTTGAGATTTTATGGGTAGCATGGATGAAACTAATGTTTGCTTAATTGTTTCTGGCGTATAAACGTGAACTGAAAAATGCAAGATCACGGCAGCCACAGAAAAACTGATCCTAGATGAATGAAATCAGGGTTCTTGAGTTCTAACCAAGGGATAAATCCTGCCCTTTCAGAAACTAACCGTGCAGAGTGATGTATTGAGGAGCAGTGTATATGCAGCTGAATGACTGGAACTTTAGATTTCCTGCCTTGCACTTATTCATAGGGAGCCAGCAGTATGCATGACGTGGCACATATTATGGCTCCTTTGCTCAAGTTCAGCATGCACTCAACTTCAGAGGGCAGCACTTGCGGTAGCTGGCTGTGAGGGTTGCACATGCGTCTCTTCTTACAAACTATGTCCCACTGGGAAGGTGGTGCATATACCATATCCCCTCCCTAACTCCTATTCTGCAATACACCTCATAAGAATGGAGAGAGTTTAGTAATCTGCAGTAAAAAGTCCCCTCTCCTCTCAAGCTCTCTTTAAGTGGACATTCCTAATAGATTCTCAGAAATACAAGATGGAAAAGACCTCTGGAATTTTTTCTCTCCGCTGTATTTTCTAGTGCTTTGTCCTGTCTAGTTTTAAATGTCCCAAGTGATGACGTTTCCACCATTTCCCTTGGAAGAATATTCCCTGGTCTGATTTGTAGTGCAAACTTCAGAAGGATGACTCTCAAAAGGAACATAGGAACGGCCATACTGGGTCAGACCAATAGTCCATCTAGCGTTGTATCCTATCTTCCAACAATGGCCGTTGCCAGATACTGCAAAGGGAAGGAACAGAACAGGGCAACCATCAAGTGATCCATCCAGTGTCACCCATTCCCAGCCTCTGGCAGTCAGAGGCTTAGGGACACCTAGAGAATGGGATTGCATCCCTGACCATCTTGGCTAATAACCATTGATGGTCCTATCCTCCATTAACTTAATTCTTTTTTGAATCCAGTTATATTTTGATCTTCACAACATCATCTGGCAATGAGTTCCATAGGTTAACTATGTTGTGTGAAGAAGTACTTCCTTATGTTTGTATATAAACCTGCTGCCTATTAATTTCATTGGGTGACCCCTATTTCTTGTGTTGCATGAAGGGGTAAATAACACTTCCTTACTCACTTTCTCCTGATCATGCATGCTTTTATAGATCTCTATAATATTCCCTCTTAGTTTTCTCTTTTCTAAAATGAACAGTCTGGGTCTTTTTAACCTCTCCCCATATGGAGACTGTTCCATACCCCTCATTATTTGTGTTGCCCTGGTCTGTACCTTTTCCAATTCTAATATATCGTTTCTGAGATGGGGCAACCAAAGCTGAATGCAGTATTCAAGGTGGGGATTTACCATGGATTTATACAGTGGCATTAAAATATTTTCTGCATTATTATCTATCCATTTCTAATGGTTCCTAACATCCTGTTAGCTTTTTTTTTAAATTATTTCTGCTGCACATTGAGTAGATATTTTCAGAGAACTATCCATGATGACTCCAAGAACTCTTTCTTGAGTGGTAACAGGTAATTTAGACCCCATCATTTTGTATGTTCAGTTGGGATGATATTTTTCAGGGTGCATTACTTGGCATTTATCAACATTGAATTTCATCTGCCATTTTGTTGGCCAGTCAACTACTTTTGTGAGGAACATTGAGGAAGTTCTGAATTCTCCCTTCATCTTTCTCTCCAGCCTTACAGGAGTTGTTTTATTAAACATTTGTCCAGGGTCTTGAATCACATTAGCTATAGGGAGGGGTCCCAAAAGCGGAAGTCCCAAATTTCTACAAGGAATTAACTGGAATCAGTTTTCCCAGTCCATCTAGCAAAGCCAAGAAGTTTTGACTTGAATAGGCTTTGGACAAGCACGTGAACCGGCAAGGTTATCTGAACCAAAGATTTTAAAGTTTGTCTGTTGCGAGCAAACCATTGATCCATATCCCAGTTCAAAGCACAACTATGCTGGGCATTGACTGGAAATTAATAAAGTTTGTTAAGTCGTTAATTGCTCTCTGGCAACACTTAAGATTTTCTGAACTGGTATTTATTGAAATACAAAGCACTGATGCCAAGTCCCACAGCCTTCATAACCATCATTTAAAAATTAATTGCGCAGACCAAATCTTCTCAGTGCTTGAATATCTGCCAGTTCAGAGTTCTTAAAATTCTTGTATTGATAAATCATTCCAGTCCCCTTCTATGATACATTCCCCATGAAATGCAGACAGTGTAGATGAATTAAATGATTTCTGGGGAATAAAAGTTCCCTAGTCTCAATGCCTATGCTTGTTTAGAATTAAGGGATCATGGAAATTAGAGAAATGAAAGACCGATAGGTCATGCTGTTTTCCCCTCTACCAGTGTAGGCTTGTTCCCACCAGTGGCCTTTAAACCAAACTCTGGGGAAGCCATGGGTTTGCCTGACTCCTGGTGTGAGTTAGAGCAGTTTCAGGGCTGCTCTAACATATGCTCTACTCCCCATGTCCCCCTAGTGAAAATAGATGTAAGGCAGTGTGCTCTTGCTATGTCCTTCCCAAGCTCTAGCTTGTCCCTGCCTTACTATTCTGCACCCTGACCTGATGTGTCCCTTACACCAGATGCTGGGATCAGAGTCACCACTGAGTCCTTACCCCAGCTCCCCACTGCAATGGGGAATTCTCAGTGGTCTTCTTTAGCCCCCTTCCATGTCAGAACAGTATAAATAGGCCTTAATGCAACTGAGATTTGAATCCACGGTCTCTTCTATTAATCTGGCTCTGGGATGAGTTTCCCCATAAATATTACCATGCCGCACTTCTTGGGAAACCTCGTCCTGTGCCTGTGAGAAATGCTCTTCATCGCGACTCCATATCTGGTTATATCTCATTTAATGCTTCTTCCTCTTAACTGGCAAACATCCTAGCAGCAGATGAGTGAAGGAAATGTCATGTTAAGTTAAGTGAAGCTACTGCAGTACTAAAAAAACCCACAGCCCATCAGAGAAGCTGAGAGCCCCATGGGGGACCCTTAGTCTAGGATTATGCAGTGTCCACATATTGATTGTTTTTCCCTAAGTTATTGAACGAGTGTCTCGAGCAAATCATAGAATGCCTATTAATGTTCAGGGACATGGCATGGGCCAGGCTTTAAATTGCTTTAAACACTGGAGAGTTCTGAAAACCTAGCACACTTCTTGTTGACTTTAAGGTGTATATATATATAAAGGGGAAAAAAAAGCTTTATCTAAGAAAAAAGTTAGGGCCATCATATTAAACCCAAATCTCTTTTAATGCCTATCATGCAGTGAATAATTCTTTTAAGAAAATCTGTCATTGTGGTCGTTTATACTCTAATTTGCCCACGTTCTAATATTTTAACGTGTTAAAAATATATTAAAGAAGTGATTGGGTTAATTGTTGTTATTATTTCTTCTATTACCACAGCACCTAGGAGCCTCAGAATGGCTCAGGGCCCCGTTGTGCTAGGCGCTGCATGAACACTGAACTAAAAGTTGGTCTCTGCCCTGCAGTGCTTGCACTCATACAGCCCTTCTCCTCTGGTTGCTCCTTCGAAGTGACCCTCTCCACCTTCTCCCCGCTTCAGATCTGACTGAGAAACTCCCACTCTCGTGCGATTTCCAGCCCTGCCCAGAGGAAACCCCATCTCTGATTGGCTGCCTTGCCCATTTCCTCCCACCTCGTTGGGAGGAGCAGCCAATCAGGGCTGCTGCAGGAGGCAATCTATGATATTTCCCACAACCCTTCTCCTCGGGAGCTGGGATAAGATTGGAGTAGAGGGTAGAAGAAAGGGGGCAGCACTGCCATTCTCACAGAAGGGGAGGTGTAGGTAGGAGCAAGAAAATCCCAGTGCTCCTCCTCTGCAGTGCAAAATGGATCAGTGTGCTATCCCCTCCTTATCCCAAGAAGGGAGAGTGGGGTGAAAAACACCTGGAACTGCAGAAGGTCCAGAGGTGTGCTGGGCTTGGGAGAACTAGGTGCAATTCCCTGCTCTGCCACAGGCTCCCTGGATGACCATGGGCAAGTTCCTAAGGCCACGTCTACACTAGAGAGCTTACAGAGGCACAGCTGCATCAATGGAGCTACACCGCTGTAAGATCTCCTTAGTAGCCACTCTACGCTGATGGGAAAGAGCTCTCTGTCGGTGTAACTTATGTCAGTCAGGGGTGTGTGCTAGTATAGACATAGCCTTAGTCTCTCTGTGTCTCTTTATTCTCTATTATTCCCCTTCTGCCAGGAGTTTGTAGGTAACAAGGAAGAATTTCCATGAAGTTGTTCAAGGGAGGTTTTAAGCTTGCATCTCCAGCGTTATCAGGGGCCATACCCTACATATATAGAAACCAACCTTGCAGTCCTTATTCATGTGACAAGTCCTTACTCGCATGAATATTCCCATGGATAATAATGATTGAGTGAGTAACGATTTCACGAGAGGGCCTCCATTTTGTCAAAGGCAAAAGTTAGAAGTCACCAGGACCTGATGACATACCTGATGAATACTCAAGTTGCTGGCTGAGGAGATAGCTGATTCCTGAGGAGTGGAAAAGGGCAAATACAGGGCTCATCTCTAAAAAAAGGGAATAAGGACAACCCATGGAATTACAGCAGAGTCAGCTTAACGTCAATATCCGGAAAGATAATGGAGCAAATAATTAAGCAATTTGCAAACACCTAGAAGATAATAAGATGATAAGTAACAGTCAGCATGGATTTGTCAAGAACTAATTGTGTCAAACCAACCTAACAGCTTTCTTTGACAGGGTAACAAGCCTTGTTGGGAGTGGTGGGGAGGAAGCAGTAAATGTGAAAAATCTTGACATTAGTAAGTCTTTTGGTACTATCACACATGACCTTCTCATAAACAAACTAAGGAAACACAATCTAAATGGAGCTACTATAAGGTGGGTACATAACTGGTTGGAAAACTGCTTCCACAGAGTATATGTCAGTAGTTCACAGTCAAGCTGGCAGGGCATATCAAGTGGGGTCCTGCAGGGATTGGTGCTGGGTCTGGTTCTGTTCAATATCTTCATCAATGATTTAGATAATGGTATCGAGAATACACTCATAAAATTTGCAGACAATACCAAGCTGGGAGGGATTGCAAATGCTTTGGAGGATAGGATTAAAAATCAAAATGATCTAGACAAACTGGAGAAATGGTGAAGTAAATAGGTTGAAATTCAATAAGGACAAATGCAAAGTACTTCACTTAGGAAGGAACAATCAATTGCACCACATATAAAATGGAAAATGACTGCCTAGGATGCAGTACTGTGGAAAGGGATCTGGGGATGACAGTGGATAACAAGCTAAATATGAGTCAACAGTATAACGCTTTTGCAAAAAATGAACATCATTCTGGGATGTATTAGTAGGAGTGTTAGCAAGACATGAGAAGTTATTCTTCTGCTCTACTCTGCACTGATACGGCCTCAACTGGAGTATTGTGTCCAGTTTTCAAGTACAGAAAAGGTTGTTACAAAGAAGAAGGGAGAACATTTGTTCTCATTAAGCTCTGAGGATAGGACAAGAAGCAATGGGCTTAAATTGCAGCAAGGGAGGTTTAGGCTGGACATTAGGAAAAACTTCCTGTCAGGGTAGTTAAGCAATGGAATAAATTGCCTAGAGAGGCTGTGGAATCTCCATCATTGCAGGATTTTAACAGCAGGTTGGACAAACACGTGTCAGGGATGGTTTAGTTAATACTTAGTCCTCCTTGAGTGCAGGGGACTGGACTAGAAGACCCCTCAAGGTCCCTTACAGTCCTATGATTCTATGGGTATGTCTACACTACCTGCCGGATCGGTGAGCAGCGATCGATCCAGCAGGGATCGATTTATCGCGTCTAGTCTAGACGCGATAAATCGACCCCATGTGCTCTCCCGTCGACTCCTGTACTCCAGCGCTGCGAGAGGCGCAGGCAGAGTCGACGGGGAGCAGCAGCAGTCAACTCACCGAGGTGAAGACACCACGGTAAGTCGATCTAAGTATGTCGACTTCAGCTACGTTATTCACGTAGCTGAAGTTGCGTAACTTAGCCCTGGTCTACACTGGGGGGAGGGGATCGATCTATGATTATTTTTTCTCTAGCTCTGTATTTGTTATCCCTGCTCCTCTTTCTTTCTTTCTTTCTTTCTTTCTTTCTTTCTTTCTTTCTTTCTTTCTTTCTTTCTTTCTTTCTTTCTTTCTTTCTTTCTTTCTTTCTTTCTTCAAATATTTGAACAGGTGGGAAAGGGACAATGAAAATAGTTACAGAGCAGGCTAAATCTGCTATATTTAAAAAAAAATTAAAAACTACAAGTATGCAGTATAATGCATATTTTATTATGTTCTTCTTACAACGTTGTTAAAAAATACATAACCTCTTGATATATGTACATTTCCTTGAGGAAGGTGCTCTGTAGCTCTGAGGCAGGATAAGTAGCATGTGATGTGGCAGCTGTAAGGTAACAACATGTTTTCCCATAAAAAGCATAGTAAATGGGCACATAAATTCCATATAAACTGTCAGTGTGTCAGCTATGCTAACACTGGGTAAGCTACTGCCCTGGAGCTTCACTAACTTATGCACCTTCATTTTTCAAACAATACACTTCCTGAATTCACACAGCTCCTGTGTAATCAATGCTCAAACCTGCCTGGCCCCAGTTGGTTCAGCACCCCTTGTTATAGAAGACTTTAAGGTGATAAACCCAGGCAGTTATTTGCCAGGGGATATGTTTACCAGCAACAGAAACCAGGAAGCCTATGGTACACCTGGGAACTCATCTATGCTCCTCTGCAGTCTAGCCTAGCACTTTATCTATGAGATCACCATCCTCCTAGACTCTTTTCCTCCACTTCTCTTTTCCAACTTATGCCAACATTATGTCTCCTCTCCCTTTCTCACCTACCCTCATCCAATCACCTGCTCACCCTCACTAACTAATAAGACGTAAGACCCCCAATCCCCTTAGCATACCACTTCTCTAATATGTGCCATTGAATCTAGATGAATGTAGGGGAGCCTCTCCAACATCAAACCAACGTAACACACTTAGCGAGTTAGCTTACACCATGTTGATTTCGGTGAGCACTGCTCAAGCCATAAGAACCAACCTCAAGGAGCCTCCATAATGTAATAGCACAGGAAGCTTCAAAGTATGTGGGATTCATTATTTGGCTTTCACGACTTCAGTCATTTGCAATAAATACTAGCAAAAATATCTGTGGGACAGAAGAGTAGCAGTTCTTTTTGGCTCTGAAATCAGGGGACACTTGAGAACGGGTTAATCTATCGTTTGATAAATGAGGCTTTAGCCAGGGAGATGCTCTCCATAATGTGGCTGAAAGAGTAAAGAGTGGAAGAATTCCAAAGGGTTCAGAGTCTGGCTAACCATACAGGAGTTTGGATGCTTGCCCATACTCCTGACTGAGCTATAAACCTTGCAAGACCAGGTTTGCCCACAGTTCTGTGGCAGTTCTTTTCTCTTGCCTGAAGAAGGAAGTGGAGAGATGCACAGAAATGAGGAAAAAATACATTTTACTAAAAATGATTCAGTTCTTTGGAAGCTGAGGGAGAGGTTTGGGGCTTGGTTTAAGTTTTGTGCAGAGCTTTGGGTCAATGTATTTATTTAATGTTGTGCCTGCAGCCAAACCGTCTCAAGCTGGGATTCCATCAGACCTCCTGGGCCACTTCAAGCTGTGATCCTGTCAGACCTCATAAACTACACAGGGTTGGGCAACCTCAAGCTGTGATGCTGTCCGATCTCATCAGGGTTGGGATGAGTCAGTGCTTGGAATTGAGGCCTCTCAGGAACACCTAGATGCTACAGGAAATAGTGTTGGTTGTACAGATGCACCATAAATGTGTGTACGTGCCCAAGAATCCTTTCCTTTCCCTTGACCTGGTGTGGGCTGTAGTTTCAATTAAAGTCCAAGCATTCCCTGAGCAAAAGGGCAACTCAAGGCTAGCACTAAGAGAGGCACCATCCTCCCCAGTGGCCAAAGGCCTTAGCAGTGTGGGAGAGACTGGGCCCTCTTTCCTGCATATTCATCACACCACAGGGTGCTGCTGATGTGCCACTAATTTGGCACAAGGCACTTTTATTCCAGTGTCCACTCAGGAAGTTAATCAGGAATAAATATTCCACTTTAAATTCACACCCTACTGTGTTGCGGTATATAAACCCCACACCGGCAGTGACCAGATTAAGGGTGCAGGAGAGCCCACTTTGCCCACTTTGTGGCATCTGGATGGGACACAGGCCAGTAAGGATGAGACCCCGCTGGGGAGAACCAGAGTGAGTGGTTCCTATGAAGGAAGGACTGCAGGGCAAAAGGGAGAGAAGACCTAGTGGAGAGGTAATTGGGACTTTCCTGTGGTTCCTGAAAACGGACCCACAGAGAGGTCTACAAGAAAGGGTTTATACCCTGGGGCTCTCTGTGAAGGGAAAGGGCAGTGGGGAAGAAGGAATCTCCTAAAGCAGGTTGGGGCGAAGAGAGAAATGTCAGGGAAGAAGCCCTGAGGGTTAATGGCTCAGGACGAGCTGAGCTTTCACAGAGAAAAGCCCTATGAGCCAGTGCTCTCTAACAGAGGGAGGAAGAACCCTGCAGAGCCTGAGAGAAGGGTGAAGAGTCAGGGGAGGATTGAACCCAGGAAGAATGGGAAAGTTTGTTCCCTTGAGTTGGGTCATTGTTACCCTAAAAGGGTGGGAATCTGAGTGGGACCTGGCCAGAGCTTCCTGTCACCACCCAGACCAAAAAAGTCTGGAGGAGAAGAGTGAGGCAGAAGGCCTGCAACGCTGGGTCTTGCAGTGAGGAGAGGCTCTGGGATGGTGAGTCTATTACACCTATTTTAATCTGAATTAACTTTCCTGTGTAAACAAGCCCGCAGAGTTAAACCTCAGGGACAATGTCTATGAAACCATGAGAAGTAGGACCCTGTTGGTTTTAAAGAGAGAGAACGATACAGTTTCTTAGTAAAACAAACATTTAATGCACTCAGCAAGCATTATAAATGATATAAAATATTGTAAATAGTATTTGGAACACTATGACTAACTGTTAAGCAAAAGCTATTGGGCAATAAATCTACTGATGTTCCTTATACAGACTTCCTCATTTTGCTTCTGTTACATATATTCAGTTAGGAGGTTCCAACACCACACTTTAACACTCACACATAAACACATTCCCCTCTGTTCTTCTGTCAGAGAGGGTGTCTCAGTCTTTATGGTGTGACCATATGTATTGTGTTTCACTTCAAGCTCTGAAGCGTTTAGAAGAATAGTAGCAATTCAGTCCTTTCTCTAACACTTCAGGACCTGTTGGCAAAGAATCTGGGATTTCTGCAGCTAGCAGCATTCCAGCCCATGGGCCCGTAGCTGAGTGTTCTTCTGCTGGTCAAATAAAAGCAAATATTCAAAGTGTAACAGATAGTGGGACCTAGCCCTCACACTGTGCGTGTGTCTTGGCCCTTGTCAGTCAGCTGCTGAGTCCACAGGGCTCTTATATTGAAATTCTTTTCCCTCCTTGAGCTCTGATTGTCTCAGCTCTCAAATGGAGAATGTGTGTGGGACCTGGAAGACTTCTTACCTAGAATAACACATGTTTATACAACTAATGAGCATGTCTAGTCACTGCCATAACCTACTTCTGGATATTTGTGGGCGCTTCTGAGTTGCCCTAACCTGCTCTCTGCACATAGCCAGAGACACAGAGTATTTCAAACTAAGATCTATGTGTCCTCCCCTTTGCTTCTCTCCTTTTATTTAGAATAAAAATGAAAAACAGGACTCAAATGCTGCAGTATAAGCATGCCCATTACACTAGTTTGGCCATAGTTTGAATGGTTTACTGTGAGCTCTAGCAAGGAATTGTCAAGACAAGAAGAAGACAGACTGGCAATGAGATATTTCTGTACATGCCAACTCCTCTCAAACCACTTCCTAGTTAAGGAAATACAGGACACTAGACACAGAGCCCCATAACTCTGCCCCAACAGCCTCATCTCTTTACCATGACTCCACTCCTCACAATGACAGGGTGTCTTCCTTCCCTCCCAGAAAGGTAAGGGCACCAGACCCTTTTCTCCTCCCATTTGGAGTAGCAGTAGAGACTCTTCTAAGGTGTAACAGGGGACTCCTCCAGAAAGGCAGAGGTGGGAGCAAGGAACCCCAATTCTTACCACAGCAGCTGGGATATATCTGTTTAAATGGCCGTGGTGGAATTTCCCCTTCCTGTAGTGGGGTGGTGTTGGTGGAGCCCCTCAGAGGAGTGAGTCTTGGAGTTAACACCCCATTGTGATGTATGGGGGAAGTTCTTCTCTTAGAGCTATCGTTTCAGGCTGTCTTTAGACTGTCTTTAGACTAATGTTCATTTAGTATTTTCAAGCTTTCCTTTGCCGCCACAAGTGGTGGGAACTAAGTTCCTGTTTGGTTTTTAAATGAAAGCTTAGATTCTGATGTCATCACATGAACCCAAGAGGTGGGGCCTAAGATTTCTGTCGCTTAATCTGGCTTTTCCCTTGGAATATACAGGTACAGGAGGATGAGGGATAGTGGGCCCCGTGGGTTGGGAATGAAGGAAACTTCTGAGTACTGTCCCCAGGAAGTGAAGCTACTGCTCTAGTTATAAATGCAAGGCTCTATATTTTACCTACTAGCCATTTAGCAACTTCTATTTGAAATGTTAAGCTGAAGTTGAGGTTCTGATGTGTGTGTCAAGATTAGTATGGGTGGGGTGAGGGGAAGGGAGGCAATGTTTTCCTGAAGTGTAAAGCCCTCGGCACAGAGTGCCAATAGAGATGCAGGGAATCTAAAGCACAAAGGTTAGCTTTTTCAGCGGTTGAAGTTAGAGAGACGGCGCTTTGTGAAACTGGCCACAAAGGGAGTGATGTCTCTGCGCCAGAAAGACTGAGTGACCTTTTCAAAGTGTTAGGGATTGTTTGTTTGTATTGAATTAAGTGTGTGTGGGTGTATAGGCTGGCAGATGTTGGGCAGGTTTTGTTAACTTGCTGAATCTGTGCTTATATGCCGTGTTGTTGCTGTGTCCCATGCTGCAACACATGCAGTTTTGTTGATTAACGCCTTGTGTGCCATACCTCTGTAAGCACACAGGGATTAACTACTCCTCTTGAGTCCCTCTCACTCCAGCCGAGATCCACGATGGCTCAGTGAGCTAATTCTCCCCTTCAGTTACCCCTTCTGAACGTGCTTGATGGTGGAAAATGAAAGAGTTTGCATTGGCAGCAGGATGATGGAGATATCAACCTGAGCTGTCATGAGAGAAAAAGAGAGCAATTGGGAGGCCATTCTGGCATCATGCCAACCCCAGATTGGCACATCAGGCCCTGGCCCGTGGAGCAGCGGCAGAAGCCGTGCCATAGGCAGTGCTATTAGTCCAAGCAGAGAGTAGTGCCTGCAAATCAATGGCAGGCCAGAGCCTCAAGCAGAGAGCCAGGAGAGAGACAGCAGGGGGGTCCATACCAGCATTTCTGAGAGAAGTGGCCTCTATCCCAAACTGAGTGGAAGCAGAACCAAAGCATCTACTGAATGTCTGAGGTAGGAGCTATTCCTTGTTGAACTCTTCAGACCAAGCCCGTTCCTCTTATAAAGTTCCAGCGTCCTCAAGGGTAAGAACAGGACTAAATAAATAAATAGTGAATGTGGTTGGGAGGTGGAACTGGTGTTTCTGTGTGAAGTGGCACAGGGCCACCCATAAAGGCTACGACTAGCTAGAGGCAGGAGAAGCGCAGCCCCCCAAAGCTCCTGCCATGGCCACCACGTCTATTGTGTGGGTGAGACAGCGGCTGGAGATTGGCTATCAAATCGATGGACTTCCATTAGTGGGGAAGGATGTCACTCCCAAAGGAAGCTGAGAGGGGCTAGCAACGTCATTTTCATTGGAGAGAGGGTTGTCGGTCAAAAACCAAGAGAGGAAATTAACTGGGGGGGGAGGGTTTCTTGGATGACTCTCAGCCAGTCGGTTGGCTCCTGGGGTGGGTAGGCTGCAAAGAAGTGATTGCAGCTGCAGGACTCTCACTTTGGGGGCAGGAGAGAAGATACATGGAAAGCAACCTCTGTGGGAGAGACAGAAAATGGCTTGGAGCCCCAGGACAATCCGGGCTAATGCAGCAACTATGAGAAATGGAATTCATCTCCACAGCAGGACCAAGGATTTCTGATTTTGAGCTCATGTCGTCAATTAGCTTCAGAGCACACAAAAAGGTTGGAGAATGGCATAAAGTTGTGCTGCTCGAACTGTGCCTCGGGTTAGAGAGCATTAATAAGTATAGTTAGGCATTGGGAATTGAATAACTTTCCCCACAAGAGTACAATGAGTATGTGAAACTCCCATTAAGGTTTTGGTTTTTTATGGGTCCACCCTTGGCATTGTGGGAGGGCGCGCCCCCATTCAGATACAGGCATTGTTCCTTTGTGAAGTGTGGCATCTGTCCCTATACTATAGATTAATTCTTGCCTCCCACCAAAGGGGATTGATGCTTAGTCAAAGGCATGTGATTTAGGACTTGGGAACCCCTTAACCAACAGTGGGGTGCCCCGGCTGACATGTGCTTCAATAGCAGTAGGGGTTGATCTGGCTTGCTGGTGATGGCACTACATTTCGGTTCCTGGTTGGTGGAAATATCACAAGAAGAGCCAGTTATTGTGTTATTTCACTCCCAGAAATGTCTCCCTGGTGGTTGGCCTAGGTTTGGCTGAAAGATTGGATTAGTTTTATTGGCCAATGACATCCTAGTGCTGGACAAATGGTCCAATAATTGTCTCTCCACAGTCTCTCTCAGTGAACTTGGGTTACAGAGAACCCTAGCAACCAAAACATACACCAGAGAAGACCTTGTATTTGTGATCTCCCAACATGATACAACTACCATTGAGATGGCCAATCTAGATTTAATCTGCTCAGTTTTATCGGTTTACCTCTGCCATTAGACAAAGGAAGGCTGGATTCACTAGGCTATCTTCTTCCTGGAAGACTTTTGCTGATCAGGCTGTTAGGGTAGAGGGAAAGAAAATTTTCTTTACCTCCAGTACAGCCATGACACAAGACGCTGCAAATTCTCTATGCCGCAATTGGTCAGTTGGTGTGCCATCCTCCATTATGTGAATTTAATCTGTTACAGGTCAACTCTACATCTCAGTGCCATCAAGGAGCCACCATATTATTAGTTGAGGAGAAACGATTATGATAATTCTCTAACCGGTGAACAATAGGATAGGGCACCAGCTGTCCAGCATTTTACTCAAGACAGCTCTTAAATTCCACTGGTGCATCAGTCTCTGTTTGTGGTGTTCTTCCGTCAAAGTACCATCCAGGCCTAAGCTCACACAGTTTAAAGTAGCATATCTGCTGTCCTTAAAAAGAAATGCCACTGAGATGAGAGAGAGCTCCAACTTTGTTTCCCTTAGTGAAACCTTTCAGGTCACTTAAATATCCTTGTGATGACAGATAGCATTACAAAGACACTGATAATCTGGATTTTGTTCTGCCTACCACATATTTTCAGGGCATCAGGCTACTAATTCTTTTCAGGGCAGCATCAAGTTAGATGGGGGATGAGACTTTTGCACCTTCCCTTGTTTTCTGTATCATCTGATGGGGTTCTAGTCAGACTTCCAGGAATTATGGAAGTTACAGTTTTTTCATTTTTTTTTCATTTTCACACTGACTCTACTTATTATATTTCACAAAAGTCCTTTGGTGTGATGGGAGTTTTGCCAATGACTTCAGTGGGGCGAGGATTTCATCCATGATTCCTACTCTGAAAAGCTTCCATTCTAAGGCCCTGGTTCTGCACTGAGCTTTGGGTAGAGCATGAACATTCGCTCTAGGTCATGTTTCTTCAGAACTGCTGAGGGCCAGGTTTTCAAAAGAGTTCAGCTTCCATTTCGGTACCTAAATAATAGTCAGGTTTCAAAAGTACTCAGCATGTTGGATGTGTATTCGGTGCTGAGCCCTCTTGAGAATTTGGCCACTAATTTTCTGCTTTAGTATGAATCGAGCTCTTTTGACAATTTGGCCATAAATGTAACCAAAGGCGCTTAATTCCTGCTCTGTGGCATGGAGTACAAGCGTTTTGGTTTTGTTTTGTTTTTCCTTTTCAAAAAATAAAATAAAAGCCACACTGAGCTAGGGTGTCGGATTATATGTGAAACCTTTCTCCTCGCTCTAATTAGAAGCGCCCCTCAAAATGGCACATAAAATGCAATTCCTAGTACATTATAAAATGTGCTATTGCTCAGGTTCTCTACGGTGATATCTGCAATTGCAGTGTAACTAAAAACTAATAACCTCATTTTTAATTAGTTGGATACATTGTGCAAAGCACAAGCCTCGCCGTTTTTTCCTCTGAAATCTATATAATTAACTCCTGATTTCTCAAACAGGTTTTAAAAATGTGTGTTGTTATTTTTAAAGACGATTTTCCACAAAATTGCATCCAATAAAAAAAGCCCAAAATATCTAAAGGTGATTTTAAACACGGTGTGAGCAATGCTGGTTTTATTTAGCCATTCATTCTGTTGCGTCGCCATCAGAATTCTTTAGGTTCATTTTTTACACCAGTGGAAAAGAAGTATATTTTAAAGGAATCTATGGTATTTCTGTATGAGTTGCCCTAAAAATCATTAAACTCTGAGCTTAAAATAAAAAAAGGAGACCACAAATATTATCCATTGGTTCACCTGGTGTCAAAATAGTGTTGAGTGATTATAAAGGGAACACAATCAATTCTGCTATCTTGGCTTTCAGTTCCTTTAAAGCCATAACACATACTAAAGGCTGATATAAAAGGACACCCTAGGAGTAAGTGTTCACTGCATCACAGTGGTGATACCAGAAAACTCTGAGAGAGTATAACCCTTCATCATAAATGTCAGAGAAGGAGTGATATACTGTGCGCATTTAAAGAAACTTTTAAGCCATTGGAAATCTGACCCCCAAGCCTACCATAAAAGAATGGGTCACATCGCTAACTGATACTGCTTCTTATAAGCAAGTAATATAGCCTGCAGCCATACCACCTCAAGCTGTGATCCCATCAGGTCTCATAAACTAAGCAGAGCCTGGCTGGGTTGTTGCATGGGTAGCAGATCTCTCAGGACAGCCCAGAGGCTCTGTGGAAGTGGTGTTAGTAATTCAGTAGGTGGCGCTGTTCCTTTCAGCTGGTACTGAGCCAATCACACAGTGTTAGAATATGCTGTGCCGCCTTTCAGGTGAAATGTAGACCCAAGGTGCCTGTTTGCATGTGCTCTCTGAAAACGCTGTGACATGTTTGATAATGGTCGGAGCATTCACCCTAGGGCCCTGTCCAAATTCCATCTCAGGAATTACATTCTACCCACAGACAGCCCTCCTACAGTTTCACCTGGATATGTTGTTCTTCTTTACTCCCTTCCTAACCTGGTACAGATGGGTGGATGAACAGAATTGTAGTTGTAATTGCATAATAACTGTATGTGGTGGGCCACTTGTTCAGATAATATCGAGCCCGTTAATAGGAATATCACCAAAATCTGACTATCAGCTTCTTTATTCTCTTCTCCTCCTAATAGTCCCCAAGACATACTCCCTCTCCTTCCCTCTATCAGCACAGGATCCCTTCTTATCTAGAGCTGTTTTTGCAGATTGAGGGTTGGCTGAAAATTTTCAGTCAAAACTGTTTTTCAATGGAAAAGTGGGTTTTCCCCTTACAAAATCTTTCATAAAAGCATCTGTTGATGTGGCAAATGTCAGTGATTCATCAAAAACAAAACAAACAAACAAAAAACAACCCCCAGCTGAAAACTTAAATCTTTGATTTGGAAATGTAGATGTGGTGCATCATGGGATCTGTAGTTCAGGTTCTCCATACCACCATTCTCCTTCATGGGTGGATTTCCCCAGCTGACCACATTGCCCAGGATGCCCACAACCATTACTTCCATGATGCATCCTGATTTCACCTCTTGCTGAGCCATCACATACATCCTGGGAGATGTAGTCCAGCCGGGGGCTCAGTCCTCAGAAGAGATCTGGTACATGAAGTGCCCAAATTCAGACACAGCACTGTGCTGGCATTTCCTTCTGGACATGTTTTATTTAAAATGCAAAGCTTTAAGATCAATATTTGGAACTTTTTTCCAGCCAAAATCTTTCAACTTTTGATCTTTTTCTGAAAAATCCAAATGTTCAGAGAAACTCCCCCATTTTCCAACCAGCTTTAATTTGATCTCTAGGGGGGTTCTCATCAGGGCTGCTTTCTAGTTTTGCCTCTTTGGAAGGTTAACTGGTGCAGAAGCTTCAGGACATCACTTTACATGTGAATGCTGAACCATGGTAAACATCTCCAGGGTACAGCTGGCTAGCCATCTTGCCTTCCATTCTGAAGTTCCAGTACTAGGAATCACTATGTCTAGCTCTTATACACTTTGGCAAAAAGGGATGTCCCAGAGTACACTGGACCACTGATTTTCCCAATGCACTTTGGGACATCTCTCTGCCTTACACTGTCAAAGCAGTGCAGTTCTACCACATGTTTTGGGACGTCCTCAGCCCGTTCCTGTTGGCGTACGCCGACGATGCGCTCCTCGTGGTCCAGGACCCGGGCGACTTGGTGCGGGTGGAGGCTTGCCAGGCCATCTATTTGGCAGCCTCCTCCGCCCGGGTCAACTGGGTCAAGAGCTCTGGCCTGGTGGTAGGGGACGGGTGGCAGGCGAGCTCCCTCCCACCCGCGCTTCAGGCCATCCGGTGGAGCGCGGGTCCGTTGCTCTATCTCGGTGTTTACCTTTCTGCTACGCATCCGTCTCCTCTGGAGAACTGGCTAGGTTTAGAGGGCAGGGTGTCGGAGCGGCTCCAGAAATGGACAGGACTGCTCCGGTGTCTCTCCCTTCGAGGGAGAGCACTGGTGCTCAATCAACTAGTCCTGTCCATGTTCTGGTACCGGCTCAACACCCTGGTCCCAGCCCCGGGTTTCCTGGCCAACCTCCGGACGTCGATTCTGGAGTTCTTTTGGTCAGGACTGCACTGGGTCTCTGCGGGGGTTCTCCATCTACCCCTGGAGGAGGGAGGGCAGGGCCTGAAGTGTCTGCACACTCAGGTCCACGTCTTCCGCCTCCAGGCCCCGCAGAGACTCCTTTATGGTGCAGGTAGTCTGGCGTGGAGCGTATTAGTGCACGCCTTCCTGCGCCACTTCCGAGGGCACCGATATGACCGGCAGCTCATTTGTCTCCATCCGAGAGGTCTTCCGCGAGACCTCTCCGGGCTGCCGGTCTTCTACCAGGACCTCCTCTGGACCTGGAAACTGTTCTCAGTGACCAGGTCTGTGGCGGCCACTGTGGTGGCAGATCTCCTCGCGGAGCCCGTGCTACACAACCCCCAGCTCCGTGTGCAGGTGGTGGAGTCCCCTATGGTGCGCCAGAGGTTGGTCCTGGCAGAAGTCACCAAAGTCGGAGACCTCCTGGACTATGACCGGGGAGACTGGCTGGATCCCCTGACGCTCGCTCAGCGCATGGGGCTCTCCAGACCTCGTACTCCCTGGCGCATACTTCAGGAGGTGAGGGCCGCTGCTCGGGACTGTCTTGACCGGGTCCTGCGAGAGGGCACGCCCCGCCCATCCTCCATTCCGTGCCCTCCAGACTTTTTCATCGGGCACCTGCCCCGTGGACCCAACCGGTCTCCTCCCCGTCCCTTCGGCATGAGCCGGCTGCACGATCTGCAGCAGGTTCTGTTCCGGACCGCGCCAAGGAAACATCTATACACGCTCATGCTCCATGTTCTTCATGTCCTCACCCTCACGTCCTGCCCCGATACGAAGTGGCGGGACCTTCTGCCACCTCTGGAGGGTGAGGAGCCCCAGTGGGCCACCCTTTATTCTACTCTGATCCCAAAGCCCACTGGGGACATCGGTTGGCGGCTCCTTCACGGAGCCATGAGCACGGGCATGTACTTGGCGCGGTTTACCCCTATCCCAGACACCTGCCCCTTCTGCGGCGTGAGAGAGACTCTGGCACATGTTTACCTGGAGTGCACCAGGCTGCAGCCCCTATTCCGGCTCCTCACGGATATTTTGTTAAGATTTTGGTTGCACTTTTCCCCTCACCTTTTTATTTATGCACTCCCTATCCGTCACCCCACAAAGTCACGGGACCTCCTGGTCAACCTCCTCCTGGCCCTAGCGAAACTGGCCATCTATAAAACCAGAGTGAGGAGGTTGGCCGATGGAGTCTCCTGTGACTGTGGGGCCTATTTCAGGTCCTCCGTACGTTCCTCTGGGCGGCGTCCACTGGCTCCCTTGACGCCTTCGAGGAGCAGTGGGCGCTGTCCGGGGTTCTCTGCTCAGTGTCCCCGTTTGGTTCGCTTCGTGTGACCCTTCTGTGGTGTGAGGGAGACCCTGGTGCATGTTTACCTGGAATGTGCCAGGCTGCAGCCCCTATTCCGGCTCCACACATGGAATATACAAAAGGAGGAAGAGAAAATGGAAGCAGAGAGATATCATGTGATTTATCAAGGTCGCAAGCAGAGAAGCTTGAGTCCCAGTCCACAGCACAGTTCAGTAGATCAAGCTACCTCCTTAGTTCTTTTGCCCCAATCTCTTCGCCTTTGAAGGAAATGGAGGTGAAAAGTGTATTTCTCCTCTGCCTCACTCCCTGCTGTGTTTTCCCTGTGAAGGCAGAGTATGTATCCTATACTTTTTACAACCTGAACAACTACACTAGGATCCATTTGGACAATAGGCTGTTACAGAAATGCAAGATCTCTATCACATAGATAACAAGATACCGAAGAACAACACAAATGCATGTGGGGAAAAGTTGTGCCTGACATTAGGAACTCAAGTATATGCGTCTATTCGTATGCCTGCTTCTCTTCTCTTCTTGGTTCTTCCCGCCTTTCTTCATTTTCTTCCTTGCTTTTCTCCTTCTGCCCTTTTTATTAGATGGACTAAAAAGCCTGTGTTTTATTCAGGGTGACCAGATGTCCCGATTTTACAGGGACAGTCCTGATTTTGGGGTCTTTTTCTTATATAGGCTCCTATTACCCCCCACCCCCGTCCCGATTTTTTCACACTTGTCTCATCACCCTAGTTTTATTTATTTTTTAATCTCCTCATATGTATTTCTGTAATTAACAATTATAAATAGGGATAGAGTCCCAGGTTATGAAGTTGTTTGTTTGTTTTTATTGACTGCTACAGAAGGTTAAGTTCAGCTTCCCATTATCTGATTGTATTTACCAGAACTGTGGGAATTCATTACCCTGTGAAAATGGACCTTGTTACTAGCTGGCATCCCTCAGAACATTTAAATAAAAATAGCGATGAAAACCCCACCAAACGTTATTTATGTCAGTTAGATAAAAATGAAAACTGAGGCTTTAAGGGGTTGGAGACAGGATCCATTTTTTTTCTCGTTGGGTTTTTTTATGTGACAGAATGACACACTCTTCACTCAGCCACTCAAGCTGAAGAATGACTGAAGAATCCAGCGAAGGTCAAACGCATTTCCACCCATCTGATGCTCTTTTAAAGCAGACTTAACCCTCCTTGTGTACTCCCGCGCTGCATGGACACTAGCTCTGCAGCTCCAAATTAGAGGGAACCATGGCGAGACCTTCCCTTAGTGAAGCCTGTTGTGTTAAGGAGAACAGATTCACCGGCGGTGGAACTGTAATTTGCAAATTGGAAAGCATCGCTGCTATAACGGTCTTCCATGCAGATAGCACCTTCATTTCACAAATGACCCCGGAGTGCTTTCCAATCCTTATCACACTAAGACAGTGACAAAATGAGAGAGAAACTAATATAGGCCTCAGACTGCAATCAGCCCGGTCGCATTTGTACACCCTTTATGCCCTGCACTTTGTGTAGTAATTCACACCAGTGCAATGGAGAATCAGACCCACTGTGTGTAGATATGAGAATGTATGTCCTCAGCAAATAAAGAAACTCAGGCTACAGGGTCCTTTCTCTAGACAGGAAGAAGGGGAAGTTAGAACACTGATGTGAGGAGCAGTGCAGACCAGTGGACAAGGGGCCACGTTAGCCTTTGGGAGACATGGGCTCTGTTCTTTCATCTGCCTCACAGATGTGTAATATTGGGCAAGATACTTTGCTCCTGGCCTTGTCTACGTAGTTGATACTTTGAGGAGCCTCTTTTACCACATGTTTGTCCTGTGAAAAGTAACTCCCTGGGGGGTAGGCGAGTGTGAATGGAGGTTAGGAGTGGCTGGTAAACTCATTTGGCTTGATTTTGAACCTACTTGAATACTGTGGGTTTGAATGCTGGTGTTAAGCATTTTTGGACCCCCTTTACAATAAGGAGAGACTGTGGCAGGGGAGAAAAGGGGGCGGGGAATTGATGAGAATATAGAGTGAAAAAGGAGCAGAGGGTAAAAAAAAAAAAAGAGAGACTGTGAGAAAAGGAGCAGGGGAGGAAGGTACAGAGAAATTCAGATGAAGAAATAATGTATTATGTATCTAGAGTTTCTGGTCGGGGTTTGTCTATCCCTAATAGTCTACCTGTGTACCATAGAAAGAGGCTTCTCTAAGTAGAAAGTAAAGGAGTAAGGGATAGCAGAAGAGATGTTTGTTCCTTATTGTTTAAGTTGCCACACTGGAGGAGTGGGGGAGAAAAATGAGGAGGATAAAGGTAGGTAACCTCCACAAAGTAGCTGTGAAGTTTGCAAAACTCTCCAACCCCCGGAGATTTTCCCATCCTGTGCTCATAGTGATGACATCAACATTAGAAACCTGCAAAGAATGGGGAGGAAGGCTTGCCCAGTGGTTAGGGTGTACCTAATTGCAGATTCAATTCCCTGTTCTATCATGGGCTTCCTCTGTGACCCTGGCCTAATTACTTGGTCACTCTGTGCCTCAGTTACCCACCTGTAGGATTGGCACAATAATGTTCCCTACTGCTTGGGGATGTTGTGTATTAATGACTCTGAGGTGCTCAGATTCTATGGTGATACTATTGGTCCATATAAATACCTAAGAGAGACAGATAGGTTGCATTGGGTGTGTTTGTTTTAGGCTGAGGCCTGGTCTACACCGGGGGGGTGGAGGGGGGATCGATCTAAGTTACGCAACTTCCGCTACGTGAATAACATAGCTGAAGTCAACGTACTTAGATCTACTTACCATGGTGTCTTCACTACGGTAAGTTGACGGCTGACACTCTCCCGTCAACTCTGCCTGCACCTCTTGCTCTGGTGGAGTACCGGAGTTGACGGGAGAGTGCTCAGCGGTCGATTTATCGATCGCTGCCTGTCAATCCAGCGGGTAATGTAGACAAGCCCTGAGTGGGCCACTTTTCAGTTTGAGTTTTAATGTCACAGCTTCCTCTGTGAAGCTCTCTGACCACACCCCGGAGTGCCCCTTCCTGTTTACACAAGCCCTAGCTATTCTTTGGATGCAGTGTAGTTGTAGCCGTGTGGGTGCCAGGATATTAGAGAGACCATGTGGTCCATTAGAAGATATTTCCTCGCCCACCTTGCCTTAGCTATTCTTTGTGAATGAAAATGCAGTAGTGCTAACTTCTGAGACACTGAAGACAAGAACTCTATCCTCACTTCTCCTCTTGCAGCCGCCTTGACTTCTCCTCCTACCTCTCCAGCATCCCCAGTGTCTTAACAGTTAACGTGGTTCATGCTGGCTGCCTGCTTAACCCCCAGCCTGCACAAAGCTACTCCACTCCTCCCCCCCCCACCTCTGGCTTCTGTTGTTGCTGTTCCCAAGCACAAGGGAAGGGGTAGAATCCAGCTGATGAAGAAGATGGATTTCGAAAGGGTGAGGTGATGAATAGGTAGAAGGGGAAAGATGGGGGAGGCAGTAGGGACTCGCTGCAGACCGTGATGTGGCCTCACTTTGTCTTGGCTCATTTGCCTCCCAGCACAGTCAAATATCTGACTGGGGAAATATGAGTCATACAATAAATATCTAATTCAAAAATTAGAAACCGCCTGTCCCTTTCCAGCCCACGATCTGAATCTGCGAACAACGGGAGGCCATTGCATCTCCATCTGAATGGTTTTGCTGATGATACTTACTCAGCCTTTCCAGATGGTAAACCATCTTAGTCACCTCTTGCAAGAAAGCAAGGCCTTATACTTCAGTTCATTATAATTTATTTGTGTTATAGTGGCACATATGGTGGCCCCAACAGAGATCAGGGCCCCATTGTTCCAGGCTCTATAGACACAGAGTCGGTGCCCCAAAGAGCTTACAGTCTAAATATGCGAAGGGTGAGAGGGGAAACAGGAGCACAGAATGGTGGAGTGATTTGCCCAAGGTCACATAGTAGGTCAGTGTCACAGGCAGATATGGAATTTAGGTCTCCTGATTCCTAGCACAGTATCTGATCCCCTAGAACTCTCTGCCTTTTCTTCTGCAGCTGGTGGCCAGCCAATAGCAAGTCTGCACTGGCACAAACTTCTAGGTAGGCACAAGGCAAGATGTGATTTGCACCGGCATAGCTCATCCTGATTTCAAGCAGGGGGAAAGCTCCACGGTGCAAATCAAGGCTCCTCCTATGTATACAAGCCTGGGTGGTGCTACAGAAATACTGGCCAGTGGTGGCTGAAATCAGGGAAAATCCCTAACGTAAGACCTTAGCCTCTATTTCCTACCTGACTCGCAGAGGCGTTGTGATTGTAAAGAGTATTGAGACAGGAATATTTAACACTAAAATTCCTCCTGACCTGCAAGGAGGGAGATCCTTCCTCCCACCCGCACTAGCTCAATGTTATTCAGTGGTATTCAGCCCTCAGAGCAGGGACTTTCCTGGGCAAGGGGAATTGTAAAGTTCTAGAGCAATGTTCATATTACATTTCAAAGCACGGTACAAATGTGAGTGAGCATTATTTATACTCACGTTACAAATGGGGAAACTGAGGCACAGAGGGGGTGGGGGAAGTCTTGCTCAAGTCCACACAGTGAGTCAGTTGCAGAGCCAGGAACAGAGTCCTCAGTTCCCACCCTGATGCTCTCCACAGTTGATCATGCTACTTCATTTGCGTGTCTTGGGTGACAGATGGGAAGTATTGCCCTTTGCATTGTGCTTTGCACAGATTTGATGGCTACAATGGGATAAATTGGCTTGGGGCTGGACAAAGCTGCTGGATCGACAGCCCTGAATAGTGACATCCTCAGTTTACCGACAGAGGAGTGACATTGAAAGCTTTCCCGTACACCCTGCCACGTTCCTCCCCACTGACCTGCCGCAACACCTTCTGTGGGTGAAAGGTTAGTTCATTCTTTGGGCTCTTTCAGGAGCTTGCCAACAAAGGCACAGTTAGCAATAGGCACAATCGTGCATTTTTGTGATGTCTCCTAGAAACGAGACTGAGATCCACTGACTCCTTTCATATCAGGGACTACTAATAGTGATCACAGCAATGTAGGGCTGGAAGGGACCTGGAAGTCAAGTCCAGCCCCCTGTGCTGAGGCAGGAGCAAGTAAACCTAAGCCATCCCTGACAGGTGTTTGTCCAACCTGGTCTTAACAACCTCTAATTATGTGGATTCCACAACCTGCCTTGGAAGCTTATTCCAGAGCTTAACTACCCGGAGAGTTCGTTTTTCCAAATATCAAACCTAAATCTCCCTTGCCGCAGATTAAGCCCAGTTTGTCTTGTCCGACCTTTAGTGATCATGGCTAAGAATTGATCACCACCTGCTTTATAACAGCCCTTAACATACTTGAAGACAGTTATCAGGTCCCCCCTTAGTCATCTTTTCTCAAGACAAAACATGTCCAGAATTTTTAACCTTTCCTCATAGGTCAGATTTTCTAACTCGAACAAGACCTATCTCCTCTACAACACTTTTCATCAGCAGAGCACAAAGTGCTTTATAAAGGAGCCCAGTAAATGTCATTACTCCATTTTGAATATGGGGAAACTGAGGCACAGAGAGGTGACGTGACTTACCCAAGGTCACCCAGCAGGCTAGTGGTGAGACTAGAACCCAGGTCTCCTAAATGCCAATCTAGGGCTGTATCAACTAGGTCAAACTGCTTCCTTAACTGACATCACTATGGTAACAAGAACTCTGAGTTGCTACTTGACTTGTCTTTAGTCTTGAAATCCCCTACATAGAGGCTGCCTCATGCGATTCCTACCAACCTTTGTAACTGTGTCTGAAATGCTGTGGGAAATCCATCCACCTTCTCTGCTTTTTTTTTTTTTTACATTTCCTCTTCCAATACTAGCCAACCTCAGATGCTGTGGTTGAGAATGAAAATGGGAACGTGTATAAAGAAGTGTGGGAAGAAGGTCTGACCAGCCTCTGTTTGGAGGGGCTGCATTACTCATGAGTAGTGGAGGTTGGAACAGTTTGTGTCATTGTTCCGGGTGCATTTCCCAGAGCGGGGGACCCTGAACCTGAAGTGGTAAAACCCATGAACTGAACCAAGCCCACTGTTCACTCTATTATAATTACTTAGAACTTGTCTTACACATACAAAATGTAGTGTAGACATAGCCTAAGAACTACAGCACCAATGCAGCTGTAGTCCTTAGGCTATGTCTACACTATTTGTGGTAAGTCAACCTATGCTACACAACTCCAGCTATGTGAATAATGTAGCTGGAGTCGATGTACCTTAGGTCGAGTTACCGCAGGGTCTACACCCGTGGGGGGTCAATGAGAGAAACTCTCCCGTCGACTTACCTTACTCTTCTCGTCGGTGGTAGAGTCAGGGGTTGACTAGAGAGTGATCTGCTGTCGATTTAGCAGGTCTTCACTAGACCTGATAAATCAACTGCCAGTGGATCGATCTCAGAGCATTGATCCCAGCTGTAGTGTAGACATAGCCTCAGTGAAGATGCTACTTATGCTGATGGGAGAGCTTCTTCCCTTGGTGTAGGTACTTCATCCCCCTGAGACGCGGTAGCTAGGTTGACGGGAGATGCCTTCCCATTGACATAGCACTGTCTACACCGGGGGATAGGCTGGTATAACTGCTTTGCTCAGCGGTGTGGATTTTCCACATCCCTGAGTGATGTAGTTATACTGACGTAAGTCTGTAGTGTAGACCAAGTAAAGTCCAGTGGTTAAGTTGCTAATCTAAAATTTAGGAGACCTGAGTTCCAGTCCCCACTTTTCCACACACTTTCCATGTGACCTTGGGTGTGTCCCTTAGGCTATCTGTGCCTTAGTTCTCCATCTGTAAAGTGGGATATAGCACTGCCCTATCTCATGGGTTGTTGAGAGGATAAATACAATAAAGGCTGTGAGGCACTCAGATAGTCTGATGATGGGGACTGTAAAAGTACCTCAGAAAGGAATATTTGTATTGCAATAGTGTTGTGAGGCCCCATTGTACCAGGCCCATATGTATAACAAGGCAATTCTTGCTCCGAGGGTCTTGCAATATGAGCATATGAGAGACAAGGGAGATACCCCAAGCACATTGTAACACTGATACAATTAAGATTAGAATAGACATTTCTGATTATCACCTAACCTTCCCCCTCAGTAGCCATGAACATGATACTTCATCTTCCAGACAAAAATTAAATAAATGGAAAAAAATGCGGTGACTGAACGACAATGCTGAAACCCAGGGGTAAATGTTTGCCTTGAACAGGGCTGCAATCCACATGAGAGCAACTAATAAAAAGAGTCCCCCAGCCCTTAGTCATATCATCTGTGTGAGAGAGATGTTTTTTAACTCCCAGACTGATGAGGAGTTTAGGGGTTTTCTGATTTTACAGGACAGAATAAGGTTTCCAAAAGTCCTTTTGTGTGTAAAGCCAGCCAAAGAAGAGAACATGTTTCTCTCTCTCTCCCCCAAAGATGGAGCTGTTGCAAAAGGAGAAAACAGACTGTTCAAACATGCACACATCTACAAAGTTCCGCATTGTGCAGCAAGACTTTGAGGCGTCTCTGAAAACATAAGTGCTTTCTTTCTGTAAGGAGAAATAAAAATCCTTATTATTATAGCAGCTGCGTTATTGCAAAATTCTACCAAAACAGAACGACTGATATTAAGTGCCTAACCCTTCTTAATTGTCTATTTCATGGGCTTTAGATTTCTGGATTGCTAAAATAACCATCTGAAGACAAGACTTGGATTCGTTTTGTTTTATTAGTATTATTATTTCCTTACAATAATAACACTTTGCACTAATACAGCACCATTCTTCCGAGGCTCCAAATGATAAGGGCTGGATTGTTGTCATTGTCCCACCCCATCTCATGGGCAAGAAGGAGCGAATACTCACCGGGGAGCAGAGTGTTGGGGAGGGGGCTTCTTCCCCCTATGGGGCCTGGGATTTGCAGGATAAGGAATCGGAGACTCCAGCAACTGTATAACCATCTGACCCTCCAGACTGCTTCGCTGCTACACCCTCCTCCACTAGCAGCCATTGGAACAACTTACCAAGGGTTGTGGTGGATTTTCCATCACTGGAAATTGCCGAGGCAAGATTGCATTTGTTTTTATAAGATATGCTCTAGTTCAACCACAGATACTGGACATAAATCAGAAATTAATACAGGAAAATCCTGCAGTGTGTGTTGTGCAGGAGGTCAGGCTAGATGATGACAATGGTCCCCTCTGACCTTAAAATCAATGAATCTACGAATGGATGTATGAATTGTCGGGTAGACCTTGTGCTGCTCACTCATGGATGTGGAGTGGACCCAGCAGGAGTTAACATTGCTCAAAGCAGCATTAACTTCCAACTCAATTTCTGTGCAGAAATGCACCAGGCTAGGAAAGGACAATGCCATGGAGAGTAGGTGGTCTCCTGCCCATCCTCCTTCTCTTGCCTAGCCCTGAAAACGTAACAGAGGGGGGAAACCTCAGAGACATCAATGGAGGAGCTTTCGTGGGATGCTAGAGAGAGGGAAGGACAATGTGGAGTTTGCACTTTCCTTCTCCCATGCTCTCTGGGGTCATTCTGCCTGAGTAAGAGCTATTCCATTCATGTAAACAGAAGGGTTAATCAGGGCCTGATTAGATAAGCTATTGAGATTCTCATTTTATACATGGAGAGACTGAGACCCAGTAAGATTAAGGCCTCCCTGTGAGTGGGGTAATTGTGTGAAGTCAATAGAGTTAGTTGAATGTATGAGTGTGCATTCACATGTGAGTAATGAAGGCACCACAATCTGGTCCTACCGCACTAGGCCAAGGTCACACAGCAAGTTAGTGACAGGTCAGGAATAGACTCCAGGAGTATTGGCTCCCAGCCTCTCTCTTCAACCTCTAGATTGCACTTCCTCTGTTAATATCTTGCCCTTCCCAACCTCATACACCAGGAGAGTAGCTCTGTGTGTTGTCTCATGGCCCTAATGCAAAAGAGAGCAAAACTGATCAGAGGGACAGAAGGAGAGAATGCAAACAACTCTGCTTATTTTTTTTGTTTGTTTTTAAAGTGCCTATTTGATCTGGCACGTGGGTCTCCCCCTCAGTGATGCTATTATTCCCATTTTAGACGTTTTCCGTGTTTTCTGTAGCCAGCGGGAAAGAAGTAACACGGTGATGTTTTATGCCGCTGAGACAAAGAGGTATTGATCCCTTTCGCCTCTGGAAAAGGTTTCTAATAATTTCCAGATATATCGTAGATTGTGGGGCCGCTATCTTTAATTAAAACATGACACAGGATGGAAAGCAATTATTTGTTTTTTTTTTTAAAGTGTAGATTCCCTTTTGTTCTAATGGGCTCTGATATCAAATCAGCTGTCCAGGAAGTTGTGAGCATGTTAGGTGTGTGCAGATTTAGTCTTGTGTTTGTTGTTCATGACATTTAAATATTGGGTTTGCATCTGATATTTTAAAATGTGTGCGTGTCTGAGATACATGACCTCTGTGGCTAAGGATAGCTGGAAAGGAGAATCCTATGTGCTTTTTACATGCAGTCACTTGTCTTGAGTCAAAAGGAAAACAAACAACGCAAAGAGATATTCAGAAAGCAGCTTCTCAGATCAAACCATCTTGCAGCCCTTCCCAAACAAATCTGTCTCATTCATTCCAGGATCCAGTTCATAATTCCTCTTTGTTTCTTTAAATTCTCCATGGACTGGCCTCACCCTCTTTGTGTTGTGATGGAGGTAGGAGCACAGAGAGGGACATGGCTTTGTCCAGACTAGGTGTGCTAGATGCATTTCCCATGTGTTCCATCTAGCCATGATTACTTTACTATGTCCTGAGTCCAAATACACTCCCAGTCTCTTGTAGGTCATCCTACAAGTCATGACATATAGCCCAAGCTGATGCCTAGATAGACCCCGTTGAATCGTGTCAGCTCGGTCATGGTACTGCAATGTGGGTGGAGGTCAATGTTTTACAACACACAAGTTGGATTAGTCCTTCCTGGGCTGTCCACAGTGCCTTATGCACTGCAAAAGTGGCCTCTCTGGCCATGTAGCTAACCTCCACCGTCCAGTGGCTGACCCAACTAGAAGCAACCTCCCCTCCCAATGTAAATTTCTCATCCACATGGGCCTCAGTTATGAGATGCTTTAATCTATGGTGACCAAGTTCGTTAAGCAAACTTCTTCCTGATTCATCTGTGCATTAGGCATCTGTCTGTGTAACATTCTCTATATAAAATTCCGGGTGATGAGAGCTCCCAGTTGCCTTCCAGATGGCCAACCATGGACATTAAGGTTCTGAATGCTTCCAAGGCAGGATAAACCCCAGGCTTCTGCAAATGAGAGAGTTTCTCACCAGGCTGGGAATTTTACCAGAAGACCAATGGTGGTGGTGGTGGTGGGGAATAGTCAAGGGGTTGAAAGTGGCCTACAGGAAGGCTAAGGACAGTTACAATGAGTCTGGGAGATCATCCATGTGATGTCCATTTTATGAGCAAATAGATCGGTTTACAAGCGAGAAACTGGAAGTGATGCAGTAGTCAGCACTACTTCAAAGTGGAGTGAGATCTACTGTTATTGTGCCTTACCGCACGCACCCCACCTGCATGTCTTTCAGCGTGCCAAGGCCCACATGATTTGTGACAGAGACCCAAAATGAGGAGCTCAACAAATATTCATGCCGTAACATCAGAAAGCTGGTGTCAAGGACTCTTTCTACAACCTCAGCTTCATGAGTCTTTATTTCTAATGTACACAGTTTTTAACAGTAGAAATGAGGAAATGCCAAGTTTGTAAGGAACGTAGGCAGTGTAGAGACTAAAATGATTGACATCTCTCAAAACGCTTGAAAGCTGTGCTTACCTCACAGACCTTGTCTCTCTTTCTAACTTCCTCTCCTCATCTAACGCTGGTCTCCCTCTGTCCCTCCGGGCAACCTTGCCCTTCTGAGGGAGCCTTCTCTATGGCTCCTGCTTTGTGAACTTTCTGTGCCTCGTGAGACTTTCCATTTCATTTTAAATCTCATCTGAAAACATGATGCCCTCTCTCACGCCCTCCACTAGCCTGTACCTTTTTATTTATTTTTTTTTAATTCTCTTTTTGCTCTGCTTCTATAAATGATTTAACTCCGTAAAGCAGGTTGGGTGGGTCTGCATGAAGAATGCTGTCCAAAATAAATGTGCATTGCGTGGTATTCAACAAATAGCTCCACGCTGCAGAGGCCCAAGGAGTTTGTAAAGAGTCAGAGTTCTGCAATGGAACATTGGCACAGCTGGCCTTAGCATTTTGAGCCACCTCTGTGGAACAAATTTCTCTGTCACCGTGTGTCACCACCCCTACACCGCTGGGCACAGGTCCTGCCTGATAGATTTGGGTGATCGTTATCAAAATGATTACATACTAATATCAACTGAGAGCAGGATCGTTCAGTCCCCTCCATCACCTAAAACTCCTGTTGCCGAAGCAGAAGCCGGCGGCTTTGTGCTGAGGCCTGTGCATAGTTTTCAATCTTTTGGAAAAGTTTACAAGGGACAGTTCTTCAAATAAGCTACCACTCTGGAGGCTGAAAGAACCACAAGCTACTGTAGGGTTGGCATAGTGATGAATTTTAGCACCCTATGAAGGAGGGAAATGTTATTGTCTCTGCTTTGCCAATTAAGCACTAAGGCAGGAAGGTTAAATGATTTGACCAAGGCCATCGGAGAGTCAGTGTCAGAGCAGATGTTAGCATGTAGGAGTTTCTTTTTTCCAATCCATATCCCATTCACTAGACAGTGCTGGTTTCCATGATCTCAGATTGCCCCTCATGTGGCACCGGGTCAGCTTTTAATTATGGTTGTGCTGAGAAACTACAGACCGAGTGTCAGTGTAAAATTCCCAAGATAGACAGTTCACTTTTCTGAAACTACATGAATAGATGTTAACTCAGATATTTCTCCAATGATTCTCTCTCTCTCATTCTCATGTTCTTTCTTACAGTAGTTTCCTATGCATCTTATTCAACAGTATAATTAAATAAAGCAAGCAAAGATTACAATTCATGTCCACTGCAATCTTTGAAAGGAAGGCTAATTTAATATGCCAAGGTGATGAGTCAAGTGACGAGTGAACCTCCATAGGTTTACAGTTCAGATTCATTTTGGATACACACACAAAAGATGTTTATCTGGAATCTACCTGAGCTAACTGAACCTCTTGAGTATGCAAAATTAGGCTGGAAATATCTCAAGGACATTTTTCTCTTAGAGAATCCTGGGACTACATCCTGTTCCCAAAATCAGCAATAATTCAGAAATCCAGGCAAGAGAATAGTGCAGTATTTCTACACCTCAGTGACCCATCGGTTTGGGACTGGGTCATGTTTTAGGTGCATGTTTGAACGGGGATGGTTCTAATTTTATCCAAACTCACGCCACTGTCTCTAGTCTCAAACAAACAATAAGAAAGACACAAAGAAATCTTTCCAATGTCCCCCCCAAAATCAGAAGCAATACATGGACAAATAAATAAAACATGCAGGCAACGCAAATGGTAGGTTCTGGGCAATAGAAAACACACAAACTACTGGTGTTGTTCTGAGATTTACGCATCCATATTTCACAGATGCCCTATTGCTTTATGCATACCGTTAAGGGAGAGAGAGGCAGCCTCTAACCATCAACATCCATCATTAAATCATTACAGAAACTCTTATACATATATATATATATAGTACAGAAATTTGGAACAGTTGTCAGACCTGCTAAGATAGGGGTTCTCAAACTAGGGGTCGGGACCCCTCAGGGGGTCCCAAGATTATTATGTGGGGGGGGCAGGTTCGCGAGCTGCCAGCCTCCATCCCAAATCCCACTTCACCTCCAGCATTTATAATAGTGTGAAATATTAAAAAAAAGTGTTTTTAATTTATAAGGGGGGTCATACTCAGAGGCTTGCTGTGTGAAAGGGTGCAAAAGCAGTATACAGAATTCAGTATTACCACTTAAAAGCAAGTAATATTATCCAGCCACCACATCAAGGACAGCCTTAGGATGGGGACAGACAAGAGGGTTTTCCTGAGGTGTTGGGAAACAGAAAGCGAAGCAAAGCAAAGCTAAGTGACAAACATTCGGTGCAAAGCAACCATATACGGGGATGAGCTACCTGAACCAGTGAAAACTACTCCCTGGAACTATTAATGTGAAAGAAAAGCAGCTTTTTAACAGCTATCGGGTGCAGTGATTTATTCTGTTCTGCTAGAAGAGATCTCAAGAATGACCCCATATACCCGACCTGTCACCGACCTGAACATGCAGTGCTGAGAAAAAACAGTGGGCCAAAAATGTGAGTGGAACGTATTGAAAGAACGAGGGCTCTGGTCATGAAGCAACTGTAGATTTAAACCCTGCATAAAGGGCCTGATCCAGAGCCCACTGTGGTCAATAATGTGAGTCCCAGCAGCTTCAGTGGGCCTTGGATCAGGCCCAGATTGGAGCCAAGCCTCTCTGGTTTCTCACTTTGCTAATCCCCAAGCCCTATCCTTCTCAGAAAGCACCTCTCATGCTTGCCTCAAGTCTCAGTAAAAAGTTATGAATACTGTGCTGAGGTGAGGTCTCATATTACGAAATAAGGAATTGCTAAGCTGGCTCAAGAACGTAAGAGCAGCCATACTGGGTCAGATCAATGGTCCATCTAGCTCAGTGTCCTGTCTTCCGACAGTGGGCGATGTCAGGGGGGAGGGATAGCTCAGTGGTTTGAGCATTGGCCTGCTAAATCCAGGGTTGTGAGCCCCCGTCCTTGAGGGGGCCATTTAGGGAACTGGGGTAAAAATCTGTCTGGGGATTGGTCCTGCTTTGAGCAGGAGGTTGGACTAGATGATCTCCTGAGGTCCCTTCCAGCCCTGATATTCTATGATTCTAAGTGCTTCAGAGGGAATGAGCAGAACAGATAATCATCAAGTGATCCATCCTCATTAACACTGGATATTTGTCTTAAAGATACACGCTATGAATTTTTGTCGGGGAAGTTCTCTGGCCTGTGCTATGCAGGAGGACAGACTAGATGATCACTGTGGTCCCTTCTGGCCTTGGCATCTATGAATCTACAAAACCTGTGGCTGGTCTATCCCAATGGCCTGTTTCCAACAGTGGCAAGTACCAGTTACCTCAGGGGAAGGTTCAAGGAACCCTGTAGTAGGCAGGTGTGGGATAATCTGCCCCCTGGGGAAGTCTCCTAACCCCTATTACTAAAATCTTATTTGCTCTTACCCAATAAGCCACACTGCAGATTTAGTACACCAGTATGCTGTGGCAGAGCGTTCCAAATATCTGAAATGAGGCTTTCATTGCTAAACTAAATGAAAGCTGCAGCATCTCAGATCTTACCATATTTTGTTTTGCCCACTTGCTAATTTGCCAAATGTGGTGGGTTTCCTTTACACGAGTGCACATTAGTGAGTCTGGTCTGTTTGTTGGACCCTGAGGGTAGACTTGATATGAGTAACTGCAAGAGTTGTTGGAACTGTTCTGATGGTCAGGGTGATTCTAAGCCTATGTTGAGGGTGTATAAAAGTTAAAACATTCCGGGGGGAAATCATAACAGTAATTGTAAGAAAAGTGAAGAGGAGAAATAGTAAATTGGGTTCTCAGATTATCGGATACGTCAGATGTTTTAGGGATTCCTAAGAAACTTTTACAATGAATAGTTGGCAATCTAATGACACAAAAAACATATCATACAATGGCATGGAAAAGAAAGAAATGAACTACCCATGAAAGAATTCATAACAGATCTCACTGATGCAGGCTCAGATGTAATGTAATTTATATCTGGAAGATAAAATGGAAGAGTTGGGTAAGATTTAGAATCCTTTCTCAAGTAGTTTTATAGAGAAGCAGCCTTAAGAATATTAGGAGCCTTTAATGAACCATTGAACTGGGCTAAGCCTATGTTACTGTGAAGCAAACCAAACAGTGATAATGCACACTGAGCTGTCTGTTAGCTGATGTCAGCTTGGGGGATAGCACTGATGTTGTTGTTGTTAATTATTATCATTTGTATCATTGGGGTCCAATCAGGGATCAGGGCCTTATTGTGCTGGGTATTGTACAAACATATAACCATGGGTGTAAACATAATAGTTTTCTTACTAGTGGGATAGATTCTGCCTGGTATCTACCATCCCACGCCCGTGGTGAGGAAATTCACCACCCGGGCAGAGCTCTGGAAGGGACCGTGCCTCACTTATTAACAAAACCTGGGCTGGGTGGAGGAAGGGGAGAAGGTTTGGAAAGAATGAGTTGTCTTGTATTCATGCTTCCTATTGTACAGTGTCCCTTTGGGTGCTAAATACTTGATCTGCATTTTTGTGGGCAATTAGTGTGCAAATTTCCCCAGGAGGAACAGATGTTTTGGCAGGATATTTCCACCTTTTGAAAGTGACATGGGGCTGGCACACCACACTGGATGGTGTCTCTGTTTGAAAGTGGGTATTTGAGTTGGAAATGATAAATATGTGTATTTCTGTGAGAATGCTTAAAAAAGAGAGAAGGTTATTGCAAGAGGGAAAAGAAAGCAAGAGAGAGGCTGGGCCAGCGTAGGGAGAGAGAGAAGATGAAACCTGCTTTTTCCAATAGTTAGTGTTTCTCATACATCCCAGTGTGTATTGGGTACATTTCCAAGCTGCACTTGATGGAAAGAATGAATATTTCATTTAACCAGCTGCATTCCATTATGTAGCACATCCTGAGGCTTCTTCTAGGATCCAGGCTGCACTGCATCGTTCCAAAGAGCTGCACAGGGGACTGATTCTCCCATTGCAGGATGCCAGCAACTCCCACTGACTCCAATAGAAGCTACTGGTACCCTGCAGTTGGAAGATTTCTCCCCTGGGCATCACTTTAGGTAGGTGCCTCTCTGACTTAAGTGACATGGGAGCATTCTCGAGTTATACTGAATGAGTGGTGACACTACATTGTGAGATTATCCCTATGTATATCCCTAGGGCCCATTTGGAGCCTGGTTCCCGAGAGGGTGGAGATCACGTGACTAAGCCAGTGATGCTCTGAAGTTGCACCGGGCAGAAACAGTCAGAAGGCCTCCTGGGATGGAGGATACAGTGCTGGTGAAGAGTGCAGCACATTCCTCCATCCCCAACCTGTCCCACATCTGCAGCCTGCTATCAGACACATGGGGTTTAGCTTCGTTCATGGAGCTCCACTGGGTGACACAGAGAGACACTCGGTGTCTCTCTAGGGATCAGGGAGTGCTAATGTCAGTGTTCTGCTTCATTCTTTGTCCTGTGCCATCTTCCCACCAGAATCCTTCCCAGACCATAGGTGTAAGATGACCCAGAATTTAGATTTGCTTCATTTGTCAGGAGCTCTGAATCCTTCGTAAAGGCCTGCCTCTTCTCTGGATTAAGTCTGTTCCTAGCAAGTTGATTGAAATCAGCAGCTGATCTTGTTATCCATATGTTTAATTCAATGGCAACTTTCTTTAACCAGTGATCAAATTACCCAGTGGCACCTGCCCAATGTGATCAACACGAATCTAAAAGGGTAGGAGTTTGCGTTAGTTTCAATACAAACAATTTGGTTTCAGAGACTTTGGTCAAATCAGAGAGAGAATCGCTTTTTCTACCTAGATTCTTTTCTGTCCATCTTTAATTTCTGAGCACCTCACAATTTAAATTAAACAGGGATGGAATTGACTGGAAGGCTCTGCTCATTCATAATGAAGAAATTATGTGGCCCTGAATGGCACCAACCTCTGATCAACTCCAGTGAGAGCTTGGCTCAGTTATGGACCCCGCAGAGTTTGGTCCACCAGGAACACAATAGAATCCAAGTTGCTCTTCTTTGTCTGTGCAGCGCCAACAGGGATAAAACTTGCTTGTATTTGTAAAGGAAAAAAAGAAGATCGGATGTGACACACAGGGAGCAGACACCTTGTGTAAGAAAAGGTGCCAGTTTATAAAGGCAAGATTTTGGACCAACCACATTGCAAGGGGACAAGACGGTCACCTACTTCAGTGTCTCTGGAACAAAGCAAGTAAAATACCCACCGTGTTTAACAGATGCACAAGTGTACCTTGGGTGATGAATGTATTTTGGACACAGCACTGTCATCTTGTGTCTTATATGTTTTTATCTGCTCTGGTGCTGGACACCTGTGGTTTGTTGATAAAGCATTTGCTCTGCAGTGTGGGCAACTCCCAGGTTTAGTACTGCTGGCCTTATATTAACTATCTCACCTCCTACACACACACACACACACACTCACACACATACTGCTTTCTAAATGTGCTAAAATGTAATTACAAAGCCAAAGAGATACATATAGATGAAGGGAAGGAAGTAGCTTATGGCAGGTCTGCAAAACAGCCAGGGGGGTCTGCATGTTTAACATTACAGACCCGTATATTGGCAACACACTAACCCACTATGCATGGAAAGTGAATCCGGAGCAGTTTTCTTAGGATATGGGAAGATAGTTGCAGTAGGAAAAAAGGCTGAGACATAAGCCCTTGTAGGAGAGGCCTGGTATGAGGCAGGACCTGCCCGCAGAATCTGGCAAAAACAGGGCTGATATTGCAGAAATACACATTGCTAAAAAGAATATCAGTGTTGGAAGGGACCTCAGAAGGTCATCTAGTCCAACCCCCTGCTCAAAGCAGGCCCAATCCCCAGACAGATTTTTACCCCACTTCCCTAAATGGCCCCCTCAAGGATTGAACTTACAACCCTGGGTTTAGCAGGCCAATGCTCAAACCACTGAGCTATCCCTCCCCCCTAAGTGCTAGTTACAGAGTACTCTCGCAAACACATCCCAATATCAAGTGGTACCAGAACATCCCAATATCAAGGATGGTACAAAAACATTCCCCAAATAATAGGAACATGCTGACACCTCCTTAAAGATAAGATCAGGATAACAGTATATAATAGAAATGCTTTAATCAAACCAACATGTACAAGATATGAGTAGTAACTAGCCACGTCAGAGGAGCAGTGCTAACTTGTTTGTATCAGGGTATAAAGATGTATCTCACAGGGAGTATCTTTGTCTAGCCTAGGGAGGAAAGAAAAATTCCACTGTTCACTGAGCTGGTCCATAGTTACGGGCATACATGTATTAGTGGTCTGGTAAAGTCTGTGGGGCGTGCTTCGTCGACAATAAACCTGACCGGATGCCTTCATCCCTTAACGGATCTTGTGGTGATTGAGTGATTCGCTCGAGGTCTGCTGTGCCAACTGTCTGCGCAGGGCTGGGGTGGCATACAGAGGGAACACACACACACAGACAAACATCTATCAACATCTAACCACAATAGTAACTCGCCCTATGCACCTAATTTTACACCCTATCCTATAGGCAGCTGCTCCAGCACCATTATGTGCCCTCCTCCTTCTATTTGTCACCCAGTGCCTCAGAACAAAATGAGCCACCTGAATGAATCAGCACATCTGCAAATTTATCTAATCATATGATTATCTTTAAGGCCCTGATCCGAGGCCCATTAAAGTCAATGGCAATCTGTTCATGTACTTCAATCAGCAATGGATTGGGCCCTAGGTCAGGGTGGTCTGAAGAGGTGAGTGTCTGTATTTCTTTTGGTTGCTTGCAGCAAAATAGTGGAGATAGACATTTAAATCATGGTGTCTGTCCCACTTGTTTTCTTCCCTTTAATTTGAGAAATCAGTGTCTACTGTAAACCTCAAACTTTCATTGACATTCACTTGAAAAGCGCACATATTTCTGCTACTACAAACACCACAGAATAATAACAATAATAAGAAAAGATGAAGTACCTTTTGTGCTAAGATATTACAATTAAAGTGTTGTGCATGTAAGCCTTGGACTGTAGTCTGCACCAGCCTAGAAAACAACATTGCTCACTGACAAATGACTATGCAGCACTTGTGAGTTTATCTCAATGAAACAATAATACTGCTATAGATCACCATTATAAGATGCAAAATATTGGCCACTGCCTTTGTTTAACATGATGTTTAATGACCTAGCAACCTAAATCGCTGTCGATGCCATACACACACACACAAAATCTGAATGAATCTATCATAAGAAAAGTTCAGATTCTAATAGAACATCGAGCTCCCAAACAGTTATATTTTGCTCATGTTATATTTTGCACGTGTGTACTGCTGTATATACAGTGTGTGTATTTATACACATGCACGCAAAGTGTCATCACACCAAGAGAGAGAGATAAGCTTAAATGGATCATTTTTGATGATAGCACAGATTGTCTCTCCTCCTCGGCGTGGCTAAAGATAACTCACATTACAATCTTAAAGGTATATCCCTCGCTGTGCGTTTACTCACCCCAGCATGTTTGTATTATGGTGAATGTGGAGCTACATCATGGATACAGAATGAAGTAAAGCAATTAAAAAGAATCTCTCTTTAAGATACATTGCAACACGGGGGAGTGAGGGAATAGACTCACCTTTCTGCAGAGAAACAGAGCTCTGTGTGTGTGTGTATGTGTGTGCATCCCCAACTCCCAGTGCCCTACAATTTCCAGCCCAACTTAGTGAAGAGGCAAGAGATGGCAGTGTTGACACATTTGTGGCAGGCAGCTACTCACTGACCAAACTGGAAGATTAGGATTCTTCTTCACGTTTATAGTTTTCTTTTTGTTTCTTTCTCTTGACAATGTTTTTTACTTCCCACCCCCAGCCTCACATTCCTTCCCTCCCTAAAAAATAAAAACCCTAAAAAAATAAACAGGTGGGTTATACATCAGGAGAAATTTGCTGGTGTGTGTGAATGAAGACTCGAAAACAAATACAGGCATGGGAAGAGAGGAAAGAAAAAAAAGCATGATAAATTACTCGTTACTAAATGGAATTGTTTCAATCAGAAGCTTTAAAAAAAAAGAATGAACTTGCTGTTTTCCTTGATTCTAGCTTTTTTGCAAGAAGATCAAAGAGATTTATGACCTGTGTCTCTTGGAGTCTGATGCCAGAAAAGAACATGTTCTCATTAATAGTCATTTTCTCGTCAAAACAGGGCTCTTATGCAGACAATGTGCAGAGCTTTTGTAAAGCTGATTGTTGACAACATTTTCAATAAGTTTCGGTGCAATGCATGGCACATGGAGCACAAAAATAAAAGGGTAACTGATAAGCTGATAACTTTTATGCCTCAGCAAGGAAAAATCAACTTTCTGAAAACTGAGAACCAGCAGTGAAATATGGTGGGGGAACAACAATGCACAAGTGGTCACTGGTTTGCAAGGAGCGAATCTCAACATTTTCAGAGGGTCATTTGCATTGGGAGAAGCATGCTGAAGTTTGGATGCTTCTTTGACATTTATTAAAACCTCTGGCATCTGGAAATCTTGAGAGGACAAGGTTTTCTCATGAGATTTCCTGTACTTCCCAGGTTTCAGATGAGTCAATAGTAAGACCAGCAAGGGACAAACTCCCGTGGTATATTACTGCACAATTAGGTAACATATGGAGTATTTATGCTTTCCTCTGTAGCAGTGAGGCTACAAAGACAAGGTACTGGACTGGATGGACTTTGCTAGCTCTGGTATAGCAGGGAGGGCAGAAGCAGTCTGAATTTGCACTGTTGGTCTGGGATTTGTTGGAGAACTCCATGGGGAATCCTGCGAGCCACAGCCCTGAAGGAATGGTGAAGCCTGAGAGGAATGCAAGTACTCAGTGAGTCCCTGAAGGGGCTGGTGGGAAAAGCCTGAGGAAAGGAAGCAGCTGGGTAGGAGGAAGCCCAGGGACTGAATAAACAGACCTTGCTTGCTTACTACTGGATCCCTGGGCTGAAACCCAGAGAAGAGAGAGGGACTGAGATTCCCCTACCAGCCACTGGAAAAGGAGGTTCAAAGACCCCAGAAACCAGGAGTGAAGGACTAGAGAGTTGGGACCCAGGCAAAAGAGTGGGCTTGAGGCCACAGGACTACCGTTAGTTTAGACTTTCAGTCATCTCTGAAAGATTTTAAAGTGACTGGGCAGGAGGGCTGAGGCATGAAAAGAAGCAGACCACCGCAGGGCTAGAGCGGTTGTTGGCAGGAGTCCAGATGAGGAGATCCTACTACGTCATACCCAACCAGGAGAAGTCACACCATTGGTAAGTCCACTCTGATACGGCATCCTGCTGCAGTATTGCATATCACCAGGGGCAGAATCTTGGCTGAGAGGCACAGTAGAGAAAAAAAAACAGCTGGTGGGGAGGGAAAGTAAAGGGAGCTTTAAGTCAGATCTGTGCTACCCAGATTCTGGTGGCTGAAAAGGTTGATACAGCCCTTCGTGTAAGTTAGAGAAGGCCAGGTGCCCATAGGTTGCACCCCAGCCCAAAATTCCTGTAGCACTCAGGGCTATGATCATGTCACTTCCAGCTCCCACTTCCTCATCTCTTCCCTGGCATGCTCCCCGTGCTTGGGCCTCTGAGGGGCAAGGCAGTATGGAGCTATCTATATATTACTCTATACTGCTACTGTGCTAGGGGGATTTTCCCTAGCAGCCAGTTGCTGCTTCTCAGCAGTCTCTCTATCTGCCATCAGAACAGTGTCTAGGGCACAGGATCAACCCCGCAGTTCTCGTACTGGCTTGGAAATCTGTTAGTGGTGTCAGGCGAGAAGCATGTGTTCAGATTTGCTATGTCTGAGTCCTCAGACCAAGAAAAGGGTTGGACATAGGCAGAAGAGAGGGAGCTCTAAGGGGCTCTCTTTAGCAGACCTGGGTGAAAATGTTTGTACACATAGTTTATTTGCTGAAAAAGGGCAACCAAAACTATTCACAGATTTGGGTGGATTTTGGCAAATAGTTTTGGCCAAAAAAAAAAAAGGTTGGAGACTTCCGGGGGGAAAAAAATCAAAGTGTTTTGAAAATGTTGAAACATTTCAACTTTCCACTACAAAATGATGATTCCTTTTGAAATTGACCTAATTATTTCAAGTCAAATGAAATGTTTTGTTCAACCTGAAATATTGTTTCAGCAAGAAAAACTGAAAAAAAAATGTTGCTTTGGGTGGACCCTAACTGATTTTTTTTAAATTTTGTTGTGTGTGTTTATTTTGGCCACCAAACAAAAAACCAAAACAAAATAAATCAGTTATTCACCCAGCTCTGCTCCTTGGATGGACAGATGGAGGCAGTGATGTACAGGAAGATGCGCAGAGCTGAAGTAAGGGAAAACGGAGCTAGCCTCATGAAGCCTTAAGGAAGATTCCAGGACCGGGAGACACTCCACTGTACATTTGAATACAGAAAATTTGACAAGTGTTAAAGTTAAATGCCTTCCTCCGTGTGTTGTCGAGCATGTCCTCAGCCCACACACTTCAGCACCACAGAAAGGTTTTGGCTGACAAGAATCTGAAGGGCAATAATAGGTGCAGCCTGAGAAAGGCTCCTGATTTCGAAATTGTTCCAAATATAACAGGTTCATCATAATAACTCAAAGTCTTCAACGTTTTTCCACATCATCAAAAGCTCCTTCTTTCTTCACTTTCTAATTTCATCAGACTCATCAACAGGCACAAGTGACACTAGTAAATAGAAGCCTGAAGGGTGTCAAATAACAAGCAAAGATGGTTCTAGAGATGTAATAAACTGTTGGAAGAATCAGCCAAGTCATGTGTTGTGTAAAGGACAAGGGGGAAGTTCTGCATAAGCTGACAAATACCAATTGCCAGTGAGCATTTTTCAGCGCATTGCAGTAAAATCCTTCCTATTCAATGTCTATGCAGCAAGACCCACCAACCGGTGCCTTGTCTGTGTGATTGCAACACATCACAAACGGGGTAACAGAGTACACAGCTTTCTGTGATTTTGGAAATGCTGTAATCACCTTAAAATGCATTGTCTGGAGATGCCATAGTGAAATAGAATTTACACACCATTATAAAAATGGTCAGGCTCCTTGTACCTGAGTATTATAGACATGGATGTAACATCTCAACAACCAATCAGATCCCATTTTAGCTTTTAAATCAAATTTGTTACTGTCAATATAGAACCAAAAGACAACGGATCACTACTTCTAACTTCCTGTTCTTCCCAAATTAATGCCCAGTACTGTTTTCAAATCAGGGTGATTTCTTCCTACAATAGGCCGCTGCCCAGGATCAAATGCCCTGCACCTTACAGAATTCACACTATTTCAAATATGAAACATGGATGTCAAAGATTATGGTCACACTTTATATTTGCACATTTTTATAAATCATTTACAAAGGGTTAATAGGAGAGCTGGTTGAAATATTTTTGCCAAGATTTTATCTGTTGAAAAATGCTGTTTTGTCAATACCATCATGTTTCAAAGAACCAAGACAACCAGTGACACACACTTTCGTTCTATGGCCCAGAGCTTAGGGAACTGGCTTCCGATATGGAAGACCCAGATTCAGAGCTTGTCTTCACTATGGGGAGATCAACGGTGATGCAATCGATTCTTGTCTAGTGAAGAAGCCGCTAAATCAACGGCAGAGTGCTCTCTGGTCAAACCCAGTACTCCAGCTCTCCGAGAAGAGTAAGGTAAGTCGACTCGAGAGCATCTCCCATCGATGCAGCGCAGTGAAGACACCACGGTAAGTCGACCTAAGCTACGTCGACTTCAGCTATTCACTTACCTGGAGTAGCATAACTTAGGTTGACTTACCCCGGTAGCGAAGAAAAACCCTCAAGTTCTTACCATGACCCAGGCAGAGTAGGGAGTTAGTTGAACCTGGGTCTCCCACATGCTCAGCTAGGTCCCTGAACTACAGGCTATAGAGGGAGAGCCTTCCCTGTTTTGAAAGACCTTGATTTTTGACCGAATTGGAACATTATTTTTTTAAACCTCAAAATGTTTTGAGACCTGGAATTGTTTTCCAGCCAGCCCTAGTCAATAGATGTTATAAGTATAGTATAGAAAGAAGTAGTATATGCTCTGGGTGGTTATAACCATAGAGTTAAGTGTTACAGAAAATTATAAGCCATAATTATGAACAGACTATGAACTTGGTCTCTATAACTATTGGGTAAATCTTTATTAAAACATCTATTAATCCTTTGTGAAAAACTCATAAATGTACCATGAATATAAATTTACAGGAACTGCAACATTCTACAGATTTAACCCCCAGCACCTCCACTCTCAGACCCAGACATACGAAAGTGTGTGTCCTCTTCCAAAGGAGAAATTAGAAGGATGAATCTCATGGTCCTGCTATTCAGATCCCATATGCTGGGAACAGGTTCATCCCTAGGAGGGTGCAGGGCCTTGGACATAGGTGCCAAGTTTCTAATCTGCCAGGGGGTGCTCCCCCCCAACTCAGCCCAGGCCCTGCCCCCACTCCACCCCTTCCCCCAAATCCCCACCCCCGCCCTGCTTCTTCCCACCCCTGCTCTGTCCCCTCCCCGCCTCTTACCTGCCTCTTCCCACCTTGACCCCACCTCTTCCCTATCCAGTTCTGCCCCCTCCGCTGAGCGCTCTGCACCCTCGCTCCTCTCCCCTCCCTCCCAGAGCCTCCTGACATGAAACATCTGATCCGTGGTAGGTGCTAAGAGGGAGGGGGACGTGCTGATCGGAGGAGCCTGCCAGTGGGCAGGAGGCGCTGGGGGGAGGGGGAGGTTTTGGTAGGGGGGCTCCTCCTTGTTCCCGCCTGCCCGCCTGCTGCTTGCCTCCCCATTCGCCTCCTCACCCCACTCGCCCACCTGCCTCACCTTCCCACCCACCTCCTCATGATTTTATTGAAGTGCGGGCCCCCCCAAAGCACGGGGCCGGGGCAGTCACCCCAATTCATCGTACCCAAAGGACGGCTCTGGATGGGAAGGTAGATGGTGAAGATGGACCAACTGAGTGGCAGGGACAGAAGAATCTACATACAATCAGGGCTGGCTTTAGGAAGTGCGGGACCCGATTCGAACAGTTGCGACGGGGCCCCGGCGGGGATGATTAAAAAAAAAAACCACATAAACAAAACACGTGTGGCTTGTACTCACCGGGCCGCGCTCCTAGTCTTTGGTGGTAGGTCCTTCACTTGCTCCGGGTCTTCGGCAGCACTGAAGGACCCGCCGCCAAAGACCCGGAGTGAGTGAAGGACCCACACCAAAGACCTGGAGCGCCGCCGGGTGAGTAAAAATTAAAAAGGTGCCTCTAGCCAGGGAAGGGATTCTCTGGCACTTGCCTCCACTCTGGGCGGCCCTGCCACTGGGCGCAGGGCCCTCTTAGGCGTGGGGCCCAATTCGGGGGAATTGGTGGAATTGGCCAAAAGACGGCCCTGCATACAATGCACAAGTATTCATTCATAAAATGGATGTAAAGCCTTCTTTTTCACAATTGTGGAGGATTCAACCACTACCCCCAGGCCAGGTCTAGTATACTTCTCAATGGGTCAGACTGTTGTTTGATAAGGGGAATGAGTGGATGGGTGCTCTGATAATTTTACCTAGCTCTTTTATAGTGCTTTTCATCCATAGATCTCAAAGCACTTTGCAATGGAAGTCAGCAACGTTATCTTCATTCCACAGCTGGGGGGAAATGAGGCAGAAGGGGGTGAAGTGACTTGCCCCAGGTCTTACAACAGATCAGTGGCAAAGTCATGGTGAAAACCCACAACTACTGAGTCCCACTCCACTACTCTGCCCTCTAGGAAACACTGCCTCCTCTACCTCAACCTCATTCACTCACCAACAATAGCAACTTAATTTTTTTTAACTGTACAGTGACCAGGACCTATTGCAGGATAGATCAATTTCTTTTGTAGAATCTTCATTCCTTGACTTGTGACTTCTCATTGCAAATGTGCCACAGAGTCATGATTTTGTCTGTCTGTATAAGTTTTACACTGCTCTGTCTGTGCAAATGGACCCTGGAGAGGCCATAAAATATAACTTGTGTCTGCTTTAAGGCCCCTGTGCATTGCCAGAGTGGTGGGAAGGGACCTTAATGTAATTAAGAAACAAAAAGGTCGTAAAGCTCTTTGATATCTATGTTCTGTAGGTAAGGTGCTTGCACATTTATCTACATGTTCCACAAAATACATGGAACCTGCTTCCTTTTCAGCATTCCTCAGAAGAATATGTTGAAGCTGCTTCAACCTCTGTCCCAGAGGCATAACAATGGTGTGTGCTTGTTGGTGCGGGAGTGCCAGGAAATGGCAAAGACTGTGTATTGGCACCTGGAACTCCTAGAAGACCCTCCATGAGTAATGATGATTCCATCTTCTCTCCGCTAAGGAATTACTGGGTCACCTGAGGCGGAAGCAGAAATATGCCCAGGGAGCAGAAATCTGCACCATGACCAGGGTACGATGCCAAGGGAAAGCTCTGATCGCCAGTGTGATGGGTTGGGTCACAGAAACCCCTTTGGGACAGCCACCTGATGTACTGAGACTACCTCTGAGCCCGTTTTCCCTGGCAGCTTGGGACTTCAGTACCCTGTCTTGTTGAGCCTGCTGCCAACACAGACCCAGGTCTGAACCACGCCCCCCAAAAGCTGCAGGCTTCACTGAAAACAGCTTAAGAAGTGCTCCTGAGTCCAACACCCAGACACCCAGCTCCCAATGGGATCCAAACCCCAAATAAATCTGTTTTACTCTGTATAAAGCTTATACAGGGTAAACTCATACATTGTCCACCCACTATAACACTGATAGAGAGATATGCACAGCTGTTTGCTCCCCCAGATATTAATACTTACTCTGGGTTAATTAATAAGCAAACAAATGATTTTATTAAATATAAAAAGTAGGATTTAAGTGGTTCCAAGTAATAACAGACAGAACAAAGTAAATTACCAACCAAAATAAAACAAAAACACGCAAGTCTAAGCCTAATACAGTAGGAAACTAAATTCAGGTAAATCTCACCCTCAGAGATGTTTCAATAAGCTTCTTTCACAGACTAGACTCTTTCCTAGTCTGGGTCCAGCAATCACTCAAACCCCCTATTTACTGTCCTTTGTTCCAGTTTCTTTCAGGCATCTCTTTGGGGTGGAGAGGCAGCAGAAGACAAAATGGAGGGGTTTTCAGGGCCTTTTATATTCTCTCTTGTGCGTGGAAACCCCTTTGTTCGCCTGTGCAACATCACAGGAACAAGATGGAGTCACTAGCCACCTGGGCAAGTCACATGTCTATGAATGATTCAGCTTTTTGCAGGCCGACGCCATTGTTTACATGTTAGTTTGAACGTTCCCAGGAAAACTCAGATGTGGATTGGCGTCTTTCAATGTCCATTGTTAGTTAAGTACTCCCAATTACTTGAATAACTCCTTCACACTATGTTGACTAAATCTGCCTTATGTGCTTCCTACAGCAAACACTTGAAATACAAGCATAGAGCCAACACTCATAACTTCAGATATAAAAATGATACATGCATACAAATAGGATTAATATATTCAGTAGATCACAACCTTTGCAAAGATATGTTACAAAGCATATCTAGCATAAAACATATTCCAGTTATGTCATATTTACACTCATAAGCATTATGGGATGCAATGTCACAGCCAGTTTTGGCTGGATTGGTGCTGATATTTGAATGGCCTGACCTTGGTTTCCTCAGGCACATTACTCCAATGGCAAGCCAGCCACGAGATCAGAGCCAGTTAAGGACATGGCAGCAACAGAGTCCCCAAGCAATGATATGACTTTCCTTCAACCTCGGAAAGGCTGATGTCACTAGGCATGACACTGCTGATCTGAAGCATCATGGGGCAGGCAACCCATCCCCTGCTTTCCTTGCAGTCATTCCTTGTTCCTCAGCTGTTCTCCTGTTGTGGCTGACTGGCTGCCTCCTGCATCATTAACACTCACTGATCAAGCAACCCTTGCAAGGTTGTTCTGCCATGTTACCCTCAAGGGAAGCACCGGAGTTGACATTCCTGATATTTCTGAGGTAAAACACAACTTGAAAAAAAAGAAAAAATCCTAACTTTCTGGCATCTCTTTCTCATCTTTCTGGCACAAAGCCACCTCCCCCCCCATTATTTTAAAGGCCTTTAGTGAAATATTGGGATGGCCTTACTGGAACAGACCTGTGGCCCATCTACTCCACTATCCTGTCTCCAACAGTGGTTAGTGCCAGGTGCTTCAGAGGCAGTGCAAAAATATCCCACAATAGGCAGATCTGTCATAATCAGTTGCCTAGTAATCTCTATTATAAACTGCCTTAAACCTCAAAGTATGAAGTTTTATATCCCTTCTTCACATCCTAAGTCTTTTTGTAAGATTCACTGTTATAATTCTGGACATTTGTGTTAGCCTCACTTTTATAAATTCCCAATTCCTGTTTGAATCTTAAATTCTTGGTCCTAATGACATCACGTGGCAGTGAGTTCCATAGTCTAATTATGAAAAGGTATTTACTTTGATTAGTTTTGAATTTGCCAGCTGTCAATTTCAATGAATATCTCCTTGTTCTGTGAGACTAGACAAAAAGAAAATAACACTCCACCTTCTCTATACCATTCATTATTTTTTGTCCCCTTATATGTCTTATGTCACCTTCAAATCACTCCTTGAACTGGATTGTGTCCTGTGCCTTTTCCACATTTTCAGGCAGTGCTCATGTCAGCAGCTACCTGCTTGCAGAGGGAAATGGAAAAGATCTATATTTTTCATTTGTTGTTATCAAACAATTTTTTTAACAGAAAAATTGTAGATCCCTGATTTTAAGTGAATCTGCTGAGGTTTTGGCAACAGTCAGGAGTGCCAGAGAAATGTTCCCCAAATCCCTAGTCTTCAGTCATAGCACTGAGATTAGATGGATATGGTCAGTGACATTGCAAGTTGTGAGCATCCATTTCCAAATATTTCTTGGGTTGACAGTACACTCTCAGCCATCCGAATCTCTGTGGCTTCCAGAGTAGCAGACACATACCACAAAGCAGCAACAAGTGCAAGCCAGTCAATCTGCTATCTAGACCCTTCCAAATTATTCACACAACATTATTAATGGACTAAGCATTTAAGTTGTTCCAGTTAATGCTCTCTTCCCAGCTCTTTACCACAGTCGAGAGTTCCATGTCTCTCACCCAAACTGCACCATCTCTACTGTGGATTCTTTTGCAAAGCTCTCTCCCCAGTAAGGATAATCTTTTGGTTCAGACACTAGCCTGGGACTCTAAAGCCGTAGGTTGAATTCCCACCTGTGTCATTGACGTCTGATATGACATTGGTAGAGGCAGGTCATTTTTCTGTCTCAGTGTTGTGGGTAATAATACTTCCTTTCTAACACCCTTTCCTGGCCTTGTCCATTTAGACTCTGATCATGTAAGAAGCTCAGCATGGGAGCTCGATCATTGCAGGATCAGGGCTATAGATTGCAAACTCTTAAAGGCAAGGACATACTGTTTGTACAGCATCTAACACATCTAGGGCCTGATTTTGGTGGGGCCTCTAAATGCCAACCTCCATTAAGCTAAAAAAACAATAATATTGCATCTGGTATTCAAGTCACAGAAGCAGATATATTATCTGGCTATTCACCACCTATATTTGAGTCCACATAGACCACAGTATTGTTTTTGATCAAAGGTGATTTTTCAGTCACAGTCTTTTTTCTTCATTGTGTGCTTCTCCCTGGGCCCCAAAGGTCCTGATTCTTTGGCCAGATTGGCCCAAACTGTAAAGTTTGCTTTCAGATCAGAAGTGTTAGCAGGAGTGTTGTCAGTAAGACACGAGAAGTAATTCTTCCGCTCTACTCCACGCTGATTAGGCCTCAACTGGAGTATTGTGTCCAGTTCTGAGCGCCGCATTTCAGGAAAGATGTGGACAAATTGGAGAAAGTCCAGAGAAGAGCAACAAAAATTATTAAAGGTCTAGAAAACATGACCTAGGAGGGAAGATTGAAAAAAAATGGGTTTGTTTAGTCTGGAAAAGAGAAGACTGAGAGGGGACATAATAACAGTTTTCAAATACGTAAAAGGTTGTTACAGGGAGGAGGAAGAAAAAATGTTCCTAACCTCTGCGGATAGGACAAAAACAATGGGCTTAAATTGCAGCAAGGGACGTTTAGGTTGGACATTAGGAAAAACTTCCTAGCTGTCAGGGTGGTTAACCTAGGGAGGTTGTGGAATCTCCATCACTGGAGATTTTTAAGAACAGGTTAGATAAACACCTGTCAGGGATGGTCTAGATAATACTTAGTCCTGCCATGAGTGCAGGGGACTGGACTAGATGACGTCTCGAGGTCCCTTCCAGTCCTATGATTCTAAGACCCAATGAATTTGTGGATAAGAGTCAGGGCTGGGTTTGGGCCTGCTGCCTTTCTATCCATATCTCTCTTCTCTTGATCCTCCTTGCTATTTTCCTCCTAAGGCTGGTGTGCCAATAATTCACTGACCATCCCCTAAAGGATAAATAGTTCCTACCCAACAGTTTACAGTGAACATGAAACATAAAGACAAAACATTTCTGTTGCAGTAACGCTGTTTCTCACTAAATCTATGAAGGTAGAGACAGAATAAGAAAAAAATGATGAAAGGATAATAAAAAAATAGCCCTCTTAAATCATAATATCTCCTCCATGCATGCTATTCATAAACCTTGTACTTAGCATACAGCCTTGTCACCTTGACACTTATTTAGCTTGCCAGAGACTTGTGTGCCCTCAGTCAAAACTAATTAACACTTAATTGACTTCATGAGAATTTTGTTCAGCAATTCCGATTTGCCACTCATCTTGAAACATGTAGCTGTAATTTTTGAGAGCTCAGCAGTTGTGGGAGATTTGGCAGGTGTCAGGGGAGCAGGAGGGCAAAGGGGAACGAGGAGTGGAGGTGTCTGTCTGTCTGTCTCTTTCTCTCTTTCACTGCAACTGATACAAGGGCACAAATGTAACAAAATAAGGCATTCAAACCACTGTCATTGTTGATACATTTTAGTTAGCTAAAAGCACAATTTACAGTAGTTGAAGTTTGATTGATCTGTTGATAAACACTAATGTTTTCCAGTTGACAATTTTTCCATGTTAATTTCCTTAACTTTGGCAGGCCTGCCTGGCAGGGCCCTATAAATAGTATCAGTGTCATCATCCTTTTTAAGTTATTAATGAGCCATCATGTTTCGAGAGGTTGGGATTTGGGGACAGGCTGTGCTTGACTGCAGTTTCTGACATTGATGCGTTAGTATTTGGAACAGGGTCTAGATTAGAACAAGTATTTTTTTTTTAAGGGCTTACAGTGCTGGCCCAATACACTAGTAGCAGAGGAGAACTATTTATAATTAAAGGCTCATTAAAAGTTTTGTGAAATGGGTCTGTATGTCAAGACCCTATACACAATATGATCTGACACAAGATCCACCCCAAACACAGCTCCGATCCATTGTATTTCTACCTGTGTTTTGAAGATTCCCAATTATTACCGTGAGTATTAGCTTATATCCAACCTGCTATGATTGCCAAGTGGTGATGAGAGACTAGAGCTGACTTGACTAATTAGCTAGGCCAACCTCATCCACTGGCTGGACTTGGGGCTGCTTCAGGCAATGCTGCCAAATAAGTAAGCACGTGGACTTTGGGACCCACCACGCTAGGGACATCCTAGTGTGATGTTAAGTACTCATAGTGCATTGTTGCTAGGGAGGAGTAGAAGTTCCTTCAAGCTAACTGGGAACTCTGTGATGATCACTCGAGTTCCCTGGGGAGTCAGGCCATCTGCCTCTTTGTTGTTGCTCTCATTGGGCACATGGCAGACTGTCCTCTCCACCAATTTAACAAGAAACTTGCATCCACTGTTCCCCCAGCTCCCTTCACATTGGTGTCCCCTGATGTCCCACTCTTGTTACGGGAGGGGGTGACTATCTTGTATGTTTGCTGTTGAATGTCCAATGAGGAGCTCACTTCCTTTCCAGTGAGACAACACTCCCGTATCTCTGCCACAGGAGCAAAAATCTCAGCCAGGCAAATGCCAGTGTAGAACCTGCCATCATTTGATTACCCTCGGCAGGGCCGGCTCCAGTGTTTTTGCCTTCCCAAGTGGCGGCTGGGGGGAAGCCACGATCGGAAGCAGCTCTACCGCCACCCCTTCATTCTTCAGCAGCAATTCGGTGGCAGGTCCTTCCTGCCAAGAGGGACGGAGAGACCCGCCGCCGAAGAGCCGGATGTGCCACCCCTTTCCATTGGCCGCCCCAAGCACCTGTTTGCTGCGCTGGTGCCTGGAGCTGGCCCTGACCCTCGGGGCACAAGTCTGTCTCTAAAAGGCTGACTTGGCCATTTTACAAATTAACCCATCCGTGGGTGTCCATTAGAGATGCTTGAGAAATGCCAGTTGTTCATAGGAAATTCTTTATATATAATTATTTCTCCCTAAATTTGCTGTTTTTCAGTGAAAACCCGAAACCATAAATATTTCAAGTTTTGTAAACCCAGCATGGCTTACTGATAACCATTTTTTAACCGAAAAACTGCAAAGTTTGTTTTTGTTTTTCAATTTTCTAGACAAAAATGAAAAAAAGTGGAAATTTTTGAAGTAAATGAAAATGTTTCCTTTGAAAAGCCATTTTTGCCCCCTCCCCCCTTTTGGATGGAAATGTTTTGATCAACTCTAGATAGACTATAATCACAACAGTTATGACCTCTAGACAGCATTTCTGCTATCTGAGCGAGAGGGGCTTCCTCGCACAGCTCAGGCCCATTAGACTTGCCTCTCTACAGGTCATTCTTGTACCTGTGTTACACAAAGACACTAGTCTACCAAGCCTGACCCAGCAACAAGATCTATGTTACTCCTCTAGACGTGAGAATCATCTGGCTATGCAGAAGTTTTGATGCACAATGTTAGTAGCTGGTTTAAGTCTGTACATCTAGGATAGTATCTTTATGACTTGTAGAACTGGTTGAAATGTTTCAAATTTATGTTTTTTTCATTTTATATATATATATATATTTTTTAAATTGGGGGAAAACGAACACCTCCCCCCTAAAAAGAATTTCAATACACATGTTCACACACACATTTTGAATAAATGAAAAGTTGTTCTTTCTGGAACCTGAAGAATTTAAATTGTTTCAAAAGTATTTTGCAAATCTCTTTACTATTTTTTTGACACGCTTTAATGTATGTGCTATGATAAGAGGCAACATGGGCCATAGAGTCCACGGCTGGAAGGGACCATTATGATCATCTCTGACCTCCTGTATAACACAGGCCAGTGAACTTCCCCAATGGCTAGGATGCCATTGACCTACTGTGTGAACTTGAGTGCATCTATTTGCCTGAGTTTCCCTTCCCACCCATTGTCTTGTCTATTTTGACTGTAATCTCTTTGGGGAAGAAATTGTCTCTCATCATGTTTGTATATTGCTTAGCCCAATGACACCCCTATCTCAGGCGCTATGGCAAACTACGTAACAATATCATCACCCACTTCATGTCATCCCACACACCCTTTACTGGTCAGGAAACCTATCACATTACCTCTTAAAAATAAAGCCCAAACCACTTCTCCCATCCAAACCTATATTCTGCACAACTGCATATGCTGGACACTGGTTTAAACGAGCTTGTTGTAGAATGCCAAATCCAGATCCCCTGGAATGTTGGGGAAGTTCAAATCCGGATCCCAAACTGGATCAGAACTCCCTGGCTCAAGCTAGTGTCAGGAGGAGCAGCGACTGAAGAGGATATATGAACATTTGCATATGTTTTTTTATCTGTTTCATGTACCGTATTTATTTTGCACATAACCTAGCTCTAATACATACCTCCCAGAACTTCAGGCAGCTTACTTCACCTTAGTGCAGTAAAAGATTCACAGGGAGATCAATTATAGAATGATTGGCTAATTTCAATAGCTTGTTTTAGCTAATAAGCCCTCCACAAAGACTTTATGGATGTTCTAATGAATACCCTGCTAGACTTGCAGTGTAATGAAATTTGTATTAAAACACTATAAGGAGTGTCCCACAATGTAAGGTCACTTCCATTTGTTCTCATTACAGCCCTAGAAGGACAAAAGAAGAAAAGTTCTTATCGTGGCTGCAGGAAAGACGTTAACCTGGAGCCAGCCCTCTGCAAGTAACATTAAGTACTGTATAATGGCGTTGTAGAGAAGGTTTATGTAAAAGAGGAAGTTGCTGCAGTTGTCTGTATGGGATAAATCCTGCCCCCACTTCAATGTTCAGTGATCACTCAGTGTTTAAGGTGCTTGCAAGAGGTCTGCTTTATTTTGGGTCCGTTTCCAGCTGGCTGTGCAGAACGAGAGCTGCAGAGTGCCCAACCAGTCTCTCTGTCTGGGAAGCTCAGCCCTTAAAGGTGCAGCCCCTAATACCACACTCACTGCCATGGGAGTGGAGTGGCAAGACCAGTGCAACTCCACTGCTTGAGACAGGCGGAGTAGTGATGGGGGGTTATGTTGGGGGTTTGGCACAAGTTTTTTGCATGGCAGGTCAGAAGTGGGGCGGTGATGAGGAGGCACATGGGTAGAGCCAGATGGACCTTTGCTATGTGGATGTCCCTATCTACCAGTGCCAGGGAGTCACAATGGGAGCTGAAAAGGACTCACACAAGTCATTAGACAAAAGCAGCCTCTGCAGAGGTACTCTGCAACACATCTCACTAGTGTTTGACCCAGCTAGTCAGCCCAGGGGCTAACTCCAGGCTTTGGAGTTATGTGGAAAGATATAGCCTCTACCCCAAGCATTTGGCTACTGAGGCCCAAGTCTGTAACAGTGAATCACAGAATGTCAGGGTTGGAAGGGACCTCAGCAGGTCATCTAGTCCAACCCCCTGCTCAAAGCAGGGCTAATCCCCAGACAGATTTTTACCCCAGTTCCCTAAATGGTTCCCCTCAAGGATTGAACTCACAACCCTGGGTTTAGCAGGCCAATGTTCAAACCACTGAGCTATCCCTTCCCCCATTTTGGTATCTGCCCTCATATACATCTTTCCAAGAATAGAACCAAGACTTTATTCGGTTATTATTTATGTGAATTACAGAAACGCCTAGAGGCCTCCATTGTGCTAGGTGGTGTATATACCTGTAGTAAGAGATCATCCATGCCTCCAAGAGCTTGTGCACCTTGTAACCAAGGTAAGTTAATCAGGACACAGACTGTTCCTTTCATTTTCTTTGAACTGCAGTATGAACACCTATGTTGCAGTATACCATTGGTGATTATATGCTAAGATTGACAGTGCTAATTACTAGGGTTATATAAAATAGTAATCAGTAATACAGCTGATGTAAATAGCTGCTAGAGAAATCCATTTGCAGTCACAGCAAGAAATGATATTGGTCCTACAAAACTATGCTATGTTGTCTTTAACCCCTTTTACTGGCACCTTATCTAGTAACTGAATATTTACATATATACAGAGGCAGAACTTTCCTGTAACAACACCATTCCTAAACAAAATTTCTGGAAAGCATGACTAAAACACTCCAGTTCCTAGAGCATCAGTGTCCATATTAAACAAAATCCACCATCAGAACTGGTACTGATTGACACCCTCAAAAGACATAGACCACTGGACCATTGAGAACGATTGACCCAGCTTCTTTATGTACCCATAGATCCTACGGTCACCACCAGCAACAGGTCTTAAAGTGCAGTGTGTAGAGAAAAGATGACGGGCAACGTGGGGAAACTTCTCCTTGCTGCGGCCTGCAGTTGTTCTGGATTGAAGTTATCAGTACCCTGAACTGTATAGCTTCCTTCCCACTCCCTTATTTCATGGTGGTAGTATCTGCTCCCCCTACAACCTGGCAAGTTTGAGGGAAAGATTATAATTGCATTCATCTTAAAGTAATATACTTTCCTTCTAAATAAATCACCACATTCAGTCCCTTTCCTCTCTCTTTATTTTTCCATTGAGCTACGGGTTAGCCGAACAATACAATTTACACTTAATAATAATACTTAGCATTTATATAGAGCTTTCCATCTTCAAAGGGCTTTGCAAACATCAGCTAATTAGTCTAGATTACTTTAAAACTCTCTTCCAATAACAGTTTCAAACTGAATAGCCATTGCAGTCCATAAGTCACTCCGTAAGCAGACTATTTCTTGCACTGAATAAAGACCACCAAACTGTGCAGGGATGGACGGTCTCTGCAAAAGGGTGTTTTGTGCTTTAAGACATTTTTGCACTCCCCATCTCTGATACTGGGCTGGGTGGCTGCTGAGACAGACCCTCTACATATACCAGGGCAACTAGAGGTCTGTTCTAAATGGTGTCAGATGCAAATGGCCCAAGGGGTCCATACTGGCAGGCAAGGGGAGAAGAGGGAGGCAATTTAGGAGCTGATACACCAGTTCCATCCCATTGGAGAAATCCTCCCAGGGCCAGCTACACTGGCTCTAGGACTGTTTTAAACCAGCAGCATGGCACAAATAGGCCATACCCCAGCCTGGAATCTGGCCCAGTGTGACACTTTGTTTTTGCCAGCCAGCAAGGACTTCTGAAATTGAAAATAGCTGTCCCAGAGCCTGGGTTACAGTGCAACTCAGGAGGGAGAAGAGGAGTGAAGGTAGATTTAAGGTTCCTTTATGTACCCAAAGATCCTAGGGCCACCCGAACAGACATCCAAATAGATTGCTGCTCTGCTTTGCACTACCATCCCAGTTCATGAAAGGTTGTTCTGGCAGATGGGGGATGACTGGGGCATATGGCCATGCCCTCGTTGGCGTCACTAGACATAGTTACCAGGTAATTCGGGGGGGTGGAAGGCCATAAGTGCCGATGAAACCCCCCTGCTCTGGATCTAAGTGAGCCACAGTAACTCCATCTTGTGAACTTTAACCAGCCTCAATGCTAACCAGCCTAAAAGCAGAATATGTCACGGTCAGCTTTTTTAGCAGACAGCTGCAGTTTCGCTCACACTAGCAGAAGCCGTAGTGATAAGGAAGAAGGAGTGGGGAAAGAGGGAAGTCTACTATGTCTGAGCTTGCAAGGCCAAAGATAAACATGCGGACGAGAACTTTTCTAACACGCCACAATGGAATGCCTGCTGTAACTGCTGTCGGGAAGGGAGGGGTAGAGGGGGAAACAGAACAAAGGCTTGCACACAAACAGCTTGGACTATAAAATGAGAAACTTGCTTGTATTTGCTGCGCTTCTGATTTGAGACATGCTGGTCTCCTGAGTGCCTTTTCGAGATCTCGAATAAATTTGGTTTGCTTCTCCACCCTGGTGTGTCTATTGGTGCGACGCACACCGGGCAACGAACCCTGTTGGCCCCTCGGGCCCTCTGGGCCGGAAACACCCTCTTTCCCTATATATGATCCTACTGCCCAAAATAGCCCTGGCAGGGAACAGGAACTGGCTCAGCTATCTGTAAACCTCACAGGTACCACTAGGGGCCTCATTCTAACACAGGGGTAGGCAACCTATGGCATGTGTGCCAAAGGCAGCATGCGAGCTGATTTTCAGTGGCACTCACACTGCCTGGGTCCTGGCCACCGGTCCGGGGGGCTCTGCATTTTAATTTCATTTAATGTTAAATGAAGATTCTTAAACATTTTAAAAACCTTTATTTACTTTACACACAACAGTAGTTTAGTTATATATTATAGACTTATAGAAAGAGACCTTCTAAAAAGGTTAAAATGTTTGGCACACGAAACCTTAAATTAGAGTGAATAAATGAAGACTCGGCACACCACTTCTGAAAGGTTGCCGACCCCTGGTCTAATACCTTGTACAGTCATTTACACCTAAGCAAAGTAAAATAAATAAATATATGGAGATATACCTATCTCATAGAGCTGGAAGGGACCCTGAAAGGTCAGCAAGTCCAGCCCCGTGCACTCATTAGCAGAACCAAATACTGATTTTTGCCCCATCTCCCTACATGGCCCCCTCAAGGATTGAACTCATAATGCGGGGTTTAGCAGGCCAATGCTCAAACCACTGAGCTATCCCTCCCCAGATAGTAAAAAGTGTGTAGTAAATGTTGTAAAATCAGAATTCTCCTCTCACACCAGTGATAACATCTCTTCTCATGCCCACTTTGCACAGTGAGACTGCACTAGGTCCATTGCCCTGGAGAATCACATCCCCACCTACATATATTTAACTGTTAAAACCCGCCTACCTATTGCTCTTGGTTTGATGTAAGTTCAGAATGTGAAAACAACAATGAAGGGTCTTTCCTCCTGCTATTCCATGTGGCTCTGAAAAGATTTCATTCTGCGTATGAGAGATGCTGTATTGCACCCAGACTGGGTATTGGCTTGTCTTCTTGTGAAACATACATGTACTTCCCCAGAGTCATTTAAGAAAATAGCTGACTAGGATGTGAAAGTAATCCTCTTTCCCCAAATGTGGGTAATTGTCCTTGACCCGCTCATGTGAACACTAGCAGCAAAGCATGTTGATGTGGCCTACAAGGGGTATTTCAGACTGCAAATGCTGTGATGATGGACAGGGAAGTTTTTGACCCTAAGATAGAGCCCCAATTCAAGGAGATTTGAACACCAGCAAACTAGCATCTTCTCAGAGCGTATTTCATAGAAGTTCCCAGACTCACCTGCATTCTCCCTTCAGGCTTAAAATGAACAGCAAGAAATACCATCATAAATCACAGCACGGAGCTGCCAAAGGAATTTAAAGTACTCCAAGCATGGCAACCCAGGGAGACATTACCATGCTGTTGAACCCGTAACATAACACTCCCAGCAAGATCACTGCACCAGGATTATCTCATCCTGAATATGGTCTTCTTGAGTATTCCTAGTGCATCCACATTTGTGTATGTGTTGGGGAGAAAAAAGGAAGGGTGGGGGGGTGTCAGCATTTATAAACTGCAATGCTTGAGCATCAGAGAACACAAGGGATGGAAAGAAAACTGAAGAGAGTATTCATGCAGAGAAGCCCAATGGGGTCAAATTAAATATATACATTTCACTGAGCAAATCTCACAAACATTGCTTCATGACCAGATGTATTTCATACAGTCAAGATTTGGTTTAGAATTATGCTCTCCTCAGAGGATAACTTAACTGTGGTTCCTTTCTAAGACTGCAATGAATTGATGAGTGCAGGGTTGAGGGAAGTTTGCTTGTCTCTTTTAAGGTGTGTGTTTGTGAGAGAGAGGGAAAGAGAGAACTGTGTGGGAAAGTAAATGAAAAAGAATCTCTTAGTTTAATACCAGTTATGGTAAAAGCAGGATTTGAAGTGTGCATAAGACCAGAGTGCGGTACAATAGGCAGATCCTCACCTGGTATGAATCAGTGTAGCTCCACTGAAGTTAATGAAGTGACTTCTATTTACAACTGCTGACAATCTAGCCCTAGAGCTTAAGAACATCGAAGACATCAGGGCACAACCTGAATTCACATGAGACCGGACAGTGGGAGAAATACTTTGGGCCAACTCAGCACATTTCCTTCTAAACAGCTTTTTAAATTCTATTTTGGGTCAATTTAATTTTAGATTCAGGAATCTGAGGCTAAATATAATTAGGTTTGGAAGGATTAGATTTTTATCGGTAAACGCCGATGTGCGTCAATGTCACTGTACATGCACAAATCGATGGAAAAATATTTCCATCAATAATAGTTGAAATTAACAGATAGGCAAAGTAAGAAAAATACTGCTTGAGAATTTACTAGAGTTTGATGTAAGGTTAAAATTTTGACATGCAAATGTTGACAGTTTGCGTTTTAACAGTTATAAAGCTTTAACTTTTTGAATCTCAGCGTCTGAGCCTCCCCCATTGTCTCACCCTCCATAATTTCCCTAACTGAGAAAATGCAAATGGATAAAAATCTAAAAGTTGCTTAAAATCCATATTTTTGCCCAACTGTTAAATTTTAAAATTGATAATATTCTTTAAAATGATATTATACATCAAAATTATCTAAAAAAAATCAAATTCTGTCAAGCCTAAATATAACCCATCCCTGGTGAAGCCAACAGGAGGGAGCATATACTGTAGTAGTCAATATGTAACGACATTAAGAAGGCTAAGAGGGATTTTGAATAACATTTAGTCAGAAACATATGAAGAAGTTCTCCAGTTATATCAGAACCAGGAAGCACATGAGAGAATCACTAGGCCTGTTGGACTACCAAGGAGTAAAGGTTATTCCTCAATTGTCCACTAATGGGATTTTTTTTTTTTTTACCTTCCTCTGAAGAATCTGGTATTTCCCTCTGTCAGAGATAGAGTGCTGAATTAGATGGACTGCTGGTCTGATCTGGTATGACAATGTCTATGTTCCCTGTGTTCTTAAGTACCAAGAGGAAGCCAGGGCTAGATAAATGGAGGCAATGGAAGTAAAGTGGAGGCCTCAGGAGAAGGGACTAGATTGAGTAGGTTGATCCACTGGATTTCAGTTCCCAAATGATCAGGTCTTCAAAAGATTTCCTCGGAATTGGAATAATGCCACAGAAAGGAGGTGGCACTAAAACAATGCTTTAGTCATGAAGCGGGACTCGAACAATGCCATAGAAATGAGGTTGTACTGCAACAATGCCTCACTTATGGAGGTGTTATTAGGATAATGCCACAGAAATGAGATGGCACTAGCAAAATAGTTTGGGAATGAGGTGACACGAGGAAAAATCAGGTCCTTGATGATGTGTCAGAAAGTCAAACTGAAACAAGTGCTGCCTAAGAGAGAATTGATAAGCTGGTTTGGATAAGAGAAGAAGTCACATAAAACTGGAACTAGCCTTGAATGTCATATAAAAGTTTATATTGTATTGTCTTCGTTGATTATGCACCTCTCTCTACCTTTTTGTGTTAAACTGGTAGCAGAGCTATTGACATTACCAGGGAAAGGCCATTCTTGTAGTATTTACAGTCAAGTCCTGGAGTTACTGGAAATCTCATGACATTGCTTAGGGTTGGATATAAATTCTGAGGGTTACTGTAAAAAAAAGTATTTGTTGCAAAACTGTACTGATTCATTCTTTTCATTAAAAATTAACACACAAAAACCATTGCAAATTGCATCCGTTTTGTCAAGTTTATGAGAACAATTCTCATGTTTTGAGAATTTTTTTACATCCTGTAGAGCTTTTGCATTTAGAAAAATGTCACTTCCCAGTTTTTCTCGTACTAACAAAAGCTTCCTTTTACATATGTCAGCTACCAATGGGATTTTTTAAAGGCTACATCTACACTACAGGGGGGGGTCGATTTAAGATACGCAAATTCAGCTACGCGAATAGCGTAGCTGAATTCGACGTATCGCAGCTAACTTACCCCACTGTAGGGATGGCGGCAAAATCGACCTCTGCGGCTTCCCGTCGACGGTGCTTACTCCCACCTCCGCTGGTGGAGTAAGAGCGTCGATTCGGGGATCGATTGTCGCGTCCCGACGGGACGCGATAAATCAATCCCCGAGAGGTCGATTTCTACCCGCTGATTCAGGCGGGTAGTGTAGACCCAGCCAAAAATGTTTATAAAACTAGTTTAATTCCAGAATTCAACAGACTTTGTTTTGTGTAACTCATTTGCCTAGGAAAACTCAATTGAGCAAAAGACAGCAAAAATTTGCTTCCCAAATTTTCAGCTCTTTCAAATAACCACTAGACAATACTGGTCCTAGAAGTATTTAGTTGACATACATAAAGATCCATTTTATGTGCAAAACATTTCTCAAGTTGCAGTGGGGGAGGTCTAGATTGGATATTCGGAAACACTATTTCACTAGGAGGGTGGTGAAGCACTGGAATGGGTTACCTAGGGAGGTGGTGGAATCTGCATCCTTAGAGGTTTTTAAGTCTTGGCTTGACAAAGCCTTGGCTGGGATGATTTAGTTGGTGTTGGTCCTGCTTTGAGCAGGGGATTGGATTAGATAACCTCCCGAGGTCTCTTCCAACCCTAATAGTCTATGATTCTATGATTTCATAGAGTTCCAGTCACAGATCACTGGGTGTTATTGTGTAGAGCATTTATGTCAGCTACTAGCAGTAACTTTCTAATGCAACTGAATAATGTCTCTCTATTGACTTCAAAAATATCAGTGCTTGAAGACCAAATAAATATGTGATTCACTTCCTATGTTCTTTCTCTCTGGTCAAGGCCTTATGGCCCAAGATAGTTCCTTAGACAATGGAACTAGAACCTGTCTGAAATGGCTGCTTCACACTTAGGACATATGTTTGCTTTCTGAACCTGCTGTTGTAGGATCCTCATGACCACCACGTGGGTTCAATTAGTAGCATTCTCGCCATTAGTCCAGAAGGCTCTGGGTTTATGTCTGACATCAGCTTGAGCATATCCAGCGTGCTAGCCATACTGTGCAGTATTGACAACATGTTCAGCTCACAGAGATGCTGCTCTTTTGGGTTTGATGAGAATCCAAGGTCTTTTCTGCTTAACTCTGGTCATTAACCACATGGCGACTGAGGATGCTATAGCAATTTTCAAAGGGTGTGTGTGTGTGAGAGGCAGGGAAAAAAAACCCCACACAAAACGAACAAAAAATAAGCAGAGAATCAATCCTGTTTCCTAGTCAACTCTTCCACTTTCATTTAAACAAGTTCTAAGTCCAAAGATGTTATGAGCTACCTCTGGGTTCATAATGGCCATTAGCCTAGCCTACACATTTATCACCGTTACCCATTCAGTTGTAAAAGCAATTTGATGGACTTCTGGTACAAAAGGCACTTGGTACATAAGGCCACTTTCTATTCTCTTCTCTTCTATTCTATTCTATTAAACATCTCCAGGTACAGGCTTACAAAATCATCCCCTGTCTAGTGGACAAATGCAGAGCACTGGGAAGGTAAGACTCCTGGGGTTTTATGCCTGGCTCTGTCACTGATTCAGCAGTGTCCCTTTGGCTCTGTCATGGACATAGCTGTACCTGAAGCACCTGGTGCTGTGGAGAATGTCGGGGAATATACTCTGCTGCCCCAGACTTGAAGAGGAGCAGTGGTATATAGTGCCTCCAAGTTATGTCGTGGGGTAGGCTACCCATGGAATTAGTGAGAACCAGCCTGGTAATAATTCAACACAATTTTTCTTCTGTTGCATCCTCCATTCAAAGCATCGCAAAATGCTTTCCAGAGGGCAGCTGAATAGAGTGACAGAGCGGAGGGCTCAGTGTCTCATGCAGGCAGAGAGAGAGAGAGAGAGAGAGAGAGGGTAATGGCAGAAGGAGATGGAGATGTGCAAAAAGGAAAGGAAGCTGAAAACATAAAAGCCGTGTCACTCATCAGTCTCCTGAAAGCACATTGGAAACCGGAGGCCAGGTTTGTGAAAAGGCTGGTTTGAAATTGGTAGGTATTCAGCATGTCAATTTTGAGAGTGATATAAGATTCTCCAATATGAAAGCTCCCTTTGATTACATTTTAGCTGCCTACTGTAATCCAGAATTTAAGGAAAGACTGGTCAAGCCTTCCTTCCTAATGGGGTATGTCCGGACATAGAAAAATATCAAGAGGTTGCTATCCTAATGCCCTTGCCACTATAACCTGAGGATGAAGCAGGTCAGACACAGACAGGCCAGTCTTAAACCCTTCCTGTTTCTTCTCATTCCCTCCAAGAGACGACCAATTGCTTTTACAGTGACATGATGGGCTGGACTCAGCGAACAGGCCCAGCAGGGGGTCTTTCATTAAAGGTCCGGAACCAAACTCGAAGGTGGGATTGGGGGGGTTCTTTCCCTGCCTCAGATGGACCTCACTCCTTCTAGTGGTATGGATATGACACCCTGGAAAGTCTCTTAAACATTTTGGGGGAACAAATAGTTTTGCACCAGATTGCAGCAAGTGACAGATATTATCAAAATAGCTGTTCAGGGGAGAAAGCTATGCTCTCTCTGTCACAAAACACACTCATTCACACTCATTCTCAATCACTATTGCATTTACTGAACACTATTGAGTCCAGGCTGTACTATCAATATATGCCACATGGGCCAGATTCTGATGGTACTTATATGTTGTAAACCCACAGTAAATACTCCCTTGACGTTGTTTACGCTGGGGTAATCAAGCTCAGAATTTGGCATTCAATTTATCCTTCCCCCTCGCCCCCTTCAAGAACCAAGTATAAACATTTCCACCAAAGTATACTTAGTATAGGTCGGTTTGCTGAGTGGTATAGTCCCCCACCTTGGTTATGATCATGAGAAAGCACCTTTGTTTAACTAGGAAAAGTAATGAATAGATTCCCCATCCTGTCATCCTCTTCTCTATAAGTCCCCAGTACCTGGGGTTTTATCACAGGCCAAAGGGGGACATTGTTGTTGGAGCTCCATTTAAATATTGGTAGCACATCTCAGTGTTTTTACAGTTCCAGCATCTTCTGTGGTTAAGGTTCAGTTAGTAAGCTATAAAACCCTAGCAATATGGGACAAATCCCCCTTGCATACTGGTTTCTCAAATTAAACTATTGTCTGCTGTGTGACGATCCTGCTTTGCTGCTTCTATTTCAAACACATTTTCAAGACAAGGAACAATGCTTTCCCACCCCACACCCCCGCCAGAAATTGAGGCTGCTACATAGATGCTGAGGTAGCTTCAGACAGAGATAGAAAGTGATATGGTGCATAATGTGAGTGCTACATGAGCAAAGAGCAACCTCCGGCTGAGAAAAGTTCAGCCCAGCTCCTACTGGCGCTGCTAGCAGGAGTCTCCATTTCAGCAGAAAATCTATTTTATCCAGACCTAGTAGAGCTACTTCCTATGGACTAAAAGGGTCCCAGTTTGAGATCTGGCTGTGAAGTTCAGGGCTTTCACAGGGGTACTCAAGCTGCAGGATGATAAAGTCCATTGAATGGTTAACTCTTAGAGCACTAGTCAACACACTCATCTGTAAGGAGAAAATGAAGCAGATTGAACATAGTTCCCTGGAGAAAGAACATGGCTGATTCAGGACCATGTTCTCCCAAGAATCCTAACCCATTGTTTTCCCCAGGAGCTAGAAAATATGCCTCTTTCCCAGCACAGCATCTCAGTTGAAAGCCTAGCAAAGTGGGCAGTCGTCAAGAGACGTTACACACTAGAGCTAAGATATACCAAAATGGAGCCTAACCCGCGGCTCCTAAATAAGTAGCCTGATTTTCAAAAGGGCTGATTAGCCAACAGCTTCTGTTGGGGTCAGAGGGAGCTAAAGAGTGCTCAGCCATTTTGAAAACCAGGTCACTTATTATTTTGCTTCCAAAGTATGGATTAATAAACCCCATTTCTGCTTCCCGTTTCAGATAACTTTAGTCCTAGGGGTTTAATCAGAATCATAGTGTTTAAGTCTGCTGTAGTGTCTTGCCACCACTGCAATGAATTCAAGAGCAGAGAGAGACTACACCCAGCCAGTTCACCAGGGAAGTTATTCTTCTCAAGATATCTGTGGGGAAATTTTGATTTTGCTGATTTTTTTATTATTATTATTTTCTGTCAGGAAAATTGAAATGAAATATTTCATTTCAGGTCAGTTTGATTGAAGTTGGAATATTGCAGTTTTTGAACTGACCCACAACTTTTTATTTTGAATCAGTTCAACAAAACATTGAATTGTATTTCTCTATGGTGCACTGCCTCATGGGAATAAAAATTCCAACCCCCCATTCTCCCTTATTGGCTGGGCTTCCTGGAGGACTGTATCTGTCCTAAAACAATGCACTGCTTTCCTTCTGATTTAACTGCAAGGTGCATCATGGGAGTTACATGACTGGGTGCCTTATGGGAGATGGAGTCCAGCTGGGAAGTCAGGCTCATAGGCTAGAAAAGAGGCCAGAATTATAGCTCCCATAAGGCACTGAGCCTTAGAAAATTTGGTTTAATGTTGAAAACGTTGAAACAAACAAACCCAAAAGGTCATGAATGGCAAAATGTTTTGTTTCAATCAAAATAAAACCTTTTGACATTTCCAAAATGATTTTTTTTCAGAATTTCTGTTCTACAGAAAATTTTGAAATTTCAACCTTTTATCCCATTTCCCATTTCCAAAAATTCTATTTAGAACTGGTCAAAATTTTTGACTGAAAAAAAATATTTTTCCATTCAACGTAATTCTGATTTTTTTTTCCAACCAGGGGCATCATTTCAAAGTGTCAGCTCAAAATGAAATTTTTTGCTTCAAAATATCAAATCATATTGTCTGAAATGTCAATATTTTTCATTTCCCTGCTACCAATGAGAAACTTTTCAGAATTTCTCAGTTCAAAAATATTTTTGATATTTCAACTTTTCATTCCTATCAGGAGCAAGAAATAATGTTGAATTTTCAAAAATTCTTGCAAAAGAAAAAAATCTGGTTTTAATTGTACTGCTGTATAACACAGTCAGAAGTTACCTCTAAATACTGTATGGTTCATAGTCATGTCAAATGACGGAAAGGCATTTTCACTGTGCAAACTGTCGCTTTAGCCTACGTATTTGTGGGTGGAAAGTGATTGGTGCAGCCTAGTGGTTCTTCAGTATTCTTGGGTCTGACATTTCTTTTGTACATGAGTTGGTTTTGGTTTGTTTGTTTCCATCAGTGAGTTTTAACTTTTACTGAACTACTTTGAGTACATTAGTCCTGTAACTTAATTAGAGCACTATACTAAACCACATTAATGTGCCTCCAGGAATTCTAGACACAGTTATAAAGGTTTGTAGGCCTAGTCCTGTGAGTCCCTCCTTCATGGCACTGAGTATCCTTAACCCTCCTTGTCTTCAGTGAAAGCTGATGGAGTTTGGTACTATACAGAATTCTGCCTTAGGTACAAAATTATTTTCTCTGATCCATGTGGTGGAGCTCTTAGCTGCCCAGCGGCTCCTTATTACATAATCTGCACTGGCTCTCAATGAAGACACTGAGAGTTACATGCTCGATGAGTGCAGAATATTTAACAGTGAACCTAGTGTAGCTGAAAGTCAAAACAAAGTCAAGATTAGAGGGGAGGATTTTGCCCCATGAGCCAATGTAGTAATCCAAATTTCTGAGGTGGTGGGTAGAGAGAAACATGGCAGCTATGTAGAAATATTTGAAATATGTAAACATGGAGGTGGCAGAGGAATGATGTGGAACAGACTTGCAAAATTCAAGTCATCCATTTGCCTGGGGCAAGTCATTATTTTTTTAGAGGCCAGTAAAATATCATTGTTTTTTTTTTTCACCTTCCGATTTTATCATCTAAAGTGTGAAGGTCAGTGAGTAGACTTGGGTAATCGGGCTGGTTTGCAAGCTGAATTAGAATGTCAAAGGGGATATAATCATGAGTAATGAGATACAACTGAGAAAGGGAAAATTCTGAGTGAGTATCAGAAATGGCTCTTGCCAATGAGATCTATTAGGCTGTGCAACAACCTCCCAAAGGAAGTAGTGACCGTGTGGACACTGTTGGAGTGCATTAAACATTCCCTAGCACATGCTAATACAGTACTGTTTGAAATAGGAATGCAAGCAGCAGAGTCCAGATGGGCCAGTTAGTTCATCACACGCCAGTGGGCAATACAATTTATACCTGTCTGGTGCAGACTAATGCACTGTGTAGACAAGTCCTTAGATCTAGTCTTAAGCTGTGAAGTTGGAATCTGATTCTCATATCATGTTCACATCTGCGGTCCTGCTTCTACCACTATGTGCATGGGCAGCATTTATGAAGTTCTGATCTATACCAGAACATTTCCAGATTTTGGTCAGGGTGATTATGCATTATTACTAGAGCTGGTTGAAAAATGCTGTATATTTCTGTAAAAATGTTCAAAGGTAATGGAAAATTCATTTGATTTTTTTTTTGCAGAATTCTTCAGTTTTTGCTGAAACAAAAATAGTTTCAGTTTTATGATCCCTTCCCCCATTTTCTTCTCCTTGTTTCCCTCCTTCAAAGGGGAAAAGGGGAGAAACAAACAAACAAGCAAAACAAAAACACAACAAAAGTTGTGGTTTCTTTGGCAGGAGGAAGGTGATATTTTGATTGAAAACTGGAAAAATCTTAACCTGGAATGAAAATGTTCCATTATATTTTTAATTTTGGTTGGCCCCCAGCCAGTTTCGACCAGCTCTAATTATAATGTAGGAAACAATCCCACGTTAGCCTTAAGAGATAACCTATTCGGTCTTGTCCATACTAAATGTACATAACTCTATAATGCTCTTTAATTCCACTAGGAGGAAAAAATATGTTACTGTCTATCATATCTGAGAACAATCACCAACTCCCTGCTCCTTCAAACAAGTCATCACTCAAATGTCCTATTACATTTATTTTTGCCCTTTATATAACTGAATTGTACCTCTCCCATGAACTCAGCTGAACTATATCCTGCTGTCATGTTAAATATACCAGGTTGAAGGACAAATCCATCTTAGAATTTTCTCATATGACACTCAGGAAAAATAAAGTTCACATTCTAAGTGGACTCAGAGAGAATATTTTCCCATATTATTTCCCTGTTTCCAAATCTGCTCAAGATTCACATCCTTTCAAAGCTCTCTTTAATTCTTCCCATACACTTTTTCATTAAGTACCTTGTCTTGATTCCATGTCATTTCTGATCTCTTTCATTTTTCCATATTGATGATCTCAGTTTGTGATGGGCATGGTGGATAAAGTGAAATTCTAGTTCCTGCTGAGTGTTCATAACTATCTTCCCAAGTAGTTCCCAACAACTTTGAACGATTGCTGAGTTCATATCAGGTGAACCATGATGCATATATTGCGCACTGGGATTTACTGAAGTCATCCTCGCCCATGGATTGCAGCCATAGAGGTATTGATAGTGTAGGCCCCCTTTACTAGAAGGGCATCTGACCTTTATTGGGAGTGGTCCAGTTGGGAAGATTCTGTGTGCTGCAATCTAGCCTTAGAGACTACAAGTCCCGTGATGTTTGGGGAAAGGGTGAGAGACTTGCTCTTGCAGGCAGTGCAGGTAGCACAGGCAGTGGACTCCATTTTGGGAAGAGGAGTGAGATTGCTGGTGTGGAGCTCTGTCCATATCAGGAGCTGCTGCTGGGAGCCTGCAGGGGTTTTGATCGAGCAGGGAGCCTCAGAGGCTGTTGGTGGCTTCACTGGAGCCAGGGCAGAGACCGTTGCTGTGCCTAGAGCTGACTGAGATGCGCCTGCAGTGAAGGACTGTGAGTAACCCGCACCCTGCTTTGGGAAAGTACGTGTAAGGGAAGGGGCACAGCAGAGAGACTGAGTCTGAGGAGAGGCAGAGTGATCTTCCCACCGAACCAGGACCCAGAGCTGCTGACATTTGGTGGAGCCAGCTCCAATCGTCAGCGGGGTTGTGCAGCTTTTTGCCTTGGCTGGACTGATACACACACCTAACAGAGCGCTGTCTCCAGCTGCAGCTCTCCCAGCGCGCCCACGCAAGTGTCTAGGACTCTGAAATCCAGAGGAGTGTACACTGCGGGGTGAATGGTGGCAGTGCAAATGCCAGTTAAATAAGTTTCATTTATTACTGTATCCTATATTTGTTCATTGATTTTATTCACCAGCCCCTTGTGGATTTAAATTAGTAGTGACATATAATCTTAGACTGTTATGCCCTGATGTTTTTAAGTTGTTAAGTAAAGGTGTGTTAACTCTAATTTAAGTATATTGGATGTATATTATTTATAACTGGTATGTCTGAGTTACACCCATGCCACAGATTATATTATTATTATTATTATTATTATTATTTATTATTTATTATTAGAATAGCTTTCTTCCTGGAGGTTCCCAAGGCAGACCTTTGAGTGCACACAGGGGCCAGCCAGGTGGAGGCACCACCAACTTTAATTTTCTTTAGGAGTAGAGGGATTGCAGCAGAGGGGTGGATAGAGGATTCCCATCTAGCCAACATCACCACTGGGATACTCAGGATCGTCTTTAATGTCAACAACATCAGGCGCCCCGGCACACAGGTGAGTGTTGCCTGCTCCCGAGGGAGGAAAGGGGGGTTACAATAGCATCATTGTATCATTGACCATGGACCTTTAGTACATCTAATTAGAGCTTTTTAATTCTTGCAAGCTCTTTTTATATACAACCTCAGACATAGCACTCCCTAGCTCTGCAAAGGGGAGCCTACAGCAGACAAGCAGATGATGGGAATAATCTGGAAAGAGGCTTCCAGTGCAGTAACCTTGCCACAAACAGTAATGTTGTGTGTTACTAACTCCACCCTGGGCTTCATTTCATATTAGTAATGCTTTATCTTAAACAAACAACCTCTTTATTTAGTTTGGCGAGGTCAATCACAGCCTGCTAGGGACTCACTTCTGGTGAAATGCACTTCTGTGCAGAGGTTTATGTAGCACTTAAGATCCACTTAACTTTTCAAACTAAAGTTTAAGTGAGTATTTCAGTAGCATGGAGACTCTGTGCTGGCCTCTGGGCAGGTGTGTATTTCATCTTTATTCCCACTCCGGGAATAGCTGGTAGCAAGAAGGAGGCTGAATTTTCTGCCAAAAGTTCTATCACCAACTTTGTCCTCCATGGAAAGAGACTGTTTTCTAAGCGTGTGTTTCCTCATAGTCTGTCATTGGGTTAGTCAACTGTGGGGACATTTTGTTGCTCAGTGATTGTTTGGTTAGTGCTGAAGCAAAATGAGCAACCTGGATAGAGTAGTTATGGATCTGGAAGGGGAAAATGAGCTCTGAGCTGAGAAGTTTCTGGATGGAAGAGTCCAAGGCACCCGTGCTTGTTGTATGCATTTAGACAGCAAGTTCTGAGCGTTAGAGTGGCTTAAAACCCTAGGAGCTGCATATTGTACAACACGATTGAATGTGTCTTGCTCAGGCTATTCCATATCAGTACAACGTTCATCGACAGGGACAGCCTCCTGTGTCCTAACATGCCTCGGAAAGCATGTGCTATTGTGATATTAGAACCTGATACAAAGTCCATTAAAGTGATGGGAGCATTTCCATGGACTTCACTGGGCGCTAGATCAGACCTGAACTGTTTACATGATACACAGCTCAGTCATATAAAAGGTCAGCACCTTGTTTAAAGATAACACAGAGTGGGGACAACAATTATAGCAGTCAAATTATTTGACCCTCACTTTGCTTGAAAAACAAACAAACCCAAAAGAATTGCTGTTGTCATTTTGTATTACAATCTCTGTAGAGTCCCAAACCTCCAACCATTTCATAGAGAAAGAGAATCTCCAGGTCCCTTTAAAAGAACATAAATGCAGTAAGTGAATATATCACTTACTATTCCTCATGCCTAATTATCCAGAAATCTTTTGTAATGCTGTGCATCTTAGGCTCTGAAGCCAATTTCAGATTCCCCAATTCAAAAGCTGACTGTGCATTAACTTCTCTTGCTCTTCTATTCTCAGGCTGTTTCTCTTCTCCTTTAATTTCATTTCCTCTTTTATATATACATCCTTCCTTTCACTGTTTGGATCTCTTGCACCTTTTTTTTTTTTTTTTTTTGTTAAACAAAGACTTTTTTTGTCTGGATCCCAGCTACTGGACAATTTAAGTTTAATAGACTTTCAAACTTTCTTCTTTAGAGACAAAAGTAGTTTTTACGGGAGGAAGAGAAAGAGGAATATTGCATTAATGAAGCAAGTAAATGTGTAATAAGTGCACCAGCTAGGCAGGTAGAAATGAATTATGTGCAAATATATGTGCATAATTTATGATGGGTGTTAAAAAGATAATAATATAATATTGCACGCTCCATGTCATTATTTTCCATAAAGACAAGGAAGAATAAAGCGGGTCTTTTTTTAACTCCCAACATTCTCTTTATTGTATGATTGACTCTGTGACTCATTTTGTGAAGTAGTGAGAGACGCCATGGTACATAGCAATAAATTATAGTGTATTCCAGGGATCAACTTTAACTGAGTAAACAGCTACATGCTGGAGCCCAGTGCAAATAACTTAAAAACACAGGCAGGCTGTCTACTCAGTCTGACCCTTCCAAGAGTTGAGAACAATAGGGCAATGGCACACTGCTTATCTTGAAGAAGAGCCAGGCTTGCTGTGAAGGAAATTAAAGAAAAACACAGCAAGGGACGGAGAAAAGAAGCAGGATACAGTATGAGAGTAGAAATAATATTGTACATGTATATGCCTCTCCAGTCCTGAAGAACTTTATAAACTTCACAACCCATCTATGCTAGAAGTTGATGTAAATCATACCATTTGGATATAGGATATTCCCTAGAATGCAAGCGTTTTTGGTTCTAGTGTTTGGACCCTTGTCTAATGTGTACAGGAAAAACTCCTCCCTCCACTGAAATGCAGCCTCCTCTGGGTTGGAACGCAGCAGCTGTTTTATGGCACACAGCAGCAGCATACAACAGTTTAGGAGAGCAAATGGAAATAATAGGGTAGATTCTCAGCTATTGTAAATGAGCATAGTCAATAGAGCTGTGTGCAATTATAACAGCTGAGAATCTGGCCTAACGTCTCCAGTGAAACAGCCCTAAGATGCTGTGCAAATTTTCACCCTACTCATAATTAAACAAAGTCACGCCAATGGGACTGGAGCACATAACAGTGTCGGACTGTTTCCTCTCATCATTTACAATGGTGCAAACACACATTGGGCCAAAGTGTACCTCCAGTTATCCCTCTGTAATTCCATTCACTTGAAGGCACTGTAACTGAATCATAGAATCATAGAATATCAGGGTTGGAAGGGACCTCAGGAGGTCATCTAGTCCAACCCCCTGCTCAAAGCAGAACCTAATCCCCAACTAAATCAACTGATGACCCTTAGGCTGCACTGACTGGGAAATACTAAATACCACTGGGAAGGATATCAGTCTGTTGTTCCCAAACTAGTCTTTTTTTTCCTTACTCCATAGACTATGTTTTACTATGTGAGGTGGTGGACTTAGATATAGTTGGGAAGCACTAAAAAAGGGCGTTATACATCAGCTAGGATGCCAGGGGCATATGTGGCATTGTTAGGGCAGAGTAAGGAGGTGTAATTAGAAGAAATTAAATGCAACACTGTTGCCTAAGGCGGTGTTTCTCAACCTTTTCCGGTATGAGACCCCTTATTTGAAGCCAAAATTTTTCACGACCCCCTGGCATTTACTATAATTATAAGAGTAAGAAATCTGTCAGTTTGACCTCACATGCTTTGAAGGGTTTGGCAGCCCCAAGTGTTTCAGAAATGTTATTTTCTTTGCTTTAAAATTGTAATAAAATTGTCAACACCCGGTGACCTCCCCCCACCTCCCGATTTCCTTCCACAATGTGGTACGGGGTTTGCAAAGTGAGGGAAGTACTGGACCCTAAATTTTTATTTCTTAATTTTGAAAAAAAATAATCATGTTGAGGTCTTTTTTAATTGAATCCCTTACTCCCCTCACCCCCATTCCTCATTCCTCCCTAATATGGATCTTTTAAAGTCCTCCCTGCTTTTTGTAAACAGTCTGACACACCAATTTTGGGCTACAGCAGGCAGTTCACATGGGTTGCTGAGGAATGAGTGAAAAATTAAAATGTAAAAAAAAAAAAATATGGAAGTTTCACAAACTCTTCAGCAGAGTATTGGGTGCCCTACTATCCAAAGGCAAAGTTATTGGGGGACGTTTTAGAATTACTTTTGTAATGTGGACTTTTAGTCACATCAGTAGCCATTGAACTAGGTTCAGCAAATTTCTAATCAGCCTACCATTAGCCAATGATGTAGTGCCAGCACAGCCAGAAAATGAATATATACATTTTTCTTTGTTTTCTTTTCTTTTCCTGTTGAAAAAAGAAAAGACAAGATTTTATAAACCAGCTGGGCTAGCTGTTGTGGTGAGAATTAGCCAAAGGAAGAAAGCATTTGAAGGTTTTAGAATGGGGTGGAGGAGGCTAATATTTCACATTATGAAAGCTTTTCATGTGATCCTGCCTATTGCTGTTACACCTCCTTTTATTGTGGGATGAATTCATTAAAGCATCCTCACTTTTCTTTTTAATGGGTGGTCTTTAGAGGGCAGCCCGGGGGGGCAATTTGCCCTAGGCCCCCACGAGAGTTTTTCGGGGCCCCTGGAGCGGGGTCCTTCACTCACTCCGGGGGCCCCGGAAAACTCTCGTGGGGCCTGGGCCCCCGGAGCTTCTTCCGCTCCGGGTCTTCGGTGGCAATTCGGTGGCACGGGGTCCTTCCGCTTCGGGACCCGCCGCCGAAGTGCCCTGAAGACCCACGGAGGGGGGTCCTTCCGCCCTGGGTCCCGCGCCGCCGAAGTGCCGGGTCTTCGGCAGCAATTTGGCGGCGGGGGCCCCCCGCTGCCGAAGACCCCAGGCCCCCTGAATCCTCTGGGCGGCCCTGGGTCTTTAAATAATGGGCTAGGTCGTCATGTGGTGCAAACTGGTGTAGCTCATTAACATCAGTGAAGCTATGATGAATTATACCAGCGGAGGGTCTGGCTCAATATTTTTCTGACAGGGCCTGAAACTGAAAGATTCTGAAAAAAAAGGTGGCCTGCTCCCAGGAAACACTGAGAATCCACATCTCTGAGTGGCATCAAAAGGACCTGCAGCTGCTCAGCATCTCCTAGAAGCAGGCCCCATCTTCTGAGGATCTTGCAAATGTTTCAAATTCTGATCTATTCTGCGTGCAGCACAATAAGGGCACGCACGGGTCTGCACCTGAGTTACAAAAGACAATTGGGGATGTCTGTTTTGTAGAACAAATAAATAATTTTCACTGTGATTCATCCGTAACTGGTACCTCGCAAATGTGCCATTGGATCATATGTTTTTTGTTGGTGGGATGAAGTTGGAGGCTCTTCCAAACATCTCATTCTCTACAGACTCCCAAATTATGGACACACCCATCCTCAACATCTCTGGGCCTCCATTCATTTCAGGACTTGGTTTAAACGTGCCCTCCTGACTCTTATAACCTTCCATTGACTTGCTCCCTAGCTTGTGGAACCTGTCGCTTGCTCTCTGCCTCTCTCTAATCCCTTCTCCCCCATGTCTTATCACACTGACCCCTTCTTTGTCCTTTCATACAATCTCCCCAATTTTGTTTCAACAGCTTTTTTTCTTTGCAGCTTTCCTTTCCCAGCATCGAGATATTTTGGCAAGGAATTCATGAGAGACCCCCTCCCACAAGGTGCTGACCAGGCCCGGCTCTACTGTTTTTGCTGCCCCAAGCAGCGTGCCGAATTGCCACCGCGGACGGCGGGGACAGACCCTGTGCCTTTAGGGTGGCACGCATGTTTCCGCGGTGGCAGCAATTCGGCGGCAGCTTCTGTCTTCAGCCGGAAGACAGAAGCCGCCGAATTGCCGCCGCGGGCAGCTGAACGTAGAAGCTGCCGCCGAATTGCTGCCGCCGCGGAAACGCGCATGCCGCCCTAATGGCACAAGGACTGCCCCCGCCGTCCGCGGTGGCAATTCGGCGCACTGCTTGGGGGGGCAAAAACACACGGACTGCCGTCCCTTGCAGATTGCCGCCCCAAGCACCTGCTTGGAATGCTGGTGCCTGGAGCCGGCCCTGATGCTGACCATTCTGGCCCCAACCCAACAAAGCATTGAAGCATGTGCTTAACTAACCATGTGCTTAAAGTCAAGCATATGCTTACGTGCTTTGCTGGATAAGTGCCTAGATGCCATTGACAGACAGATGGACATGTTTTAAAGCCTGAATTAGCCTTCCCATACCTTTCCATCTCATGAATCCCTACATCTTTTCAAATCCCAGCTGGAAACTCACGTATATTTTTCCCCCTTGCCTCATAGTCTTCATTCCTTGTTCTCCCTCTGCTATTATTCATTATTTAACTTCAGTAACTGGGTCATACACAATACATTTTCCAAAGTGAAGTTATATTGTGCTGGAATACTCCTTCACATTCCGGGCCTGCTGTCAATGGTGGAATCTACTGCTACCGCCTGTAACTGGGCAAGTAATATTAGCAAATAAATATCTCCAGATTACTGAGATTCCTCCTCTCGCTTATATCAGTTTCGTTGCAGGATAACTCCACTGACTTCAGCAAAGTTACTTCTGATTTTTATCAGTGTATGTGCGAGGCAGCTTATGCCCAGTATGCACTGTAATCATAACCCCAAATTAGCTTGTGCACCCTAGAAAAGATTAATAGACACTATCTTTGTAACAGCATGATGTACATACACTTAACTACGTGCCCACAGTTCAATCAAACTTTATATGTTCATATGCTCCATTATGAAAAGTGTAAACAACATACTGCATATAGTCTATCTTTTTGACTTAGATATTGTGGTTTATGCAAGTCAATATCACTATCAGTATCTTTACTACTTTATATCTTATGATAATTATGGCTGGCGAATCAACAATTTTTGATTTGATTGTCTTTGAAAAGAATGTTATTTAATATCATAACACTTTTGAAGTCAAACATTAGTTTTTTCCAGTAATTGTACAGTACTCCGTGCCACAAAATATATTTTTGTTAGATGGTTTCCCACAAGCACTCCCATTTTTAATCAGCGATCTAAGCACCTGGCTCACATATTCCAGAAAAATTCCCACAAATGTTCTATTTCAATAGATACAGCAAACGGCAGGAGGTTAAGGCACAGAGAAAAAGAATCAGCTATCGTGTACATATCTGATTTCAAACTATTGTATAAATTATAAATAAGTCCAGGCAGTTTGTTTGTTTATTTCCATTTAGATCCTATTTTTTCCCTTTTATTCATAATCTCTAGGCATACTTATGAAAGAGAAAAATATTCGCATTGATATAATGGCCCATGATCTGCTCTCATTACGCTGGTTAGATCTGGAGTAACGTCAAAGGCTTTGAGGGAGTTACCCCAGATTTACACAGATGTAATTATGAGTGTTGGTTGCTCCTTCGAAGGTCCTAAAGGAATGGGTTCAAGGAAAACACGATCAATGTGTATGCCTTGAGAAGGCATACACATTAAGAGGCTCATTGGACCCAATCCAATGCCCAGTGAAGATTATAGAAGTCAGGACTAAACTTCCTTCACTCCCATCTCTGTGACCATAAGCACTTTAGTTAAATTCTTTGTGTCTCAAATTAGTCATCTGCAAAAGAGACCTAGTACAATTTACCTATCTCACAGTTATGTTGCAAGGCTTACTTGGTTAGTAGAGATGAGCAAGAAAAACAACTAATCATTTATTTGATTTATGTTGTCTCTACTTCTGTTTGTGGAATATCAGCAGAACAAATCAAACTGGATTATTTCTGCTCTATTCATTATACAAATGTATTCATCACATTTTGTTTCACTTTGTGGACTGATTGTGAATTGTGCTCTGAAAGTATTTAATGCCTGACATTCAAAATTTGAGCTGTGCTTTCCTATTTTGATCAGTCCATTATGCCACATTTTATTGCTTCTGCTCCCTGATTGGATGAGAATGGATAGCACTTCCTGTGCTAGTACTTTTTACTTGCAATGGGAATTTGGCCAGGAAGACTCACAAGGAGAAAAAGAAAACAGACCACGGAAGAAGCTATAGTAACACACTGGGCTGAAGGCAGTGCAACCTAGCGGTTGGTACAGAAGTCTGGTCTAGTGGTTGGAGAAGAATCAGAAGTCAGAACCCAAGGTGGTCCGGAGACAAACCAAGGATCAGAGCCAAGAGTCAGGAACCAGGAGTTCATAAGCAGGTGAGGCAAGGACTAGGGCTGGAGCAGGAGCAGACCTGGGTTGGAACAAGAACAGGTACAGAAAGCAAGTCTCGTGCAGCTGCAGGCATTCAGCCACTGTGCTGCTATTGCTACTAGGCTTAAATGGGGATCTGACCCTTCTGTCCCATCAGGGAGCACAGTCAGTTGGTGAGGGTCTATTGGGCCCAGCTGAGCTCATTGGGTTACTAGGCAACCATGGCTGGAGTCAGCTGAGATCCTAGCAGTACTTCCCCTGCCCCCAAAGGGCTCCTCCTAGGCGCTCTTGACACTGGCATGTCAGGGTACCTTTGGTGAAAATCACTAATGAGATCAGGAGTGTGAACAGTTTCTTCTGGTTCCCAGTATTGCTCTTCTGGCCTGTACCCCTTCCCAGGCTATCAGATACTGGAACTTCCCCCACACCCATCAGGAGTTGAAGACTTGATGGACTTTGTATTCCTCCTGCCCATAGACAATTCCTGGGGGTGGCAGAGGGTTTACCATGTTGTTGATGAACAGCTTGAAGAGAGGTTGTTGATGAACAGTTTGAGGTGAGAAGCATGGAAGATGGGGTGAATCTGGAGGGATTCTAGGAGCTGAAGCTTGAAGGCCACTGGGAGTACGTCCACATAGGGATAAAAATCGCTCAGCTGGCTCAGGTCAGCTGACTTGGTCTCATGGGGGTCTAAGGCTGAAAAATCACTTTGTAGACATTCAGGCTTGGGCTGTAGGGTCCCAGAGCTCGGACTCCATCCCGAGGCCAAATGTCTACACAGAGATGTTTACCCCGGCAGCCCAAGCCCTGCAAGCCCAAGTCAGCTGACCTAGGGGCAGCCCAGCCATGCTGCAGGTCTTTTATCCCTGTGTCAATGTACCCTGGGTTTGTTTGCTCGATGATCTGAAAAGGAGCTAGGTATTGGTGGTCAAACTTAGCTGAAGTATAGTCTGTTCTCAGGTCCTGAGTTGAAACCCAAGCCTTATCTCTTACTGCCAGGTTAGGGGTGGCTGTCACTTTTAGTCCACATAATGCTTATACGTTTCTTTAGCAGCAAGGAAGTGTTCCTTGAGTTCCTGGTGTGTTTTCTGGAGGTGGAGAGCCACATCTATGGTTGCTGGGATGGCAGAGCCTTCAGACAGGTCTGGATGGAATCGGGGATGAAAACTAAAATCTGAAAAGAATGGGGTCTATTGGGTTGAAGCCTGTTGTTGTACACGAACTCAGCCAAGCACAGCAGTGGGAGCCAATCATCCCAATTGAAATTCAGAAAATGCCAGAAATACTGCTCTAGCATTTGATGGACTCTTTCAGTTTGGCCATCAGTCTGGGGAATATAGCCTGTCGAGGTAAGGGGCTTGGTGCCAGGAAGGCAACTAAATTCCTTCTAGAATAAAGCAACAAATTGAAGACCTCAATCCAAAATGATTCATGTTGACATGCTGTGGTATCCAGAGTCATTCTGCAGGAAAGCTTGCCCAGTTTCACGGGCAGATGGCATGGTATGGCAGGGCATAATATAGGCCATCTTGGTCGAGATGCACTACAGTCAGGATAACCGAGTGCCCTTGGGAACATGGTAACTCCAATATAAATTCCATTGAGAGGGTGGACCAATGACCCAGATGTGTGTGGACGTGTGTTGGGGGCGGGGAGAGACTAAAGTCAGCCAATGTTTCTAAGTGGGATGTTAGGGATGGCAGAATGCCGGAGTTGAAGAGGGAGGGATTAATGCTCTTATTAGAGGTTCCAAGATTCTGGTGGAGAGGCAGCAGCACAATTCGTTGTAGTGCTAGATTGAGTCTTTTATATCTGTAGATGACTTGATTGAAGTTCAAACTAGGAAAGAACATTTGTCACAGCAAGTGAAGGGGAGGGAGGGTAATAACATGCCAACATTTTCAAGCCTGGGCGCTTAGTGTCAGATTCCTAAATCCATATCAAGCTCTCAGTCCTGCAAAAATGTACTCATATGCTTAGCCTTCTGCACTGATTTACAGGGACGGATAGCTGGAGAGGCTGTGTCTGATTATTAAAGATCAAATAAAAGACACCTTACACCAAATCTTATTCCACCACGGTGCATGTATGTTCACTTTTTAAGGTACATATGGAGCCTGTATGCCATGCATTCCCGTGAAAGAAAAACTCCCATTGATTTCACTGGAAGCAGTCTCAGGACTAAAAACGTGTTGTTGAAAGTGAAAAACTGGACTTGTTGAGCTGAGAATGCAGAAGACATCATTCAATTCTTTATGAATGCCATTGCAAGTACAGGGCTGCCCAGAGGATTCAGGGGGCCTGGGGCAAAGCGGGGGAGCTGCGGCGCTTGTACTCACCCGGCGGCGGTCCGGGTCTTCGGTGGCATTTCGGCAGAGGGGGGCCCTTCAGTCGCTCTGGGTCTTAGACGGCATTTTGGTGGCGGGGGGGCCCTTCAGTCGCTCCGCGTCTGTGGCAGCAGTGAAGGGCCCGCCGCCGCCGAAATGCCGAAGACCCGGACCGCCGCCGGGCCAGGGCTTGCTGGGCCCCTGTGGGGCCCGGGGCCTGGGCAAATCGCCCCACTTGCCCCCCTCCCCCTCCGGGGCGGCCCTGTGCAAGTAATTAATATTACTGCTATATTCATAGTATTCCATACACTACATATTCACAGAAAAATGCTACTTACTTGAGAAGGTTTTAATGGTGACTGTACTATGGCTACTAACACAACTTCAGACCCACCCCTGAACCTTAGGGACTGCACTTGAAGTAAGGAATTTTGCGGTTCTGAAACATTTGGATAACTTTTTTTTTTTTCTATTTTCTCCTGAATCGGTGCTGCTGGGATACAACTAGCCATGGGAACCCAATTGTTCTCATTGTATTTCCAGCACGGACTAGGATCTCATCCGGTGCCCACAGAAGAGTCAGTGTAAGTCATTCGGCTGGCTTCAGCAGGCATTGAATTGGGCTCTAGGGCCCCAATTCAGCAATGTACTTAAGTCTGCACCTAACTTTGAGCACATGGGAAGCTCCATTGACTTCAGTGGGAATACTTACGTGCTTACAGTTAGGGACATGCTTAAATAACATTGTGAACCAGGGATTCAGAGCAGAAGTGCTGGCAACAATCTATTTTCAAGAGCTCCCCAAGCCCAATTTGGCAAGCTCCAGTAGTTCTGCTAGTTCAGGAATTGGCTAGGGTTTAGGTGCCTCATTCTCACCTCGCAATGTAGTAGTAATTCCCATGGAACTCGGTGGAAATTACTCCAGCTTACTGGAGAGTCAGGTCCTAGGGTGCTAATTCAAAACCCAATCTCTGAGCTCTTCAAGTTTCCCTAACATTTCCCATTTGGGGCTTTCTTTTGAATCAGTTTGCCATCTTTCCCTCCAAGGGACAGTCACACAGAACACTGTGAAAGAGCTGCATAGGTTGGGAATTGATATGGACAATCTGCCTGGATAATTACTGTAGATCCAAAAGAGCAACTAGTGTTCAGTTTCTCAACCCTGCCAAATATATCGTGGATTTGCCTTAAAAAAAATCTTAATTGCTCATCAGCCAGACACAGTGCTACATTCCTGCTGTTTTTGTGAGCTACCAGCCCCCGGAGGAGGTAAAAACATCCCTCTGATGAAAGCTCACCTTTCATTAGTCAAATTCTACTGGCTTGTTTAAAGATTGTGTAATGCCTCGGGCAGAAACACAATGGGATGGGACTGAGCAGCAAAGATCAATACAGGTCCCAAAGTTTGAGGGGGTGTTATATAAAACAGAGATGAAAGAAGAAATGCTGCAAACTGCCCTTGACAGAGGAAGGCTGGTCTATATCTATGGAGAGGGCACCAGCCCGAGTGTTCAGTTTCCTGCTCCGCCACAGCCTTTTTGTGTGACCTTGGGTATGTTACTCAGCCTCTCTGAGTCTCAGCTCCCCCTCTGTAAAATAAAGATAACAGCACTGCCCAACCTCATGGTTGTGTTGTGAGGATAAATACAGTAAAGATTCTGAGATGCTCAGGTAGTATGACAAAGGGGGTCTGTCAAGGCTGCTTCCCCACTTTGAACTTTAGGGTACAAATGTGGGGACCTGCATGAAAACTTCTAAGCTTAACTACCAGCTTAGATCTGGTTCACTGCCACCATCCCAAAGCTAGTTCCCTTCCCTGGGTAGCCTTGAGAGACTCTCCACCAATTCCCTGGTGAATACAGATCCAAACCCCTTGGATCTTAAAACAAGGAGAAATTAACCATCCCCCTCCTTTCTCCCACCAACTTCTGGTGGATCAAGATCCAAACCCCTTGGATCTTAAAACAAGAAGAAATTAACCATCCCCCCTCCTTCCTCCCACCAACTCCTTGTGGATCAAGATTCAACCCCCTTGGATCTAAAAACAAGGAAAAATCAATCAGGTTCTTAAAAAGAAGGCTTTTAATTAAAGAAAAAGGTAAAAATCATCTCTGTAAAATCAGGATGGAAAAATAACTTTACAGGGTAATCAAACTTAAAGAGCTCAGAGAACCCCCCTCTAGCCTTAGGTTCAAAGTACAGCAAACAGAGATAAACACTCTAGCAAAAGGTACATTTACAAGTTGAGAAAACAAAGATAAACTAACACGCCTTGCCTGGCTGTTTACTTACAAGTTTGAAATATGAGAGACTTGTTCAGAAAGATTTCGAGAACCTGGATTGATGTCTGGTCCCTCTCAGTCCCAAGAGCGAACAACTTCCCAAACAAAGGTTTCAGAGTAGCAGCCGTGTTAGTCTGTATCCGCAAAAAGAACAGGAGTACTTGTGGCACCTTAGAGACTAACACATTTATTAGAGCATAAGCTTGCGTGGACTACAGCCCACGAAATGCATCCGAAGAAGTGGGCTGTAGGCCACGAAAGCTTATGCTCTAATAAATTTGTTAATCTCTAAGGGTATGTCTACACTTACCCGGTAGTTCGGCGGCGAGCGATCGAACTTCTGGGTTCGACTTATCGCGTCTTGTCTGGATAAGTCGAACCCGGAAGTGCTCGCCGTCGACTGCAGTACTCCAGCTAGATGAGAGGAGTACCGCGGAGTCGACGGGGGAGCCTGCCTGCCACGTGTGGACCGAGGTAAGATCGAACTAAGGTACTTCGAACTTCAGCTACGTTATTCACGTTATTCACGTAGCTGAAGTTGCGTACCCTAGTTCGATTTGGGGGGTTAGTGTAGACCAAGCCTAAGGTGCCACAAGTACTCCTGTTCTTTTTCCCAAACAAAGAGTACAAACAAAAACCTTCCCCCCCCCCCAAGATTTGAAAGTATCTTGTCCCCTTATTGGTCCTTTGGGTCAGATGTCAGCCAGGTTACCTTAGCTTCTTAACTCTTTACAGGGAAAAGGATTTTGGAGTCTCTGGCCAGGAGGGATTTTATAGTACTGTACACAGGAGAGCTGTTACCCTTCCCTTTATAGTTATGACAGGGTCATATAAGTACCTTAGATCAACAGATAGCGAGAAGCTGCAACTGATATGCATGTATTCATCTGCTCCGTGGCAGATTTGCTGCAAGCCTTAGGGACAGAAAGTAGTTGCATTGTCCCAGGATCATAGAAGGGACCTTATTTCGAGTATCTGAGTCACAAGATGGTTCTTGGTTCCCTCCTCTTTGCACTGGCTCTGTATCCAGTGCAGATTACTTTCCAGGGTGTTCTGGCTCAGCTGTTCTAATCGGCATGGTTGGAGGTAGAACCCAGCTCTGCCCACTCCCCTTCCCCATATGCAACAGGAGTAGAGTTCCTACAGACACTGCTGTTTTCCCTGCACTGCGATCTGTGATGCTGATAGCCAGTCCAAGGCAGGGCTTCATGCCCCCCTATTCCTCTAAATGGGAGCCCTTTGTTATTAAACTATAATAATATATCTTTCAATAATGCTTTCCATCCATTGATTATCATAACTCCCCTCTATTAGCAGGCAAATATTATTATCCCTATTTTGACAGGTGAGAAAACGGAAACATTGATGGCGTAAATGGCTTGTCCAAGATCACACACAGAGTCAGAATCAGTGCTGGGAACATCATCCAAGATTCCTGAGTCCCAGTTCCCCAGGCTAGCCACTTAGACACCTGACCTTCATAAAAAGAGTATGAGAATAATTGTGTCCATACAACATTACATCTGTGACTGTCAATGGGCAAAGATCAAAAACTTGAAAGGCTTCCTGCAACAGCCAGTCTGTAACTTGATTCTTTGTGTGTCTGGAGCCTTCTACATTAGTGAATATTGCATTAACACGTAGGCTTTAATGAATACATGACATGGGGCCAAATTAATGTTTCTGTGGGATTCATAACTTTGAGTTTCCTGACTTTGGTATATTTAAATCTCAGCCATAATGTTTTATGAACATGGTGCTTTCCATTTATTCTTTTGGTCTCTTTAAATAAGTGGGAGAAAGTGCTTGCTTGATTGAATGGCTCAGGTAAGATTCAAATCCATAGAAATAAGCCAAAATATCTACATGTTTTCACATGAACATGGGGTGAAAGAGGGGCCGAAAATGCTTTCCTTGTTCCATAAAAATTTTCAAGATTTCAAAAAAATTTCCCACCCAAACTGGGATGAAAACTCAAAGTGTCACATTTTTCCATCAACTGCCACTCCAAAATATGTTTTTGCATATGGTCAATTGAAACATTTCATTTAGATTTCAATCTTTTTCATTCTATTGATTTTTAGTAGAAATTAACTAACATTTGAAAGAAAAAGTTGTTTTGAACAGAAAAATGAAACATTTTGTCATTCAAAAATTGAAACAGGACATTTGGATTTTTTTTGTTTTAATTTTTTCCACCCAGTTGGGAGATTTGTTGAGGAAGATCTTTCCCGGTGGAGAGTTTGACAAATTGGTGTGTTCCGATAAGAAAACATTCTATCAGAAAATTCCCGACCAGCTCTCTATGGGGTCACACATTCAGCTTATCTAATGGAATGAGTAAAGAGTGAGGGCCCATTTCTACAGTCCTGTTGTGGCCAAACCCCTTTGCCCCATCTTTCAGCATGCAGACTTCCAAGCTCACATGCAAACTCTTGTGAGTGCATGTTGTACTCTGCACCTGGTAACTCTGTGAAATGGGCAGAGATTTTCATAAACAAGACTTTGATATTTCTAAGCAACATTTCTTCTTACCACCAAAAGGATTTCTTTTCAATAAAGACTAAGGGCATGATGTAAAGCTCATTGAAGTTAATGAGAGGCTTTGCCAAGGTGCTACTCAGCACAAGGTAAGGGATCAGAATCTGGTCCTTACCTTGTAAGCTCTTTATTATGTATTTAGTTGTATTGCCATCTCACCTAAGGGTCAAAGTCATAGAGCAGGACTCAATTGTGCTAGGTGCTGTACAAATGCAGAACAAAAAGATGGTCCCTGCCCCAAGGGGCTTGCATTGTGTTCCAGGCGGGGAATCTATCTTTATTTTTGTGTACAACACTATGCTTATTTATGGAGGAAATAGATAAATAACAAACTGTTGTAATGTTCAGAAGCACCTTTCATTTGTGGATCTCAAAGCAGGTCACAAACTTTAATTTAATTGAATTTAATATCACCCCTGTGAAGCAAGGGAGCAGTGTTCTCAATGATGCCCAGTGGCTAGGTCCTTGGATTATGTGTGAAACCTGGTTTCTATTCCTGGCTTTGCTGGTAGCTTGTCGTGTGATGTTGGGCAAATCCTTTCACCGTCCCGTGACTCAGTTTACCCATTGGTAAAATGGGGATAATGATACTTATTTCCTTTGTAAAGAGCTTTGAGGTAGCTGCATGAAAGGTGCTATATGAGAGCTAGGAAACATTATTTTTCACAGGAGTAAACTAAGTAAAGGAGAATTTCATTGAGTTGCTCAGTGTCATTGGGGGCCTACCACCCAGTAAACCTGATGCCCAGTCCTGTGCTCTAACCTTTAGAAACCGTGCTGTGTACATCACTTGTTCCCAGTTCTTTTGATCTCAAGTGGTATATCAAGCAGTGGAATGTAGCCCACGAAAGCTTATGCTCAAATAAATTTGTTCGTCTCTGAGGTGCCACAAGTACTCCTGTTCTTTAAATGTCAAGAGTTCATCTCTAAGGCCCCACAATTTTAAAAGGGTTGTCTACAATACAGCTAGGTGAATAACTGATTTTAGGGTTTGGTGGCTGGTCCAAACAACTGAAAAAAAATGTTATTTCAGAATATTTGGTGAATCAAAAAACCCCCATACAGGTGGTGTTTTAAAGGGGAGATTTGAACCTGGGTTTTGCAGATCTATGCTGCATGTTTTAACCACTGGGCTAAGGCTTATAAGGAAGCACAGTACGATCAGCAGCGTGACCTCTGGCTGTTTGGTGAGTAGCCAAAAATATTCATGCCAAATTCACAAATATTTTCAGGATGACTAAAACTGCATTTTTTCGAATAGATTATTCATCTGAAAAATTTCACCCAGTTCTAGTTTACGGTACATGAACTCTCTTGGACTTATACATGTTTTCAAAAATTGTCAGCCAGTTCTTCAGCTGGTGCAAATCAACTTAGCAACATTAACTGCAGCAAAGCTCTGTCAATTATCTCTCTCTAAGTAACGCCTTGGCCCCATTCAGAACACCGCTTAAGCACACGTTTAAATTGAAACACATTCTCCGGTCCCATTGACTTTCAAGTAAAGCAGGTGCTTAAATGCTTTCCTGAACAAGGAGGGACATAAGCACTTACTTAAATGATTTGCTGAATTGGGGTCTCCATGAATAAATATAGATTACTGGGTGTGCAAAATATAGAAATGCATGTGGAAAACTGATATATGTGTCTGCCGATAAGTATGTCCTTATGCAAGTATGTTCAAGCCAGCATGGCCTAGGTTCAGATTAGGGAAGCAAGAACTGTGAGATCCATTCTTAGGCCTTGTCTACACTGCCACTTTACAGCACTGAAACGTTCTCACTCAGGGGCGTGAAAAAAACATCTCTCTGAGCGATGCAAGTGTCAGCGCTGTAAAGTGGCAGCTCTCTCCCAGTGCTGGTGCTGCAACTACACATCCGCGTTAAAGCGCCGTTGCAGCAGGGTTTTAACGGTAGTGAAGACATACCCTCAGTTCTACCATTTTCTCAGTGACCCTGACACGATGTGGCTGCACTCTCTGGTGATAGGCTAGCTTGTCGGAAGTAACCCACAGTTGAATCATGCAGGTTAACTCAATAATGTGGACACAGCCATTGTGCAGTATTGGGAAATTTCCAATGTCTCTGCTTCCGATTTCTGATCTGTAAAAATGGGCATAGTAATGAATTATTATTATTATTTGTATTGTCATAGCACCGAGGATCCTCAGTCCTGGATCAGAAACCCATTGCGCTAGGTATTGTACTAACACAGAACAAAAAGATGGTCCCTGCCTGAAAGAGCTTACAGTACTTACTTGCTTACTTCACAGGGGTTTTGTAAAGATTGAGGATTCATTAACGTCAAATGCTGCAAAATATGTTCATGGAACTAGGTAGTTTTGCATGTAACATATGTTCAAAATGTGCCCTTGCATATCCAAATCTGTGTTTTATCATAATATTTAGCATTTCTTTAGTGACTTACATTTCCAGAGTCACAATAGATACTGTATATACTCGATCATAAGCCGGTTCGTTTACAAGCCGACCCCCCCAAGATGGATAAGTAAAAATGGAAAATGTTTATGACCCGTTCATAAGCCGACCCTATAATTCAGGGGTCAGCAAACTTTGGCTCCTGGGCCATCAGGGTAAGCTGCTGGTGGGCCGAGATGATTTGTTTACCTCGAGCGTCCACAGGCACGGAGGTAAACCTAAGTAAACAAAGTGTCGGCCGGCGTGCCAGCTGCTTACCCTGACAGGCCGGGACAGCAACTTGTGGGGGGAGAAGCTGGAAGTCAGGGGAGTAACCCCTGTGACCACCCCCCACATGACCCCAGCCCTAGCCCGGGACCCCCACACTTTCTCCATTCCATCCCTTCCCACCTTATCTGGGGAGGATGTCTCTAGTCTGGCTGGAGCTGCTCTGGCAGGCTGGGTGGCGCGGCCGCATCCTGCTCCGGTGGGCCAGACCGGGTGGCACGGCCGCAGCATGGGGGGTGCGGCCGAGCAACGGGGCTGCAGCCTGCCAGCCCCGGGAGCTGCAGCTGATTCGGAGGCTGGGGGGAGAGCAGTGTGGCCAGAAGCAGAGAGACTTTGGCCCCGCCTCTTCCCTTCTGGTTTTGCTGCCTCTCCTTGCTCCCTCTGTTGGGGGGAGGGGATGTGTCCCACCTCTCCCTCTCTAGACCTGTTCATAAGCCGACTCTGTTCTCTGGTGCTTCCCTTTTTTACTAAAAAAAATTCAGTTTATGAACGAGTATAAATGGCATATGGAGTGAGGACTAAAACTCATCTTCCTCAGACAGTTAATCCCAGTAACTTCAATAAAACTAGAGACAAGAGTGATACTAATAAGCTTTAACCTTTAGGGTGAAGTTCACCCCTGTGCACAATGCCTATGAGCCACTTAAGTCCCTCTTAAATTCTATTTTGTGAGCTTCCGTGGGATTTAAAGGATTTATGGTGCTCCCCTGTAAGGCAGTGAATTTTACCCTTACTTTATATCTACATCTTTAAAAATGCAAAGTGATATGGAGTTGCTAAATCTTAATGTTCACATATGCAAATTCGTATTTTGCACACTCAAATGCATAGTCCATTTTCAAAATTACCTGAGTGAATTCTCATATTTTCCAGGTGTCCAATTTTGAATATTTACCCCATAACTCTTTTTTAAATTTTCTTCTTTTTTAAAAAAATAAAAAGGAACCTACGTTTTACTTCAATTTACATATTTAAATATGCAGCATTTCTGCCTGATCTCCAAAAAGAAAAAGTCACTAAATTCCTGGCAGGATTATTTCCTTTTTTTTTTTTTTTTTTTGGCTCGGGACTGTGATTTGAATAACAACTGGGGAGAGAAAGCAGAAGTTCTGTAGTGCTTTTCATAAACGAAATTAGCAAGTTTCTACAATTTAAAGGTTCTATTTGTAATTCTAAAAACCTTTTTACATTCCCCTTGCTTAGCTTGGGGCATGAATATAAGGGCTAGATATTTGCTTTGCTTCTTGCTAATGGATAAAAGATAACTAAATGCTGAATTTACAAAATACTTGCCTGTTGTGAGTTTCATGCACAAGCACCCTATTAATAACATCTCTGGATCTTAACTGAATATCTGTGAAGCCACTTTGCCCTATATAGGAAAAATCTATATTGTTTAATTCTACAACCTCTCAAATTATATCCACAAGTATTCAGCATTAAAACCTGCTTGAAATTTGAATTGCAAATGCAGAATTTTCCATCCAGTGTTCTAGTCTGTCACACAGTCAAAAGCACACAAACAAAGAGAAGTCACAAGTATAATTAGACAGAAACCTTTTGCAGTGGCCCTTGGTGATGCCAAATCTATGGGTCCTGAGCTACAGACCTCATGAGGAAAGGAGTATTGTCTAGCGGTTAGAGCTGGGAATGTAAGTCAGGACTCCTGGATTGTTTTCTGAGTTGCACCACTAATGTGCTGTGTGAACTTACCTGGTTCAATCTCTCTGGGCCTCTGCTTCTCTATCTTTAAAATGGGAGCAATAATAGTTATGGTGTCTATCACTCAGGAATGTGTAGACCATAATTAAAGTTTATAGGGATTTTTGCTTTGAGATTTTTGGTCAATCACATAGTCAGCAAGAGATTTGGAATTCCTCCTCCCCATACGTTCACACTCTCCAGCCACTTGCAAACAAGAGCAGGTATTATGAAGTGCAAAATATTATTATGAGGTCGGTACTGGAATAGTGTACAGGATGGATGACTGGAAACAAAAGAGCATCTGAATTTCTAGTGCCATGAACATAATTGCAGTTTTACAAGAAGAAAAACAGAAAGAAGCAGCAAACAGTTGTTATCGGAGCACCTGCTGCCTTCTTGTACTTCTGGTTGACATTGCCTTGGGGTGGGGTTGGCACAATATAGAATGTTAGTAGATGCAGGATACAGAACCTCCGGGGTTAACATTGTATACCCCATTAATCATCCAAAAGGCTAGCATCTCATACAATGCATCTCCACTTTAGAAAATCTAGTGGAATTACCATGGCATCAACCCATGAGATTATACTGACATTTGCATTTCAACAAATAATAAAATCTATAATCTTTATGCAGCCAGTGCCACTCTCCATATGTTACCTATTCTTTTATTAGTTCTTTATCTTTTTTTTTAATTTGACACACAGAAAATAAGAAATCTAATTCCCATTGCAAATCAATCTAACAAACAACAACAGTAATGATAAAAGGACTTCAGGTTTGATCAAGGATCACAATCCAGTTATTTTACTCTCCCCTGGTTCTAACACTCTTGTGTTTCTACTTTCTATGCTGTATCTGCCTTTGAATCTACTGAGGTTGACTGAACCCTTTATTTCATTCCAAGCTTCTTGCTCTTGGTGGGAGTGGACACAGCTCAGAAGGGTTTTATGGCCAAAGAACCCAGAGCTCCTGTTAACTTCAAGAGTTTCAACATCTTTGAAAAAGCACCCCTTTAGCTTTAGAGCAGAGATGAGCTTTAATCCACAAAATTTGGAGCTGAATGCAGATTTCAACCACTTCAAATATCATGTTCTTTTTAAGATCTGGGTTTTAAGTTCGGCTCTATATGGTCCCAATTTGTCACCTTTATTCCCAACGAGTAATAGCTTAACTGTCAATTATCACATTGATCATACCCTTACTTGCAGGATAAAATACTACTTATTGGGAGCAGAATTGGGCCCAGCTAAAACAAGTTACAACTGCCAACCATAGGCCTAGGTATGAATTCCGAACCCCTCAGGAGCGATTTAATCCAGGGATCTGGTCCGGTTCCACCTTTCTTTTAGGGTAGTAATAACTGGAAACTGGACTCTAGCCACGCAGAGCAGGAAGCAGAAGGGGGAGCGTGAGGGTGGAGGGGGGGGCAGGGCCACGCCTGGTTGGCACAGCCTCCCCCAGCATATGATACCCGCTGCCCATGGAGATTGGCTTATGCCCCGAAGCATGTGGTTTAATATCCCTTCCACAAAATTTTTGTTGTCATTAGGGCTGTCGATTAATCGCAGTTAACTCAGGTGATTAACTCAAAAACATGGATCACGATTAATTGCACTGTTAAACAATAGAATACCAATTGAAATGTATTAAATATTTTGGATGTTTTTTCTACATTTTCAAATATATCGATTTCTATTACAACACAGAATACAAAGTGTACAGTGCTTACTTTAAATTATTTTTTATTTCAAATATTTGCATTGTAAAAATGATAAACAAAAGAAATGGTATTTCTCAATTCACCTCATACAAGTACTGTAGTGCAATCTCTTTATCGTGAAAGTGTAACTTACAGATGTAGATTTTTTGTTGTTACATAACTGCACTCAAAAACAAAACAATGTAAAACTTCAGAGCCTACAAGTCCACTCAGTCCTACTTTTTGTTCGGCCAATCGCTAAGACAAAAACGTTTGTTTACATTTACGGGAAATACTGCTGCCTGCTTCTTATTTACAATGTCACCTGAAAGTGAGAACAGGTGTCCACATAGCATTTTTGTAGGTGGCTTTGCAAGGTATTTACAAGCCAGAAATGTTAAACATTCGTATGCACCTTCATGCTTCAGCCACCATTCCAGAGGACATGCTTCCATGCTGATGATGCTTGTTAAAAAAATAATGTGTTAATTAAATTTGTGACTGAACTCCCTGGGGGAGAATTGTATGTCTCCTGTTCTGTTTTATCCACATTCTGCCATACATTTCATGCAGTCTCGTGTGATGACCCAGCACAATTTCATTTTAAGAACACTTTCAGAGCAGATGTGACAAAACGCAAAGAAGGTACCAATGTGAGATTTCTAAAAATAGCTACAGCAATCGACCCAAGGTTTAAGAATCTGAAGTACCTTCCAAAATCTGAGAGGGACGAGGTGTGGAGCATGCTTTCAGAAGTCTTAAAAGAGCAACACTCGGATGCGGAAACTACAGAACCCAAACCATCAAAAAAGAAAATCAACCTTCTGCTGGTGGCATCTGACTCAAATGATGAAAATGAATATGCGTCGGTCTGCTCTGCTTTGGATTGTTATCAAGCAGAATCCGTCATGGTTGAAGCATGAAGGGATATATGAATTTTTAGCACATCTGGCATGTAAATATCTTGTGGCGCTGGCTACAACCGTGCCATGCAAATGCCTGTTCTCACTTTCTGGTGCCATTGTAAACAAGACACAGGCAGAATTATCTCCTGCAAATTGCAGCTAAACTTGTCTGAGCGATTGGCTGACATAGGACTGAGTGGACTTGTAGGCGCTAAAGCAGGGGCGGGCAAACTTTTTGGCCAGAGGGTCACATCGGGTTTTGGAAATTGTATGGAGGCCTGGTTAGGGGAGGGGGTCGTGGCCCTGCCCCTACCCCCTATCCTCCCCCATCCCCAGGACTCCTTTCCCATCCAATCCCCCCTGATCCCTAATGCTCCTCCCAGGATCCCTGCCCCATCTAACCCCCCCCCCACCGCTCCCTGTCCCCTGACCGACCCCGGAACCCCTGCCCCTGACTGACCCCCGCCTCTCCAACCCCTCCTCTCATTCCTGACTGCTCCCCTGGGACCCCTGCCCCATCCAACCATCCCTTCTCCCTGTCCCCTGACTGCCCCCAGAATCCCTGCCCCTGACTGCCCCCTGCTGCCCCATCCAATCCCTCCTCTCATTCCTGACTGCCCCCCCGGGATCCCTGCCCCCATTCAACTCCCCTGTTCCCCGCCCTCTGACCGCCCCAACCCCTATGCACACCCCCGCCCCCTGACCATACTCCCAAACGCCCCTGCGCTCTATTCAACCCCCCCTGCTCCCTGCCCCCTTACTTCACTGCCTGGCGCACCGGTGGCTGGTGGCGCTGCAGCCGCGCCGCCCGGCTGGAGCCAGCCACGCTGTCGCCACCGCACAGCACAGAGCACCTGGTCAGGCCGGACTCTGCAGCTGCGCTGCCCCAGAAGCTCACAGCCCCACCGCCCAGAGCATTGCGCTGGCGGCAGAGCAAGCTGAGGCTGTGGGGGAGGAGGGACAGCAGGGGAGGGGCCGGGGGCTAGCCTCCCCAGCCGGGAGCTCGGGGGCTGGGCAGGGGGGTCCTGTGGGCCGGATGTGGTCCGTGGGCCGTAGTTTGCCCACCTCTACTCTAAAGATTTACATTGTTTTATTTTTGAATGCAGGGATTTTTGTAGATAATTCTACATTTGTAAGTTCAACTTTCATGATAAAGAGATCGCACTACAGGACTTGTATTAGGTGAATTGAAAAAATACTATTTCTTTTGTTGTTTACAGTGCAAATATTTAAAATCAAAAATAAATATAAGGTGAGCACTGTACACGTTTTCTGTGTTGTAAATGAAATCAATATATTTGAAAATGTAAAAAAATCCCAAAATATTTAAATAAATGGTATTCTATTACTGTTTAACAGCGCAATTCATTGCGTGATTATTCGTGATTAATTTTTTTAATCGCTTGACAATCCTAGTTGTCATTAATTATAACTCTGGATATCCTCTGATATCTATATAAATATCACATCCCCCTTTGATGCTCTAAGTTAACCAGAAGTTATTGGATTGGTGCAGGAATCAATGAGTGAAATTCTAAGGCCACTGTTATTCAGGAGGTCAGACTAGATGATCATAATGGTTCCTTCTGGATTTATAATATCTATGAAAACCTCAGGAAGAGATGACAGAGTCAGAGATGGAAAAGTGACGTGTAACAAATAAATAATCCCACCAGAGGAGAGTGATGAAATGAAGGGGGGCGGGGGGAGTAAAAAGAAATCACAAAAAAATGCTCAGTTGCCTTCTGAAGGAAAATCAGAATTCCAGACACACTCTCTTCCTGATCTCATCAAGAAGAACAGCTGGAAGTGGGATGCAGCGACCCGGCAGATGCTGCTGCTGGGAAACTTTGCTTATGCAACTTGGCTAAACTGTTGAACAGCTGAGAGCTCAATGGTGATTTAATGCAGTAATGATTTTCATCTAGGCCAGACACCACAGTAGAATGATTCCACTCTCAGTTCCACAAATTGGGAATAAGTCCATTGAAATTAATAAAGTGACACCAGAGTACCAACGGGATAAGACAGAATCAGCGCCAATGTTTTCTATATACTGTGGACTTTATGTTCACTTCTGGATACAAAGGACCAAATGTATCCTCACATTCTTCTTCACTCCAGTGATCTGATACCACAGGAAGAATCTGAATCCAAATCTGTGAAAATACCCCACTCCATCTATCTTTATCACCACAATTCAACTTATTAAGGTATGGTTAAGAGCACTTCTGTGCAATTGATAAGAAGATTTATTCTCTCAGTCACAGGGATTACATTTACTTGGTTTACAAATCAAATGATGAGGAGAGATGAAAAAGACTGGGACTTTTCAGTTTGGGAAAGAGACAACTAAGATATGATAGAGGTCTATAAAATCATGACTGGTGTGGAGAAAGTAAATAAGGAAGTGTTCTTTACTCCTTCTCATAACACAAGAACTAGGGGTCTGCAAATGAAATGAATTAACAGCAGGTTTAAAACCAACAAAAAGAAGTATTTCTTCACACAACGCACAGTCAACCTGTGGAACTCATTGCCAGAGGATGTTGTGAAGGCCAAGACTATAACAGGGTTCCAAAAAGGGCTAGATAAGTTCATGGAGGATAGGTCCATCAATGGCTATTAGCCAGGATAGGCAGGTATGGTGTCCTTGGTTGGGATCACTTGATGCTTACCTCTTCTGTTCATTCTCTCTGAAGCCCCTGGCACTGGCCGCTGTCGAAAGACAGGATACTGGGCTAGATGGTCCTTTGGTCTGATCCAGTATGGCTGTTCTTATGTTCTAACTGCCTACTCTTCTGTCTCAACCCAACATCTGAGTAAAGATTTCCTCATCAGACCTGACAGGTTTGTTCATGCACCAGGTGGAATAAGAACACAGGAACTGCCATACCAGATCAGAGTTGGGGCCCATCTAATCTTGTATCCTGTCTCTGACAATAGCCAGTATCACATGCTTCAGCTGAAGGTGCAATAACTCCTCTGTAGACAGAGATGGCATATGCTGCCCTTCATGAAGTTCTCGTCCTAATCCTTAATAGAGACTGGTTTAAACCTTGATGCATGAAGCATCTACACTGAAGCATGAGAAATGTATTTTGCACTCCCAAAGCTGTACTGGTTACACTGCTAATTGTAGTAAAAATAGCAACTTCCACTTCTTCTGGACTTTTCACACCAATGCACCTGAACAGCTTACGCAGAAGAATCAGTCCCCGAAACATAGAGGATGGCTTCTTTGCCGGAGGATGCTTCGTACCAGAGACACAGGTACATCCAGCTTGATATGTGCCACCATGTTGAAAAAAACCAGTCATAAATCAAGTGGTTAAACTGGATTTATGTGTCCTTGGTGTGAGCAACTCAAAGCAGCAGGAGCGTATTATCATAATTTATTTGTATAATGCTAGGACTTAGGGCCCTAATCATAGAGCAGAACGCTACTGTGCTAAGCACCATACACACAGAGAATAAAAAGATACTCGTGCTCTAGGCATCTGGATGACTATCTCCTATCTTAACCCCAGAGCACTCCACAACCCGGGGGAAGATAGGCACTCTGCCACCTAGCTTGTGTGCTCAGAGACTGCCTAGCTCCCCACAGACCAGCCTGGGGGTGGGGAGGAAGCTTTCCCTTATTACCTTTAGCCCAGTGATTCAGCTGTTTAACTGGGATGTGGGAGAGCCCCCAGTTCAAGTCTAGTCTCTGTCTATTAGGAAGAAGAGATTTGAACAGGGATTTGGCAAATATCCTATGACTGACTTATGGGATATTCTAGTGTGGGGCTCCCTCAGTCACTCCTATTGAAGTTGGTCCACTTTAGTTAAATAAAATATTAATTGAGCCAGAGAAAGAGTGAGAATGACTCTACAACCGAGTGGTTAGAACCCATCTGACAGATCCCTCTTCTACTTCCTTCTCCTCATGGAGCAGAGGGAGGACTTCTGCATTGCTAGCAGAGATGGATGCTTCTCTGCAGCCCAGACATAAGCTCCTCACTCTGTGAAGGGGAGCAAAGGTTAAGATACACCCTCTTTCATCAGTATCTCCTATTGACTAGTGTAGGCAGCTCCCTGCCTAAGGGAAGATAGGTGCCTTACTCAAGTTTTGTGGCTCACAGTGTTGTTCCTGTGATGGTCCAGGTGCCATAAGGCTCAGTGTCACAACACCTAAGTGCCTGTGTGGAAGTGGGGCCTAAGTGACTAACTCAAAGTCACACAGAAAGTCAGTGGTAAAGCACAGATGTGAAGCAGGTCTTCCAGAGCTGCAGGTGAGCCCTCTAATCAGTGAGCCACCATGAAGGATGATGCCACTTATTCTTTTATCACAAATCTCATGAGATTTCATGTTTTCCTGACAGCCCCAGCTCTTGGAGTGATGTGAATAAGGGCTTGACCCTGCACCCATAGAGGTCAGTGGCAAAGCTTCCATTGACTTCAGTGGCACAGGATCTAAGTGAGAATAGCTTTCATTGAACATAAATAAATCAGTAACACTAAAAAAGGAAGTTTCTAGCCTTTATGGGTACAGAGAAAAGCTGCAAAATGCCAGTCCTAAGGGCTCAACCCCCAGAAGGCAAATACAAGAAGTTCTTTTTAAAGTTTCATGATTTTTGAGGGTTTGTCTCGTGATTTTTTACGCTTCGCACTGGTAATGCTGCATTCTTCCTCTTGGGTTCTTGAATTGGAAAACTATAGAAAAAAGGATTTTACATACTGAAAGCAGGAGGAGATGTTTCTGGTTCCTAAACTGTACCTCTGGCAGGAGCAGGAAGAAGAAATACATTAATAATAATAATAATTTGTAAAGAGTATGTTACGTATGCCAGTGCACTCAGGGTGCTGTACAACAGAATGAAAATAAATACACATATCCAAGCTAATCTGGAATGTGACTCTGTCTTTAATTTACTCAGTTAAACTACCTCAGCAAAAACACCCTAAAATGTTGCTTCTCCTAGCACTGAAGCTTTTACAGATCATGACAATGTTTTCAGAACTTTTTATATTTAGAACCATTTATTCAAGCCTAGAGGGCAGAGGTGGTCTTCTACTGGTGTGGCTCAATCACTTCAGCCCCTGCACCAGCATGTGGGGGCCTCATGAACCAGGGGAACTTCCGCCGGCCAGCTGCCGCAAAGACTCTGCCTGATGTTTCCTGGCCCCCTTTGAGGAGGGGTTCAGAGCCATCAGGGAGGTTCTTATTAAACAGGAATTGTGGCATATCAGGCATCACAAGGATTCTGAAGACTCTCCATTAGTGAGTGGTATTGAGACCACCTGAGGAGCACTGTGAAGGATCTGATTGCTTGGGCTCTGAATATTTTTCCTTTTGAAAAGGGTTAGCTGCTGTTAAGTGGAGATGTAGCTTTATTTCAGCCCTTTGAAACCTTTATTTCCTGTCCTTGTTGTTCCCTGGATTTGTGTCAAGGGCAAATTTATACTCACTCTCAAGAGGCTTGAAGAAATACCAAGTAGGTACCATTGAATTGCCTAGCATAATGGGTCTCCAATTCCTAGCTAGGGACTCTAGGTGCTACCACAATACAAACAATAAATAGCAGAGTGGACTATTTTATTGATTAGCACACAGACATTCGGCCCCACTGGATATGTGTATTTATTTTCACCAGTGCTTTAATAGATGTCTCCTTTTTTCTTTTAAATTCCAAGCTATCATTAACATTTAATGATTCCATTAGAAAGTCACAGGCACTAAGAGCCCATCTGTGCCATGTGAGTGTTTAAGGAGGAAATAAAAGAATAAAGTGGACAGGTGGAGTAGGAAGCAGGAAGCCACACCAGATACTCAGTGGGCAGGGAGTTCCTCAGAGGGCAATGGAACGCACTGAACAGGTAAATGGAAGGACAACTGAAATTCAGTGTCAGTCAGTGAAGTGGGAAGCAAAAGTAGGTTGGTATCCCATCTTTAAGAAAGAGGCCTTGCTTTCATAGAGAATAAGTTTTAATGAGCTACATTCTGGCCTACTATTTTGAGGGTTAAACCCATTGGGTCTTCCACATTCTGGTACTGCAGACCAGACGTTCTCTCACACACTTACTCTGCTCTGATCTGTAGCAACCTGCATGGAATTGGAGGGAGGAGCACTGTTTGTAGGAGGGAAGATTGTGGAGGATGACCTCCAGGAAGTTAGTCTGTAAGTTAGCCCCTGGTACAAGCTGTACGTGCTTTCTGTTTTACATGAAATGTCTTCAGCAGCTATGGAGTGAGAGCCTTTTCATGGGAAAAGATTAGGCTGGCTAAATACAGGTGTTTGGTGGCTGCAGTCCCTCACTTATGCAGTATTAGAACTGGATAATGACTTGAGCCCTGGCTTTACTTTCCAGGCCATTCCTAACTTCTGGGGAATGGCAGGCATGATGTCTCATGCTTGGCAACACGGTAAATATGATCCGTGTTTACAGACACACACCAAGTTTGCTACCATTTGGTTGCACTTTTCATTCTTGGAAATTGGCAAAAACTTAAATATAAGACACTGCCGATTTATCCCCTTTTTACTTTCAGTAGGGGTGACACTGTCACCTTGCCACTTGGCTATCCTGCTGCTCTGGCATGAATGTTTCTAATGTAGTGTGACGGTTGTGGGGTCTAGAATTCTGTGAGCAGCTGCTGAGCACTGGCTGGAGACCAAGGCAGGATACCAAGAAGAGAGGGAGGTTGGGATGCATTAAAGTAACAGACGATTCCAAGGGAGATAGTTCAGTTACACATTGGGTTGAACTTTGGAGCCTCTGCCGATGAGCCCTAGAATGGGAATCCGAATGGGAAGTAGGCTGGGTGAATAATTCACAACTGAGAACTTCTTAGATGGATTCAGCCTCTTTTTCTGATGATAGCATATTGATAATTACCTATACCTGTTCACTACTCAGATCTTTGTCAATATTTTAATCAATGATTGATTACAACTATTCAAAATTGAGTGTTGCTGAATTTTATTGTGAAACTTGTGATAACTGGTGTTTTTTCCCGAAGCCCCATTTTTTGGAGTCATGTGATACTGTGAGAATCTTAGCTTACCCTAGGGGGCGGGGGGAGAGTAAATTTGCCTCTCCTGATTGTGGAGAAAAGTTTTAATATGTGACCCTAAATTTATGGAAACTAGGAGGTGAATAAAATGAATCTAACATTTATTATATAAAAAAAAATCTCATAATTTCTAAGCCGATCTCATTATTTTTGAGGCTTGACTCATGATTTTCAAATGCTGCAGGTTAGCAAATTGAAAATTGGAGTTATATGTTATAGTTTATGTTTTGTGATTGGATGCATTCCCATCACTTCCAGCATGAATACTTGCTCATGTGAATTGAAGCAACAAAACTTTGTTTGCATATAGTGCTTTATCTGTTCAAAGCACTATATGGTAAAGCTGGTTATCCATGGGAAATTCTGATATTTAAACATTTGTTTTCACCCTGAATCAGGATAAAAAAGTCAAATGTTCATTTTTTTCATGAAACAGGAAGTTATGAAAAATTTCAGTTCTGAAATGTACAAACATTTTGTTTGGACATTTTCAGTC